>NC_071398.1:15927675-16570382 GCF_022682495.2 Desmodus rotundus | reverse complement strand
CAGCAAAAAACAGGCACGTTAAAATTAGAAGCAATGGCGATGAAATGGGGGAAGCAGTGATGGGAATAGATATAATTTTCCATCCTTTCAGAGAGGCATCAATAAGCAAACCAACTCCCACCTACACCCTCCCCTATTCTTCCTTCTCATTCAAAAAGCAGATTAGGAAAAAAAATAAATAAGGAGGGGGATAAAAAGAAGAGGTGAAAAGGGAAAGGAGCAATTTTGAGTTAAAATGGGACCATGCGAGGCATTCCAAGGGTAATTTACCGCTACATTCCCCACCCTACCTCTACTGCCAGCCTCAGAAATGACAGGAAAGGTAAAAATAAAACTGCTGCCAAGTCCATTCGCCGTTACACATAGACAAATGATTTTACTTTTGCCCAACCTGGAATACAGAGCAATCCTCTCATCGGTGGCAGCTTTGAGACGAATAATTCATTTTAAAGAGGGAATATACTATAAAATTTGACTTTTCTAATCTAATTCCAGGTGGCATGTTGGGGCTTATTGAAAACAATGATCAAATTTGTTTCAGAATCTAGAATTAAAGTTATTTTTACTATTTACATTCATTATGGCAGTATATAATATTCAGTCTATAAAAAATTAAACTTAAAAAAAAAGGATAAAAGTCACCTTAATAAATGGAATGATATATCACATTCATGGTTTTTAAAAGGGCAATTAAGTAAAGATGCCAATTGTCCCTCCCCCACTCCCTCTCCAAAAAAAAACAACAAAAAGGAAAAGAAACAAGTGCGCAAGCAGCCTCCCAGACAAACTACAGAGAGAGCCGAAGTTCAGGGCAAGTGCTCACTGTCACTTTCTGCGCCACCAGTCCTGGGTGCAGCAGTTGACGACTAGAGGTTCCTTGAATGCAGGTGGCAGCCCATGAATTTATTTGTCCTATAGCCTGAGATGGTACGAGGACATAGGATGCCATCACAGCTTCTGAGACAGTGTCATGGGCCATCAACCTCCTCTGACGTAGTAGCTGGAATCTGTATGGGGCTCCAGCTTATACAGGTGGAACAGAAATTATCTCCAAACTTCGTTCCTACTGGCATCACATCTTGTGTGAACCTGGGCCAGCTCAGAGCATCCCTGTGCTACAGTCCCAAGCCAGGAAGGTGACAGGGGGACCCTGAGGCCCTGAGGATGACAGGATATTAGGGCAGGTACAGGGGATGACAGTATAACGCGACGTTATTCTAAGTGTTCTGACACAGCAAGTCACAAAGGCAGGAGAGAGGGTAAGCTCCAAAAAGAAAATGTTCCATGGATATTCCTCAAGACAATCCCTCTAAACTCCTCCTGAGGAAAACCTGAGCGTTTGCTGATCCACCTCTGACGGCATAAAACCCTTGTCCGGACTCGTCGCCCAGCTGGCTCCTCACCCAAAACATGCTCCAGCTGTCCCCTCATTTCCCAGGCCACGGTCAATTCCTGTGCATCCTCTCACATAGTATTCCAATCTTTCCCTTTATAGCAATTCTGTTTGTATTATTTATTTGTTTTGTGTATGTGGGTTTAATGTCTGTCTCCAATAAGTGCTTTTGAACTTGGGTTCCTTGCTTCTTTTAATTCATTCAGGAAATATGTTTTATATGCCTTCTAGGGGGCCAGGCACTGCTGGGGTGCTGGTTCCATGAAGGTACACAAAACAGGCACGGGTTCCCCTGCTCTCATGGACCTTATTGGAGACAGACATTAAACCAATACACAAAACAAATAATTAATTACATAGACAGAATTGCTATAAAGGGAAAGATTGGAATACTATGTGAGAGGATGCACAGGTATTGACCGTGGCCTGGAAATGAGGGACAGCTGGAGCATGTTTTGGGTGAGGAGCCAGCTGGGCGAAGAGTCCGGACAAGGGTATGCCGGTGAGAGTGGATCAGCAAACGCTCAGGTTTTTCCTCAAGACATCCCTCTAAACTCCTCCTGAGGAAAACCTGAGCGTTTGCTGATCCACTCTCACGGCATACCCTTGTCCGGACTCTTCGCCCAGCTGGCTCCTCACCCAAAACATGCTCCAGCTGTCCCTCATTTCCCAGGCCACCGGTCAATTCCTGTGCATCCTCTCACATAGTATTCCAATCTTTCCCTTTATAGCAATTCTGTTTGTAATTATTTATTTGTTTTGTGTATTGGGTTAATGGTCTGTCTCCAATAAGGTCCATGAGAGCAGGGACCGTGCCTGTTTTGTGTACCTTCATGGAACCAGCACCCAGCAGTGCCTGGCCCCCCCTAGTTAGGCATATAAAATATTTCCTGAATGAATAAAAGAAGCAAGGAACCAAGTTCAAAAGCACTTTTGAACCTTAATTTTTAGTACCTCCTATGTTACTTACATCCAGTCACCACCCCATCTCCCTCGAACCCTTTAAGAATGAAATCCATGCCACAGGATGTAATCTCTGATCTACCAGTTACTGGCAGGTGTCATAGCTACTGTCTTCCAAAAAGGTGAGCCCTAAGCATCACATGAAAATATTCTGTAGTAACAGGGCCTAGAATTAAAATAAATAAAATTTTTATTAGACTCATTTTGTGCCCATGTGCTCAATACTAAAATTGCAAGACACTCTCCAAATCCAACCAAATGGGTTTTGTGTTGTTTCTGTTCTAGCTGTAATTTTCAGGCGCCCTCTAACAGTAGAGACTAGGCAAGTGATTAAGCATGGGAATTACGAGAGAGCTCTTCTGTGGTGGGCAGAATTTCTTAGATGACCCTCCTCCCAAAGATACTCTACCCTAGTACCTAAAACCAGAGAATGTGACAAAATGTCACACATTTGATTATGTTACATTACGTTACGTCACATCACGTCACGTTTATGGCGCCACTGACCTCAAGAAAGGGAGATCGGCCAGACAAGCCTGATCTAATTACAAAATCTCTTAAAAGCAGAGTGCTTTCTCCAGCAGATGTCGAATGTAGAGGGCAGATGAGAAAATCAGAAAAATTTGAAGCAAGAGGGAGATTTGCCGCACCTTTCTGGCTTGAAGACTGAGGGGGCACATGAAAAAAATGTGAGTGGCCTTAAGGAACTAAGAGAGGTCCTGATTGACAGTCAGCAAGGGCATGGGACCTCAGTCCCACAACCACAAGTAACTGAATTCAGCCAATGACCTGAATGAGCTTTGAAGCAAATTCTTCCTTAGAGTTTTCAGATGAGCAAGCAGTCCTGCCATCACCTTGATTTTGGCCTCATGAGACCCTAAGTAGATAATCCAGCTGGCCACATAGTGCTGGACACCTGACCTACAGAACTATGAGCTAGTTAATGGTATTGTTTTAAGCCCTAAGTGTGTGGTGATTTGTTACACATCAACAGAAAACTAATATATCCTTTCAAACAAATGTCAACTTCCCCAGAAGATATCAACTCTCCAATATATGGTTAGGTAATAGCCACAGCCTTTTGATTCTTGCTGACAGCCAACCTCACTCTCACTAGAGGGCCTTATAAAGTCAGGGCCTTGCCCCACAGAATTGGTGTCCCTCCCACAGGGACAGCCTTTCTGTGATCCAAACGTCCTTTACAAGACACATTTCTAAAACTCAACAATCACTTGAGAATTGGAACAACTACGTAGGAGTAAGATATTGCTGTTCTTAGGGGGTAACAGTCTTTTCTGATAGAGGTCAGGTACACAGACTTGACTCATTCTTTTTCAAACAAGATGTAGGGGGGACACGGCAACTTATCTCCAAGTCCAGTGTTTACCTTAAAAGCTGCACAGATTTGAAAAGAATAGTCCATGAAAAGAGCTCAATGTGGAAATATCAATCATGAAGAAAAAAAAAACAGATGAAACAGAGAGACTGAACAGGCAGTGGGAACCTACCATGTTCTCGGTGGTTAGGCTGAGCCTTGGAAAGCACCAGGCAGTCCTCATAAAAAGTCTCCCTACTCCCTGGGTCCCTGAGACCATCGCTTCTCAAGAGGAGGGGTGCCAAGGAGTGTAGACCCACCACAAAGGTCTGGCAAATGAGGAGCATCAACACAAGGCTCTTTCATCTCAACAAATATTCATTGAGTTGCTACTTCGAGCAGTGAGGAACTATTTTAGGCCCTGCTGGGGACACAAAGATGAGTAAGGCACAGGTGCCTTTAACGTGGTGTTTGTGAACTCAGCACCACCCCCCTGTGTCCAACCCCCAAAAAAGTAAATAGAAGAGAAATAAGTAACTCCTCAACTCATTATTCTTTTCTAAGTGGTATAATTTGGTTTCAAATAAAGCTTTTTTTACCCTTTAACCTTTTAAGGTAAAACTAAAAACACACACACAAAAGAACAAAACCAACCTGGCCCTATTCTCCCCTTCTCCTTCACAATATAAAAGTTATTCACATACTCTGGTTTCTCTTCAGATCGTATAAATCTTTCGCCTTTTTAAAAGTTATTCACACCATACTCTACTCTAGGTTTTCACTAATATCATTTAAAATTTTTTGTATGTACATAGACATGCTATAAAACTAAGAGTGAAGTCAAACAGACAACCTTCATACAGCAACCAGTATATAATTCTTGTTCTCTTTACACCATTAGATACAGAATTTTACACTCCATTATCAAACAAACAGCGAGCCAAAGAAAACTTCAGCTCATCAAGACAGAGAAAAGGCAGGCCAAACACAGGCTTAACACAGAAAGTCAGCCTGGAGATGTGAAACAAAGAACACAAGACAAGAAAATGTAAGGCAAGAGGATGAGGACAACTGCAAAGGTATCAAAAATCACGAGGAACATAAATGGACTAACCGTGATGATGTAAAGATAGAAATTATCATATTGGTTTCTTAAATATCCAGTTAAATGCTGTTGCAAGCAACACCATCTAAAATACAAGGACCAAAAAGGTTGAAACTTAATGGATGGGGAAAAAATATGCCAATCATACACAAAACAAAAGAAAGTTGAGGTAGCTATGCTGATGTCAAAACAGATTTTTTTAAGAATGATTTCTAAAATTCAGGTATAATTGACATATAGTAAAATCACCCTTTTTAACAGTGCAGTTTAATGAGTTTTAACAAATGTATACAATCACACTACCACCACCACAATCAAGACAGAGAACATTTCCATTGCCCCAAGTATTTCTCGGTTCCCTTTTGCAGTTAATTACTTCTCTCAATTCCCAGCAACTGCTGACTGGATTTCTGTCCCTGTATTTTGCCTTTTCCAGAATGTCATATAAATGGAATCATACAGAGTGTAGCCTTGTGTGTCTGACTTCTTGCACTTAGCATAATGCCTTTGAGCATCACCCATGTTGTTGTAGGTCATTTATTTTTATTGCTCAGACCAAATACATGTTAAGAGAAAAAGCACTAAAAAAAAAAGAAAGAAAGAAAGAAAAGAGGATCATGAATAGGGATAAAAAGTTCAATCTGCCCATAAGACATATCTCACATTTGCACTGTGGAACCAATTAAATAACCTTGAAATACAGCAGAAATTCATAGATATGATCTGGCCCTACACATTACTGCCTTCATCTCCTACTTTCCCATCACTCCCTCCACTCCAGCTAAACAGGCATCCCTACTATTCCTTCAACTCCGAAGGCATGCTCCCGTCTTAGTCCCTTTTAACAGCCATTCTCTGTCCAAAGATTCTTCCCCCAGATAGCCTCATGGCTAAATCCCTCACCTTCTTCAAATTTTTACTTAAAGGTCACCTTCTTAATAACACCTCTCTTGACTGCCCTATTTAATACTACATTCTGTTGTTATATGGTACATTCATATCTATTTTTGCATGGATCAAATTTATGTTTTAAATAATAAAAATCAATAAAACCAGAAGAAACAGAAACACTCTAGGATTCTGCATTACTATAGAAGACAAGGCACAGAATGTTCCAGAAAGAACTAGTCCACAAGGTTAAATCTGCAGATAGATCGGGTAGGCCTTTGAGACTGTAATTATGGCAGAATGGTACAGGTGAATGCCATCGTGAGGCAAACTGATACATAAGTGGAAATAAGAATGGGAGGCCCACCAAAATTAGACAAATATTTTCAAAAAGTTAAGGGTACATAATAACTTCAGAAAACCCTGTGACATATGATATATAAAGTAATATAAATTATTTCAGTTCTGTGACAGTTTTTAAATAATGCAAAATCTAAACATAGAATTGTTTGTGTTTTAAAGGGATCATTCTATTTAGGCTATTGAGTATGCCATCAAAAATACAGTCACTAAATCAAACTCCTATTCTCCACCTCCACACCCCTGCCGGTTTCAAGAAGAGTCACTGATTGCCAACAGAATCCTAAATGAGAAGTCTGACCTCATCAAATCAAACCACAGCTACAAACACCATGGGTTAGGCAACCCTTTTCCCAGCCACCCATATCTGTCCAAAGCATTTGCTACCAGCTCTGTCCCGGTCCTCCATCATCACACACCCAAGCTGACCAAGCTCCCATAATTAAAAAGTCATTTCTCCAAGACCCATACTCTTTTTATTTGGTTCTCCCTAAATTCTTTCCCGTTCAATCACAATTTTCCAGGACTGAGAGGTCCTGGAACCCAGATACAGATCTGGCTAATGTAGAAACAGCACAATTGTGGTGACCCTTCTATTGGTCCCATTGTTCAATGTCAGGAATACACTTTGTTTTGCTCTGTATCTCCTAAGTTTGGTTTTCATTCCTTCTCCTATGGATACACTCAGAGAATCGATCTGTCCTGGGGGGCACACAGAACCATTGTTCCATGGAGCCTGCTAAACACCAATCCCAACCATTACAGGGGATGCCATTTTCAAGTGACAGCTTCATACGCTCCTTCATTCCTCTATTTCTCAGTCCAAGAGCCTAGGAGTCCCCACTATTCATCTTCATTCTTCACCTTGTCTCATTAGTCAGTCACCTAGTCCTGCTCAATGATTATACCTCCTAGGTATTTCTGTCTCCTCTCAGTTCTGCCACTGCCCAAGGCTAGTCATCAACTCCTACCCTACCAGTTCCTACAAAAGTCCTCTTATTGGTCCCTGATTCTAGTCTCAACCTTCGCTGTGTCAGACATTCCCACCCTCTTCTATTCCACATGACTCCCTTCTCCTGCCCACCCACTGTAAGAGGCTAGAAGACTCTCCAACTCCCCTGCAGGTGGGCTCTGCAAGTGATTTAGGCTGCAACAATGAGAATCTCTTCCAGGAGACTTGGAAGCAGAAGGCAGGCAGAAACCATTCTTCTTGTGGAGGTGACGACTACAGGGGCTCTGGCAGACCCTATGCTTCACTGCCTGAATACCGGCCTCCCGCATGCAAACTGGTCATAGGGGCAGGAGCAGCTTCCTGACACCTGATCGCAACTGCAGGGCTGTGACCTTGAAACCAAGGATGGAGAAGGACTCAACTCTCTTCCTGCAGTTCACCCAATGACTTTATAAATACCCAATTCCCCATATTAAATCCCTTTCTGTTCAAAATACCTAGAGTGATTTCTGTTTTCTACAATGAACCCTAACTGATACAGCTTCCAATTCATCCATCAGATACTTTCCAGAATAATCTACCACAGAAACAGCACATCATGCCCTTGCTCAAAACTCAGCAGCTCCCTGTCCCCCCCACCAAAAAAAAATCAGAATTCCTCAGTAAAACATAAAAGGCCCTTTGTAAACGGGTCTTATCTTCTTACCATCTCCTACAGCAGAACTCAGCAAACTTTCTGTAAAGGGCCAGATAGCAAGGCTTTGCAGGCCACACAGTCTCTCTCACCACTGCTTACCTCTGCCATTATAGCATGGAAGTGGCCATAGACAATATGTAAATGAATGAGTATCGCTGTATTCAAATGAAATTTAATCTATAAAACCAGGTGGTCAGGAGAATAAGAAGACAAGCCACAGATCATTACAAAAGACACACATGATAAAGCAGCATCACCCAAACTATACAAAGAACTCATAAAACTCAACAATAAGAAAAGGAACAATTTTTTGTCCAATTTAAAAGTTGAACAAAAGACCTGAACAGATACCTCACCAAAGAACGCATATGGTTGACACAAATTAGCCTATGAAAAGATGCCCCATGTCACACGTCATCAGGAAAATGCAAATTAAAAAAGCAATGAGACCACTACACACTAGTTAGAATGGCCAAAATCCAAACACTGAAAAAACCAAATGCTGGTGAGGATGTGGAGAAACGGGAATCTCAGTCATTCCTGGTGAACACAAAATGCTACAACTACTTTGGAACACAGCTTGGCAGTTTCTTACAAAACTAAACATACTCTTACCATACGATCCAGCAATTGCTCTCCTTGGTATTTACCCAAAGGAGTTGAAAACAGGTCCACAGAAAAACCGGCAAACAAATGCTTATAGCAGCCTTGTTCATAAATGCCAAAACTCAAGCAGCCAAGGTGTTCTTCAATAGGTGAATGGATAAACAAGGGTACATCCAGACAATGGAATATTCTTCAGCACTAAAGAGAAATGAGCTATCAAGTCATGAAAAGACATGGAGGGAACTTAAACACATATTATTAAGTGAAAGAAGCCAATCTGAGCTATGTACTTAATAATTCCAATCAAATGACATTCTAGGAAAAGCAAAACTATGGAGGCTTTAAAAGGAGCAGTGGTTGCCAGGAGTTGAGGAAGGAAGGATAAACAGTCTGAGCACAGCTGATTTTCAGGGCAGGGAAACGACTCTGCATGACATTCTAATGGTAGGAAATGTCGTATAAATTCGTCAAAACCCATAGAGTATGCAACACCCAGAGTGAACCACAATGTAAACTAAGGACTTTGGGGGATAATAATGCGCCAATGTAAGTTCATCGACTGCAACAAACGTGCCACTCCAGTGCAGTAGAATCATAGCAGGGGATGTTGTGTGGGGCGAGGGGGTATATGGGAAATGTCTGTACATTCCGCACAATTTTGCTTGAATCTAACACTGTTCTTTAAAAAAGAAACAAACCAAAACTCAGGTAGCAATCTGGATTTGGCCTATGAACCACAGTTTGTAACAGCTCTCACCTAGAATATCTGATATATCAACATTACCAAATACCAGTATTTCCTCAGATATACCAAGGTCTTTTATCCTGCCTTGCTTTTGCCCATACCATACCCTCTGCCTGGAGTGACTTCCCTTACTCCACTTCATTGGTCTGTAAAATCCTACAAAGTATAGCTCAGACATATGAGTTCTTCCACAAATCCCCAGGTGGATTTAGGTAAACTTCCCACTATCTTCCTCTTACAGGTACACTCACCACCACTGTGGGGTCTATCACCCTAAACTTTAATAGTCACCTATGTATCTATCTCCTACCGGATGCCATAGTCCTTGATGTGAGGGACCATTTTAATCTTTTTCTTACTGCACCCTAGCACAGGCCTGGCATGTGGGTTTGTGGAATGAATACCGCCCTCAACTGCAGATTTCTGTCTGTCTTTCTCAGAGTTCATAAAAAGTTCCTCACGAGCTTTCTGGCACACACCACACCTCTCTTGGCTCATAGGAAGAAATGACCAGACTTCTGGCCAAGATGGAGGAGTAGGTAAACACACTTTGCCTCTGCACTCAACTACAGTAAAAACTACAAATAGACTACAGAACAATTTCACTCAGATTCGTGAGAAAATCAAGCTGTATGGAGGTCTGAAAACCAAGGATTTAAAGAAGCCACATTCATTCAGACAGGTAGGAGGGGTGGAGGTGCAGAGAGGCATGAGGAGGCGGCAGAACAGGCAATCCCACATTCATGTGTGGAGGATAAAAATCAGGAGGATACCTTGGGAGTGAATAATCCCAGCCCTATAGCAGACCACCCAGCCCAGGCTTGCAGCACCAGGAATATGAGTCCCCATAATTTCAGGCTGCAAAAACTAGTTGGGATTTTTTGAAGAAACAGCAGGATTCTCAAGAGACTTCTCTTTAAGGGCCCACAACGGACTTTAGACTTATGTGGACCCATGCCGTCTGGGATTCAGTGCCAGGGCAACAGCTGGAAGGGCACAAATGGCATACAAGGAGAAGGGGAGAAAGTGAACTGACTGGCAAGGGGGTGAGTGCCCAGGAGACGGCTTCCTCTTGAGCAATCTCCAGAGGCCAGGCAGCGGCATTGTCCCCTCTCTGAGCCCTCTCACACACAGAGCCAAAAGTGGTAAAATAGTTGCCCCACCCAAGTGACTACCTAAGGCTCCTCCCCACACGATTTACAGGTGCCTTTTCTACAACAGGCCATGGACTCTTACTAAGACAGGGAGTCAAAGCAGCTCTACCTAATACACAGAAACAGACACAGGAAGGCTGCCAAATTGAGGAGATAAAGAAATATAGCCCAAATGAAAGAACAAAACAAAACTACAAGAAAAGGACTAAATGAAATGGAGATAAAGAACCTATCAGATGCAGAGCTCAAAAGAGGTTGTCAGGATGCTCAAAGAAATCATTGGATAATGCAACAGCAGAAAAAAAGACCCAGGCAGAAATGAAGGTTCCATTAAGTGAAATAAAGCAATATCCACATGGAACCAACAGTGGAGGGGATGAAGCTGAGATTCAAATCAATAATTTGGAACAAAAGGAAGAAAAAAATCATTCAATCAGAACAGCAAGAAGAAAAAAGAACTAAAAAAAAAAAAACAACCCAAGAATAGAAGAAGCCCCTAGGAAATCTCCAAATGTACCAACATCCAAATCATAGGGTTGACAGAAGGAGAAGAGGAAGAGCAAGAAATTGAAAACTATTTGAAAAAATAATGAAAGAAAACTTCTCTAATTTAGTGAAGAAAATAGACGTACATAGAAGTCCAGGAAGCACATACAGTCCCAAACAAGTTGGACTCAAAGAGGACCACAGCAAGACACATCATAATTAAAATGCCAAAGGTTACAAATAAAGAGAGAATCTTAAAAGCAGGAAGAGAAAAGCAGATAGTTACCTACATAGGAGTTCCCATAAGACCGTCAGCTGATTTCTCAATAGAAACTTTGCAGGCTGAGGAGACTGGCAAGAAGTATTCAAAGTGATGAAAAGCAACGATCTACATCCAAGATTACTCTATCCAGCAAAGCTATCATTTAGAATGGAAGGGCAGATAAAGTACTTCCCAGACAAGGTAAAACTAAGCCATCATCACCAAGTACATTATTATATGAAATGTTAAAGGGAACTATACAAGAAAAAGAGGATAAAAACTGTGAATGTTAAAACAGCAACAAATGCACAACTATCAAAACTGAATCTGAAGAACCAACTAAGCAAACAAGCAGAGCAGGAACAGAATCATAGATATGGAGATCACAGGGAGGGTTATCAGCTGGGAGGGGGTGGGGGAGAATGGGGGAAAAAGTGCTGGGGTTAAGAAGTACAAATTGACAGGTACAAAATAGACAGGGGATGTTAAGAACAGTATAAGAAATGTAGAAGTCAAAGAATTTATATGCATGTCCCACAGGCATGAACTAAGGGAGGGGATTGCTGGAGGGAACAGGGGTACCAGGCGAAGGAAGGCAAAGGGGGAAAAACTGGGACAACTATAATAGCATAATCACTGAAATACATTAAAAAAAATAAAGTATATGATTGTCTTAAGAAGCACTATGCTGTATGCCTGAAATTGATACAAAATAATATTGAATGTAAACTATAATTGAAAAATAACATTTAAAAAAACCTGGAAAAAAGTGACCAGTAAACACCTATGAAGTAAACAGATCTGAATAAACAAATGTATAATAGTAGAATGTATAATTTCAAATAGTAAAAGTTAATAAATTAGCACCTAAAGGAATGTATAATTAATCTGCATGATTACTTTTCAATATCTGACTCTGAGAATGCAGTAGGGCTCTTGTCCACCGTCTCAACCCTATTCCACAGAAGCCAACTGCTCAAAGAGAGTGCTGTGAGCTCCTTGTGAGCAGGGACTGTGTCTTAGTTATCACTGAATGAATAAATGATTCACACTTTCTCCTTTCATTACCCCTTCCCCAACAATTGCAACGGGGCTCTCATAGCCAGACTTTAAGTAAAAGCTGTTGGGTACAAGGCCGAATGGAAACTGTAAAGGTGCTCAATTGAGTTTCATGCTGACAGGGTGACATCTGCAAATAACTGCAGCTCCAAATCAAGTAGCCTTTAGTCATCTTAACTGAGGGAGTCATTGGCGGCCAACAATCACTGAGAGTGGCCCAGTGCCCGAAGGCTCAGTTCCCGTCCCTCCTTCCCTGTTAGTTTTGCTTCCCAATACCCCTTGGCCCTCCCAGGACTCCCAGCAGTGTTCCCAGCAGAATCACGCCCTGTTGAGTTTATTTTTCTTTCCTTTCTGGGCTAGGCTGTCTGCAGACACAGCTGATGAGCTATTTAGAGCTCACTAGAGACCGTGGGGCTTTATAAGACTCCGAGATTATACCTCTATTAAATCTTCAGAGGTCTTGAATGCCAAGGCAAGAGAGTCAATAAATTTGATATGTTTTCATCAAAGCAAGATAAAAAGGAAAGGAGGGAAGAAGGGTGAATGAAAACTCTCTCATAAGAGGTTTGAAATTTTTACATGTTAACAAAATCACAGGGTCGCGGGGGTGGCGGGGCTTATTAAAACACAGATTCTGACCAAACACTGGCCAACACTCAGAGCTGATGGTAAATGTAGACAAATTTAAGACCTCCAGCCCTTCACCAAACACACATGCACACACACATATACTCTTATAGAAAATAATTTAAATACATACAGAAAAATTAATCACTTAAGTTCCTACATACAGCTTCTTTACCTAGATCCCTTTCACAGTTTTCAGACCTTTTAATGAAAAACTTTATGAACCTAGAAGCAAATTCAATGCTTTCCTCTACTTTTTTGTATCATTTCCCCATATGACTTTGGAAAATCTACCGTGATTCTAGACTGAGAACCTAGTTACTCAAGTCTAAAGAAATCTCTAAGGCTGAGCTTGGAGGAGCAGCGTAGCTAGAAGACAGTCCTACGGGTTCCACCTGTTAGTTGATTTCACCTTCACTCTCTGCTTTCACATAAATAGCTGGGGATGAGGAAAAAATCACAGGTGACGAAGAATCAACACACAACAGAGGGACTCAAGACATCCTGGCTTTCCGCTCTTCGGTCTGGAATTTCACAACTATTTCTAACCAGAAGAGTAACTCTGAACAGAGCTGCCAGCACCAGTGTGGATACCCTCTGCTGGGCTCTCTTCCCCTCCACGTACACCCTACTGTTAGCTTTCCTAATTCTTGAGTGAGCTGCCTCAACTAATCCCTAAGGTCTGTACTGAACAATGGACAATGCATAACAGTCTCTGCAAACTTGCACCCCGCTCTCCCCTCAGTATGTCCCTCTCCACTGATTTTCTCTCTCTGAGCTCCCCCAGCACTGGCAGTTTTATTTGCCTGATTTGTATACATCCTGTGTATACAACACGTGCATGGCTGTGGAAAGTGCTTCAGGCAAGCCCCGTACAACGTATGCACCATACCAGGCACACATTATTAGATCTTCAAATCCTGGATTGACTTAGGCGTGGTTCCCAAAGCCAGCCCTCATTCCAGCAACATAAAATAAGCACAGGGGGATTATAAAAGGGTGTGGGAGGTACTCCCCATGCCAGCGAGCACACACTCTCCCCGGGGACCCCGTGATACCCTGGGCACTCTCCTCTACTGGAATGAGGTACGCTGGCCGAGGACACAGGGCAGGGTAGCACACTAACAGACAGAATCCTGGGTATGCCACAGGCTCGGCCCACTCGAATCAAACACCAAATGGTGTGAGATCAGCCCTCTCATGCCACCAAGTTTAGTGCTGTGCTAACACATTACCTGGCAGTGACCAGCTTTCATCTGGAACCCATTTCCCTACCTCCCAAACTAAATCCTCAGCCCGAGGTTTCTAAGTGACAGGAACACAAGGCCAATGTGGAGCACCGACTTAGAATCATCAGCTACACTGCAACGTACATTAACTGGGCAAAATAGAAGTAAGTGGTCATTATCGAGGCTGGAGAAATCCTAGATTCTGAAATCTGTCTGCCTCGACAGCAAACACTTTCTCCATCATAGTTCAGTTTGCTGTGAGTATGTGACACTTTTTTATTTTTACTGTGAAATGTTCCGTGTAAACAAAAGACTATATTAAATATACAGGGTCTGGCATAAATAACGCCCCTTTTTATTACAAAATATTTTATTACAAAATCATAAGCATGTAATTCTGTAACATAACAATATCACACTCAAGCACACCATATGACATTTTAGGTGAAATGTTCAAATTAAAACTATAAATTATTACACCCATATTATTACCCCACCAACCACACTCAAGCAGGTGTTAGTTCTGCCAACCCTGTATATCCAGTTTAAGGAAACAGTAAGATGCACACTCGGGGACCCACCTAGGCTAAGAATTAACATTCCCCGTACTTAGAAGTTTCTGTGTGCTTTTCCCTCATTACACCCATCTCCAGCTCCCCAATGATAACCATTCTCCTGAATTCAGGGTTAACTGCTCCCTTCTATTTTTTATAGTTTTACTACCTATGAAGTCATTTATAAAAAACATATATGACCTAATTTTACATTTTTAAGCTTTATGTAAATTACATCATACTGTATGTTTTTTTCTGTGACCTGCTTCTCTCGTTCAATATTATGTTTCTGAGATTCCACCATACTAATGTAACTATCATTCACTTGTTTTCACACGGGTCAGTACTTCATAATAGGAAGGACTGTACAACAATTTTGGTGTTAATTCTTTCTTTAATCAGCCAGGCCCACTACTATGTACTAACACAGTTTGTCTGCAAATAAATTTATGCCACATGAATTCTTGGTGGCAAGCCAATGCTGGTTTCCATGTAGCAGACGAGATGATAAAATAACTAGAGCTGTTTCACTCAATTATTCTTTTTTTTAAAAAAGATTTTATTTATTTATTTTTAGAGAGAGGGAAAAGGAGGGAGAAAGAGAGGGAGAGAAACATCGATTTGAGAGGGAAACATCGATTGGTTGCCTCTCACACGCCCCCAGCTGGGGACCTGGCCTGCAACCCAGGCAGGTGCCCTGACTGGGAATCGAACCAGCGACCTTTCAGTTCACAGGCTGGCACTGAATCCACAGAGCCACAACAGCCAGGGCTCACTCAATTATTCTTAAAGAGTTGGCAAGATCTCACTGAGAGATGGAGCTCTGAGGCCTTGATCAGTAACCAAAAGGTGCCTTTGCTAGATGACCTTGGGTAGATGAACCCCTTACACGGTTCCAGTTCTATGGCTTAATAACGCAGGGGAAAAGGAGAGGAAAAGGCTGCTTTGTCATTGCAATCTTCACCTTCACGGGCATGTCAGAGCACCTTTGATCATGGTGAATAGCACCCAGGTCCAAGAAAAACCTACCCTTCAGACAGTGAAAGATAAATATTTAGTCTGGGAGGCAGCAGACAGAAGCCCATCATTCTCTCTGCCCCAGCACCCAAGGACAGCAGAGGATTGTCCTTGAATCCTGAAGGCTTGATTCATCACCCTCTTAACTGATGTGAATGCACCAGTAATGCCACATTTCCCAGGTTAGCGGAGTGGCTGGAGGGGTGCAAGAGTCAGTCTCCAGAGCAAAGAACCCCCCACCACTTTCCCTGAGCACTCCCAGTGTGCAAGACCTGAGAAAACTGATGCACCCAGAGGCTTAGTGACTTGTCCAGCATCACACAGCAAGCTGTACTGGGAGTACTCTCATCAAGTCAACCGCTCTGCCACCACCTGCATGTGCACACTGACCACTGGCAGTGGGGAAAAGGGTTCTTAGGGACACAGAAGATAGTGCTTTCAGGTGATACTTTCAAAAGCATTTGCTGCTGAACAGCAGCAGGTTCCATGTGACCACAGAATAAATACTTAGATGGCCGAGGCCTGTGAAAACTCGAGGCCATGCATGAAAAAGCTGCAGTGGCCAGGCAGATGGAGGGAGTCTCCCATGTGGTTTAAAGAGCTGGCAGGTACTTTGCCCACCAACAATTAACTAGCACTGAATGTCTACTGTATGTCATGGCAAAAATGCACCTGATTTTCTGTCAGAGTCTGGCTGCTGCTTTAGCAGTCGCCAATCCTCAACACAACCAACAAAGAAGGGCTATCGGCGTACAGTGGATGGATTTCTAGGTCTTTCAAGTACAGAACTTCAGAGAGCAATAAATAGGTCAAGAACTGAAGTCCACACTTGTTAAAGGCTGGACTCTGCCTTCCAGCTCCAAATAAGTATCAGTTGTTTGACACAAACTTTCCAAGTCAGCTAAAGGCCAAGAGGGTGGTTAGTACAAAGCTAAGAAGCTAAGAGAGTGAAGTGCTGAGGTGTCCCTCTTTGCCAGCCACTTGCCACTGAAGATACTCTGTTTTCTCTAGTTCTGGGTGTCTATCATTCCTTGGTGGACACAGACTTGTCAGTTACAGCGTCAGTCCTTACGCTGTGAGACTTGACTATTCGTCCCAACCTGTAAGTCACCCAGCGAGTCACAGAAATGGGCAGCTGATCTTTAAAGTGCAGGGTGACACCTTTGCAGAGGCTTGGAGAAAAGACAACAGGGAAACAGCACCTCGGCTTCTAATGATGCTACAGACAAAAGATCCAAACACCCAACCCTCTATTGCTCCAGGCACCAAAACCTTACAAATCCTCAAAACAACCAAATCTAGAGAGGCTGATGGCTGTCCCCTGAGGAGGACAGATGCTGTGGGTATTGGTTGAGATCATACTGTGTCTCCAAGCGTTTTTCTCCATGCCTTGGGTTTTATTTGGGAAGATTTTACCAGTTATTCACCTACTCTCCACAGATTAACAAAAAGTTACAAAATTCATTCATATGATTCTTCTCCTTAAAATGCCTGGGACTTTTGTACATTGTAATAAACAATAAAAACAGGTTCCCAACCCCTCCCCATCTCCCGAATACACTTAAAGCTACTCTCCTGCCTGGGAATTCAGTTGCCACAAAAACAAGGTTGCACCATTAACACAGGCGTAAGATAGGAACATCAGTAAATAAAATGAAGTCATCCGTGATACGGATAACATATATAATACAACTTGGACTCTTAAGTACAGAGGTCTTAACCAACATCCCAAAGAGAACCATGGATCAGCCCCCAAAGTAGAAACAGACAGGCAGAAAATGTCGCATTCAAAAGTCGCAGTGCACTAAGCATTTGTGTGTGTATCCTGGAAGGGTAGCTGTGGCCACCGCACCTGATGCATAAAAAGCAGTCCAGTTCTGTTCAGCAGTTCCTCTTATCCAATTAACCAACTTAGCCAGTCCCGACCTTTAACAAGCAACCCCTGACCCTTCCGAGAATCCTGAGTTTTGTATTCCTCTCTGGGCCTCCTTCACACACTGAGTCAGTTATAAGCTCTCTGGAAATTTCCACCAGTTTCTAACATAAATTGTTCCTTGCCACTTGCCAGCGCGTTTTCAATGGCTCTAAGCATCTTCCAGGCTCCTCATCCACAAGGGTCTTACCGGGATCTCCCTCCAAAACAGTTTGTGCTGGGGGGCTGGTGCCGGTTCTCTGGAGTCACAGCTGTCCCGCTGGATTCTCTCGAAGGTGGCTGTGATCCTGGAAAGGGGGTCGGTCACAAGAAAAGACAAATGTTGAGAAGCTCAGCCCTTGCTTGAGATGTGGCTACGGGAACACAGCACAGTGACCCACTGTGGTGGGACACAGACAGTCAAGCAAGCTGCAGCCACCAGCACGAGGAGGAACTGATGCCGCAGCCAGGTGAGATCAGATCAGGGCCTCTCGAATCAGAGTGGCTCAAACCTGGGAAACAGCTCTTCTTCTCTAAGACCTTCAGGAATGTCTAAGGCACTTACAAGCATGTTGCCTTACATGTTACATGAACCTCAGCCAACCACATGGCACAGACAACAGATGCTGACCACAGTTGGGGCAAGGAATTGGGGCATTTCTCCATATCACAACTCAAGCGCTTTTAAAAAGCCAAATCAGACTCAAAATCAAATGATGATACAGTTCTGCTAAAAACCTTTCAACAGCTTCCTGCTTCTTAGGATAGGGTTCAAAATCCTTACGAAGGCCTTCAAGGCTGTGATCTGAGCAGACCAGCCTCTGCGGCCTCACCTCCCACCACTCTCCTTGCTCCCCACAACCCAGCCAACCTGGACACCTCTGTTCCTACCACAGGCCAAGCTCATTCCCACCTCAGAGCCTTTACACATGGGACCCTCCACCTCTGACTCAGCCACCCCTTGACCCACACCCCCACCTTGGCCTGTCTAGACTCCTTATACTCCAGCAGGTATCAGCTTCCCCAAAGAAACTGTCCCTGCCCCCTCCAATTTAGATGAGATCCCCTAAAGTACACGAATCTCATACCACCCACTACCTTTCCTTCATAGCTTTTATCCCCATTATAGTTACACAATTATTTGTATGTTTACTTGTTTGATATCTAGCATCCCCTGGCCCCACCAAGTAAATTATAAGCTCATAGGAGGAGACACCATGTGAATTTTGCCCCTGCCATCTAGCCAGCACCTCGTCCAACATCTAGCACATGCTTGGTGCTCAGTTATCTATATAGGTGCTGTTTTTCTCCATGCACCAAAAGTACCCAAGCACCATCCAGTCCAATTGAGGGAGGAATCTGAAGTCAAGGCCCCACCATTCACTGAGTGCCCTTGAATCAGAATTCAAATTTCACTCCCTTGAAGCTATAGAAAGCCTGTTTCAGGCCTGGAAAGTACCTTAGTTACATCACATTTAACAAGAAAAATTATGGAGAAACCCAACCCATCTCAGACTCCATGAAATAATTTCCTGCTAGATCCAAAGGTGACTAATTTGAGACTAGATCAAAAAACAAACAGCTCACATTCAGGGCATAGCAGGAAACACTCCAAATCCCCTGCTTCTGCATCTATTTTGCTAGTGTGAATCTCTTAAGACACAGAGTCCCCTTTCCCAACCAATACCCTCTCGTAAAAGACACCTTCGAGCTCCCTAGGAAGGTTAACTGTACTAGGATGAAGAAAAATGGGCCAAGTAACATTTAATAAAGACATTTTATTTTCCAAAGCCCATGTGGGATGAAAAGTTGTTTTTCTCTGCTCTCAAACCAAGCAACACTTACAAAGACTTGACATTTACTTTGGTGCTTTATCAGAAAGCTGTCCTCGTAAAATCATGTCATGATTTTGATTATGCTACGGACGTTAAAAAGAATCAGGGGTAGCCATGGCCAGGGCTGGCTGGGCCGTACCCAAACCCAGGGACCTGGTACAGAACCAAACCCGGGACACCTCCTCTACTCCCCACCCCACCCCACCCCTGGGAGCAGGGCAGCACTCACCGTCTGTCACGGCACTGCCATTAGGCACGCTTCCCAGATCAACAGTTGGCCCGTCCAGGAAAATTGTCAGCTCACCGCCCGAGACAACACCGCCTTTGTTCTCCGTCTGCAGGTTCAGGGTCAGCTGTGTGTTCTCCACTGTTGGACACAAAAGGCAACATGGGTAGAAGAAAGCAAATGCACCCAGAGTTAAGATTCTGTAAGTTATAAGCTCCCACCTCTCCTACTCCAACTCCCCTGGCAACATTTTTCTGCATCTTCAAATCTGCCTTGTGGCATGGAAAAAAGAAAGGGAAGGAATATTTATCTAATCGCCATCATCACTGTCGTATAAGGCTGGTGAGGAAGGCTGTACTCTTCTAAACAATTTAGATTACTAGGTTAACTACATAATATCTACATCACTTATTTGTTTGCTTATACTTGCGGGACCATAAAAAAAAGAGAGAGATACTGATGGCATACAGAGGAAGAAATAGTTCTATCAAGCAGCATCCCCCTACCCATGTGAAAAAATAGTGGCAAAAAGAAAAGAAACAGGTTAGGGGACCCTGAGGAAATGTCATCAGGAGTCATCTCTAGATGAATCTCATCTCTAGATGAGATTTCAGGGGCTTATTCTTTTCTTACTTGTGTTAAAAAGCGTTGTTGTTTTCAATCCTGAAAATGTTTCATTTTGAAATAAGGAAAAAGTTTTTAAGCAATAAAACTTCCATACAAGCGAGTCAGCCGCAGAGTCGCATGGCCCTGGGTTAGTCCCAGAAGGAGAGACTGGTCAACACCTGGCTCTGTGACTGAGGCGGGAAGGCAGCTCAGCTTCACACAGTCCCCAAAACACTAGGTCAAGTCAGCCCCGTGGGCAAGCATGAAGAGCTGGGAAACCACAGCAGGAAAACAGAACAAACTGGCACCAGGCAGAAGCCCCAGACTCTAGGTGGGCTGGAAACTGCCACACACACACATACCCCCAACTCCCACCACCAAGCTTGGCCACACCGATAGCTTCCAGCCAGTCACTGCTCAGGAGCTGTAACCTCCAGTTCAGGGCTGGTCAATAACTATCAAGGGAGAGCCGCGTTTGTAAGGATTTCCAAAGGGTGCGCAGTCCTTCCATGCCTCCCCCACATCTTACAAAGCCAGACCAGGAGAATGCCACATACTCCAACCTCCCTCCCTCCCTACCGCTAGTTTTATCTCCTAGTTGGGACTGTATTGTTATAAGCTATCTCACTGGATTTCTAGAACAAGGCAACAAGCACTTCCTAGAAACAACCTCCCCACACAGAAAAGCCAGCCCCAAATCTCTCTAAGAAACAGACACAGCCCTTTAAACTTAGCAAAAAAATTAAAAAAAAAAAAAAAAAAAAGTCTGGATCAATTCAAGGATCTATTATAATAAAGTAGAAACCAGTTACTCTTCCAGTTTTTAAGTTCTCCTAAGCATCTCTCCCCTACCTTAACCTCTCTTCCCTATAAAGGATCTTTCCAAATCTTTTTGAGTCTGTTACTATTTTCAAGTCAGTTTCACTGAGGGGCCTGGTGAGTTCCAAATATTTCTATAAAATAACAGATAGTCTAAAAATAAGTTCCTTCAAAAGTCTACAAGTGGTTGGGGTAGGGGGAGAACTGAGGCCTGATGACCACCAACACCACTCTCCACCCAGGCAAATGAGCCACCCAGGAAGTGAAGCCCCCAGCCCTGGCCCAGCCTTCAGAGGACTGTGGCCCAGCCAACAAATTGACTGCAACTTCATGACAGATCCCAGGCCTGACCGCCCAGAGTCGCCACTCCCAAATCCTGACCCACTGAAACCGTGAGATAATAAATGTTTATTACTGTTTTAAAAAAAGAAAGTCAAGGAGTGGCTCCCTACTCTGTTATTCTGAGATCCTGTGCCGAAGTCCCAAGCAGGGAGTACAGCACAGAGGTAGAGGGCAGGTGCCAGCCAGGCAGACTGAGTTCAACCCCAGTTCTACTACCCAGCAGCTGTGCAGCATGACATAAATTACTTCATATGACCGTCGCTCTCCCTAGAGAACAGGAAGTGGGGAGAGCACATTTTTCAGAAGGCACTTGTAAAGAAATAAGCAGTACCCAGGAAGGTCCTAATACACTGTCATTTTTATTACCTCCCTGTTGACTTCCCCGTTTTTAGGCTGAAGAGTCCCAATTTCTCTTGGTCTAACTTGTTCATTCTATAGTCAGTCAGTCTTCTTTTGACCTTTCTGAGACTTTTTCAGGTTGTGGCAACAAACTCCACAAAACCTTTCCAGGAAAGCTACATAACCATCACGGGGACAAACCATTACATGGTAACTGTCCTGGAGTCTTCAGATAGTCAGTATTAGCCCTGGCTGGGTAGCTCCATCGGTTGGTTAGAGCATCATCCCAATATGCCAAGGTTGTGGGCTTGATCCCCAGTCAGGGCACATACAAGAATCAATCAATGAATGCATGAATAAGCAGGGGGGAAAAACAGTGTTTCTCTCTCTCTTTTTAAAAATAGTAAAAAAAATATATTAAAGTGTTACTAAATATATTTTGTTTTTTAGAAATGGACAGGAAAGAGATTCCCCTAGATTTAAAGAAACATAACTCAAATGCTATGTGTGAATTCTGACTAATCCTGGGCTTGAAAAAAATGGTCTTGGGGAAATCTGCATCCAGACTGGATATTCAATAACCTCTGAAATTACTGTTAATTTTCTTAGGTTCCATAATGGTACTATGGTTTTATATATAAATGTTCTTTTTCTTGTGAGATTCAAGAGAAGATTAGGATGACATCAGCACTTAGTCTTAAACGGTTTTATAGGAAAACAGGCTGAAGTTTTTAGGACTAAAGTGCCATGATATCTGCAATTTACCTTCAAATGGTTCAGGGAAAAATGCCCACACCCACGGGCTCACACATGCTGGTTAAACAAATGAGGCAAAATGTTAAAAAGGGTCGGGCCTACGTGGAGGGAAGGCATCTGGGTGTTCATTGTGTTACTCTTTCCATTCTTTTTTTTGTATGTTTGAAAATTTCATAATAAAAAGTTGGAAAAAGGTTTTCATTTAATTGGCAAGGCTATTAAAAAATTAAACCTCTGAGAACAGAACACCCCATTATTCTCTTTTAAAAAAAGAGCTGAGCCAGGGGAACCCTACAATGCATAATGGGACTAAAGACGCCATTAGCTAATTGAGTGACAGACTTGAGCATACAGGGGAGGCTGAAAGGAGTAAGTGTGGCTGGAAAACATATACTGGAATCTTAGTTATAAATAGCAGCATTAGGCACCTTGCCTCTGGGGCCCTCAGGTTTCACTACAGCCAACGCCGACAACTCCACAAAGGGCCTTTCTCTGCAAGCATGTCTTCCTACTGCCTTTTGAGGCACTGCTCCGAAATCAAGACACCAATGAAAAATTGGGTGTAGTAGGTTGATTTCCGTAACTAGAATCAGATTTAGCAGAGGCACTCACCAGCTACTCCCAGCCTCACCCAGTCCTGCTCTAGTTGCGGTCCTGCAGTACTGAGCATCTAGTATTTCAGTCGTGGAGAGTCAGCAGGAACAAAACAAACAAAAAAAAAAATCTGTGCTCCTGAGTGTTAATTTCTAGTTGAGAGAAATGGGCAATAAGCAATGTTTTTTTTCTTTTTTAAGTAAATTGTGTAATCTGTTGGGAGGTTGCAAATGTAGTAGATAAAAATGAAACGAGGCAATGGGGTGAAGAGTGCCAGAGGTGGGAGGAGGGTTTGGGGTGGTGAGAAAGTCTCGCTGGAAAGATGACAACTGAGCAAATTTAAAGAAGGATGAGGCAGGGGAGCCATGTCAGTATCTGGAAGAAGATTCTAGGCAGAGAGAGAAGGAAGCAGAGGCCCGAAGAGAGAGCATCCCTAGCAGGTGTGAGGAATGGCAGGGAGGCCAGTGTGGCTGGAGGGGACGAAAGAAAAGAGGAGCAGGAGGGGACGACAGTAAGTAACTAGAGCCCACAAGGAAGACCTCAGAGCCCTGCCAAGGTCTGTGATGTTAGCTCTGTGTGAGATCGGAGCCCATTAGAGGGTTCTGAGCAAGGGAGGGATGTGGCTCCCATAGTAATACAATCACTCCAGCTGCAGGAGGAGCAAAGGCTAAAGCAGACAAGACCAGGCAGGAGATCACTGCAATATTCCAAGTAGGAGCAGATGGTGGCTTGGTCCAAGGCGATGGCAGTGTCTTCCAGGAACAGGGTGCCCAAGGGAGACTCTACCTTGGCTTCCTTCCTATTACATGTTAGTAAAAAGCCATGACCCCCACCGAGCACATCAGCCAGGCCCCACAGGCCCACCAGCCTCTTGGAATCAAAGATTTGAGCAAATCATAGGCAGGGGCTGAAAAAAGAGCCAACTTAGAGCATGGCTAGAGGAAGTCAGATTCAATTACAACCAAATGGAACATATATAATGAAAATATTCCGCTGGCAACAGAGTTTAGTTCCACCAAGAAAGCCAAAGTCTTGAGCTCACGCTAACTTCAGCAATCAGCAAACACTCTTCTTTGGTTATGGGACTGTGCCCCTCTGTTCTGTGCGAAGTACCCAATGGTAACCAATACGCCGCAATGTTGCTTCATGGAGGTCAATAGACAGTGGTAGGGCTGGATGGATATTAGAATCCAGGGGGAAAGAATTTGGAAAATCTTAAGGACCATGCCAGGAGATCCCTTCAAAAGCTGGCATACCAAGAGAGACAAGCAGACATTAGGTGCCTCCTGATGGAATCACACACCACCTCATCAAAGAGGAAAAAGAGAGAGAGAGAGAACTGAGATCAGATCAAGCCTCTAGATCTACCCATGAGCTCATAGGAAACACAGAGGAACAGAGGAACATGTTCACCTACAATTCAGTAAAACCTAAAACATGGGAAACTACAGGACAAACTGTCCAGTCCCTGTAATAACAAATTTCAGGGGGTTAAAAAAGAAGAACCCATCAGCAAAAAGAGCCATAGGAGACAGATCAATCTTGTTTGGATCCTGATTCAAATACACCAATGGGAGGGGAAAAGCAAAACCAAGCAAAACTGTAAGATAATTGGGGAAATGTAAAAACTGACTGAATATTTGATGATATTAAAATAATTACCATTCAGTTTTTTAGGTATGAAATTGGTGTTATGGTTTATAAGAGTCCTTATCTTTTAGAGACGCACACTGAAACACTCGTAGACGGCTGGGGACGTGGAGCCCGCTAGGTTGCATACACCCGAACAGTCGCGCTAACTGGGCCACTATTAGCATGTCAACAGGTTGCTGAAGAGCCCCCCTTTATAAAAGCGGCCTTAACAAAATATATCTAGACTCAGAGAGAGCAGTCTTTTTTTAACGAGGGCCACATGGGCTGATACCTACCAACAGCTTTTCCCTAGTCTTTGTCTATATTGTAAATTTTGATGAAACTAACTTTTAAATATGTCTGGAGAAGACAGGCTCTGAAAGAGAGACGCCATTGTAATTTACTTAGTGCACTGGATGGGAGGGTATTGTATGACGCAATTTGTGGTTTTCTATTTGAGAATCTCTTTTTTTGTATGCTTCTCTAGACAAGTTCTTTTTCTATGAGGCCCAAAATTGAGAATAAACAAACCTGTGCTGTCGAACAAGAAATTAATTAACTGATTAATTTAATTAAATAAAAGATTGTAGATGGAGTGCGTCTGGGATTCACATGAAAATAATCTAATGAGATGAAATAGGAACAACCATTCCTTACATGGCTGTGGAGCTGGTGGCGGGCATACAGGGTCCACAGACTATTCTTTCCACTTTTTTTTGTTGTTCAATTACAGTTGCCCCACATATTTCCCCTGAGCCACCCATACTCCCTTCCCACTTTTTTGTATACTTGACATTGTCTATAATAGTTTTTTTTAGGCCAGCACACCCTAGGCACAAACAGTGACTTAAACTAACTAAAATACTTATAAGAATTCAACATTACTTATACAGTTTGAAATGCAAAAGGGCAGAAAATATACCAGTCAAGATGTGTAGGGAATAACTCCTACTCTTATTTTTCCTGACTTCAAAGCCTCAGATTTGCTAGTGGCTTCAGGTTAATAATTTCCTATTGGGAAGAGCTATTACATGCAACAAGAATGAGTAATATTTTTCAAAGAACTACTTTTCTCCTTTCTTGATGTGGACTTTTTCATGTTTTTTTTGCATATGGTACTAATAAGTATAGATAAATGAGGCATGGATGCTGCCTTCCTTGTTCCAACAAAAGAAAAAACTATGTAAACCCAAACTGCCAAACTGTGCCACTGTAATAATGCGATCCAGTTATGAAACCCAGAACTCCTGCCTGGACAGTTTCACGGTAGTGCATGAAAAGACTTTCTACTTAAGAATCTTTTGTCATCGCTGTCCCTCCCCACTCCCACATTACCAAAAGGTACGTGCATATACACATTTATACCTATTAAAAGAAAAAATCCCTTTTTTCTTCCTAATTCAAAAGTCAAGTGTAAGGATTTACCTGGAAATTTGAGAAAAATAAAACAAGACACAAAAGTATGATACTTTTAAGAGAGACCAAACACTCTTAGGTCAAGAGTCTCGGAAGCCTGATGAAGATGTGATTGATATGGCCTTGACAGAGCTGCTCAGTGGAACAAACCAACCTCCTTCTTCCTGCCTCCCTGCCCTCAATCCCATAGGCCCATCAAAAGAAAGTGAAAATAAGCAGGGCATTCATTAACAGGTGAGTGTTCATTCTACACATAGCTGTGAAACACTGGTGCACAGAGGAATGAAACCGGAGGAAATTCCAAGAGGGCAGAGAGTAAACAGTCTCTTTTCCATTCCCCCGTTCCCCATAATTCAGACACACACAGGCTGGAGTCTACTCCAGGTTTAAAGAGAACATTCGTTCACATTCCCTTTGCAGTAAAGGAAGCCTGAGGCTTCCAGGATTTACTGTTATGATGTCTTTTTGGCTTCCGACTTACCCAGAGCCTAACAAGAGAAAGTCTTTTTCTACCCAGCGTCAGGTGGTAAACACTGGAATGCTTGTGGGGGGTACCAATGTTGATTCTCCTTCACCTCCCCTCCCCTCAGCCCCCATCACTCACAGAGTCCCCCACATTGGCAGGTTCTCCCAGAACACAGGGTCTACCTTGGCCTTGAAGCCTCTTCTGCGTGCTGCTGTGGGGAGTCCACCGTTAATCATCTCCAAACTCAAGGTGGGCCTACTGAGGGTTACACTAACTCTTCCAGAGCAGATAGCTTCATTTTACAAAGCCAGGTTGTAAACTTTCCTTCTTCTCTTTCTTCCCTGTTCATTTATACAAGAAGCATTTTCTCGGTGCCTACTATCTGCCTGACACTGTGCTAGATGCTGGATTATAATGAAGAATGAATGTAGACATAGTCTCTGCTTTCCAGAGAAAGAAAAGTAAGTAAACCATCTCACAAGAAAATGTAAACTGACAGCCATGAAACAGATTGCATGTAAGAGATCCATAGTCCCATGAGCAGCTGGATAACTGACCTGTTCATGGCATCAGGGAAAGTTTCCTGTGGAACGGACTACTCCACTGGGATCTGAAGCTTCAGGCAGACAACTAGCAGGTCCGGGGAGGGGAGGTAGGGGGAAGGAAGACCACTCCAGAGAAAATACCATGTGCAAAGGCATTGTGGCACAATGAGCTGGATGCTTTCAGGAAACTGAACAGGGATGAGTGGGGCTCAAAAGGGACGTGATCCAAATTGGGTAGGAAATATACGTGGTGGCCAGACAATGTGGTGTGTTGTGGGTCTGGCATGTTGAACAACTTTTCTGTACCTTACGAACAGCAGCATGGTTCTTAAGGGTTCTTAATCAAGGTGTGAAGAGATTTACTTTGTGCTTGTAGAATACACAAAAGTAAGGGTAGATAAAGGCATAGCAGACAGGAGGCCACGAGAAAGGACCAGGGCAATGTAGATGGGGATGATAGAAATGAGCAGACTTGCAAAAGTAAAAACCAAGAGAACCTGAAAATAGATTAGCAAAGGGGGTGGGCAAGAGGGGAGGAGGCATCCAAGATGAATCCTGGGTTTCTAATTTACTTAACTGGACAAATGGAGGATCTCTGCACTGAAATATGGAACCCTGAAAGAGAACCAAGCCTGGGGCAGAGGGGATGAGCTCATATTTAGGCATGTTGACTTTGAGGTATTTTTTACATCCATGAGGAGAGAGCAAGACAATAGTCAGGTATGTGGGTCTGGAACTCAAAGGAAAGGTCAAGGGTGGAGTTTCAAATCTGTGGGCCACCTGCACGTGGTAGTTATGCATAAAGAGGAGATATAAATGGGAATATGGTCACAGAAGACAATGGGATGCTAGAAAACTCTCGGGCAAAAACTACGAGGGTTCTCCTTAAGATCAGGCACAAGACAGGGGTGTGCACTTTCACCTCACTTATTCAATATAGTACCGGAAGTCCCAGCCGCAGCAATCAGACAAGAAGGAGATATAAAAGGCATCCAGATTGGAAAGGAAGAAGCAACGCTGTCAATATTTGCAGATGACATGATACTGTACATAGGGAATCCCAAATATTCCACCAAGAAACTACCAGAACTGACAATTGAATTCAGCAAAGTAGCAGGATACAACACTAATATCCAGAAATCAGTTGCATTTTTATATGTCAATAATGAACTAACAGAAAGGGAAATTAAAAAAACAACGTCATTTACAATTGCTTCAAAAAGAATAAAATATCTAGGAATAAACCTATGCGAGGATGTAAAAGACCTGTTCTTGAAAAATTGTAAGACACTGAAGAAAGAAATTGAAGAAGATACAAATAAGTGGAAGTACATACTATGTTCGTGGATAGGAAGAATTAACATCATTAAAATGTCCATACTACCCAAAGCAATCTATACATTCAATGCAATTCCTATTAAGATTGTAATGACATATTTCACAGAACTAGAATGAATATTTCAAAAACTTCTATGGAACCACAAAAGGCCCTACTTAGCAACAGCAATCCTGAGAAAGAAGAATGAAGTTGGAGGAATCATGCTACTTATTGTATTTTTTGGACTATAAGATGCACTTCCACTCCCCCCAAATTTGGGAGGAAAATGGGGGTGCGTCTTATAGTCCGAATGTAGCTTACCTGGCTCACGGGGGTGGGGGGCAGCAGTGGAGCTGGGGTTTTTTTCCTATTTTCCTCCTCTAAAACCTAGGTATGTCTTATGGTCCGGTGCATCTTACAGTCCGAAAAATACAGTAAGTATACTATAAGGTCATAGTAATCAAAACAGCATGGTACTGACATAAAAAGAGACACGCAGATCAATGAAACAAAATAGCACAGAAATAAACCCACATCTTTATAGTTAATTAATATTTGACAGAGAAAGCAACCACATACAATGGGCTAAAGATAGTTTATTCAACAAATGGTATTGTGAAAATTGAATACATGCATAAAAATGAAACTAGACCACCTTCTTACACTATACACAAGAATAAATTCAAAATGGATCAAAGACTTAAATGTTAGACCCCAAAACATAAAAATCCTATGAGAAAAACATAGGCAGCAAAATCTCAGACATAGCTCGTAACAAATTTTATCAGATATCCCTCCCCAAGCAAGGGAAACAAAAGAAAAAATAAACAAATGGAACTACATCAAACTAAAAAGTGTTTGCACAGCAAATGAAAACGTCAACCAAATGAAAAGACAACCCACAGAATGGGAGAACATATTCACCAATACATCTGGTAAGGGGCTAATACCCAAAATTTATAAAGAACTTATAAAACTCAACACCAAAAAAACAAAAAACCCGATTAAATAATGTGCAAAGGACCGAAATAGATACTTCGCCAAAGAGGGCATATAGATGGCCAACAGACATGAAAAGATGCTCAATGTCACTAATCATCAGAAAAATGCAAATTAAAACCACAATAATATGTCATCTCACACCTGTCAGAATGGCTATTATCAATAAATCAACAAACAACAAGTGCTGGTGAGGATGTGGAGAAAGGAGAACCCTTCTGCACTGTTGCTGGGAATGCAGATTGGTGCAGCCACTGTGGAAAGTAGTATGGAGTTACCTCAAAAAATTAGAAGTGGATCTGCCTTTTGACCCAGCGATCCTACTTCTGGAAATATATCCGAAGGAATCCAAAACACTAATTCAAAAGAACATAAGGACTACATGTTCATTGCAGCAATATTTACAACAGCCAAGATGTGGAAGCAGCCGAAGTGCCCTTCAATAGATGGGTGGATAAAACAACTATGGGACATTTACACAAGAGAATATTACTCAGCTGTAAAAAAGAAGAAAATTTTACCCTTTGCAACAGTTTGGATGGACCTAGAGAACATTATGTTAAGTGAAATAAGCTAGTCAGAGAAAGAAAAATACCATATGATTTCACTCATATGTGGAATCTAATGAGCAAACTGAAGTAACAAGCAAAATAGAGACAGACTCATAGATAGCAGGATGACAGTTACGGGAGGGATGGGGAGGGGGAGGGGGTGGAAGGATTGAGCAAAAAAGGAAAAAGGACTTATGGACATGGACAACACTGTGGTGATTTCAGGGGGTGGGGAGGTGGGGGGTACAAAGGGACTAAATGGTAATGGGAAAAAATACAATTTAAAAAAAAAAAACTCTCACAGTTATTAGTCAGATAGATGCAGATGACCTGGCAAAGAAGACTGAGAAGAACAATCAAACAGGCAGCAGGAAAATAAGGGAGAATTCCTGAGAAGGCAGGAAAGAATGGGCTCCAAGGCATGGACAGAGAGTCGGCCCTTCCTCACAAGAAGAGATGAAGCTCCCTCATACCACAGGAAAGAGGGAGGAGAGATTAGGCACATGCATCTTCATTATGGTATGTGACAGACGGGTCAATCATCAACGTCCTTATTTCTCTCAATTCAAGGTGCCAGTGATCTATAGCCAAGGCCCATACAGCTACACACGTTTTTACTTTCCAAAAGAAAAAAAAGTGCACGTGTGTGCACACTTCAGAATTGGCTATTCATCATAGTCACCCACCTAATAAGGTACCGGTACATTACAGACAAAGAGTCTCTCTTGAGCAAATGCAGGGTCCCTTTAACACAGGACACAAAAGGCTGCATCTGTCTTGGTAAATCTCAGTTTGTCAAGCTGTAGAATATTTTTCAAAATTTTTAAAGTAATTTAGGGAAAGTAAATACAGATCTGGGAAAGTTAAACCTTAAGAATAAACCGTCAGTTCACATCATTTGTTGCTGCCTTGTCAACAGAGGCCCTCTTCCCCACAGGAGGGGACATCCTCATCACCCATGAACAGCTATTCCTCGATGGGCCACTGCAACAGTCCGTCCATTCTGCACGCCCTCAGGGAACCTCAGGGTCCAGCCACCTCTCCCTGGATCAAAAGCCATGTTTGCAAACCGGACAGAGGCAGGCTTTCAATGAACAAACCTCATTTTAAACGGTCTTTGAATAGCAAAATGTAGGAGCTCAGCTAAGACAGAATTTTTATGGTTAAGATTCTTCTCTTTTTAAAAATTGCCTTTAAAAATTGGCTTTTAAAAATTACAATTTCAGATGAGTGAAATATGCCACATCAAGATTTGGACTAATGATTATGATTAATATACGAGAACATGTAAAATTATTCATACTACAATGTTAAGTTCAAAAAAAAGAGAACATGAAGTTATAGCATGCACTGTATTATTAAAACTCTGTAAAAACAGGTAAAGAGGAAAGGAAGTAAATTAATCAGGGAAAAACAATACATTCTATTTGAAGAGGAAGATTATGAAATAATGGTTTTGTTTTTTAATTTCCATTATCTGCATAGTGGATGATTTTTTTCTTAATTTCCATCAGTTATACCTGTATACATAAGTGTTTACAAGTGAAATGACATGATGTCTAAGATGGGCTTTCAAATACACCCCCAAAAAGTGGGGGATAAAGATGAAAGATAACTGGACAGGTGCTGATCACTATCAGAAGTGGATAACGGTACAGGATAGTTCATTACACTATTCTCTCCATTTTTATTTATGTTTGAAATTTTCCATAATAAAGTTTTAAACTTGTGTCCCATGTACACTATATGTTATCTTTACAATCAATAATATTAACTTAATTTTTAAAAATAATAACATGCTCATTGTAAGAAATTAAAACAATACAGAAAGGTAAACTCTGACACCTTCCGCACTTGTGCACTCATGCCTGATCCCTTCGCTGTGACGTAACTCACGGTGGACAACGTTGTAGGAAGTCAGTGTACCTGCAAGCACTAACACAAATACATACAAAGTACGTGTGCAACGCTGGCTTCAGCCTAGACCCAGGAGTTGGACCCTTTAATTTTTCATTTAATGTATTCCATAAATCTTTTAAAGTATATACAGAAGCAACTATCCATTGAGGAAAATTTCAGGATCAAGGAAGGGGCACATTCAAGGTGAATTCAGCCTTTACTTTAATATGCCCCCTCCAAGAGAATGAATTCATTAATACATGTGCAAATAAACATTAATTGAGGGAGAAAGGAGGAGAGGGAGGGAAGACGTAGACATCACATTCTGAGAAATGGGGGCCCTGCCGTCCTGTAAGTAATAAACAGCACCCCTCACCCAGGCCTGGCCTGACACTCAGGGAAAAATCCCCTCTCCGTACCTAACAGCAGTACTAACTGTAATTAGTGGCATTCTTACTCGAGGCCAGGATCTTGCTCCCTCCCGACATACCACTCTCCTACAAGATTAAGTCTCCTACTTAAGAAAAATATTCCTAGAATCCTGGAAGACCAAAGGAAAAGGGAAAATAAAACACTCAAAAGAGATAAATGAGGTTTGATCTTAATGTGATTCCAGCAGCCACAGCGTCTCCCCCGAGAGAAGCTGGGAGACTGCAATGGGCAATCAGGAGGGAGCCACTCAAATAACTGGCGCAAAGCGGAGGCCCACACGTCAGATGTGAAATGTTTCAGGGTTTGGGTTTTGTTTAGTTTTGTTTTGTTTTTGGCAAGGAGAAGGAAACAGCTCATATCCAGGCAACGGTCTCATTTTCCTATCACCAATTCTGGGCTCTGTGCAAGGCCACCATTTCATGCCTATAACAGCTGTCATTTAAAAGCTGAATGTTATGTGGCTGATTAGAAACACTGAAGATCCTCGAAGAGATGGCACGACACCTATGTGGGACAGGCTTAAGAGGAATGGAGGAAGTTTCTAGAAATGTACAAACAGTACAGTCCTACATTAACAATAACCCAATTTGGAAGAAAAGTTTCCCAAGTCTTCCCTGAGTAACTTAACCTCTAGACCTGCACAGGCCAATGTGGGCCACACGTGGCTACTGGGCATGTGCCAGTCCACACTGAGGTGTGCTGTGTAAATGACATACCAAGTCCTCGAAGACCTGACACAAAAAGGTACACGAATGTAAAGTATCTCGTTAATTATTTTTTTATATTGATTATATAGTAAAATGATAACATTTTGGATATACTGGGCTAAATAAATCTATTATTAAAATTAATTTCACCTGTTTTGTTTTTATTTTTTAAAATGTGGCTACTACAAAACTTGAAATGACGTATATGGACATTATTGCTCGGGCACCTCCTCCCTGCCACTCTTTGGTCATAACCTTGGGCAACTCTGTCACTCACCTGAACCGGGATATGACACACAAACGGGCCTCTCGTGTGACCTGGCCACACCGAGCTTGTTCCTGCCTCAAAGCTGCCCCATGCCACTCCCTCAGCCTGGAATGCTTTTCTCCCGCTGGCCTGGCCCTTCTCACCCTTCTGGAGTCCTAGTGTCACTTCCTCCAGCAAGCCTTCCTCGACATGCCCCCAGACCTGGTAAGGTTAAATCCCCCGCAGTATGTTTCCAGAGGATCCTGCACTTTCCTCTGTCCTGTCACAACAGGAGCAATGGGTGCCAGTTATGTGTTCAGTGTCGGTCTGCCTTCCTCTCCGCGTCCCGAATTCCAGGACAGTCAGTGTGGTTCACCACTGTACCTCAGCACCGAGCCTGGTGCTCACAGGGACTCACTGGGCGATGCTGGGAATGAGCTTCATACCCATCCCCTCCTCCAGGCAGGGTCTCACAAGCCTGAGAAAACACCCTGTAGAGAAGACACAAAGCTCCTCTCACAGAAAAATCTGATTAACAGTGAGAAATTCTTACACCTAAAAAAAAAAATAGAAAAGAGGGAAAAGACATCTTGACCACCTACAACGGACTAAAATGCAAAATGCCATAATATACCTACAGTCATGTTTGGAAGGGTGGAATCGCTCTTTGCTAAAACACGCATTCCCATGAGGCTGACCACCTTCCAAAGCCGATACATTTACGGCATACTCTAGAGACAGCAGTAAACCCCAGGCTACGCAGAGGCGGCCACGTACAGGGAAAGGGATCCTGACAGAAAGCTTTTCTTCTTTCTTCAAGTAACGTTTCACAAGGCAGCCTCTCAGCCAGTGACACAGAAAGCAGGTCTGTTTTAAGATTCGTTGCAGGGGCCTGTGTGTTTACTTTTGAGACTCCCGGCTAAAAGGACCTTTTCTTTCAAACAGTTCTCCACTGATACTAAAGCCACGAACTTGGTCCTGCTGTAACTTTGAGAAGCTGGGGAGTGGGGTTGGGGGAGGGGGTGGCTTTGGGCTTCTTTGGGAATTCCTTGAGGCTCTGGCTTGGCCATATCTGCCTGAGGTGCAGGGTGATGGAAAGCAACACACAGGGAGCTTTTCAGAGACTGTTAAAGATGGTTTAAATCCCAGCGCCTGGCATCTGGTGCCAATCAGGAAAACAGTAGTCACTGATGTAACTGCGATAGGATGGGGCTAAGTGAAACGAAGGCTGACATTTGGAGGCTGGGACAGATGCAGCCTGGGGACTCCCCCGAGTGGCCAACCAGCACTGCCCCAGTCCCAGCTCAGCCTCATAGGTGAGCCAAGACACTAGCCACAGCAACCTAACTCACAAGAAAAGTTCATCCTCACTCATCTAATTCAATATAATACACATAACATACCACTTACATTATTTTACATTATTTTATACAATATTATATTATATATTAGGGTCTTCTACGTGTTCCCAGCACAGGGGTGGAGGAATGCACATGAGTGAACAAAAAAATCAAACAATCCCTGCCCCCGTGCAGCTTACATTCTTGTTACAGAGAACAGTGGGTGAGATAAATCAACAAAATAAGTAGAATTACATGAGGAAATTACAAGTCAGGGAAAGGAAATAAGAAATGTATAGGGAGGAGTCACAATTAAGATAGTTTGGTCAAGGCCATACACTGAATGTTTCCATTTGTATGAAATGACCAGAAAAGGCAAATACACAGAGACAGAAAGTAGATGAGTGGTTGCCAGAGGCTGGGAATGGGAATGGGAATGAACTATAAATGGGCACGAGGGGTCTTACTGGGGTGATAGGAAAGTTCATGGTGATGTTGCACAACTCAGTGAATTTTTCAAAAAGCACTGACTTGTACACTGTTTTAAAAGACAGCCTGGTCAGGGAAGGCCTCACTGAAGTGACACCTGGGTAGACTGGAAGGAGGTGAAGGAGCAAACCATGAGGACACATGAGGAAGAGTATTTTAGGGAGAAGGTAAGGCCGGTGCAAAGGCTCTCAGGCAAGATCAGTGGTGGGTGGAGGAACAATTAGGAGGCCTGAGGGCCAGAAGGGGCTGGGAGAGGGAAGGAGAATGGTTGAGATGAGGTAACAGAGTGGTGACAAGAAGATAAGGGCGGGTCTTTCAGGCCAATTAGGGAAGGACATTAATTTTTACTCTCAGTACAATGGGAAACCATTGGAGAAATGACTTACAGTCAGATAGGATGTGACTTACAGTTTGGGTTATTCTAGCTGCTCATTCAAAAATATTCTGTAGTGAGACAAAGACAGATGCAGGGAGACCATCTAGGGGGCCACTGCCTCTAGCAGTTGAGAAGTGACAGTGACTTGGACATTGGAAACAGGAGCAGTCATGGTAAGAAATAGTCAGCTCCTCAAATATATATTGGAGCTAATATGGGCAGGACTTGCTGACAGACCTGATGTGAGATGTAACAGAAAGAATGACATCAAGGAGGACACCAAGGTTTTTAGTCTGAGCAACAGAGGATCGCCATTGCCTGAGACGGAGGAAGCCAGGGGGAGGCTCAGGCTGCAAGTGGTAAGTGTACAAACCAATTTTATGCTCATGATACTGTCTCCAGAAAGGGACCAGAACTGAGGCGGGTCTGCTCCACCACAGTCTGAAATGTCTGTGTTCTTGACTTTGTGCAGGAAAGATTTCATGACACAAGTCCAGGTGATTTTTGACAGTACGTTTAATAAAGCTGGGGACAGTGAAACCAAGGAAGGCAAGATCACAGCAACAGAAGTGAACTGAGAGGGCTGCCTTGGCCCTTTGGAAATGTAAGGAAAAGAGGTAAGCCTAAGCGAGGCTGCCTTAGCCCTGCAGAAAGAGAGTCACAGAGGCAGAAGAAGTGAGCCAGTTGGGCTGCATGGACTCAGGAAACAAGTTTCAGAGGCAAAAAGAGGGCCCTTGGAGACAGGTTCAGGGGGTCAGCCCAGGACCAGCTGCCACCACTTGCTGCCCACCTGGTTGCAAGTCTCCTGAGAAGCTTTGAAGCTTAGGAGAAAGAAAGCAAAACATGCATGCCGGAGGAAAGAAGTGGGGGAAGGCATGGGCATGCTCAAGGGAGCCACGCACTGAGTCCTTTGTCTTAAGCGTTGTTGTATGTTTTCGGAAGGTGGGAATTTTAGGGAAGGTGTCAATCAGAATATTCAATCAGATGTGTCCTTTGATATACTGATGCATCAGGAGGAATCAGAGTCATTCTCTGGTCAGTTTTACCTTCAAAGGATGTCACAGGAAAGGGACCAGGACCAAGGCAGGTCTACTCCTGGCAGGGTCTGGAACATGTAAACCATTTCCTGCTAAGTGTCTTTGATTAGGGAAGATAAGATCTTGTGATTTATTATCTGGCTGTAAATTGCTCAGCCATCTATTTAACTATCTGTCTCAGTTTCCCCATCCTACTTGTCAAGGAATTTTCCTAGCTTCCAACTGACCTGCCTCAATACCAGATGAGATGATGAAAGAAAGGGCTACAAAACAAGTAGATACAGGATTATGCTAACTTGGGATTTCCAGTGTTTCCAGACTGGCAAGGAGGAAACCAGCAAAGGAGATTGAAAAAGTGTGACCAGGAAGACAGAGAGAAAACCAGTAGGGTGTGGTGTCCTGAAAACCAAGTGAAAAAACAAAGTCAAGGAGGGATCGATTCCTTGCACCAATCTCTAAGGGAAGTGAGTTGCGGATGAAAACTGACCAGTGGATATAGCAACGTGGAAGTGACTGGTGACCTCCGTACAAACAATCGCATCAGGGCAACGAGGGCAAAATCTACTTTGAAGTTTCTCGAAAAGGAGGAGAAAAGAAAAAAGATGCAAATTAAAAATAACAAAGAGAAATCACTTTTCACATCTGAACAGACAGACCAGTGGAGGTTAAAAGGTTGACAATGCCCAGTGCGACTGAGGGTGAGGGGGCCAGGTACACCAGCCTTTGCCGCACACCCAGGCCACAGGCATCAAAAGACTTGAAACACACCTGCCTTCTGACCCAGCAATTGCATTCCTAAAAATTTACTACCATAAAAAGAAAGAAAAAGAGCACAAAGATATCTTTACAAAAATTCACCAAAAGTCTTGCTTATAAACTTAAGGACCTTGGTCTCAGAGGGATTTTTAAGAACTTGGCCCCAAAAGCAAGGAAAGTAAAGCAAAAATAAATGAATGGGACCAAATCAAACTAAAAAGCTTCTGCACAGCAAAGGAAACCATCAACAAAACAAAAAGGAAACTGACTGAATGGGAGAAGATATTTGCAAACAATAAGGGGCTAATAATCAAAATATATGAAGAATTCATATAACTCAACAACAACAAAAAAAATCCAATTAAAAAATGAGCAGAGGACTTGACACTTCCAAGATATACAGAGGGCCGATGGGTAAGTGAAAAAGTACTCAACTACACTAGCTCTAAGGGAAATGCAAATCAAAACCACAATGAGATACCACTTCACACCTGTTAGGATGGCTGTTATCCATTAGACAAAAAACAACTGGTGGAGAGAATGTGAAGAAAAGGGAACCCTTAACACTGCTGATGGGAATGTAAATTGATCCAGTCCTATGAAAAATAGTATGGAGTTTCCTCAAAAAATTAAGAAGAGAGCTACCATATGACCCAGCAATCCCTCTTCTGGGTATCTACCTGAAAGATCTCAAAACACTTATTCATAAAGATATGTGTACCCCTATGTTCATTCCAGCATTACTTGCAATTGCCAAGAAATGGAAACAACCTCAGTGCCCTTAAACCAATGATGGATATAGATGTGGTACCTATATACAACAGAAGACTATTCAGCAATAAAAAGAAATGATGACTTATTGCCATTTGCAACAACATGGATGGATCTCGAGAGTATCATGCTAAGTGAAACAAGTCAGACAGTAAAGGACAAGAACCATATGATTTCACTCATATGTGAGATATAAAACAAAAAGCAACAAATGAACAAACAGAACTAACACACTTAGAGACACAGATAACAGCATGGTGGTTACCAAAGGAGACGTAGGAGATGGGGAGGATGAAGAGGGTAAAGGGGGTCAAATATATGGTGACAGGAGACTAGGCTTTGGGTAGAAGCACACAATGCAATGTACAGATGATGTACTGTAAAATTGTACACCTGAAACTCATATAATGTTATTAACCAATGTCACCCAAATAAATTTAATTTTTAAAAAAGTCTTGCTTATAGTCCTGAAGAAATAGAAATGGCCAAGAATAAAAGACTGGTTAAACTATGGCGCATTCATACAAAAAAAGCTATGGCAGCCATTAAATATAATCTGCTTTTATTAAAGAGGAAAAAACTGGGCTAAAATAAAGCAAGTTACAAAGCAATATGTATAGTGAGTTTCCACTTTGGAAAAAAATAGTTTATACACACATACATGCATATATGATTTACCAAAAAAATGCTTAGTGGATATACAACAAAATATTAACAGGGTTAGCTCTGAAAAATCAAATTGCAAGTGATTTTAACCTTCTCCTTCATTAGAAGACCGTATATGCAGAGATTACAGGCAAAATCTCTGAGACAGAAAGGCCTGGTTTAAATCCCGATTCTGCCACCACCTACTGTGTGGTTTTAGGCAAATTATATAACGTCTGCCAGCATTTCCTCAGCAAAGGGAATCGTGATACAATCCATCTCATGGGTATGAAGCAGAACTGAATAAATTTTAATATAGATCAAGGATTCAACAAAACAATGCCTCATACATATGAAGCACTGAGAATATTTTGTCTTTGTTTTCAATAATCATGAATATCAGGAAAACAGCAATAACATTTTTAGTTTTAGGAGCATATATTACTTTTATAATGAGAAAAATATTAATATTTTCAATTTGGGGAGCAAGAGAAAATTCCTCAGGAATTTCCTGTGAGCATTCCACAGGACTGAAATAACTAGGTCTTGTGGTTTATCGGGTTCATACGAATAACTAATTGGCTATGCAGGACCGGTCTAGCCATTTCTATCATCAGGCCTTTTCAAGTTTGTAGCTTATGTCCTATCGTCACACACCACCTTTCCCATTTCTCCCTTGCCCACCTCCTCCTCAGCTGAAGAAACGGTGAACAATTTTGCAAATTTAAATTTAAAATTGTTTTTAACTGTAGAGCAATTTTTTTTCACTTTCCCTCCTCTCCCTCTGACTCAAGTTCCAAGGATCGGTAGTTTTGTTTATCTTTCAGTTGAAAAACTGGAAAAACAGTGCTGTGTTTACTTTAAAATAAATGCATGCACTGTCTGTCAGCCATGCCTCCTGGAGGTGCACAGCCCACCCACCACAACTCGCCATCCTCGTGCAAGAGCGAGGGAGGCAGTGCACCCTCCTGACTGGCCTATCTGTTCTGTTCTTGGAACATAAAGTGTGGGAACAACCCCCCACTTGGAAGATTTGTAAAGAACTAGGGAGCTGTTTGCTTTCTTCTTTTTTTTAATTTGGGACACACACAGGGTGTAAAGAAAAGAGACATATAGAAAATGGACAGCAGCATAAACAAGGAGCTTTTTGAAGTCTACTTCGTTGATCACAGTGCTGTGAGCCCTGCAATTCTCAAACCGCCTTCTGTGCATCGCAGAACTGAGGAAATGAGTTATCATGTGGATGATGTGAAGAGCCAGGGTTCTCAAATGGAATGAAGAAAGGTTAGGACGAGCACTGTGGAGTGGAATTAGAATTAGAGGTTTCAGTATGAACTCATGGTGTTTAATATAGAGACGCAGAAATAGCTATTTACATTTCTGTGTGTGTACGTGTGCATATGTGTATATATAACATCTGCCAGGGAAAACGAAGGCTCAAGACCCACATTTTAAAGAAGAAGAACAGTGAGAAGAGCCCTGGCTGGTGTGGCTCAGTGGATTAAGCGTGGGCCTGCGAACCAAAGGATCGCCAATTCGATTTCCAGTCAGGGCACACGCCTGCGTTGCAGGTCAGGTCCCCAGAAGGGGGTTTGCTGACAGGTAACCACACACTGATGTCTCTCATGCTCTCTTTCTCCCTCCTTTCCCCTCTCTCTAAAAATAGTAAAATCTTAATGGCACACCCTTGAATGAAACCAGTGAGACTGTAGACCTATTGTATTAGGGGGAAAAAAAACAACTAGATCCTTATCCCACATCATCTACCAAAATGAACTCTACTGATTAAAGGGTTAAATGTTTAAAAAACTAAATAAAGAGAACCATCATAAGTGTAAGTATAAGGAGGGTATCTAACTTTATTTTTCCCAAGTGGTAGCTCAGTGGTTCTCAGACTTCAGCAGGCACCAGAATCCCCTGGAGGGTTTGTTAAAACACAGACCCAGACCCAGGGTTTCTGGGACAAGGGCTCAGAATTTACTTTTCTGACATGTTTCCAGGTCTGGGGACCATGCTGCTGGTCTGGGTTAGCTGATGGTCCTAATGCCATTGTTCATCTCTTCTGATCTGAAATGCCACCTTTATCATATAGTAAATTCTATCTATATTGGATTATGTCTGGAAAATAAGACGAGGACATGTCAAAAGGACATAGGAGCAAGCTTGATAAGGCACCCACTGGCCAAACAAAGGAGAGTTCGGCCATCAAAATAATGGCAGGAATAAATGAAAATCCACTGAACAAAATAAGAATCTGTGAGTTGAGACTGATAATACACGCATACCTAAATGAAAAGAAAAAGCACTTCCTTGACATAGTATGCCAACGAATAAATGTGGAAGGAATGATAAAATGGGGGGGGGGGGGATTGCAACCATCACAGTAATAGCTGATCCAGACAAAAATCATTAATGAACATTTCTGAATGCAAAAACCAGTAGGCGAAGTTGTGATGAGGAACAGATACTTACAGTCTTGAACTATTTCCGCATAAATGACTTTTTAGTTACAAAGAGAAACAGCAATTTTACAGCGTAAAAACCTGGCAGACACTACCTTAACCAAATGATCAAAACCAACATCATAAATAATGAAACAAGTAAAGCTGACCGCCTGACATGAGGCACTGAGAAGGATACAACACCACTTCTGAGCGTTCCTGCAAAAAAACTGCACACCCTGAACCTAAGCGTGAGGAAACATCAGACAAAGCCGGGATGAGGGGCTACTCTGCAGAAGGCTGGCCTGTGCTCTTCAACAATGACAATGTCGTGAAAGACAAAAATGGCTGAGGAGCTGTTCCCGGATTTAAGGAGGCATGACAACTAAATGCAATGCATAATTTTAACTGAGATCCTGGACCAGGGGGGAAAACTCCCTCTAAGTGCATGACTGCAACAACTGGAAAATCTGAATTAGATAACAATATTGTAAAAATGTTAAAATTCTTCATTTGGTTAATTGTACAGTGGTTATGTAAGAAAATCTTCTTCTTCTTCTTCTTCTTCTTCTTAGGAAATAGACACAAGTATTTAGAGATAAAGAAGTACAAGGTTTCTAATTTTCTCTGAAATGATTCAGAAAAATATTATACATATATGTATAGAGACAATGTTAAAGCAAATGAATCAAAATATTAATAGGTGGTTGAGGGATATGGGGGAGTTCTTTGTCCTATTCTTGTAACTTTTCTCTGATTTTGAAATTATTTTAAAATAAGGAAGTTTTTTAAAAAATCTACTTCAGCACTGGCTGGTGTTGCTCAGTGGATTGAGCACCAGCCTGCAAACCACAGGGTCCCGATTCGATTCCTAGTCAGGGCACATGCCGAGGTTGTAGGCCAGGTCCCCAGTAGGGGGCACACAAGAGGTAACCACACACTGATGTTTCCCTCTCTTTCTCCCCGTCTTTCCCTCTGTCTAAAAATAAAATAAATAATTTTTTAAATCTACCTCAAGGTACATTTCCCTCCTTGAAAGTAGGACCTTGGCCATGCCAAGGTCCATAGTGTTAATGAGGCCAGCTGCAGAAGAGGAGAGCTCCGAAAGAAAACTGAGTCTTGGGCCCTACCTGCTATCAATTTTGAAAAATCATCCAGTGGGCATGTACAGTCAAAACATGCTGATAACTACAGAAGCTGGATGATGGGGATTGTGTGAAAATTCCCCTAAAAAACAGTTTTTGAAAATCAATATTCAACCTCAAAGTCTGGCTTCTGCACAGAGATGAATAGAGCTGTCCTTAACAGCCAAACCAGCACTTTTGGTCAAGTCCTTTTTGCAATCCCAGCCAGGTTGATGTCCCCACAGAAAGTCAGCCAAAACTGTCCATTCTGCAACTGCAGGACTTGAGTCAAACCCTCCACCATAACAACCCTCTGCCAGGGGAAGGCAGAAAACACCAGCTGCGTTTCCCAGTCAACTTCCAAGTCCACCCAGGAGAAAACAAGGGAGCAGATGAAAGAAGGAATTGTGTCTTGTGGAACAGAAAAATGCCAGGTAGGGGAACTGCTACGGATCAGGCCCTTTCCCAGGAAAGGTGGTTTCAGGAAGACCAGGCCACAGTGAGAGAAGTCACCTAACACACTGAGACCCATTACCCTATGTAACTTTATTGATACTTAATCTGGAAACATCCAGCCCAGCAGCTCCCCAAGGGGTGCAGGCACCAAGACAATGGTGCTGAAATATCCCTCGTTAATGTCAGCCTCCCCACTCCACAACTCCCAAAGCTTTGGCATGTGTTCAGTCGTAGAATTCTGTCCTGGAGAACTTCATGGCTACCTCCCATTTAGGCAAGCAGGTCCTACATTAGGAAATAGGATCTCTGTTGTCCATCTCTAAATCTGAACCTCCCAATCTTGGGAAGAAAAGTGCCAAAGGAGACAGTAGCTACTACTACTGTTACTGCTTATATATACTTATGAGTGCCAAATTAGCTCACTTAATCTCGAAACAACATTTTACAAAAGAGGAAACAGAAAGGTTAAGTTACCGTCACATCGCAAAGCTAGTAGAATCAGGACTCAAACCCAGGTAATTAGACTCCACGGAGTCTACATGTTCATAACCACTTCTCTGTATGACAGATTTACAATCACCAGAAACAGTCTTGAGCTAACAGAAGACTTTAAGAAACATGGCTGGAATATTATGTACATATCAGCTATGCCATTGTCATCCTTTAAGATTTGCTTTTCTAAGAAAAAGCAGCCCTTTGCCCTATTACAACCCACATTTTCCATTAGATTCGCATCCGATGTACCTCACTACTTAACCTAGCCACACACTCAAAGTGCTAAGGCTGGGGCTGGAAAGAGTGGCAGGAGCTGCAGCTGCTTCCACAAACAACAGAAGTCCTGGGAAACTTAAAAAAAACATCCTTGCAAATACTCTGGGCTTAAAGGGAAAATCGCAACAGTGAGCAGAAGAACACAGCAAAAGGTATGAGTTGGGAAAGTGGTTCACCACCAGAAAACTGCTTGACAGTATCTACTAAAGCTAAACACACACCCACCACAGGAACCAAAGCCCCTGGGTATGAATATACTCAATAGAAATGTATGTACGTGTCCTCTAAAATACATGTGTACAAATGTTCATAGCAGCTTTGCTCATAAAGGCCCAAAACTGGAAACCACCCAAATGTCCACCAACTGAATAGACAAATAAATCATTGTATATTTATATACTAGGATACTACACCCCTATAAAAAAATAAATACTGTTACATGTAAAAACATGGATGGAGCTCACAGATAAGATGATGAACAAGGCACAAGAAAACATACTATATGATTTCATTAATATGAAATTCAAGAATAGGCAAAACTAATCAATAGTGCCAGAAGTCACTATTAGTGGTTATCTCAGAGTAGGAGAAAAGGATATTAACTATAAGGCACATAGGGGTCCTTCTGAGGCCCTAGAAACTTTCTCTGTCTTGATCTGAGTGGTGATTACACAAGCATGAACAAATATAAATATTCATTGAGCTGTGTATCACTGAAGATTTGTGGGCTTTTCCTTAAAAGAGCAAAACTGAATACTCAGGGGGTAATAAAATCAAAGTCAAGTTCAAGGCAACAATGTTTTGGAGGAAGACCACTCCCCACTGGATTTATGGCTCAAAACCAGCAGAGACCAGCTCGATCCAACACTGTGACTAATTTCACCTAACAGTAACCCCTACCCTCATTATATGCTCATTGTAATATATTAATATGCTAAGCAGCACACCCCTCATGACATGATCAGAAATGGGAAGCCCGTATAAGGACACAACATGGCTGACAGAGCTCCTCTGAGAAGTCCCGACTCTTTTCTCTGGAAGAACCGGAATATTTCTCCCCCTTATTGAATATGCTACCATCCCCTATGAAATGAATCTCAATAAAGAGAGCAAATTCTGTTACAAGGGGGCTGCTCTGTCTGTGGAGAAGCCCCTCTCTGTCTCACTGCTTCACTAATAAATTCATTTTCACTTTACTCTTAAAAAAAAAAAGTTTGCATTATTAAACAAGAAAGAACAAAAATAAATGCACTAGGCTTTTAAATCAAAAGCTATAAATGACTTACTGATTAAATAAATATATATAACAGATCTAAGGGCAAATAGTTGGAAAACATTAATAGAGTCAAAAATGGAAATTATCCTTAGAAAATATGGTATAGTTGATAAAAAAATCCAAGACATTGTCCTGTAAAACATTAATTTAAAATCAAAACAAAACGTTTACACAAGTCAAGAAAAAAATTGGGAAAGAAACACAAATACCAAAAATTTTAAGTGGAAAAACTAGAAACATTTCTTAAATGAGAATGCTATTTAATAGTTTTATACTAATAAATTTGAGACTCTCATGCAACAATTTTCTCAGAATATTTAAATTAACAACATTGATGCAAGATGAATCAGAAAAGTTGAACAAACCAATCATTATGGGGTAAAATACTGGAAAAGCCATCAAAGAATTGTTTCAAAGAAATCTGCCAGACCCAGTCGGTTTCATGGGTGAGCTCTTTCCTGTGCTCATGGAGCAGATAATTCCCATGTTATACAGTCTGTTCCCAAAGCTGGAAAGCACTGCAACTTAGTGTATAAAATTAGCTTAACCTCAATTCCAAACCTGACAAAAATAGTACAAAACTACAGACAAATGTAACTTGTGAGTATAGATGGAAAACCCCCAAATAAAATTAACAAGCAATTGTAACAAAACTTTCAAGAAATAATCTAACATGAGCAATTAGGTATATTCTAAAAATTCTAAGATTGTTACTATTAGGAAATTAATGTAATAAATTGAAGGAAGAAAAATCATATAATTATCCCAATGGTTGTTTAAAAGGTATTTGCTGAAAGTTCAAACCCTTTCCTGACTTTAAAAAAAAAGCCAAAAAGATTAATAAACCAAGAAGACAGGTTACTAACACCCAGCCTTACGCCAGCAGAGTCACTAGGAACATGGTTATTAGACAGGGCAGGACACCCGCTCCATCACCACTAACACAGGAAAGTGTACACAAAGCAACTCACAAGAAAAAGAAGTATATAAGTGAGCAAAATTATCAGTCTTAGGAACCACATAAATGCCTGCAAAGAAAAGCCAAAAGAAACTAAACCTATACTAAGAATTCAGCAACTGACAGAATATAAAAGAAAATGCAGAAACGAATAGTCAGATACTAACAACACTAGGTTAGACAACACCATAGGAAAAGATACCATTAAAAATAACAGCAAAATTATTTTGAAAATTAAAAGAGTCTATCTAAAGTCTATCTAACTTGAAAATGATGTGAATGAATTTAGACACATCCCATATTCCTGGGTAGGAAGATTCAGAATGGAAATTCTCCATAAAGGAGCTTTACAATTGGCAGGATTCTAGTAAAATCTCAAGGGATTTGAGAGAAGGAAAGTAGGAAGAGGGGATAACCTGACAAAATAATTCACATCGTGTGATGATGTCATATGTGCAAAGGAAAGAGGGAGGAAGATTTTGAAAAGCAGATAAACTTAAACTGTCAGATATTAAAATATATTATAATGCCACAACAGCTAAGACAGAGTGATGTTAAAACAACAAATAAAATGGAAAGTCCCTACATCGACCCAAGTATACATATGTTGTTAATATATGCTGAAGGTAGCAAATCAAATCACTAGGAAGAAATAGACAGGTTATTCAATGAGCGGTGTTAAAACAATTGGTTAACTATTTGGGAAAACGTAAATAGATTCCCCACTTACTCTGTGCATAATAATAAGTTCACTTGGATAGAAAATAAAATGTGAAAAAATAAAATCACAATGAATTAGGAAAAAATAAAGATGACTATTTACCTGATCTCAGAATGGGTAAAGCCTTTCAAAGCATAAAAGAGGAGGCTGAAAATACAAAGGGTTAAAATATCTATTTGAAAAAAGAAAATCAACAAAATTAAAATGCAAATGAAAAACTGGAAAAGCATTTACAAATTATAAGACAAAAAATAATAGCCTTAACATATAAAGAACTCTTTTAACCTAAAGTGAAAACTGCACACTTCAATATAAGGATGAACAAAGGATAAGGCAATAAACACACTTTAAAACACTGAATCAGTGGGGTGGAGGTGGAGATACTTCACAGAAATAACCACCAAACAGAACAAGAGGACCTGGCCAAACCCAGATTCAAGCAAACCAACTTTAAAGCAACACTTTGAGATAATTCATAAAATTGAATATAAACTGGGTAGTAGGTAATAATAAGGCAATCATGTCAATATGATAGGCGTGATGCTGATCTGGTAGTTATGTAAGAAAACATCCTGTGTTTAAGGGATGTATGCTAAAGAATCTAGGATAAAATGCCAGTACATCTCTAATTTACTTTAAAATACTACAGCCAAAAAGACAGAAATGAACCAACTCTACTTAATGTTAATTATCAATAGATAAAAAATAATAATTTTTTTCTTACAGAAAAATCCAACAAATGCCAAGGTGCAACAGAAACCAGCGATCTCAGCCATTGCTGTTGGGAAGGTAAATTGGTAGAACTTTTCTGGAGGGTAATCTGACAGTATGTATTGTATCACAAACCTTGAGAAATGTTTAAACCCAGAAAGTCCGTGTTCAATAATTTATCTGAAGTAAATTTTAAACAGTGGGCACAAAGATTTTAAAACTTTCAAGTCTATCATAGTATTTTTTGTGATTATGATTCATTTTCTCATCCAGCCATCTGCTAGACTACTACCAGGTAGTCATCAAGAACTGAATTTTGGAAGAAAAATTAAAGCTATGTTGATATATTTTAAGGTGCAGCATCTATGAAAACAGTACAGTGGTTCTTAAAAAAATTGAAAATAGAAATAGCACATGAACCAGTAATTCTGCTCCTGGGTATGTATCCAAAAGAATTGACAGCAGGAAGTTACAGAGATATTTGTGCACCCACGTTCAAAATAGCACTATGTACAATAGGCAAACGGTGGAAGCAACCCAAGCATCTTTGGACGGATGAATAAACAAAATGTGTATGTTTATACCATGGAACGTTATTCAGCCTTTAAAAAGGAGATTCCGATACCTGTTACGACGTGAATAAGGCTTGAGGCATGTCACAAAAAGGCAAATACTGTATGACTCCACTTATATGAAGTACCTAGAGTAGTCAGAGTCATAGAGACAGAAAGCAGAATAATGGGGGACTGAGAAAGGGAAGGGAAGGGGACTTGGTGTTTAATAGGTACAGAGTTTGAGTTTGGGAAACAAAAAGCCCTGGAGATGGGTGGTGGTGAAGGCTGCATGTAATGTGAATATACTTTGTGCCACTAAACTGTACACTTAAAAATGGTTATGATGAATCATTTGATGTTACGTATATTCTATAGTAATTAAAAATAAAGATACTTGATACATTTTCAAGAGAAAAAGGCATGTTGCAAAATATTGTTTGTCTATGATCTCAATTTTGTTTCACTGATGCCTTAAATATCAACATACATTTGCACACAGGAAAAAAGCTCAGGAGGGTATATATCAAAATGTTAATAATTATCACTAGGTGCTGTGCTTACCGAACTTTACTTTCTTTGTGTGTCTGGGTGCTTTTCCGTAATTCCCAGGTTTTCTACAATTACTTTTATAATCAAAAGAAAAAGTATGCTGACTGGACAAATGAAGAAGGAAAGAAAAGGACACTCATCCTTTGAACTGATCTGAATCGGCGGGCTGCTAACCCGAATGCAAGAACACGCACAAGTATATTTCCAAATGACATAATAAATGTAATCCACTTTAAGAATCAAATCGTAAAAGGCAGCCTAAAGTTTGGGAAAATAAAGACCAACTCGGAAGACTGAGCGTCAGGGAGTTCCCTGCAGAACTCAAATAGAGACATATGCCTAGTTTTAAGCCATTCCCACAGTCAGGGTGGGTCCACCACATCTGTGTGCCCGGCAGAAAGGACAAGGCCTCAGAAAGAAAGGACTCAAATCAATGCAGCGTTCTCCCTGGGACTCAACATACCCTACCCCCACACCTCTCTTAGCTACATCCACTTTCAGAAAATATTTTCTAGACAGCAGCCTTCAAGAGAAAAAGGAGCCTTTCTTTCTGTGGCATTCCCTCGCCACATATGGAACTGCTATGAATAGAGGCTTTTATGAGAGAGGGTTCAGATACCACAGCCACGGTTATGCCACTGACCACAAACAACAATAAATAGATGTTAGGGTTTAGAATTCCATGCAGCAGAGGCACCCTGAATAATTATGATAGAGCTTCCATCACATTCTAAAATCCAATAAATGTTTATTGAGTGCCTACTAAGCACAGGGCAATATTTGTAATGCCATCCCACACATACACACACACGCGTGCGCGCGTGTGCACACAGTCCCTTTGTTCTGTTCCAGGACCCAGACTAGGGAAGTAATGGTGTCGGCTGGAGACATTTGACAGTTTGATTCTACACGTCCCGTATCTCCTGGACTAGAAAAAGGGGGGCAGAGGCAGAGGAAAAGCAATGACCTTACGAAGTATCAAGAGGACACATCACTGTACCCCACCACTACAGCCCCTGGCAAAGGGGGATGAATTCAGCAGAAGTGTTCAGCCTTCCTAAAACTCCAGACAGCATCCAAGGGGAGCAGTCACTGCGGCCCCCCGTCCACGTCCGGGAGGAAACGGCATTACCGGGCTTTTCGGCCCTGCTGAGAGAAATCCATGCCTCCGAGTTCTTCTCCCCACCCACATAAATGAACCACATCGGCCACCCCTTCCTCATACGTACTTTTGCCCCCATTGTTCTTCAGGACATTGGAGAGGTTGACAGAGGCGGTGCCTAGCAGTTCATTTCTTAAGGTATGGCAGCTCCAGACCTTCAAATCTAAATGACTCTGGGCCGTGACATTCCTGGAAAACAAATACTTGATTCATCACATCCAAGCAGATCAGTCACTCTTATCGCTTAGAAGAAAACAGATGTTGCTGACAATTGGAAGGGGGAAAGAAAACCCCAAACAGGAAGATGCTCACATGACCCCTTCCCCCACCCTCAAAGCTGACCCTGTAACCATCTAGCTAATAATGAACACTCTATGAGCTCAATCATGTGGAAACACTTAAAGAGAGGCAGCACCTCAGGTACCAAAGGCAGAAGAGTTAAAGGCACCACAGGACACCTGGATCTCCCACAACCCCCTTGGAGCGCCTTCTCTCTTTCCCCCATGTTACTGCATTCAAAGAGAAGGGATTCTCTCTTACAAAATGATGATCTCATTCCAGAGAAGCTCGGAGCTCCCAATTCGCTTCCCAGTCTTCTTGGTCTCACTGGGGAGCCCATCCACTGCCACTTCCACAAACGAGTTAATTCGATGTTGGCGATTGTGTACCTTGGGCTTTGCTGACACCACTGGATGGGAAAGAAAGAAGTGAAGGATGAGGCAGAGGGCTCCCAGCTGCCCCCCTGTGGCAGACGATCTCACTCTTTTTAGCTGTATTTTTTTTTAAATAAATTTTGTTTTTTCCTGATTCTAAGAAAACTTCTTTTTAAAAATGTGAGGGCATTAAAAAATATGAAGCATAAGAAATAAAAATCACTCCTACCTAAAAACAAGACATTGGTAAATCCAAACTTTCAGACTTTCATCTTTTACATCTCCAATTCTTTAAAAATTCTTCTCCTCCCAAAATACATTGTAAAAGGTTATAATATAAGCCCATTATAAGAATATGCCACGATTTAGTTAACTGTTCTTTCACTGATGAATAGATTGCTTCCAATTTTTTGCTCTGGGAAAATTACCACAAATGTATATAGAGTATTTTCTTGCATTTAGAGTATTCTTCCAAAGGAAACAGACATTTTTTTAAATTCTCAAAACTGCTTAATTTCCTTTCCAAAAAGGGTAAACCTATGTAAATGCCCATGAACGCTATAAGAATATCTCCATTTCACCCAACACTGCTTAACACTGAGTCCACTGTTTTTTCATTCTTTGTAAATATGATGTAGGTAAAAAAAACTGGTATAAAGATAATAGCTACGATTTAATGAGTACTTTTTTTACAGATACTATGCTAAGCACACATTATCTAACTGAACCCTCAGAGTGAACCCCTGAGGCAGGGAACGTATCCGCACCCGCATTTCATCCAGGAGGAAACGGGCTTGAGGAAGCCAGGTCCTTGCCCCAGGCCACACAGCCAGGGAGCTTTGGGCCAGGCAGGATGTGCCACTGGGCAGTCTGACTACACCATGCTGTATGCCATTACCAGACTTTGCTTATTTGTTCTAATGCTTTTCTTAAATTACTAGTGAGACTGAATGTTTTTTCCATGTGTTTGTTAACCATCTGCATTTCCTCTTCATGTGGCAGAGTTTCTGATGTTCACTTGGCACCAGCAAGCCAGGGACTCAGAGCACTTGAAGGAGGCAAGACAAGCTCCTCTTAGAGCACATGTCAGCCAGGTCGTTGGGATGAAACACATCTAGGCGGCTTCAATCCAACGCCCCAAGTCGGAACATATTACTGCCATTCCTTACCCATGATGGCAGGACTAGCCTAGCCTGAGCTCCCCCGAGTCAAGAGCTGGCAAACTCTCCCTCTCAGACCCTTTTGAGATGTGACAGTCCTATAAGGGTCCACAATGGCAAACAACCAGCCCACCGCTGGATTGTTTTTAGCAATAGCTCTCTTCTCCAGGCCCAAAAGAAGAGTAGAGAAAAATTCAAAGAATAAAAAAAAGTTGTGGCTAGGATTCAGGAACAACAAGGGATGGTACCAGAAAAAAAAAAAAAAAAAAGGTTGGGTATGGGAAATGTGGCCCAGAGTAGAAAAATACTGTACAGACAGACCAAGGTTAACTGAGGCCACCTTGTGGTGCAAGAGTAGCTCTGCAGGCAAGCTCTTAAAAAAAGGAAGGCGGGGGCGGGGGCTGGATTAATTATAATGAGAGTCCTATAATTTTGAGCTAGACAGTTTCTTTGAAATCAACAAGTTCAAACCCTGTATTTAATAATTTGGCCAACTAAGATCCAGGGAGGTGAAATGACAAAATCCTAGTACTAGTCGGAGCCAGAGCTGAGCCCAAGTTGAGTCTCCCAGCTCCCAGCCCAGTTCTTTGAACTCTGCCCATGATGCTTCCTTTCTTGTCCTCTTTTTCCCCTTTTTTCCTAGGTTTTCCTTTTTTTTTAATTTTTACCTAATTTCAGCAAAGTTTTTAGAAAAGTTTCAAGAATAATATAAAGAATTCCTATAAACTTTTCACACACCAATTTTTTTTTTACTATATTTGCTTTATTATTCTGTTCTCTCCCCTGACTTTCTTTCAGCCACATACACATTTTTTTCCTGAAACTTTGGGAGCAAGTTGTAGATGCTGTGTCCCTTTACCCCTAAATAGTTTGGTGTGTATTTCTAAGAACAAAGACATTTTCTAATATAGCTGTAGTATAAATGTCAACATTGGGAAATGTTGTATTCTTTAACACTATTGTCTAATGTCCAGACCTTATTCAAACTTTTGCCAACTGTCCCATCAAAGGTCATTATAGAAAAAGAGAGAAGAGAATTTTGGGGGGGGGGTCCAATCTAGGATCACGGGTTGCAGTTAGTAGTCTTATTGTGAAGTTCCCAATCTATAGAAAAGTTGAAAGAATAGAATAATTGTCTGCTCTTCACCTCTTGTTACCATTTTGCCACATTTGCTTTTTTCCCCCTCTATGTTAAATCAATGCTATTCAAGAGCACTTCGGTGATAACAAAAATGGTCCACACCAGTGCTGCCCAATGCATTGCCGTATGGCTCGTGTGGCAATTCAGCACTTGAAATATGGCTAGTGCAACTGAGGATTTGGATTATAAACTTAATTTAATTAATTTATTTTTAATGTAAATAGTTCTATGGGGCTATATGGGTACCCTGTTGGACTGCACAGGATATAAACACATGATATTTTATGTCTAGGTTTGTGTGTGTGTGTGTGTGTGTGTGTGTGTATATGTCTATGTCCACACACTTTTTTCTGTAAAGTCTTTTGAAAGTAAATTGTAGATTCATGAGAGATCAGCTCCAAATACTTTCAGAATGCAACTCCTAAAAATAAAGACATTCTCCCACTATACCTAAAAAAAAAAAAATCAATTATTCTATCAATTCCAATATTCATTCCATATCCAAATGTCTTCAAATTGTTCCAAACATATTTTTATAGCCGTTTTCCCCCCAATCTAGGATCCAATCAAGCTAAGCACATTGCATTTGGTTGTTGTCTCCTTAACCTTTGAAAATGTAGAATGCTCTCCCTGCTTTTCCCAATGACAATGATTTTTAAAGACTTCTACCAGCTGTCATCTAGAAATATGCCAAATGCTGCACATTTCTGACTTTCTCATAATCAGATTCACACTGAACGTTTTTGCCAAGAATACCACATAGGTTACATTGTATACTTATGCACACACTAGCCTGCCTTGTTGGGGATGCTAAATTTAATCCCTTGGTTAATGTGGGGTCTTCCAGGTCTCTCCACTGTAAACATTTTCCCTCTAATTTATGGTTAATCAGCAGAGTGATATATTGAGTGTTTCTTTTTCTAAAAGACAAGCCAAAATAAAGTCATCAAGATACAAGCAAGTTTATCTAGAAAGTTCATTCACTGTTTGATGAAGTATAAATGCCAGCCTCTTCTACATGGAGTCACATTTTCACATAGGATATAGCTTCTAATGTCAACAAATAAGGCAAAAATCACATACAGCCAAAATTACACCCTTTGAAAGGCTCTTAGAAAGGCACCAGAATAGAACCTGGCATATTATCTTTCAATAGGTTTCAAACAGTTTTTTGCTTTGCTGTGCTTTGTGTTTCTTAAGTTAAATATCAGATAAAATGTTCAAGGGCCTGATATAGTTTAAAAGTATATCTCAAATCTCTAGGATTACATTATGAAGAGGCACAAAGGCACAGATGCGAAGAGAGGAAACAGCATAGTAACATCTCCCAAACTACCCTGCAGGCTCTATCAGTGAAATGCATAGGAAGAAGAACTACCCACACTATTCAAATTATTATATCTCTCTTTCTCCCCCACCACTTTCCTGGATGGCAGTATCAAATCCCTATAGATTAAATGCATATAATGAGAAGCACCTATATTATCAAGTTAGCTCTTTCTACACTAGTATGCTACTTCACACTGAAGAAAGGCAACAGGGAAATCTGTTAGAAGTCAGTGGATGTTCCTGAATCATATGAACCCACAGTAGGGACCTCAGGACATCACCAGGTTCCATAGGCAGGCTTCTGTTTTAACCTAGGCTCGCTAATTATTCGGTAAGGTAGTAAAGGCTGTAGTCCTAGATTCCAAACCCTATCAGTTCATTCTAATCCTCTCCTTCCTCAAAACGCGGGAGCAGCACAGCAACAACACACCAAGAAAAACAATGAAAATGTTTCAATACTATTTAAAAAAAACAATAACTCAATAAGAAAGAGGTAAAGTATATGAACAGGCAATCCACAGAAAAATACCTATTTCCCTTAAATGTATGATACGATGCTAAACAGTGCTATAATTAAAGAAATGCAGAATAGAACTATGCTGAGAAAAACAACTTTTCACCGATACAACTGGCAAAGGAAAAAGTCTGACAATGCACTGGGTTGGTACAGAGGTGGAAAACAGGTGCTCTCACACAATGCTCCAAGAGTACTCCGTCCAAGGAAGGCAGTCTGGCTCTTGAAATTCTAAAAATACATCCCCTCTGATGTTTCTTGGAAGGGACACCCAAGAAACTGATAATACTAGTTTCCTCCAAGCTGGGGCACCGGGGGGGGCTAAGGAAAGAAATAATGTTAAAGCATGCAACTATATTAAATAAATTAATAACATTTACATTTGAAAAATAATAAGAGACACAAATTTGCCTTGAGATGACTGTGTTGTGAAGTCTGAGCTCAGATACTGAGTGCTGTTCCCCCACCCCTGGGCGTCTCTCAGTCCATGACTCTTCTGCAGAACTAAAGCTACTGAAGCAATATTCTTCCATTTGAGCAATTTTTATTGAGGGCCTACTATGTGTCAAGTACAGTTCTAGTCATTGAGATGTCAAAAGTAAACAAAACAGAACAAGTCCTGTTATCATGGTGCTTATATTCTATTGAAGGAGACAGTCAATAAATGAAGGACATAAAAATAGGTATTGTGATAGTGACAAGGGCTGAGAAGAAAAATACAAAGTAGGGAAGGCGGCAGAAGTGAGGAAGTTCGGGTGGGGGAGGCTTTAGCTGGGGAGATCAGGAAGACATGGTTGAAGAGGATGACTTTTGAGTAAAGATCTACAGAAAGTAAGGAAGCAAGGCAGGTAGATATCCGAGCGAAAAGCATTTCATTCAGAGGGAACAGCAAGTGCAAAGGCCCAGAGGTAGGAACGTGCCTGGCGTAGTCAATGAACAGCAAAGAGGCCATGTGGCCAGAGCTGAGTAAATGTGGAAGAGTGACATGAGAAACTAGGGGATTATATCATGTGGGATCTTCAGCTCTTACTCTGAGTAAGATGAAAAGCTCTTGGTATGTTTGAGAAGAAGACTGACAATAGGTAGCTTACAGTTTAACAAAATCAATGGCTGCTGAGTGACCAACAGAACGAAAGAGGGCAAAAGGCAGATGCAGGAAGGCTATCACCTTAGTCCAGGGTTGATATGGTGGCAGCCTGTGGGATGGTGGGGATGGTAAGAAGTGGCTGAACGCTGGATACATTTTGAAGATAGACACAGCCAGATATGCTGACTGAATGAATATAGGACACATGAGAAAAACTCAGAGCTCAGTTCCAGGCATGTCACATTTTAGATGTTCACTAAACAGTCAAATGGAGACGAACAAGTGGGCTGCTGGAATTCAGAGGAAAAGTCAGACTAGAGATACAAATTTGGCGGTGGTTTCATAATGGTAGCACTTAAAGCCAGTGGGTTGGATGAGATCACCGAGGGAATGAATGTAGACAGAAAAAGAGGCCTGGGGCATGAAACAATCACCATTTTAGATCATTTTTGCCAAAAGTTCCTTTTTCTCTTCTTCTTCAATAATCCCAGCTACAACATGAGAACCCTAAGAGAATGAACAGTTACAATGTTAAGCCATTTCACAGAATTTGGCTCTCTAGACCAAGATGTGGTATAACTCCACCTCTTCCCCACAGTCTGGGCTGGACCTCAAAATGACTAACACTTCACACAGTGCCACTTACCTTTCAAAGTAAGCTGAGACTTCTCAAAAGGTAAGGCCACTCCTGCCCGGCTGGAGCTGGCAGATGCCATGTCATCACCAGGACACTGCAAGACAAACACGGCAGTAGTAGGTTTACAGGATATCTGATAAGAGATTGAGGATTGGACCCAATGTTAATATCTGAGTTTAAAGAGACAGAAGCAAGAAAATATAAACCTCGAAGCAACTGTGGCTATGCTACTCCCAGTAGAGTGGCATGTGTCTGTCTTACAATGACTATTGAACTGGATGGGTCTTGAGTAGCCTAAGAAGAACACTGTTGTATCAAAGTCTGGGAACAGGGGAACTTCTAGTCAAGATGGTGGCACAGGTTAACACAGCTTGCCCCCTTGTACAACCACATCAAATTACAACTAAAATATAGAACAACCATCAGAAATTGAGTTGAATGGAAGTCTGACAACTATGGAATTAAAGAAACTACATCCAACTGGAAGGAAGGGCAGAGACAAAGAATGGGCTGGTCCCACATCCACCTGCGGTGGATAAAAATTCGGGAGCAAGGAGTCACAGCCCCACGCCAGGCCCCCCAGCCCAGTGTACCAGTGCCAGGAAGATAAGTCCCATAACATCTGGCTGCAAAAACCAGCAGGGACTGAGTCAGTGGAAGATACCACCGGAACCCCAAGCAATTCCTCTTAAAGATTCCACACATGCACTTAGTCAGGCACCAATGGCATACAGGATGAAACTGAAGTGGAACCGAAGTGTCTGGCATCAAGGTGAGAACTGGGTGACAGCTTTCTCTCAGACAGAAAGGCAGGCAAAGGCCATTGACCCTTTTCTGAACCCTCCCCCAAAGAACTACACAGCCAGCAGGCTGGTGCCATATCTGAGACTCAAGTCAATTTGGCTAACACTGTTTGCCCCACCCTGGTGATCCCCAAAGACTCAATCCCACCCAATTTACAGGCCCACCCAAGCTGTTTCTCCATAAGAATGGCTGGTCTTGGCTCATGCTTTACAACTTCCCAAATCCTTTCAAACAAGCAACAGTCAACCTCATTTAGTCCTCAGCCCCCATACCTCTTGCTAAGGAGCCCCATACCCAGCACTAGCGGACATCAGCCTAGATTCACAGCTTGGCTTTGCCCGGGAATCTCCAATACCAGCACAAGAATCGGCCTTCTCAGATTTCTTTATAGCTCAGGCAGGGTAGCTCCAGGCAAAATACAGGTGGGGGCTGACCATGACCTGGACCACCTGGGAAACCTCAGAGCCTGCACACCCACTGGACAGCTACAGACCATGTCAGAGCACCACAACCCTGCCCCTGTACAGCTGATCCTGCACAGAGGGCAGAGGTTGATGGTAAGTAGCCACAGCCAATTCTTGCAACTGACTGGCCTGTGTATATCCCTCCGATTGATCTGCCAACAGCAACCAAGGCTCAGCCATAAGAGGTGGATATACTCAGCCCACATGAAGGGCACACCTCAAGTACCCAGCTTGGGTGACAGGGGAGGCTGTGCCTCTGGACACTACAGGGACACCTACTACATAGACCACACTACTAAGAAACAGAGTCAAAGTAGCTCTACCTAATACATTGAAACACAAGAAGGCTGACAAAACTAAGAGACAAAGAAACATGGCCCAAATGAAAGAACAGATCAAAACTCCAGAAAAAGAGCCAAATGAAATGAAGATAATCAATCTATCAGATTCAGAGTTCAAAACACAGGTTATAAGGATGCTCAAGGAACTTAATGAGGACCTCAACAGCATAAAAAAGATCCAGTCAAAATGAAGGATATGCTAACTGAAATAAAGAACAATTTACAGGGCAACAACAGTAGAGCGGAAGCTCAGAGACTCCCAAAGAAATTGGACCCAAGGAGGAACACACCAAGACACCTCATAATTACATTACCCAAGATTAAAGATAAGGAGAGAATCTTAAAAGCCACAAAAGAAAAGGAGACAGTTACCTACAAAGGAGTTCCCATAAGACTGTCAGCTGCTTTCTCAAAAGAGACCTTGCAGGCAAGAAGGGGCTGGAAAGAAGTATTCAAAGTCATGAGAATCAAGGACCTACATCCAAGATGACTCTATCCAGCAAAGCTATCATTTAGAATGGAAGGGCAGATAAAGTGCTTCCCAGATAAGGTCAAGTTAAAGGAGTTCATCATCACCAAGCCCTTATTATAGGAACTGTGAAAGGGACTTATCTAAGAAAAAGAAGATAAAAAATATGAACAGTAAAATGACAACAAACTCACAACTATCCACAACTGAACCTAAAAAAAAAACACCAAAAACTAAAACTAAGCAAACAAGTAGAACAGGTACAGAATCACAGGAATGGAGGGTAATCAGCAGGAACCAGGTAGGCGAACAGGGGGAAAGGTACAAGGAATAAGAAGCATGGTCTGTAGGCACAAAATAGACAGGGGGATGGTAAGAACAGTAGAGGAAATGGAGAAGCCATTTTTTACAAAAAAACAGTGTTGGTGAGAAGCCTCATATGCCAATTAGATGGCACCTGACGACCACCAGTAGTTAAAGATGTACGCACTGTACCTCCTAAGATTCCACACCTAGGTATTTTCCAGGGGGAAATATTACAACACATGCAGAAGAAGCCATATTCAAAGACGTTCATCACAGCAATGTATATAATAGCAAAATTTTGTAAACAACCCAAATGCCCATCGATGAGGGAATGGACAAATTGTGATATACTTATAGGATGAAATGCTATATAATACTTGAAATATACGAATTTAATCTATACGCGCAAGTCCCAAACTGATATGCTAAAAAATAATAATAATAAGCAAGTAGCAGCCTAAGTACAGTATGAGGCCATTGAAAGACAATTGAACTTACACAAAACAACTGTGTATATTGTTGGGGACACACATAAATGGAATAAAAGTACAGAAGCATAGATGGGAAGGAAACACACCATTCAGAACAGACTAGGGTCTAGGGTAGCAGAAGAGGGAGCCGGGGAAATGGAATGAGGAGAGAGACCAAGGGAACTTCAACTTTATCTGCAATACTTTATCTTCTAAAGAAAAAAGTTCTGAAGCAAATATGGCAAAATATTAATATTCATTAAATCCAGATGGTAGTTGTTATGACTATTTGTTATCTTAGTCTCTGAACCATTTCAAATGTTTGATCTTTTACATAATTTAACAGTAATTTTAAAGGAGGAGATCTTATCTTGACTAATGAAGGAAAGAGTAATGAAGCCTAGGGGCTTTGAGTAACAGAGGTTAAAGCACTAAAAGCTGGAAATCCATTATTTATAGACTTTAAAAATAAAAGAATCTTTAAAATTTTCACATCTACTGGGACTCTTTCTTCCCTAACTTGACTGGGGGTAGTTTTTAAACTAGCTTGTTCTCCCTGAGCTTTAGCTGCTTTTAGCCTTTGGTCTGAACTCAAGAGAATCCAGGAGGATAAAACTCGAAGGTCCTACATGGCCCACTAAATGGGAAAATGACTGAACCTCTTGATCTATACTTCATGGCCCCAAAACAAAATCAATCAGATAAATTCTAAAGGAGGCTCAGAACAAAACCAACTAGGAAAGCAGGAGAAACGGCAGATAACGCCACCTTCTTTTCTATCTCTGGTGTCTTTCATAGAGTCCATAGTTCATTAAACATAATCTATGTCATTCTGTGGGCTTTGTCTATCTTTCAGATCCAATTAGCAACATACCTCTCTGACATTACAAGGTAGATATCTTCAATTGTAAAACTTTTCCAAACCACGTATAAAGAAAAATAAGCATTACATAGAAGGGAAGTCAGGTCCTATCCTAGTCAAAATATTTTCAACCTATTAGCTTCTGCCTCAAGTCCATACCAGATATGGTTTCTAATGGGCATAAGATCCAAAACCCTACCACCTACTACAGGAAGCTCATAAAGCTTGAGACCCAGAATTTACTCTGCATTTATCTCAACACAACTGTACATGGACTCAAGTAATCTTCCCCTGGTAATAAGCAATGGGCAGTGTTCGCATCCAAAACACCCCAAAGAAACTGAGTTAGTATAAGCCTGGAACAGGCAGGGGAGTGGAGAGATGGGAAGAAGAACAATGTTTCAAAAAATCACCAAAGAGCCCTGGCTGGCGTCGCTCAGTGGATTGAGTACTGCCTGCGAAATGAAGGATTGCAGGTTCAATTCCTAGTCAGGGCACATGCCGGGGTAGCAGGCCAGGTCCCCAGTGGGGGCATTCGAGAGGCAACCAATACTCACACCCAGGTTTTTCTCTCCCTCTCCTTCTCCCTCCCTTGCCCTCTCTCTAAAGATAACAGGGGAGACAAAAACACTAGAGGAATCTGAGGTCTCCAGTATCTATAGTTATAGCAATTATTAAACACTACGCAGACTTTTATTTTATTTTGTTTTTTTAAATATGGAACACTTCACAAATTTGTGTGTCATCCTTGTGCAGGGGGCATGCTAATCTTCTCTCTACCATTCCAATTTTAGTATGTGTACTGCCCAAGCGAGCACATCCTAGTCAGATTAACATAAAACCCCAAACCAAAGGCCTATTCACCTCCATTCTTATTACCTAATACATCACATCTGGCTTTTAATTAAAAATTATAAGTTATGCTAAAAGGCAAGAAAAAACAGTGTGACAACACAAACATCAAAACCACACTCGAGTATGACAAAGATTTTGGAATTATCAGACAAGGAGTTTAAAATAACTGATCGATATGTTAAGGGCATTAATGATAAAAGAAGACAACACCCAAGCACAGGTGGATAATGTAAGCAGTGACATGGAAACTCTAAGAAAGAATCCAAAGAAAATGCTGGAAGTCCGAAACACTATAACACAATGAAGAATGCCTTGATGGGCTCATCAGTATACTAGACATGGTTGAGAAAAAATGAATGAGCCTGAAGATATGTCAACAGAAACTTCTCAAACTGAAATGTACAGAGAAAAAAAAAAGACTTCAAAAAAAAAAACAACAGAACAGAACATTCAGGAACTTTAGGACAATTTCAAAAGGTACATATACATAACTGGAATACCAGACAAAGAGAAAACAGAGCAGAAGAAAAAAATGAGGTATCAACAGACAAGAATTTTGCAAAATTGATGACATACACCAAACTCTTGAGGAAACTCAAGAGAGCATCAGAATAAATACAAAAAAATAATAATAATAATTTATGAAAACAAAAATCTACACCTAGACATAGCAAAGAGCAAATCTTGAAAGAAAGCAGAGGGCCCTGGCTGGTGTGGCTCAGTGGACTGAACACTGGCCTGCAAACCATAGGGTGGCAGTTTCAGTTCCCAGTCAGGGCACATGCCTGGGTTACATTCTCCACTTGAGGGCGTGTGAGAGGCAACCCCATGTTGAGGTTTCTCTCCCTCTCCTTCTCTTTCCCTTCAACTCTCTCTAAAAATAAATGAATTTTTTTTAAAGAAAGGAAAGAAAGAAAAGAAAGAAAGAAAGAAAGAGAAAGAGAGAAAGAAAGAAAGAGAAAGAGAGAAAGCAGAGGGGGAAAAACGCTTTACCTATAGAGGCATAAGGATACAAATCACGGGAGCCTCCTCGTCAGAAACTATACAAGGAAGAGCGCACAGGACTCCAGTGGCGCAATTGGTTAGTGCGCAGTACTTGCACAGGAAGAGAGTGCAGTGAAATATTCATAGCATTGAAAGAAAAAGAAAAGAAAAAAAAAAAGCCAACCTGGAATTTTTGTATCCAATGAAGTTATCCTTCAAAAGTGAAGGAAGACAAAAGGACTTTCTCAAACAAAACCTGTTCTGCAAGAAATGTTAAAAAGAAATTCTTCAGGGAGGTGGAAGATGATAGGGGTCAGAAGCTTGTGTCTACACACAGATAATAAGACCATGGGAGAAGGCATGAATAACGCTCCACCCACTGGCTTCTTTACACACTAGAAGATTGGTATGTAGGGAAAGGGCATGTGCTGAGAAGGGCTGCCAAACAGAAAACAAAGAAGAGAACTAACAACACAGATAACAAGTAGTAGAAAAACAAAGGAGGGATTTGGGGTGAGGAAGTGGAAATGTTTTTTAATTATACTTTATTGATTACGCTATTACAGTTGTCCTAATTTTTCTCTCTTTGCCCTCCTCCACCCCAACTCCCTCAGGCAATCCCATCATTGTTCATGTCCACACGTATAAGTTCTTTGACGACTCCATTTCCAATACTGTGCTTTACGTCCCCAAAGCTATTCTGTAACTACCTATTTGTACTTCTCTGTCCCCTCACCTCTTCACCCATTCCCCCACCCCCCTCCCATCTGGCAAGCGTCAAAATGCTCTCTGTATCCATGATTCTGTCTTTCTTCTTTTTGTTTGCTTAGTTTGTTTTCAATTTCAATTATTGATAGATACATATTTTTGCCATTTTATTGTTCATAGTTTGATCTTCTTTTTCTTAAATGAGTTCCTTTACCATTTCATATAATAATGGTTTGGTGATGATGAACTCCTTTAGTTTTTCTTGTCTGAGAAGCTCTTTATCTGCCCTTCGATTCTAAATGATAGCTCTGTTGGGTAGAGCAATCTTGGCTGTAGGTCCCTGCTTCTCGTGACTTTGAATATGTCTTGCCAATCCTTTATAGCCTGCAAAGTTTCTCTTGAGATATCAGCTGACAGTCTTATGATAACCCCCCCTCTAGGTAACCAACTGCTTTCCTCTTGCTGCTTTTAAGAGTCTCTCTTTATCTTTAACCTTTGTCATTTTAATTATGATGTGTCTTGGGATGGGCCTCTTTGCATCCATCTTGTTTGGGACTCTCTGTTCTTCCTGTACTTGCATGTCTATTTCCTTCACCAAATTAGGGAAGTTTTCTTTCATTACTTTTTCAAATAGATTTCCAATTTCTTGCTCTTCTCCTTCTGATACCTCTGTGATGCGAATGTTGGACCCACTGAAGTTGTCCCAGAGGCTGCTTATACTATTCTCACTTTTTTGGACTTCTCTTTTTTTTAAAGATTTTATTTATATATTTTTAGAGAGAAAGAGAGAGGAAAGAGGGAGAGAAAAATCAATGTGAGAGAGATACATTGATCGGTTACCTCTTACACATCCCCAACTGGGGACCTGGCCCACAACCCAGGCGTGTGCCCTGACAAGAAATGGAACCAGCAACCTTTTGGTTCACATGGGCGAGGGACCAGCCTGTTCTGCATCTTCACCCCTCCTACCAGTCTCAATAGATGTGGTTTCTTTAATTTAAGTCTGTAGTTGACAGACTTCCATTCAACTCAATTTCTGACAGTTCTGAGTGATGGCTGTTCTATATTTTAGTTGTAATTTTGATGTGGTTGTGCAAAGAGGCAAGACGTATCTGCCTATGTCACCATTTTGACTGGCAGTCCTCCAGAAGTGGAAACTTTAAAAACTGTGGACAAGGAATCTCATTCAGAAGGTGAGTTTAGGGCAAAAATACGAAGAAGTTGAAGGAGGTAACTAAGGATATTCATGGAAAAACATTTCAGGCAGATAAAGGGCAAGAGCAAAGCTCCTGAGATGGTTGCAGGTCTTGGGACGATAAGGAACAAAACAGGGCCAGCATGGCTGGAGGGCTATGAAGGAAGAGGAGAATGACAGCCATAAGACATGTAATTGAATTTACCTTGTTGGGCAAAATTATCCATAATGAAATATGAAATGCCTTGGAGCAGTGATTCTCAATTCTTTCTTCCATTTGCATTATCTAAAGTGCAATTCAAAGCCCTGGCTGGTGTGGCTCAGTGGATTAAGCGCTGTTCTGCAAACCAAAGGGTCAGTGGTTTGATTCCTAGTCTAGGGCACATGCCTGGCCTGCGGGCCAAGTCCCCATTCAGGGGCATGTAGAGACAACCACACATTGATGTTTCTCTCCCTCTCTTTCTCCCTCCCTTCCCCTCTCTCTAAAAATAAATAAATAAAATCTTTTTTTTTAAATTGCAATTAAAAGAAAAAACCTACTAACAACCAAATCCCAACCTCAGAGATTCCCATTTGATTGGTCTAGAGTGACGTGGGGACAGATATGTTATTTAAAAGTTCCCCATGTGATTCTAACATAAAGTTGCAGGTGATAATCACTGGCTTAGCGTTACTGAGTAAGTTGAGGCCTCAACAAATTTGACTGCACTGAAATAGGACTTTAGCTCTATCAGAATGTTTAAGGCTAAACTAAAATTGTGAAAAACTTACATGGAATAATATGCAATATTATCAATTGGGACAGAATGCAGTAATGGATACCTATGTCTGGAGTGGTTTCAAGGAGACTAAGTATTGCACCACCTTCCCTGATAGTTTTCTCTTAGTCTTCCAGGGGCTATTGATAAACATGACAGATCAAACACATGCATTTATCTCTGCTCCCTTCTCAAACCCCAACAGAATGACAGGAAGACAACACAAAAACGCAAGCCCATTAAAAACAGAATGGAAAAGGAAATAACAGAGACAGCAGCAACATTTTGGAAATGGCAAGTCGGTGGACACTAAAACCTAACTACCTGCAATGGGAGAAGTCAACAAGAAGCAAAATGACTGGCATGGAGAAACCCCAGAACAGGTCAATGATTGGTGGCACCAAGTACTTCTGAGAGTGAGAGCCTAAGTGAAACTAAAAACAGGACAGGTAAAAGCTTATATGGAAAACAGGTCCCCGGCTCCCCTGCCCACCCAATTCACCTAGGCAGCTACCCCTCCCTAATCCCAGCAAGAGAGTTAAAGTTTAGCCTCCAAATAGGCTAACCCAGACTTGAGGACTTTGGACACAGTTGAGGGTCGTGATAAGGCACCCTGCTGATCTAGGGAGATACATCAAAGTCTACATCAAGAACTGCGACAAGTCACTGTCCCCCAAACCCTCTGCCTTCCCTCACCTGACCACAAATCAGCCAGCTGGTACTTGACTTACATGTAAACAACTATTTGAGGAAAGCCTCAGGTCATAAAAGATGTCAAAACAAACAAAGAGAAAAGAAGAACTCAATTGACAAGCTGATCCTAAAATTCACAAGGAAGTGCAAGGGGCCCAGAATAACCAATACAATCTTGAGAAATAAGAACAAAGTTGGAGTCCCAATTTCCGATTCCGAAACTTATCAAAAAGCTACAGAAATCAAGACTGTATGGTATTGATTTAAGGCCAGACATACAGAACAACAGAATAGCATTGAGAGTCCAGGCGCAAACCCATATACATAAGTTCAACTGATGTTAGACAAGGGTGCCAAGACAACTTAGGGGGAAAAGAATAATAATAGTCTTTTCAACAAATGGTGCTGGGACAGCTGGACATCCACGTGCAAATGAATGAAGGTGAACCCCTACCTCATACCTTATGCAAAAATGAACTCAAAATGTATCAAACATAAATATAACAGCAAAAACTATAAAACTCTTAGAAGAAACCACAAGTGTGAATGAATCCTCAGAAGTTTAGATTAGGAAATGGTTTCTTAGATATGATACAAAAGCACAAAGAAAAGCTAAATAAATTTGACTTCATCAAAATTTAAAACTCTGTGCTTCAAAAAATACCATCAAGAAAGTGAAAAGAGAACGCAAAGAATGAGAGAAAATATTTGCAAATCATGTATCTGATTAAGGACTTATATCCAGAATATATATATATATACATATATATATACACACACACACACACACACACACACACATAATTCTTACAACTCAACAATAAAAGACAACCCAACTTAAGAAAAATGGGCAAAGGATATGAATAGACATTTCTCCAAAGAAAATATACAAATGACCAGTAAGCAGATGAAAAGATGGAGAACATCATTAGTCACTAAAGAAATGCAAATTAAAACCACAATGAGATACACCGTAACAGCCCAAACCAAAACATATAATAACAAGCGTTGGTGAAATTTTGGAGAAACTGTATTTGCTAGATGGAAATGAAAAATGGTCAGCAGCCTTGGAAAAGAGTTTAGCTATTCCTCAGAAGGTTAAACCTTGAATTAGCATAAGACCCAGCAATTCCATTTTTAAATACATACCCAAAAGAACTGAAAACATGCATCCACACAAAAACTCATTCATGAATGTTTCTAGCAGGATTATTCATAACAGGCAAAAGCAGAAACCACCCAAATTGTTCATCAAATGATAAATGGATAAGTAAAATGTGGTATATCTATACAATAGACTATTATTTAGCCATAAAAAGGAATGAAGTATTATTTCATGCTATAAGATGGATGAGCCTTGAAAACATTATGCTAAGTGAAAGAAGTCAGACTAAAAACAATAAAAACCCAATTATCATATGGTTTCAATTATACAAAATGTCTAAAATAGACGAACAGGAGGAAAAAGGCTTTTTATTTAAATAGTGAATTCCTTTAAAATGTCCAATACCTGACTACCATAAATCTAGAAATAGAAAAGAGAAGAAAATTATAAAAGAAATGTTATGAAAAATGTTTTATAAGCTGAAATCCTTCCAAAATTAAGTATATGTCTAGACAGAAAGGACCCAATTGTATGCCCAAACAATGAATGCAAAAAGAACCACACTAAGGCACAATAGCATGAAATTTCAGAACGAGCTTCCAGTCACATTCACAAAGAACTGGAATCAGAATGTCATCAGACTTCTCAACAACAATACTGAGTGAGAGAAGACAATCACATGTTTTCAAATTTTAGATAAAACTATTGACTATCTACAAGTATATAACCAAGAAAACCATCAATCAAGCATGACAGGAAAACAGTATCTTCAGATTTGCAAAGTCTCAAAAAAGTTGCTTCCAAAGCTTTCTCAGGAAGCTCCTGAAAAATGAGCTCCAGGGAAGTAAACGAAAAGATGGAGGATGCTGTTTTCACATGGGAAAGGCAAAAGAAATTCCTAGAATAGCGATGAGGAGAAGCCCCAAGGCATTATGCAGCAACAGTTTAGAAAGCGACCGGTCCGGATTAGACAGTTTATAGGAAGTTGTCTTCTCTACATGAGTGGAAAGAAAACGGAAGAAACGGATTACATGGTGCACCTGACTACACTGCAAGAAGTATTATTTTGAGCCCCATCCGAATGCTTGTGGCTGAACTGGTGATAGGTAAACAGCAAATTATGCAAGTGAAAAAAACAGAGAACATGTAACTCTAGTAAAAACAACAGTTGTGTAAGAAAGGAAGTAAAATCCTAATACACAATGTGGCTCAGCTGTGACATTTATAATCATAATAACAAACAATTTAATCCAAACTTGCGCTGTGGTTGTAATCAGAAGATGGTGCAGAAGTGTGTGTTTGTGGAGACTGGCTGCAAAGAGAGCTAAATTCTCATCTTCAATGGTTAAAAGGCAACAGATAAAACTGACAAGCTAATAACCGTAGAACAGAGTAAGTAGAATAGAAAGCAGAAGTCAGTACCAGAAGAGACCTAGAAGAGTTAATGGTCATTGATTCCAGGGATTAAGAATAAAATGAGATGAAGCAAGGAACTGCTGTTGCATTATAAGTCTTATATTGCTATTTGACTTTTTAAACTATGAGCATGTATTATTTTGTGCATAAATTAAATTTAAATCCAAGAAAGGAAAAGGCTTCTCTTCAAATCAGGTCGTAGGATGATGTCCTTAATTTTATTTTTTTTATTGTTGTTCAAGTAAAATGTCCTTAATTTTAATAAGAACATCTCACATATATTCAATTAGTGTACTGGGTTGAACTATGGCCCCCCCAAAAAATATGTCTGAGTGCTAACCCCCCTGGAACCTGTGAATGTGACCTTATTTGGAAATAGGGTCTTTGCAGATGTAATTAAGTTAAAGATCTTAGGATGACATCACCCTGGATTCAGGGTAGGCCCAGTGTTCTTACAGGAAACAGGGGAGGAGGCCACCTGAAGACTAAAGCAGAACCTGGAGTTATGCAGCGCCAGGCCAAGAATGCCTGCGCTCCCTAGAAGAAGCAAAGACAGTCTCCCCCAAGATCCTAGAGGGATCGCAGCCCTGTTGACACCTTGATTTCGGACTTCTGGCCTCCAGAACTATGAAAGAATAAATTTCAAGTCTGTGTTAATTTGTTACACAGATTAGGAATAAAGAAATTAGTATAATTAGCAACAAGACTTTAGAAAATGTGAATTTCAACTGACATCAGGCTGACGCTGCAAGCCCTCCGCACATCAGCAACGCATCCCTGGGACGCCCGACTCCCAACCCCACCTGGATGCAGGCCCCTCAGAAGCTGCATTAAGAAATAATCTGCAGCCAGAGGGGGCATGGTCTTGCCCAAACTGTCCGTTTCTTTATTATGATTCCAATACAAAGCAGACTCCTAAACACAGCAGTATGTTTTCACTATTTAAAATGGTATTTTTGAAGTTCTATTTCAAGACAATTGATGCCACTACTAACAAAACAATTGATTAGCTCTTGAAAGTTTGAAAATAATGTTATCTATTTTAATGACAAGTGACAGAATGACGCAAGAAGGGCTACATTAGAATAACAGACAGCCTTTCTCCAGTCTTCCCCATCTTCCTCCTCCTTTTTGCCTCTTTCCTTTCCCAGTTTGCTAGGCCCTTGCTCCCCTCCGAGTTCGCCAGTTCCCCTACTGCGATGCAGACCTGCCCCAGGCCCTGCATCAAGGGATTCACAACCAACAGGACAGCTGCCCTCCACCTCAGACTTAGACTGTCGTACAACCTGAACTACCAGCTTCCAGAGGCTTATCAGCTCTGCCCTGAAGTGAACAAGGAGTGCCCTTAAATGGGGTGGGGGTGGGGAGGTGGAAGAGGGGATAAGAGGGATGACTGGTAATGGGAAAAAAAGGGGGGCGCCCTTACACCTTTAATTTTAAATAAGAAACTCAGAAAAAGAAAAAAATGCCAGCTTTCTTTGCCTATAACTTACTGGCTGTTATAAAGAGAAGAAATCATTAGCTAGGACAGTTAATCCCTGAGTCCTTCTCATTAGCAAATGAAGGATGTCAAGGGTCCACCTACTGGTCTAGTTTCCAGAGACATCCAAAAGACAACAAACATCTATCATAGTCCTTTTTGGTTAAAATACTTGAAACACCTGAGATCAAAAAAGCAGGGGAAACATCTCTTATCTTATTCTACTGGGAACATCAGAGGAAGCTGAGTAACACGTGGTGCCCTGGCCCCAGAAGATGAAAAAGAACAGCCGCCACCGCCTGCAGTACAGCTTCACTTGACCACCACAAAACACAGGGGTGCATTCAAAACAGGACTGGTTGACTCTTTCTTTTTATTATTATTAAAGTATAATTCACATACCACAAATTCACCCTTTTAAAGCATGTAATTCAGTGGTTTTTAGTATATTCAGAGTTCTGCAACCATCCCTGTTATCTAGCTCCAGAACACGTTCATCATCCCAAAAGGAAACCCCATACCCATCAGCAGTCACTCTTCATTCCTCTCTGCCCCCCAACCCCTATTAACCACTAACCTGCTTTCTGTATCGATGAATCTGCCTATTCTGCACATTTCAAGTAAACAGAATCATACAATATGCGGTCTTGGTGTCTGGCTTCTTTCACTTAGCATGTTTTCAAGATTCACCCATGTTGTAGCATGAATCAGTACTTCATTATTTTTTATGGCTGAGTAATATTCCATTATATGCATATACTTTTTGTTTATCCATTCAACAATTGATGGGCACCTCAACATCTGGGTTGTTAGGATGGGTTGATTCTTGAAGCCAAGGGACTATAATGGCCAAGCGTACCTTCAGCAGGCAAGCAGCCAGCATTCTGACTGCGCCCCTTCCAGGCCCCTTTTACCCACCCTGTCCAGTCCTCAGCCAGGGTCGGTCTTTCAACCAATGCTCATAGACACCAGTCTGTGCAAGGCTCTGGAATCCAAAGGTGAATGCCAAGGGGCCCCTGTCCTCTGGGAGCTCAGATAGCTTGTTTTGAGGGACCCCCATTAAGTAAATCCTCAAAGGGCTTTTGGCGAGAGAAAGCAACCATACATCAGGTAGCTCTTGCAATATCTAAAGCACCTGATCATTCTTACTACCCAACTTCAGCAAGAACCTTTCAGACCAGCCAGTCTGGTACAGGGGAAAAGGTTTAACTGCCCAGTGGCCTTTGAGTGATATTGAACAAGCAACATACCCTCTCTAAAACTCAATTCCTCATCTGTGAAATGAACCTAAAAATACTACTTCCCTTATAAGCTTATTGTAGGGATTAAATTAGTTCAGGTAAAGCAGAGAGCACATAGTAAGTGCTCCTGGAGTACTAAGGACAAGCTAAACTAGTTCTTCTTGATGCTGTAATTCTAGGCTCTGGGATTCCTGAAATTCTTGACCCAGCTTTGAGTCAAGAAACCACTGAACACTGACCTCGAGATGAAAGGGCTTGTGTAGCAGATGTGCCAGGGAAGAGCAAAACTACTCACCAGCACTCAAATTTTATGTTTATTTAGCCAGCTGTAAAAATAGGCAGAGCCTCTTATTTATAACTATAATAGATCCACCCAGCCTCCATGTCTTGAAAGATTTGGAAGAGAAGGGTCTGCTCACAAGCTTCCTCCTTTCCTTCACACTCTCATGCTTTTCCAGTTCTTTCCAACACTTACGTTTCTTTCTTGGCCTCCTTCCTTCACCCAGTTACCTTCCACTCTCCAGAGGCCCATACTGAAAAACAATCAAATAGAACTGAACTTTGCCAAATGACATCCATACAAAGACCAAGTGCATAAAGGAGAGACAGACAGACAGAGACAGGAGAGCACAGTGGAATTACAAGCTAATAATAAAACAGACTGGAAAGCAGATCTGATGACAAAACAGGAAGCAAAAAGCACGGATGACAAAGAAGAAGAGGACCTGCCCTTGGTCAGGACCGCCAGATTTTAGTATTTGGTGTTTTTCTAGAAGTAGGCATTAACACTTGACTTAAATCACAAAATGTTTGTTTATAAGGTTGGGAGGAGAGCAGACGCAGGGGCCTGCAACCTTCCAAAAAAGCTTCAGTTAGCTCTTTTTAAGAGAAACAAGATCTTCCCTCTTCTTCCTGCTTCTCAGAAATTCCAGTCTCATAACTGTCCAAAGGGACTCAAAAGCAGCTCACTGATCTGATTCCCGTGGGAGTTTATATTCCTGCACCCATTACTGCGTGTCTTACTGATGGAAGCATCAGATCTGGACTCAGAAGACCAAGATTGAAATCCCAGCTCTACCATGTCTTAGCTACATGACCTCATTCACGTGAGCCACTTCCCCCGGTGAGGTTCTGTTTGTTTCAAATCCATAAAACAATGGGGTACCTAACAAATAACATGCACTCCATATATGTTAGGTAAAACCAACACTTAAACATTAAAAATCCATTACCCATACAGACTTTCTCTTCTATCCTTCGTGGAAGTCTCTAAATTGGTTGCCAACTCAGAAAGCCAGACTAATTCCAGAAACTGGCACTCAAACTGATTTCAGCAGCACTACAAATAAGCACTTGGAAGGATAGCATCCTCAGGAAAAAAAAAAAAAAGGGAAACCCATTAGCTTGTGATTTTCAAAAAGGTCTTTAAGCGAAAAAAAGGAGGGAAAACCAAGTTTTCTGAGATATACAATGCTTTGCTATACTTAAAATACCTACTCGTGTAATAGTATACACTGAGATTTTATGTCAAAATTTCACTTCCAATAAAAAGCACTCCTTGAACACATGTCCATACTACTCCTTAAGGGACTCTGACTCTAAATACTGTCCACATGCTAATTGCTTCCACAGACGCATCTCCAGTCCAGGCCTGTCTCCAGACTTCCCTATCTAACTGACCACGACACTCACTTGGCTTTCTATAGGCATTTCACAACCAACATGAACAAAACTCAGCCCCAACCCTGTTCCTCCTACAGTCTTCCCCATTTCAATTAATGACAATTCCATTCTTCCAGTTATTAACACCAAAGACCATGGAGTCACTCTTGACTCATTTCCTACTCTCTCTCCACATCCACGAACCCTGTTGGCTGTACTTTAAAATATTCCCAGGGCCCCAGCACTCCTGACCACCTCCATCACTACCACCATCCTTCACCTGAAACATGGCAGTAGCCTCTGAACATGTCTCCCTGCTTCTAGTCTTGCTCCTCTTTATTCTTTCTCCATATGGCAACCAGAGTGAGCCTGCTAAAAGGCAGGATGGAGCATGTCCACTTCACTGCTCAAAACCCTCCAAAGGCCCCAACTATATGAGTAAAAACCAACATCCTTACAATGGCCTGCAAGGCCCTCCACCACCTGTCCATCTCTCCCCCTACCCTCAACATCTCTCTGACCTCATCCTCCGCATCCCCCCTTACTCAGATCCCTCCAGCCAGGGACCCCTGGCTGGTCCACAAACTCACCAGGGGTGATCCTCCTTTAGGGCTGTTGAATTTGGTGTTCCCTCTGCCTGGAATACTATGTCCCCATTCAGCCACATGGCTCCTTCCCTCACCTCCTTCAGATCTTCATCCGAGGATCTGAATGGAAGGCTTCTCTGAGGACCCAAACTCAAAACTGCAACTCCAGCCACCACCCACACCTCGCTTCCCTGCTTTATTGTAATATCATATGTATTTTACTTGGTTGTTTTGTTTATTTGCCTTTCCCCACTAACATATCCACAAGGGCAGGGATTCTTGCCTTTCTTGTGTACTATGTATGTTCCTAGAGTTTAGAACAGCACTGTCCAGTATAATTTTTTAATTATTTTTTATTTATTGACTTTAGAGAGAGAGGAAGAGAGAAGCATCAGTTTGGTGTCCCATTTATTTGTGCATTCATTGGCTGATTCTGTATGTGTCTTAACCTGCAACCTTGGCATATCAGGACAGTGATCTAACCAGCTGAGCTCCCCGGCCAGGGCCAATATAAGTTTTAATTTTCTAGGAAGCACATTTTAAAAGCTAAAAAGACACAGGTGAATTTAATTTCAATTATACTGTTTAACTCTCCAAAAGTATCATATATAGCATATATTTACACTGTTTTAAAATTATATTTATTATAATAGAAAAACATCAGTAAGACTATTTTTTCTTTTTCACATACTAAGTCTTCCAAATCGGGTGGGTACAGTATTTTGTGCTAATAGCATACCTCCAGTGCTAGACAGCCCCGTGTGGCTAGTGCCCAGCATACTGGACAGCTCGACTCTAGAACAATGTCTGGCCTACAGTAGGTTGCAATGTCTGGCACTTACAAATAGTCGTTGAACGAAAGAATGTTTTCCCAGGGAGAGGCAGCTATTGCGGAGTGCAGAGTTTTCTGAACTTTAATTGCATTCTACATTCACAATTTTTGCTGTGATTTATTTACTATTTTTTCCTTAAATTGACATATTTTATACTAGAAAAATACTTTAAAATAAAACTTTATATTGCTTCTCTGAATGAAAACGTATGGGTCTAATGATAAAAGGCCTGGGCTTCAGTCCCTGCTAAGCTCTGGACTCTGAAGCAAGGACTTTGCTAAGCCTCAGTATCTTCATCAGTAGAACAGGAACAATATTCACCTTTACAGGACCTTGGTGAAAATCAAAAGAGATGTTGATATAAGCCCTTTGTAAATGGGAAAGTAGTCATTAAGTAAAAGAGACTGAGAAACCCATTTAAGCCTTTTCCTTAGGCCTATTATTTTCATATAGGACCTGGGTTCAAATCCCTTGTCCTCAACTTATAGCGTTGTGACCTTCAGAAATGTGTTTATTCACCAATCTTACCAGGTGCCCACAACATGCCAGACACTGGGCTAGTAGCCAAATAAGATATGAATACTGCCCTTGCAGGCTTAGCAGTTTAACAGGGAGAAAGAGACCAGTAAACAAGAAGTAGCAATAAACTGTTAAAGAAATCAAGTCATCTCGCCTACTTCTGCTTGCTCATTGTGAAATGTCAATAACACCTGCCCAAACTAACTCACAGAACAGCTACAAAAATCCATTGCAAATGTGTATCGAATACTCCAAAAACTTGACCTCATAATACATTAGCAAAGTACTTTTTTTCCCCTACTTGTAACATTTTGGGTTCAAAATGATGCCCGTTCCTGTCAATGTCCAGTTTGAACGTTCACTCTGGTTATGCAGCATCCATGAAATTCATTTCTCTGCTGCAAATTTTAGTAAACACAAAGGAAAAAAGGATAAACGGCTTTTCACAAACGCATTTAATATCAAAATCATGATCCCGGCCATAGTTGTAAGGAGCACAACACAGACCTCGCGGCCAGCCTACCTAGTTACAGTGTGTTAAGATAAGCAGTCACATGGTAAGGGAGCCTGAATAATTTAGACTGAAGGAGAAAGTCATAAAGCAGTAAAAGTAGACACTGTCCAAGGTTTCAGCAGTCACTATAATGCTTAAGGTAGGTCATGCTCAACAGCTTAGGCTAAAAGCCATTTCATGGCCAGAGCAAAGTGCCCACACTTTTTTCTGCCTAGAAGTTGATGTGACCTGGGAAAAATCTCAAAGAAAGATGATCTGAAGGGCTGGGTCCCCAAGAGTGGAAACCCTACCCAAGCAGGACCAAGTGTGTGTGACGAAAGCAAGAAAAAGATTCTGTGATCCCTCCCAAAGTTTTAAAAACTGAATGGGACCGAAATCAAACTCTTGGGTATAACAATCATTTCCACAGAAGAAAGAAGGAGGAGACTCTCGGCTGGGATTCAGGTATCATCTGCTTCAGTTGTCCTTTCACTCCATGGCACATGGCCATTCTCAGGCGCCCCTTCCAGTTCAGTCCCAAGTTGCCCCTTCCTCCTGTCTCAACCCTTCCACAGAGGTCACCCTTCTCCATCCCTGTCTCCTAAGCTCCATGCCCCTTCCGGAAAGACTTGCAGTTCTGCGCTGCACCCCTGGCTGCCTCCGCGCCCACCTCGGAGCAGCCCCGGTGCAAGGTCCGCGGCGCGCCCACCCCGCCTGGGCGGGAGCCGGGACACCCCTCCTCGGAGGCCGGAACCGCTGCGCCAGGCCCCTCCCACAGGAAGCCACAGCCCCCCGGCTCCCGACTGCACCGCCCAACACCCACCACAGCCGCCCCAGGCCAGCCCCGCACCTCCGCCAGCCGGCCGAGCCCACCGTGCAGACTCTCGCTACCTGCAGGGACCACAGAAGCAGCGCCCAACTCCTCTTCCACTTCCGCCTTCCACCGCCCGCACTCGGGCCGGGTCACGTGGCCGCGCACGGTCAACTGACCCGGAAGAGGCTGGCCGCACCCGCAGGTGTGAGCAACCCAGGCCTGGCCTGGGGTCTTTTGCCCTAAGGAGTCTTATCCTTTGTATGTTTTAAAGTGTAAGCGTTTTCCGTTCGCCGGACGGCTCCCGAGCAATCAAATAAATTGCGGACTCACTAGTGCCAGGCGCTTCGTAAGCTCCTTCCATAGAACCTGTGGGCGGGTCTATTATTGGCTCCACTTTACAGGTGAGAGGATGCCATTCAATCAATTCATCAAATATTTATTGAGCTCCTTAGTAGGGTTGCCAGATAAAATACAGGACATCCGGTTAAGTTCGGATTTCAGATAAACAACTGTGTAATGTGTATGTCCCAAATAGTGCCTGGGATATACATATCTACACTAAGAAAAGTTTATTTGAAAGTCGGGTGGGTTCGGCTGGGGTGGGGTGGAGGGATGGGGAGAAAAGGCGGACAACTGTAATTGAATAACAATAAAAAAAATTTTTTTAAAGAAAATCAAATTTAACTGGACACCTTGTATTTTTACTTGCTAAATCTGGCCACAGTATGCTTATTATGAGTCAGGCACCGTTCTAGGCTCTAGAAACACAAAACTCCCAACTTTTGTGAAACATCTGTTCTTGTAACAAAAAGCAAAGCTGAAAAGCTTCAAAACCACTGCCTGAGTGGATAAAATGCTCCCCACCAAACTAACTCCCATTCTCTCAATCTACAGAGTAGATAAGAGATTTATGAATTAAAATCAAGATTCTTTACTGATGGTCTGGCCCTTAAGCTTCGGCAAATTGAATGAAGGCCCAATTTTTCACCTTTAATCACCACTGATTAAAAGGACTACAAATTAGCCATAAGCACTGTGCACTAATTACTGTTATTTTTGAGTCTTTAATTTTGGAAGGAGTAAAAGCTAAAGTATATATTGTGGTTTATAAAGCCGTTCCCCTTTATTTCTCTCATCTCCAACTAATCTTCCCCTCAGTACTCTGCTTCAGCCACTCTGGCCTCAGGGCCTTTGGACTTGCTTTTCCCCTGTCTGGAAAGCTCACCCTTTCATTGCTTTCAGATATTTGGTCAATTGTCTCTCTGTTTTCCTGATCACCCTATTTACAATTGCAGCTCATCTCTTCCCCTTCTATAGCCCCCTTCCCGCATATCCCAGTTCCTAAAGCAGTACCTGGCTCATAGGAGGCCTCTTCAAATAACTCGCTCAATGAATAGATTTCATCAACATTTATTGAGCACTGAACTCATTGTTGTAGGACCTACAGATGATAATTTTTTAAAAGACACATAAAAATCTGAAATATGTCATCATAAAGTGCCCCCCAAAAGTTAAAAAGTAAATTGACATGTTCGTTTAAGGAAAAGACCCCTAAAGCTACACAATTAACTACAATGCAATGCAGAAATAATACAGTAACTGCTAATTGAGTGACAGAACTGAAATGTCTTTTTTTAAAGATTTTATTTATAAAGAGGGAGAGAAACATCAATGTGTGGTTGCCTCTCATGCGCCCTGCACCAGGGACCTGACCCACAACCCAGGCATGTGCCCTGCCTGGGAATCAAACCAGTGATCTCTTGGCTCAGAGGCCAGCACTCAGTTCACTGAGCCACGGCAGCCAGGGCTGAAATGTCCAAAGTATAGTGAGAAAAGAGTTCAGATCTGTCCATAGGGAAAAATCTCATTTGGATAATCAGGGACCAGTTTACAGAGGAGAAATGGAGCCACTTTTGGAGGCTAAGCAATGATTGGCAGGCAGAATTTTCAGGCCAAGGAATAAACAAGGGCAAAGGCAGAGACAAGAAAGTCTGGACACTCCCAGGAAAATCCAGGGGATTCTAGGGATACATACTGATTTCACATATCATTTCTTCTGCATCAAGTTTTTCTCTCCCCTAACCCACTGTTAAGCATAGAATCTGATAGCCTCTGCATTTTCCAGTCCTGGAAATGAACTCACATCTTCACTAGCACCAAAGCAGTACCTTCTCCTTTGTAAAGGGCCTCACATGTAAAAGGCGACATTATCTCCAAATGAGTTATAAATTGTCCTCCTATATGTATTTGAAAATATTATTAATGCAAACTGTTTAAAGTGACCACAATTTTCCTAATAGTGTTTGAGGTTGCTTTGCTTTTTAAAAAACCAGGAGCTTCAAAAAGTGATGTGTCAGGGTTCACTTCACCTCTGAGAGCCCCAGTCCCAAGTCACCCTGTTACCACAGGCACTACCCCCAATTCCCCAAACACCTCGTTGGACTTTCATACCTTGGTGCCTATGCCCTACTCATCCTTCAAGACCTGGCTCCAAAGTCATAAACTCTAAAGGTGCCCCGAGTTGCAACACAAAATATTACTTTGTTTATAGCTGTTACATCACATAACCCATGGTGGTATAAATTAGGTGTCCATACATATTTGTTAAATAAATGAAAGTCCTTCTAAGGCTTTAGGGGGCTTAGATACTGTTACAGGGAAGCAGAAAAGAGATAAAAACTATAAAAATGATAAAAGCTACAGTGTCAAGAATCCTTTTACAGGCATACCTCATTTTATGGCACTTTGCTTTATTACACTGCAGAGTTGTTGCATTTTCTACAAATTGAAGGCAAGACCCCACCCCAAGAGCAAAAAGATTACGATACTGTATTATGACACTCTCTTTATTCCAGTGCTCTGGAGCTGACCAGCAATATCTCCAAGGTATGCCTGCATATTAGTAAGTATTCTTAGTGTTTACCAGAGTGGTTCAAAGCCTGATCATTCTTTCTCTGTTTCCCTAATCAGTGGCTCTCAAGTGTGTCCTCCAGATCAGCAGCATCAGCATCACCTGGAACTTCTTATTAGAAATGCAAAATCTCAGGCCCTGCCCAGACCTACTGAATCAGAAACTGAGGATGAAACCCATCAATCTGTGTTTGCAAGCTCTCCAGGTGATTCTGAACACACTCACGTTTGAGAACCACTGATCTATATCATTCTTCTCCATCTTAGGGTTTACAGAATGATCACTGCCAATTTCAGTAAACTTTTTTACTATAGAGTCAAGTTCTGTCCTTCCTTTTTAGGCAACCAGAGCAATCAATTAAAGAAGGAGAAATTACAGATAGGAATACTAGCATTGAGTGGATTACATTTTCTAGGCATGAGACAAGAACTTGATTAGAGTAATAGGGATGAATGTAGAGGGGACCCAGTCACCACAAACATTTCCGAAGTGACATCAATAAGGTTTAGCAAGAGGAATACGGGTTGAAAGTGAGGGTGGAAATGAAGATGACTCAGAGATTCTTATCTTGAGTGCCTTTGTTGGCACTAGTAAAATGCCAACAAAGTAAAAATTGAAACTCTTAACAAGTGAAGAAAGTTTAAGCTGGGGTGGGAGAGATCATTACTTCAGTCTTAACCTTCCTCCTGAGTGAAAATGCCCAAAAGCTTTTTGAAGGATGTGCCTAGAAGGCTAGCTGGGGAAATAAAAAAGGATTAGACCTAAAAGATTTGGGAGACATTCCTATAATGGGATAGATGAAGCCTCGAGGGTAGATAATATTGCTAAAGGAAAGAACGTAGAGAAACAAAGGGACCAAGACCCTTATGGGGAGGTTGTCTTGTTTGCAAGGCAGAAAAAAGAGTCCAGTTAGGGAGGGTGAGAATCCATTAGGGAGGCAGGGGGATCAGGACTGTGAAGTATCACCAAAGTCAGGGAAGGAGAGACAGTCCAGAAAAAAGGAGATGGTCAGCAATGTTTAATTGTGCAGAGAAAACGAGAAGGCAAGCAATAAAAAACAAAAAATTAGATATGATGTACTCAAAGATTAGAAACAGCCTTCAGGCCCTGGCTGGGTAGCTCAGTTGGTTAGAGACTTGTCCCAATCTGCCAAGGTTGTAGGTTCAATCTCTGGTCAGGACACATGCAAGAATCAACTAATGAATACATAAATAAGCGGAACAACAAACTGATGTTGTTTCTCTCTCCCCCCGCCCCAATCAATGTAAAAGGAAAAACAGCCTTCAATTGGGCTATTTCAGGTAGGGTGGGTAGGGCAGGAATCAGTCAGTGGCTCTGGAGGCTGAAGAGGCTAAGTGGTAAGAACCGTTGAGATAGATTGCTAGGGAAGGAAAAAGGATTTGGGTAATTGCTGAAGGGCAACTGAAGGATTTTTGTTTAGAGTGCATAAATTATAGTCAAGGGTTAAAATTGAGGACTTGACAAAGGTTTGTAATAACACAACATCACTGAAGACTGGTGACTGAAAACTCCAGTAACGTTCCACCAAAAGTCACCAGCATGATTTCGTGTTAGGTCAGATTTCAAAATGGTGAAATCTCAGGCTTGATAGGGAATTCAGAAATCATCTCATACCCCTCCAGTCCAATTCAGCAATGACTGAATATTCAGCCTTGCTTAGAGAAGTGAGGTGAGGACATTAAAGTACATAAGACATAGATCCTTGGCCTCAAAATATTCAAAATGAAGTGGGGATATGTAAGCAGCTGTCACTAAAGCACAGCGATTTTCAACAGGTGTGCTGTGAGAATTTTTAAAACATGACACACCTGACTATTTAGTCTGGGGTACTGACCTCTTTTCCTTTAGACTGTCAATTTAAAAAGTGACAACAGCCAATACAATAGCTGTCTGTTGTAAACAAATCAAAATTATACCTTTTTGTCGGACCTGCAAAATATATTCTTTTTGGGGTGCCACAGAGTTTTAGTAGTTTGTGCCATGAGATGAAAAAGGTTGAAAATCGCTGCTATAGCATAATGGTTAAGAAAGGGACTCCAAGTGGGTTTGGGTGTTAATCTTGTTACAACCACCCCACTTACTAGCCATGCTAGCACAGACTAGCTGTACTTAGTTGTCTTGAGTAGCTATCCCTTGACTGTGAAATAGTACCTGATAGGCTTGTGATCATTAAGTTAGGTTATCAGTATTGATTGACTTTTCACAATGAGAATATATACAGATTGTACATTAAAGAACAGAAAAGTGCTCTAAGTCCTGGACGCTGAGGCACGTGTCCTCAGGTATCCCTACGCTGCTGCCCCTCCCCAGGTTTGACCCCGCCCACAGCCCCTGGGTGGGCTGCTGGCGTAGAGCGCATGCACCCTGGTAGCCTGAGCTGGGGGGCTGCGGAGTCTGCCGCCAGGAGGCGACGCTAAGTTGCGGTAGCTCTTACAGTCTCCCAGAGGCCCGGAGTAGAACATCATAGGGGCTGGCGCAAGCGCACTCCGGCATTATTTGGTTAAGATGGCACCCGTGGAGCACGTTGTAGCAGACGCTGGGGCTTTCCTGCGGGATGCGGCTCTGCAGGTACGAGGCGTTAGGGTGGGAGCTGTAAGGTCTGGGCTGGGAGCCCCTGCAGGAGCGCAGGAGATCGATGGGTGTGATGACCTGGGCCGGTCTCTCGTAGGACATTGGGAAAAACATCTATACTATCCGGGATGTAGTCAGCGAGATTCGGGACAAGGCCACGCGCAGGCGACTTGCTGTCCTGCCTTACGAGCTGCGTTTCAAGGAGCCGTACCCGGAATACGTGCGGCTGGGTGAGTGCAAAGCTGGGTCCCAGGGTGCAGATGCGACCGGCTCCGGCTGCGAGTTGGGGGTCTTGCTACTTTATCAACAGTTGATTTAGAAACTTCACGTCCTAAGGAGATTGTGATGGAAAAGAAGCTTCCTGAGTCAGGAGTCAGCCTTGCCAGTCACTAGCTTTATACCCTTGGGTATATCACCCAGACTTTCTAGGCATCGGTTGCCTCATCTGTAAAGCAGGAATAATGAGTACCTACCTCAGAAGTTGCTGGGAGGACTAAATGACGACTGTCACTCAGCATACTGTCTAGCACTTTGCAAGCATCCAGTAAATTTGATTGGGTTAAAAATAGAAGAGTCCGTAGGTCAGAGTGATGATTGTAGTGCATAATTGTTTGGGATGTGGAGGCCAGCTCCAAATTTTAAAAGGGGGCGAGGGGTGGCTTTTGGCTTTCCAGTAGTCCTGAAAAAAAAAAAAACCTAAACAATTATCACTTGACTTAGCATTGTTCTCTTGGGGATCAAGGTGATGATGCTCAGGAAAGGTCCACGGTGATTGGAAGTGTCTTTACGATTTGGAGGCTGATAGTGGAAATGTTGGCTACATTATTTGTAGAAGTTTGTGACTTTTGTGGCTTTCTCCACCAACTTACTGTGAAGTCTTTGACAAGTCACTTAATCTTTCTGAGGAAGTACTAAATAGGATTTACTTCATGGGATTTGGTTGAGGGATGAAATGAAAAGCTTTTCACAGTGCCCAGTGGAATTGCTCTGTTACTATTTGCTTTTTAGGAAATGTGAGCAGTATAGTTACTGGTCCACGAGGCAGCGTAGCACAAGACATCTCTCTGTTGATGTGTCAGAAAACTTTACTGTGCATGTTTATCCATGATATGTCAGGGGAATGCCGGTAGTAGCAGCTGGCATTTACTATGTGGTAAACATGGGGGATGTTTGCTTCATACACAAAAACTTCAATACTTGTTAGAAAGCAGTCGATAATTTTGTTTCATCGTACACTACAGCGGTTATTGGTTGGATTAACTTTCCATCACATTTTGGGATCTGATCATTTGTTCTGTTAATCTGGATTGTTAAAGTAAAATAATTTCAGAACTGGGAAGGAAGAGACTTATCCTGACATAATACCCAAAGTTACCATAGATAAAGAACTTACCATCTGCAAATATTACGCTAACTTTGAATGACTTTCCTTTAATGTTGTTCTCATGTTCCTTCATCTGTACTCAATAAGGATATCACAGTAAACCTAATTGTCATGAATCTCTGGTGGAAAATACAGATGTCAGCTATGATTAGAAGAAGATGAGGCAACAGATGATAGGGTTGAGAGAAGTTTTCCTTGGCATATTGATCCCAAGTTCTTTTCATACTTTCATTATGGTTATCTAAGGTCATATGACTTTTTGCCTCTAACTGAAGTTGAGACTCTTTTGTTTACAGTGACTGAATTTTCAAAGAAAACTGGAGACTATCCCAGCCTCTCCGCTACAGATATCCAAGTCCTGGCACTTACCTACCAGTTGGAAGCAGAGTTTGTTGGGGTGTCACACTTAAAACAAGAACCAGAAAAGGTACATTGGGAGGATTGCTCGTTTTGTTTTCACTTCGTTATGGGGAGTATCAGATATACAGAAGCAAAGGGAATTGTATAATGGACTCAGGGTCCCCATCGTTCTGCTTCCACAGTTATCAACTCATGACCTTTCTGTTTCCATCTCTACTGACCCGCCAGCCCTTTTGAACTGAGACATTGTTAGACATCGTATTGCAGTGATAAATATTTCTCGGTGTGTCTCTTTTAAAAAGTTACCACAAAATTATTATACGTATACAATACTACTACTACTAATTCCCTAATATTGCCCTGGATTGAGTGGCGGCCTGCCAGCCAAAAGGTTGCCAGTCCTGTTCCCAGTCAGGGCACAGGCCTGGTTTGTGGGCCAAGTCCCCAGTTGGGGGCACTTAAGATGCAACTGCACACTGATGATTCTCTCCCTTTCACTCTCCCTTTCCTTCTAAAAATAAATTAAATATTTTAAAAAATAATTCCCTACTATTGTCAAATAACCAGTTAGTATTCACGTTTCCCAGTTTTATAAAATTTTAAAAATAGTTTATTCGCTTGGGTCAGGCTCCAAACAAAGGTCATACATTGCAATTAGCAAATGTGTCAGCCTTTTGATCAGTAGGTTCTTGGGAAGATTGGTTACATTTGAAAAATGAAGAGTAAGAATCAACTTTATCATTTCTTTTTTTTTTTAGTAGAAACAATTCTTTTCAAAAGCAAGAACACTTAAGTGCTAGCCTTTTTCTTTGAACCCTTGACACCTTCAGAATTCCGGGTTCCTGTTGGGCTTTTAGGCACTTGCCCACCTTAGTTGGGTTGAAGAGAATAATGGATTTGTGCCTGGGCTCCGTGGGCTGTTTCCAGGCCAGAGGATTTTGGAAGCCAAATAATTAACCTTACAATAATTAGTTTCAAATAGTGTTAACAAAGAATTGCTTAATGTCCTCGGTCTTAAGTCACCAAAGCCACGGTGGACTCACATTCCTATACTCGTTGGAACTGCCTACAACTTGTTTTCAACTAGGTTTAGAGTCTTTCAATCCACAAGATCTAAAAACACCACCTCAGATACAGACTTCTGCGTGTCAGTGGAATGCTTGCGGAGATGGGGGACGGAATAGTACATAAACCGACTGTGGCTGGTACTGTCTATCCCTCATTCTTACAAATTGCCTTTTCCTGCAGCCTTTTGGGCAGGAGTTAGGTATTTTTTATCAGAAGCTTTAAAACAGCCTGTCTTTTTACCCAGCAATTCTACTCTTAGGCACTTATCCTAAGGATACAAACAAAGATATTTCCAAGCTTTATAGATGATGGTGTTCATGACAGCTTTATGTATAAAGGCAAAGAAAGGAATGTCCCAAAGCGGGTATTTGGTAGTGGAAGCAGCGAACAATTCTTTACATAACGTCATTTCAGTCCCTGATGAGCCACGTGTACAACGGCACATGCTGTATAGCCTGGGTGTGCAGTAGGCTGGACCGCCCCAGGTTGTGTAAGTGCGTTCCCCGACGGTAGCACAACGAGGAGACTGCCTAACGACCCATCTTCCGGAATATACCCCTGTCTTTAAGTGGCACGTGACTGTATATAGTTTCCAGTTTCTTTAAACATTGAGTATCTTTTACTTAAATAACCGAGGGAAAATACTTTTTTTTTTCAAATTATAAGAGAAATTTTATACAGAAAGTTACAGAGGTAGTAGAATTGAGCTGGCTGGGCTGCGTAGACTCAGGAAACAAGTTACAGAGGCAGAAGAAGGGCCCTGGGAGCTTAGGAAAGAAAAGGTGCCTGGGGGAAGTGGAGGGGGAAGGGAGAGGTGTGGGCGTGCTCCTAAGGGGGACCACCTGTTTTGTTTTAATTTCCCATGTTGAATTTTCAAAGTGTATTTCTTTACTTAGAGCTGTCACTTTTCTTTTTGCAGGTTCAAGTGAGCTCATCAATTCGGCACCCCGAAACTCCTCTAAACATTTCCGGTTTCCATCTGCCCTCAAAGGTAATTCCTTAGATAAATCGTTTTGTCGTGCCCTTTCTGTTACAGGTCCGATCTCCACAAATTGTTTACAGTGAACCAGATTCACCTAGACTAATATCATAGTTTGTCCCGCCCTGTCTGATCTGACTTGTATATCCTATATCACTTCATCCGTAACCCTCTAGTGTTCAGGTATTAAAATTACTATTCTTTTAACCTCAGCCTAAACCCCCACGAGAAACAATAAAACACGAACACCCAGACGGTGAGCCTGAGGACCTCGAATTCAGTTCCTTCCTGTTCTGGAGAAACCCTCTGCCTAATATTGATCGCGACCTGCAGGAGCTGCTGGTAAGGCCAAGCTTCACTGTCTCCTGCTGGTGACAGCACACTAGCTCCCCCTGCTGTTCCCTGTGGGCTGGGCGTTAGTGAATTCTGTTATGTATGTTTCAGATTGACAAAGGTGAGGATGTTGCAAGTGAGGATGAGAAGGAAGAGAACAGATTTGAAGAAACGAAAGATGAAGATAGTGATGACAATGAGGGGTGGATAACCCCCAGCAACATCAGGCAGATCCAGCGGGATTTTGAGCAGTGCACCGTCCCGAAGGACGTGCGGGTCGGCTGTGTGACTACAGACTTTGCCATGCAGGTGGGTGGAATGGGCATCAGTGAGCCCTGGGCTTAGTGTCACACCTGTCACAGGCAGCGGTCCCTCAGAGGTTTGGGTGTGTGTGCAGAGCTATTGTGTATTGCCTGTGCTCTTTGGTAATTTTTCATCTGCTTGGAGGCTAGAGAATCGTAATGTGTGTTGGATATTACATTTGTAATGTTTACTATTCATAATCTGTTGATGCTTTTCTTCCAGGCTGTAAGTGTTCTTTTCTCAATTAAGTACTTAAAGAAAATAGAGAGGGTTTTCAGCCCAGAATGAGTGTATTTGCTCTGTCAAAATAAATGTCGGTGTTAAGGGAGATCGCTAATGAGGGGCCGCAGTGAAATGATGAGCACAGACCCCAGCACCAAGACAAACCTGTGGCCTTGTTCTAGTTTGCATGTCTTGTTATCCTAAGCTTACCTTCCCTCAGCAGAAGCCCTTTGGGAGCCCAACCAGGGTTTGTGAAGTTCTTTAACTGTAATTATGCAGTTGTTAAAAAGAAAATTGAATTGTGCTCTGAGTTCAGTTCTGCATTAACTTGTTGGTGGCAGAATGTTCTGCTCCAGATGGGGCTGCATGTGCTGGCGGTGAACGGCATGCTGATCCGGGAGGCCCGGAGCTACGTCTTGCGCTGCCACGGCTGTTTCAGGTAAGTTGCTGATAGTCAGAGCCAGTGCCTTCTACTCAACACTCCTCTCTTCCTGTCCCTTTCCCACACTTCCTGAAGGAGAGCCTTGCCTTGTATACCTCATTCATGTGTATCCCTCATTCCACCTAAGAAATCAAGGGAGGCCCTTTTGATCCTTATGTTTGTGGCATAGGGTTCAGGGTGTGGGTTCTGGAGCAAAGAGCCCCCCTCTTTTGATAAGTACTGAAATGTGTGTGGATGGAACGATGCCTGGGATTTGCTCTGAACTGATGCACAGGTGGGAGGTCCACCATGGGGCTTTAGGGGGTAAGAAAAAGGCAAAGCGTTGGTGTCTGCTCTCACTGCCCATACACATTCAACCTTAGCAGCTATTGTGTTTCCTGTATAATTCGTTAATAGATTCTTGGCACCTCCAGAACTACCTCTTGGCTTGCTGCCTAGGCTCACGTTTGGGGACACAGCATTTAGAGTTATGATAATGTGCCCCTTGAGAAAGTACGGTGATGTTAAGAGCATTTATTCTGGAGCCAGACTCTGTGGGTTTGTAACTGCCCTTACAAGCTATGTCACCTTCAGTAAGCTACCTTACCTTGCCTCAGTTTCCCCATCTGTACATTGAAGATAGTGGCAACCCCATAGGATTGTTTTCACGTGAAACTTGTAGACTAATGCCTGACAGAATTCAGTAAGGGTTCATTATTAATGCAACAGTATGCTCAATTTGCATAGTAGCGTACTTGCTCTTGTGTCTTTGCCTTTGCCTTCCGCGAAATGCAGCTGCAGTTTGCTTATATCATCAGCATGAGGCCAGGTGGCCTTGGTCTCTGACAGGTTCGGTGCAGTGGAGGTGTCCCCCACTGGCTGTCATTTCCTTCTGGAGTCCTAGACTCACCTTGTGCTCTGGGGACAGGGTTCGTTGCCTGTACCTACAGTACAGAGCATCTCTTTTTATGTCCCCAGGACAACATCTGACATGAGCCGAGTGTTCTGTCCCCATTGCGGAAACAAGACCCTGAAGAAAGTGTCTGTGACTGTCAGCAACGATGGAACTCTGCACATGCACTTTTCCTGCAACCCTAAGGTGCTGAATCCACGGGGCCTCCGGGTAGGTGACTCACCCTCTGACAGCAGGGACTGAGCCTGGGAAAGTGACACTTCTCAGCACCAGCATCAAAAACAATGGAGGTCAGAAAAAATTCTCGTGGTTTCTACAAGAGAGTTTCTGACAGCCTGTAATCCAGATGCGGAGACAGATGGGGGAAGTGCACGACTGAGCCCCCACGGGAGGCTGTAGGTGTTTGCAGAGTAATGAGAAATACCCAGTGATTCCAGGCAGTAAATGGTGAGGGCCAAGTGCACTTGGGGTCACAAAAAGGGAGGTCACATATAGTCTGGCGGTGGGATTTGCGCAGGTGTTTGAGGATGGGCAGAATTTCCAGAAGCTTCGTGGACTGGACAGATAGAGGCGTTTAAGTGCTCAGCACCAAGGAAAGGCCTGGGCTGGATACACAACAGCTGTGCGTTTGTTTTGAGGAATCTGGAGAGAAGGGTGGAGACAGAATGACCGAGAGTGTAACCACCTGGGCACTGCGTTCTCCCAGTGTGGCAACTGCCACTAATGTGCGAGAATTCTTACAATTTTTCTACTTTGAAATAATTTTAGATTTGTAAAAAAGTTGCAAAAATAGTACAAATAATTCCCATCTACCCATCACTTAGACTTCCCTGTGTGAATCTTCTACCACATTTGCTTTATCATGTTACACAGTAGTCCCCTTATTTGCGGTTCTGTGTACTGCAGATTCAGTTACCCACAGTCCACTGCAGTGTGGAAATATTAAATGGAAATTCTAGAAGTAAACAGTCCATAAGTTGTGCACCATTCCGAGCAACACGATGAAACCTCACGTTCTGTACGCTCCCTGCTGTTAGTCACTTAACCAGCTCGGTCACCAGATCAGCTGTCGCAGCATCACAGAGCTTGTGTCCGAGTCACCCTTACAGTAGCCTCACACCACCTGCCATGCCCACGCCGTGCCCCCCGCCACGGCGCTCCTCACGTAGGCATGGTGCCATCTCACAGCATCAAAAGAGGACGGTAAGCACAGTGCAGTAAGATATTTTGAGAAAGAAACACAGTCACATAACTTTTATTACAGTATACTGCTACTAGTTCTATATTTTATGTTGTTAATCTCTTTTAAATTAAACTTAATCATAGATATGTACGTATAGGAAAAACAGCATAAATAGGGCTTGGTATTGTTTGCAGTTTCAGGCATCTACAAGGGGTCTTGGAACGTCTCCCCTGTGGATAAGAGGGAAGTGCTGTGTATGTGTCCTCAGCTGTTGAGAGTAAATTGTACACGATGATCCTTTGCCCCTGGCTACATTACTACTTCCTGAGACAAGGTCTTACATAACCGTAGTATAATAATCAAAGTCAAGAATTAGAACATTGCTGCAATCTAATCTATGGACTGTATTTAAACTTGACCATAAATTTCCCCTGTAGCAAAAGAAGGGTTTTTGGTTTGGTTTTGTTTGGTTTTTGGTCCAGGACCCAATCTAAGATCACACATTGCATTCTGTTGTCACGTCTCTTCAGTCACTTTTCAGTTGAAGTGGCTTTTCAGGTCTTTGCTCTGTCATGACCTTGACATTTTTTGAAGAGTACAGGCAAGTTGTTTTGTCGAATGACCTGTACTTTGGGTTTGTCTAGTATTTTGCCTCATGGTTAGACTCGGGCTGTGCACTTTTTGGCAAAAACACGGGAAGGGAAGTATCCTCAGTGCATCGTGTCAGGAGGCAGATGATAATCAGTTGTCCAGTTTTCTTGGTGATCAAAACCAAGAAGTTGCCCTGGCTGATGTGGCTCAGTGGGTTGAGCGCCAGCCTGCCGACCTAAAGGTTACTGGTTCGATTCCTGGTCAGGGCACACGCCTGGGGTGCGGGCCAGGTCCCCGGTTGGGGGTGTTTGAGAGGTGACAGATCAATGTGTCTCTTACACATCAATGTTTCTTTCCCTTCCCCTCTCTCTATAAATAAATAAATAAAATCTTTAAAAATAAAACTTGAGGAACCATTCAATGGACTGCTCCTCTTCCTTTAAAAAAAACAAAAACAAAAAGTTAACATTGCTATACTACTACTGTCTAATCAATGGACCATATTCAAACTTTGCCACAGATTTCCTACAAAGTTATTTGTGATAGGTAACTTATGAAAAGATACTCTAATACTGTGTAAATGCTGTTTTTCATCGAACTTTAACTCATGGCTAAAGTTACTTGAATCAGTTTTTACAGTGATGGTTGCCCAGTGGTGATATTCTAATTCCATTATTCTTTCTGTATTCATTACTTGGCATTCTGCTGTAAAGAGGAATTTTCCCTGTTAGTGTGTTTATTTCTATGAGTGTGGTCTTTGTGGGATTTTTGTTTAGTCTGCAGGCTGTGATCCATTATTGTCATTAGTTATTTAGATGCTCAAGCTGTTCATGGAGGCCTGTCAGGTGGCTTCTGTGCCCTTCTGTTGTGTCCCAATTATTTAAACACTTCCTTTATTTCTGGCACAGCAAGATGTTCCAACTCTCGTTATACTGCCTCTGCCCTGGAGTCGGCCATTTCTCGGAGCAGCTCTGGGTCATCTGTATGGAGAATGGGTTTTAGAAGCAAAGATCTGGGCACCGGGTGTGCTCATTGTCCCAGGGTGTCATTGATTCTCGGCCCACAGTGGACGGAGATGGTAAATGCGTACATGTGTATATAAATACACACGTGTATTAAACATTGAATTTATAACTTTAATTTCAGCTCAACACCATAGAGTTCGTTCTAGGCCCCTCATATTCATGACACCCTTATTAACTCCATTTTCCCTGTTTATTTGTTTTACCCTAGAATATATGTCATTGCTTCAGAATTGCTTATATATACTATTGTGAAAATGGTACTTCCTTACTGGAGTTGTTTTGTTTTTGTTTTTAAGATTTTATTTATTTATTTTTTAGAGGGAGGGAAGGAGGGAGAAAGAGGGAGAGAAACATCATTGTGTAGTTGCCTCTCACGTGGCCCCCACCGGGGACCTGGCCCACAACCCAGGCATGTGCCCTGACTGGGAATTGAACCGGCAACCCTTTGGTTCACAGCCTGCGCTCAATCCACTGAGCTATACCAGCCAGGGCTCCTTACTGGAGTTTTTATTTATATAATTTTTCCTGTTTAGCTGAGGGTATGTAGTCATAATACTCTGTTGGGTTTTTCGTCTGTGAGTGGAGGTGAGGATCAGGTGGGAAGATGCATGTCACGTGCTTAGTGAGTAGTAGGTGGTTAATGAGAGATTCCAATGATGTCATCGCCTGCACCCCGAGCTGTCAGATAAGCTTGACATTAACAAGATCTGACTTGTATGAATTGGATCACCGTCCTCTAATGGCCTGTCTTGCTTGCAGTATTCACTTCCCAACCCCAAAGGGGGCAAATATGCTGTCAACCCTCATCTGACTGAGGACCAGCGCTTCCCTCAGCTGCGACTCTCCCGCAAGGCCCGGCAGAAAACTGATGTGTTTGCCCCGGACTACATAGCTGGGCTGTCTCCCTTTGCAGAAAATGACATCTCCAGCCGGTCAGCCATCCTGCAGGTCCGAGACAACACTTTGGGAGCCGGAAGGAGACGGTTAAATCCCAACGCTTCCAGAAAGAAGTTTGTGAAGAAAAGGTGAAGTGCTAGGTCCTCAGGCAAACTGGACAGCTGCTGCAGCTGCCGAGAAGTTCTGGTATTGCATTCCCCCAACTGTGCTGGTTCCGTAACCATCTGGATGGAAGAACAGGCCCGGCTTCTGCATGCTGCTTCACGGCTCCTGTTGGGGGGGGGGGTCTGTGGTGGGCCTTGGCTGTGCCTCGGCCTGTGAGCACCCAGAGAGCTGGGGTTCCTGCCATGTTGAGGGGAACTTGATAAAACAACAAACAGTGCACTGGAGTAAATCTTCAGCATTGAACGAGGGGAACTTCCAAGTGATAATATTTTTCTAATAAATATGATTGCAAGTTTCTGTGCACTCTCATTAAATAGGCCAGAATTTTTCTTCTTTGGTAATTTGAAGGCTAACACTTAAAAGTATACACGAAGATCAAGCATTTAGATTGCTCTTTTTTACAAGGAAATAATACTATTTGTTATAATAAAACTAAGCACTGACATATTTTCTCTCTTTAATTTGAAAACATCTCGGTCATTCAGGAAAGTTCAGCATTGTGAACTCCTGTAGGGCCTTTCACCAAGATTCACTCATCATCCACATTTCTTCTCACTTGCTTTCTATCTTTGTTGGCACCCAAGTATACAAAGTATCTCCTAGGAAAAGGATGTTCTTTTATGCAATCACAGTACAATGACCAAATTCTGGAATTTTGATTCATTACTGTTACAGAGCATATAACGATTCACATTTTACTCAATTGTCCCAATGTTGTTCCTTGTAGCATTTCCCCCCAATTCTAAAGTGTCTCAGCCTTTTGTCAATTTGTGAAATTGACATTTTTAAATAGTACAAGCCAGGTTTTTAAAATGTCCCTCCACTCGGGTGTGACAGATCGTTTCCTCAATTACACTGAGGTTATTGCAGGGGGCAGGAATGCTGCGTGGGGGATAGTTAGGTCCTCCGTGCAGCGCAGTAAGTGATGCCGACTTTGATTACTTGGCAAGTGAACCTGCTGAGTCCTAGCTCTTTGTACAGATAGTGTGCACACCAAGTGCTATCTTCAGTTCCTTAAATTAGGGTTTTTTTTCCTGTGTGGTACTCTTACATAATTTTATTTTGGTTCAAATGCAATTTAAAGTTTTTTCTTGTCCTGTTTTTTAAAATATGAAAACAGATCCAAAAGTCAGAACTGTAACTATAAAGTCATCTGATGTATGCTGAGAGCTAGATACCATTCCCTCCCCTCCCATTTCTCCTTAACGTCTGTAAATCTGTCATTTGTTTCTGATTTATCCTTTTGTTTTTGCAAAGATAATGCGGGTGTGTTACATTCCTTTTTTCTCCCAGTAAAGCAGTAAACTGTATTTTTCCCCCACTGAATGGCACTCCATGTCAGCTCAGAGATCTACCTTATTCTTCTTACCAGCTGCCTAGTACTCAGTCGTAAAGAGCTACCAATTTAAGCATTTAAACATATTACAGGGTCCCTGTTAAGTACTTCATCTGCATTAGCCCATTTAATCCACAGAACATGGTTATGAGCCACTGGGACTGTTATCTCCAGCTGTCTTGAGCTAAAAGAGGTTAAGTGACTTGTCCGAAGTCACACAGCTTGTGCATCCAGGCCAAGTTTTCAGCTGGGCCCATCTGTGATTTTATGCAGCAAACATACCCATTGAGATAATAGAAAATGGGCCAAACACTTTGTGTCTCCCTCACCCACCATCTTTGTGAAATCGTGCATGGGTGCCACCTGATGGGGTGACAACGAGAGCCCACCCTGGGCGCTGGAGGAGAGGAGAGCGGTGGCTAGAGTCTGGTGAGAGTTCTGCCCCTGCCATCTCTCCTCGTCTACTCTGTTATGTCAAACACAAAAGTAAGGAGTAACACGTAACACCCACGTACCCAAACTCAGCCTTGCCAAGTCATAACATTTCACCGTTTACTTCAAATTAAGAAATAAAACACTTTAGATTAAAAAAAAATAATAAAAATAAACGTTTGCCCTGGCTGCTGTAACTCAGTGGATTGAGTGCCAGCCTGCAAACCAAAAGGTCCCCAGTTCAACTCCCAGTCGGCACGTGCCTGGGTTGTGGGCCAGGTCCCCAGCTGGGAGCATGAGAGGCAACCGGTTGATGGATCTCTTGTACTTCAGTGCTTCCCTCTTCCTCCCTCCCTTTCCATCTCTCTAAAAGTGAATCTTTAAAAATTAAAAAAAAATTTTAAAGGTTTGTAAAGAAAAATAGTCTGTTGCAAGAAAAATAGTCTGTTGCAACCACCCAACTCCACCATTGCAGCACAAATGTAAGCCAGACTCCCGTGAGTGAAAGGTGCGAGGTGACAGCTATGCAGTGCTCCAGCAGCTGTAGTTTGTCCATCCTGGCAACTGTGATCTGGCTACCTCTCCTGCTCAAACTCCCCATCTCTCTTCCCCTTCTCCCCACTTTCTTCCTATTGCCATTTGACATATTATTTGTTGCCTCTCCAGTTATGGCCGCAAAAATATTACCCCAAAACTTAGTGGTTGAAACCACCACTTACTTTGCTACAGATTCTATGGGTCAAGGTCAGCTTGTATGGCAGACTTGAAAAGGCAGGGGGGTCAGGTGGGTGGGGAGGAGAGGGCTGTATTTGTCTGAAGAACCATTCACCCAAATGTCTGGTAGTTGACAAATGGCTGTAGCCTGAGACTTAGCAGCAGCTGTCAGCCATAACACACAAGTGTAGACTCTTCCTAGAACTTGGGTTTCACAGCATGGTTGCTGGGTTCCAAGGTCAAGTATCCCAAGAGAGATCCACAGGGGCATTCAACCCACAGCCCATGGGCAGCGTGCAGCTCAGAATGGCTATGAACGTGGCCCAACACAAAATCAAAAATTTACTCAAAACCTTTTTTTCACTCATCAGTTTTCGTTAGTGTTTGTGTGTTTAATGTGTGGCCTAGAGACGCCAGAAGCTTGGACACCCCTGGCAGAGTCCTATCATTTCCTATGACCTAGTGCTGGAGGTCATGCAGCATCACTTCTGCTGTGGTCCATGGGTGGGGCAGTCACGAAGTCCCACCCACATTAAAGGGAAGGAGAGTTGGATTGCACATTTTGTTGGGAGTGGTATCAAGGTTTTAGAAAAGCAGGCAGAGATTGAAAACACCGCTGTGGCAATTTTGGGGAACGACAATCTGCTCCTTGGTCCATCTCCCACTATCAGAAGTCCGGCTCCTTGTGGAGCGGGCTTTACTTTGTTTATTGGTCTAGCTTCACCACAGAGAACAATGCCTGGAACATGGTAGGTGCTCACTAAATATTTGTGAGGGTGTAATAGAAAGATGCTAATAATCTGCCTGTTACACACACACACACAACCCTAAATTATGTAGACAGGAATGACTAGTGGAATGACACAGAAATAAATGGACTTTTATATTTTGTAGCCATATTTTAAAATAAGGATAACATTTCCACTGAAAACATCCAAAATTCTAACACAATTATTTTAATTAAATGTGACAAATGACATGGATATTACTTGTCCGAAGTGAAATCTTTCGTCTGGGGTTTAGTAGTAGAAAGAAGAGAAACCCTGATCAGATATACTTAACTTGATGTTTGAGAATACAAACATAAGGAACGCTTGTTTATATGATAAATTGTACTTGAAAGCTTTGACTGCCAGTTCAGGATATTCGGAACTCATATTAAACCCATATCCTACGGGCAAATATTCCTTGATTGTCACTTTTAATGAGGTCATAATTCTGCACTGCCATCTTCTTTAATATACCACACAGGTAATAGTACAACACTGTTGGCATTTCCCCAACACCCCGCATGTAAGCTGTACCACGGTAATTCACAGCCACGCAGCACATGCAAAACTCGGACGTCTAGAACAGGCCTCAATTATTAGCTGTTTTTTACCCCAGTCCATATAGACAGGAAGATATCTAGAGTGGAAACATCGAATATGTCTAGCTCACTGTGTGTGTGTGCTTATGTATTTGGAGGTAAATTCTCATAAATGATGAGACTAATTCTGTGATCCACAATTATGAGGAAGGGCGGTGCATACTTACTAACAGCTGCTTAGATCTCTTCAAACATTGAGAACTGGGTATTTTTAATCGTTCTACAGATTTCATGAAGCTTGGTGCCCAGGTCTTGGATGATGTTTAAGAATTGCTTGTGGAATTGAAGGCATAACTCAGACCAGTTTGGAGAAAATAGTCAAGAGGCAGACAGTGCTTTTTCCTTCTCTTTTAGTTTGCTCTTGGCAATGACAAATGAAAGTGTTCACGCAAAAGCTAAGGAGTTGCTAGTGGGCCGAAAAGGATCAAGCATTGAAAATGGGACTCTCCTATTCCTTAACTTTGGATGTGATCTGACACCAAAGCCCAATTTGCTATATCAGATAAAATCTCTTCACAACAAATGCATGCCATTTCAAGAGAAATTTCAGCTTAACCACGTGGTTAAGCCCAATAGAGGATGACCTATTTGACACTATGTAACATGACAAAGTTCGGGCAGAACACAGGAGCACAGGAAATCGGACAGAAGGGCGTGTGTGCTGTGCAACAGCAGCGGTGGTAGCGAGACAACGCGGCAAGACAGGTTGGGGTTTACAGTAGGAGAATCCTGTCTCCCCTGATCCCAAGGACCCATTCCCTCCAGGGATACTTGGCTGGTAGCCATGGGAACCACAGAGGACAACAGATGCCCAGGTCCCCAGACAGGCCCAAGTGTGGCTCTGAGCTCTTGTAGTGAGTCTGTCATCCACAGCTCAGAGAAAAGCAAGAGGGCTTTGGGGACTTCTCGTGCAAAAAAGCAACCACACATGTGGATACAGTACCTTAGCAGGAGACTAATGAGGCTGTTTGTGTTCTTTCATCAGGAGTGGGGGGACCCCTGAGGGTTCTCCTACCCCTGCTTTTTGTTTCTGGATAATGAAGGCTATCAACAGAGCTTCCTATAGCTCTGCGGTGCTGCGGAGGCCTTGGGGGAGGCAGGGGGCAGCCTTGAGGACACTGTTTCAGTTGATACATGATGCCTGGGATGTGTACACTCCCAGGACAAAGGCCTGCTCAGATAAGACCGTGGGCATTGGACAATCTTAAACTGACAGCAAATCAAAGCTGGAGGGACCTTTAAGATCATGCAGCCCAAACCCAGATTTTTAAACATGAAGCAACCAAGGCTCAGAGAGAAGAGCATTAGCAACTGACCTGGAGCTAGACTCAAGAATTCTGATAGCAAGTAATGGCTGGGAATGGGCTCTGGAGTTCGAGGGCCTGAGTTCAAATTCTGCACAACACAACTGACGAGGTCTATAGCTGTGGATAAGTCACATAACTGCCTGGTGCGTCAGCTCCCTTATCTGTAAAATGATCATTTTATTCCTTACCTCACATTATACTCAGAAACTATTACAAAGCAGGCCTGGGCCGGTGTGGCTCAGTTGGTGGGAGCATCATCCATACACCAAAACGTTGTGGGTTCGATCCCCAGTTGGGAAGCCTCTCTCCCATCAATGTTTCTCTCCCTCTTTCTCTCTCTCTCTCTCTGCCCCCCTTCCTCTCTGTCTAAAAGCAACAATGACAACAAAAAATGTCCTTGGGTAAGGATTAAAAAAACCCTACTATAAAGTGGATCAAAAGCCTAAATATAAGAGCTAAAACTATAAAAGTTTTAGAAGAAACCATAGGTATAAATCTTCATGACCTTGGGTTAGGCAATAATTTCTTAGCTATGACACCAAAAGCACAAGCAATAAAAGAGAAGTTTGGTAAGTGAGACTTCATAAAGATTTACAACTTACATGATTCCAAAGGTACCACTGAAAAAGGAAAGTGAATGGGAGAAAATATTTGTAAATCATATATCTGATAAGGAACTTCTATAAAAGAAACTCTTACACCTCAATGATAAAAATACAAACAACCCAATTTAAAAACGTGCAAAGGATTTGAAGAAACATTTCTCCAAACAGGTATATAAATGGCAACATGAGAAGATGTTCAGCATCACTAGTCATTGGGGAAAAGCAACTGAAAACCACAATGAAATACCACTTTGCACACATAGGATGGCCATAATAAATAAGATAGACAATAAAAAGTACTGGCGAGGAGAAATCAAAACCTTCATACATTGCTGGTAGTGATGTAAAATGGTAAAATGGTAGAGCCTTGGAAAGCAGTTTGGCAGTTTCTCAAATGCTACACATAGTTACCAGCAATTCTACCTCTAGCTATGTACCCCAGAGAGATAAATACCTATGTCCACATAGAAGCTTGCATTCCAATGCTCACAGAAGCATTCATTACTCATAAAAGCCAAAAGTAGAAACAACGCTAATATCCACCAACTGATAAGTGGATAAACAAAATGTGGGTTATCCATACCGGGAATATTATTCAGTCATAAAAAGGTACAAAGTACTGATAGGGACAACATGGGTGAACCTTAAAACATAATGCTAAGTGAAAAGAGGATAATCACAAAAGACCACATAAAGTATGATACCACTCATAGGAGCTGTCCAGAATGGGCGAACCCAGAGGCAGAATAGGCGAGTGGCGGGGAAAGGCAGGGAAAATGAAGAGTGATTGCTAATGGTACTGTTTCTTTTGGGGGGATGAAAATGTTCTAAGATTAGATGACTGTGATCGTTGTGAAACCTACGCATGTGCTAAAGCCACTGTATTGTTCATTTTAAATGGGTAAGCTCTATGGCTTGTATAGCTCAATAAACTTTTTAAGGCTGCGGGCCAGGTGGCCAGTTGGGGGGGCGTGAGAGGCTGCCCATCCGTGTATCTCTCCCACACTGATGTTTCTCTCCCTCTCGGTCTCCCACCCTCCCCCTCGCTCTGAAAGTAAATAAATAAAATCTTTAAAAAAGAGATTAATAGCAAAGAGTTGTGTTGGGGCTTAAGATGAGTTAATGTATGTAAACGTACTTAGGACAGGCCTTGCTGCCTGGTAAGTCCTCCATAAGTTAGCAATCACTTCCCACGCTGCAGGAAGGAGGAATAAATTCTCCTGAGTCTTCTTACCTGGTGGGATAGTTAAGTTAGAAGAACTGTCCATGGATAAGTATAGCATGATTACTTTCAATCATGTAGAAAAACAAATTAATGAGAGGGTTTCCACAGTAGTACATAAATGTAGGGAAAGTATAGAGTAAGGTTATATTGCCACCTGCAGAGTCAGCCTCCTGGGGCACGGAGCAGGCACAGAAGGACGGAGAGAGGAAAAGCAGGGAGATGGCAGAGTGGGCACACTGCTGACTCCTCAGTCTCTGCCCCCAGCTCAGGTCCTTCTTCTGCACTCGAGACCTGCACGCACTGCCCAATAGTGGTCGCTAGCCATGGGTGGCTAAGTTTAAATTAATCAAAATGAAAACTTTACTTCCTCAGTTGCACTGGCCACTTTTCGAATGCTCAACAGCCAGCAGCCCAGAGAAAGTTCTGTTGGATGGTGCGACCTACACCCTTTAAAAAAATGTCCTTTTATACTGTTTTAAAGTTGGCTCATACCACTTTAAAAACGGCCCTGCTAAAATTCCCATTTCACTGACCCAAAAGAGGCTCTCTGGGAAATCTCAAATTTAGTTTGAGGTCAAAAGAGTCCACTCAGAATTTGATTTGGGGAAAAATATCAAAATGTTTGAACATCTGATTAAATAGGATCACAGGTTGTTATAAAACAATGCTGAATTATTTATTTAACCAAAGTGACAATAGGAGTTAGAGGTAAATACGTAAGGTTACGTAGTTGTGAACAAAACTTAGCTCTTTTAATATCGAAAAGACTTTTTTTTAAGATTTTGCTTATTTATTTTTAGAGAGAGGGGAAGGGTGGGAGAAAGAGACACAAACATCATGTGTGGTTGCCTCTCTCGCACCCCCAACTGGGGGACCTGGCCCACATCCACGGCATGTGCCCTAGACTGGGAATCCAACTTCGACCCTTTGGTTCGCAGGCCTGCATTCAATTCACAGAGCCACACCGGCCACAACAAAGGACAGTTTTTCTTTCAAATTGTTTTATTGATTATGCTATTACGGTTATCCTGATTTTTCCCCCTTTGCCCTCCTCCACCCAGCACTCCCTCCAGCCATCTCCCCATCATTGTTCATGTCCACAGGTCCTGCATGTAAATCCTTTGGCTACTCCATTTCCTATATCGTGCTTTACATCCCCATGGCTATTCTGTAACCACCTATTTGTACTTCTTAATCCTCTCACCTCTCACCCATTCTCCCACACCCACCCTCCCATCTCTTTATCTCTTTATGGTTAACTTTTGGCATTTTAATTATGGCGGAAGACTGGGTTTTCTTAGGTAATCGAAGTCCTGATAAAGACAACATGCACAGTACATTATTTTGGTACAACAGTATTTGCTGTCCAGACAACCATATCAAAATTACAACTAACCTACAGAACCATCATTGAGAACCACCTGATACCGAGTGGAATGGAAATCCTATACCTAAGGATACACAGAAGCCACAGGTAGGCTAGTAAGAGAGGAGACTGGAGTGGGCTGGTCTCACATCCATGTGTGGCAGATATAAATCGGTAGGGGCATGTAAGCTGCAGAGGTCCCCCCTGAGAAGAGAGGGGTCCCAAGTCCCACAACAGGCCCCCCGGGCCAGGCTTCCAGTGCCAGGAAGAGAAGTCTGCATAACTTAAAGCTGTGGAAACCGGCGGAATATGAATCTGGCAAAGGAAGAAAAGACACTTCCCCCAGAGCAAGTATTCCAGGCCACCTCAGACTTGCTTGCCTGGCCTCCATACCTAAATCTCGAATCACAGTGACTCAGCGAATCTAAAACTAACGAACCGCAGTCTTTTTGTTCCCCTGTCCCCAGAGGCCGGGGAAAAATTTCCCAGGACTGAGGGAAGGACGAAGGCGTGCCCAAGCAAGCCCGGACTCCATCAGAAACTTCCTCCAGTGTCCCAAGGTGGTGGCAGGACCGTGGCCAGATGGGCAGGCCTTCCACCCGGCCCCATGAGGCCCCTCTCACCTCCTACCCCCAGGGCAGCCTTCTTCCTTGTCCGGGGGTCCCTACTTCACGCCCCAGACTCCTCTCCTTGCTCCTTCCTGGAACTGCAGCCACCTCGGGCTCCGCCCTGCGTCCCAGGGCCTGGGTGGCCGTCTCCGCCTTTGCTGGGTTCCCGGCTCAAGTGGGCCGGGCTGGGTCCCGCCAAGTATAAAGTAGCCTCAGGTCGGCAGGCAGCACCCACAAACCTCCTAAAACCTTATCCCCGACCTGGGTCGCCCCGGCAACCACCAGCCCAGCGAATCAGCACAACGCCGGAGCCATGGCTGGTGAGTGGCCCACCGAGCACGCCCCCCAAGCCCGCCTTCCTCTGCGGCAAACCGTAGGGACTCGGCCCTGAGTTTTGTTTTTTTGACTCAAACCTGGAAAAGTGAAAGTATTAGGGTCCCGGGATGAGCCCTGACCAGACGCCAGGGGAGAGGAGTCCCAATTTCTGTCTCACCCCCACAAAATCGGGTAGGCATTTAGGAGAGACGACCTCCCCACTGAGGTCTGAAAGTAACCAGCGCAGGGAGAGAGGATACTTAAGGAAAGGCGCGCGCAGCTGTCAGATCCGGCGCGCCTATCAGATGGAAAATGGCCTGCACAGCAAGCAGTAAGAAACCTTGAACTGCAGGTGCTGAAAATAATCCCATTTGTCCTTCAAGACGGAGCTCCAACAGCAGCTCCTTCTGAAGGCCTTTCCTAATCGGCCAGCCCTAAAGTAAAGTTTTCCTCTATGAAACCGTCCCATGCCTCTCCTATCCGGCTGATGCCATTGGTTATTTGTGTGTTTTATCACCTCTCTTTGGGTAATGTTTTAAAATTCAACCTACTGATTTGAGAGAGAGAGAGAGAGGGACAGAGAGAGGCATCAATTTGTTGTTCCACTTATTCTGCATTCATTGGTTGATTCTTATATGTGCCCTGACTGGGGATGGCACCGCACCCTTGGTGAATCAGGACGACGCTGGAACCAGGGCAGTTACATTTCTTACAAATATATTCTTCCTGTGTGTGGCTCATATTGCATATCTCTCTCTCTCCCTCTCTCTCTCCCCCGTCCCCCCCACCCCGCAATAGGCATGCCTACAACCAGTAGATGGTGAGCTCCTTGAAAGCAAGACATAAATATCCTGATTTTCTCATTTTCTGGGAAACAACTTTGTTTTACTACTTAGAAAATGCTTGTTAATACTAATAAGAAGTAAATATTGTAGATATTGATAACAAGGAAGCCAAGAGAATAAAACTCAACAGAGCAGAATTCAGTAAACATTGATGTGACCAGTGCAAAGGTTAGATCACAGAGAAAATGCATGTCACCACTTAATATACTCACTTTTCTCCCAGCAGTGTTCAGTCCCTGAGTCGATAAGAAAGGCGCTGGAAGTTTGTTGAGGTGGCTTCAGAACTTCCTTTCCATTTTCCCAGGCCTTCTGAAGCAGATAAATCACTTCCATAGCACTTAAATCCTCATCAAACTTGCATTCCACCAAGTCAGAGTTTATAGAATCAGAAATGCCAGGATCCAGCTCAGAGACCCTCTTTTTTGGCGTGCAGGGGCCTGCAGCATCCACCTGGCTGAATTTAACCTAATAGGAGCTGCCTCTGCCAGGTGTGGTTCATAATAAAAGCAGGCAGAGAACTGAAGGCTTAAATGTGCCATTCTACTTAATTTTCTTCAAACAAGACAAAAAAAGTGGCAGGTGCCTTCTCTCCCGGCTCCACCCACAGTCGCCAGTTAAGTACAAGCAAAGTATGAAGCAGTGGCACCAACGGCTAGGACAAATGGTGGTGGTGAGCTTCTGTCGTTGGTGCTCCTTCCCCACACCTCCCACCTTGCTGCATGATGTACTGTCTCCGTCGCTGTACTTTGAAATTACTCCAGCTTCCCCACTAAGTAAATTCGGGTAGTAACTTGCTTAATTGTTCTGTGCCTCAGTTTTCTCATCCATAGTATGGGGGTACTAATTGTGTCTACCTCATGGGGTTACCGTGACAACGGAAAAAGAATGCAAAGCACTGAGAGCAGGGCCGAGCGCACAATAAGCAGGCCTTCATCGCTCCTGTCGCAAAAGTAAAGCGCGCTTATTCTAACAACTTCAATAATACAGATGGCCAAGAAAACGCTCGTCTTGCCCCTCTGCCTCTACCCCCTTGCTGTCTGTTACTCATCCAAGAACGAATAGGTCATATGATCATTCCACATGTTTTTTCCCTCACATATACTGCGAATCTACCTACATTTATGTAGTTTCTTTCTTTGGTTTTTATAAAAATGGATTCCCATTCACTTCATTTTATCAGTTAATATATCATGGCTATCTTTCCAGGTCACTGAATATAGTTAACTCATGCTTGTTAACAGCATATTATTCTGTAGCATGTAGGTACCATAATTTATTCAAATGTTCCCCTCAAATAGATATTTGGGTTATTTGTCATTTTTGCCAGTGAAAAGAACGGTGCAATACACATCCTTGCTCCCATGTCCCGGTGCTTTCTGTTTGTACAACAGGTTCCCTGAAGTTGGACAGCTAGATCAAAGATTTATGTGCCTTTAAACTCTTAAGAGATTCAGCATTATTACTTTCCCTAAAGGTTGAGGCAACTCATATTCCCTCTGGCAACGTGCGGTTTTTCCTAAAATCTTGATAGCTCTCAATGTTGCTTGTCCTAAATTGCTTTGCCAGTCCGATAGGTAAATAATATTTCACTTTAACTAGCTTTTCTGACAAGCCTCATTATTTATTGTCATTTGCATTTCCTCCTCTGTGAAGAGTGTGTTCATACGCTTAACTTACTTTTCTGTTGCATCGTCTGTCTTCTAATTATTTGTAGGCATTCTTTCAGGTTATAACTCTTTGTGATACGAGTTGAGGCTTTCTTCTCCTAGTTGATTGTCTTCTGATTCTGTTTATGGTGACTTTCAGTAAACACAATTCTTTAAAATTTTTTATGTGACTTTATCAGTCAAGCTTTTTCTTCATGGTTTCTGAATTTCTAGCCTTTCTTAAAAAGTATTTTCTATCCTGAGGTTATACAAATTCTCTCTTTCCTCCTATACTATTCTAATGGTTTTATTTTTTTAATTTAGATCTTTAATCTGCCAGTAAATTATTGTTATATGTGGTGTGTTAGTGGGATAGTTTAAAACAAAAGCTTTTAATACAACAGACCCACGGAAAAGCGCACAAGTTCTAAGTGAATTTTCACAAACGGAACACATGCCTGTGTGCTCACCACTCAGATTGGGAAAGAGAACATTGCCAGCACCCCAAACCCTCTTCTGTGCCCTTCTAGCTGCTACCCCAACAAGGGGAGCCTCTATACTGACTTCTATTTAACACCTTATGTTAGTCTTCTAAGGGGAAAATGTTACTTTTATGCATATGGCAGATTACGTACCACACCGTTGATTAAATTAGCCTGTTTTTCCACTGAGTTACGGTGCCTCCTTTATTTGTTGGTAGTTTTAAGGAGGAAAGATATTTCTGGCTGCAGTGGATGGATTGCATAACCTAATGTCTAACAAAGTCATCTCTTCCCTTATGGATCCCGGCTCAGCTCCCCTGTAGCTCAGGCTTTGCTGGTTGGTAACTGATTTCTTCCATATGCCTTGCATGTGTCTAAATAGCCAGAAAAGCGCTGATTGTACTGGCTCACGCCGAGCGGACATCCTTCAACTATGCCATGAAGGAGGCTGCTGTAGAGGCTTTGAAGAGGAAAGGATGGGAGGTCACGGTGTCGGACCTGTATGCCATGAACTTCAATCCCGTCCTCTCCAGAAAGGACATCACAGGTAGGAGCAGCTCCCTCCTTTAATTAGGTCTTTGTGGAACTTCTTGCCTGCGGGTTCTCTGGTCCTGCCTTGGCCCCGTGGCCTCAGCCTCTCTTTTTCCTCTCTGCAGGTGAACTGAAGAACCCCGAGAACTTTCAGTATCCTGCCGAGTCTGCTCTAGCTTATAAAGAGGGCCGTCTGAGCCCAGATATTGTGGCTGAACAAAAGAAGCTGGAAGCTGCAGACCTTGTGATTTTTCAGGTGTGGTGGGACAGCAAGGGGGATGTCAGGACACGTGAGTTCTTATTGTCCTAGACCTGCCACCTAAGGAGCCATGTGGTCTTAGCAAAGTGACTTACCCCCTTTGCTGCATTCTCTGTAAAGAAAGGTGATTACTTCAAATGTGCAGCATTACACAGATCTACAGATGCTGTGAATCGGGCTGTAGTACTCTGTGAAAATATGAACGCGACTTCAAAGATGACATGTCAGTCTTAAGCTTTTCCCCCCAGTGTGTTTAATCTTTTTTTCAATTTCAATTTTTCAATTTCAGTTGACATTCAATATTGTGTTAGTTTCAGGTGTACAACAGAGTGGTTAGACCTATTTGTATACCTTACAAAGTTATCCCCCGCGTAAGTCTAGTACCCACCTGGCACCATACATAGTTATTACAATATTACTGACTGCATTCGCTATACTGTATTTTACATCCTGTGACTATTTTGTAACTGCCAGTTGGTACTTCTTAATCCCCTCACCTTCCTCACTCCGCTCCCCAGCTCTCCTCCCCTCTGGTAACCATCAGTCTGTTCTCTCTATGAGTCTGTTCCTATTTTATTTGTTCATTAATTTTGTCATTTAGATTCCATATATAACTGAAATCATACGGTATTTATATTTCTCTGTCTTATTTCACTTAGCATAATACCCTCAAGGTCAATCCATGTTGATAATATTCCATTGTATATATGTACCATATCATTTTTAAATTTATTTATTTTTAGAGAGAGGGAAAAGGAGAGAGGAAGAGAGGGAGATAAACATCGATGTCTGGTTGTCTCTTGCACACCCCCAAATAGAGACTTGGCCCACAACCCAAGTTTGTGCCCTGACTGGGAATTGAACCAGCGACCCTTCGGTTTGCAGGCGGGTACTCAATCCAATCACCCAACTGACCAGGGAACCTATCTTTTTCAAACTGATTTTAGAAAGAGGGAGAGGGAGAGAGTAAGGAGGAGGGAGGAAGGGAGAGAGAGAGATTGATTTGTTGTTCCACTTATTTATGCATTCATTGGGTGACTCTTGTATGTGCTCTGACCAGGGATCACATCTGCAGTCTCGGCATATTGGGACGATGCTCTAACCAACTGAGCTACCCGGCCAGTGCTGTACTGTATTTACTCTATCCATTTGTCTATTGATGGACACTTAGATTTCTTTCATATCTTGGCTGTTGTTAATAATGCTGCAGTGAACCAATTAGATCCATCATGGAATTCCTCAACAAAGCCTGCACTTCCCCCTCTCTCTGTAAGCACCCCAACTAGTTTGTGGAGTGATTCAAGAGATTGACTTCTCTGCTGCTGAAACTTCCCAGTCAATATTCACTGTCGGGCTTGATGTGTTTCAGCAGCAAACAGTGGCCTTTCTTCTGGAAGCTGCCCACCATTTAGCAGTCAGTACCAGAAATGTGTATGCTTCTTGTCAGTCATCCTTTTTTTTGGAAAATACCAGACTGTACTCAGTGACTTCTTCTACCAGTTCCAACTAGCTTCTTGATCTGAACATTGAATGTATATGACATTGGAAATGTCACTAGAAGGATGATACCGGCTGTGGTTTTTGCACTTAGTCATCTGCGAAGAATCCAACCCTTGAATTTTTGTTCCACTCCAGGCCGGTTGCTATGAATCAAAGCCACACCATTAGCCACAAAGGATGCCTTCTCGGTCCAGGTTGTCTACTGCATCTTATCTCAGTGCAGCCAAGGCAGCAGCAGCAGCAGCTTTGCATTTTGCATCTCAGAATCACCATAGTCTGGAACTGCAAAGGACTTTGGTGGTCTTTTAATTTAGCTCCTATCCAATGCATACGTCTTCTCTGCTATCAGTACAACTGTGCAGGTTGTCACTGCACAACAGCGACATACCGAAGGGTCATGCAAACGTTGCGGATTTGTATGTTAACAGTTTCCCGACAGATGACAGGAAAGCCCTATTCTAGAAAAATCAGTGTACTATGTAAAATAGTCCTTCAACGTGGAGATAGAGTCCTGGGAAGAAGTGCTTTAACTCATCCCAAAGTACCATATGGGCTAGCCTCCTGCTCGGTTTACGCACTTCTCCAAAAACAACTTGAGGGAGAGTAGACTCTTGATACCCTGCAAGCCACCGAATTCGATTTTCAACTCTGACTGCAGAACACTCACCGGGAAGGAAATCTACTGGCCTAAATGTGCTCCCCATTCTTCCTAAAAGCTGAGATCTGGTCCCTCACAATTAGAGTCTTAAATGTGAGAATGGGAGAAGCTCCTAGAGGTCCCTCCAGCCGCTCTTTTTACAGATGAAGCAAATGGAACTTAGAGAGCGTCTGGGTCTTGTGTGGCAAAGGTCAGGCATCAAGTTGGTGAAAGACTCGGGGTGAGAACACAACTCACTTGCAATCCAATGTTCTTTCTGTTCTAAAACCCTTCTTCCTTAGCCCCTCTTCTGTAGGTCAGCAACCCTTCAAAGAGAGAGCTATTGAGTCCTACAAATTCCCTCTGTGTCGTTTTTTTTCTTCTGGCCCCTTTCCAGTTGTCACTGCCTTTAAATCATGAGTCAGGGAGAAGAAATACTGGCATAGTTCTCGCACTGCTTTTATCAGGACGAAAGGCCCAGCGCGACTTTCTCATGGGAATTCCCTGATGACCCTTAGTCACACTGACCATCTGTTTGTAAGTTTGAGTGGTTCTGTTTATTCTGATAGGATTTTACATCCCTGAGCACAAGGTACATGTTTCATGTTTTTGATACCACACCCACTTAAAGCGAGCTCTTGAGAAAATATCAACTTAGGCATCACACATTGAAGCAAACTTTGTCTGCAGTCCTTGCTGTCTAAACTTCACTGTCAAATGCGCTTTCATTGAAGCAAATCTTACCTGCGTGTGGCCTTCTTCAGACCTGCCCGATATTTGCACCTTTAGACAAAAACAAGAATGTCAACTTGACTGACCAAAGATGACACTCGTCCTTAAATGCGCTATTTCCTGCAGAAGGGATGACAAGGGCCTGAAGACAGGCTTGCCCTTCAGTGAGATCCCATGAAGGGCTGTCTCAGTGAGGCCTCCTGTGCCGCGGGTGCTCCTGACCTGACCTCTCTGTCACTCGTTTCACAGTTCCCACTGCAGTGGTTCGGAGTCCCAGCCATCCTGAAGGGCTGGTTTGAGCGGGTGCTTGTCGGGGAGTTTGCTTACACGTATGCTGCCATGTATGACAAGGGACCTTTCCGGGTAGGTGGATGGTTCTTTTTTTCCTAACAACTGGATGCTGGGTAGGTTCGGTCCTGAGGTAGAGTTCTGAGCACAATCAGATACTAAGATCAGGCTCCAGGTCCTTTTGGAAGAGAAGCATAATGAAGTTTTAATAGGTGCTATGACGTGATGCTTAGGATTTGTTTTAAAATACCCCAGGAAAAAGGAGGTAAGGGGGTTAGAGAAAACTAGAATGGCACAATACTGAGCAACAAAGCTGGGTGGCAGGCGCATCTTTATACAGCTGACCCTTGAACGACACAAGTTTAAACTGCCTGGGTCCACTGATAAGTGGATTTTTTTTTCAATAAATACTGTGTGTTTCCTCTTATGTTTTCTTGGATTTTCTTTTCTAAACCTTACTTTATTGTGAGAATATAGTATATAACACATTTAACATACAAAATATGTGTTAACCAACTGTTTGTGTCATTGATAAGGCTTCCAGTCAACAACAAGCTATTAGTAGTTAAGTTTTGGGGCAGTCAAAAGTAATAGGTGAATTTTTTATTGTGTTGGGGGTGGCGCCCCTACTGCTTGCATTGTTCAATGGTCAACTGTACTATTTTATGTTTGAAATTTTCCATAGTAAAAAACATAGTCTGTCTTCGTTTTTCAGAGACCCAAGTACTGCTCAAGAAACATTTTGAGACCTACGTTACATGCCTAGATACATGCCTAGCACTTTGGGGAGACAGAATAAAACAATCAACAAATAACCCCCACTAGGCATAAGCAGTCAGCACTGATTTTGCATTTCTATGCCAACCATCCCTGGATTTGCCACACCCAGGAATATGGAACCCTTGCTCCAAAGGGTTGTAAAAGATGGTAGCACCGATGGTGAGCTTGCCTGTGCTCACCACCTGTCTGGTTCCATCTTCCAGGCCGGTACTTGGGCAGTGTCACACTGCGTGGCTCTGAAGAGCCAGTGTGGGAAGTAATGTCAATAGCTGATGGGTGGGCTTGTGTGTTCTCTTCCCTGGGGCTGTTTCATTAACTTCCTGCCACCAAGGAGATGTGCAAAGTGATGACTTATTTTTTGCAGAATAAGAAGGCAGTGCTTTCCATCACCACTGGCGGCAGTGGCTCCATGTACTCTCCACAGGGTGTCCACGGTGACATGAATATCATTCTCTGGCCAATTCAGGTACCTCATTTTCAATGAACCTTCAGGGGGATTAATTAATTGAGCTTTCTATGGGGTCCAAATCCTCCAGATAACAACTGAAAAGAGGCCTGAGGTGAAAGCATAGGAATGCTTCCTTCTAAGACTTACCTGTCTTCCCAGGCCCCCGTGCTTACCGAATAACCCACGTGTGCCGGCATCCACACACCACTCTCCCCTAACCAAAGGCTAGTGTGGATAACCCTGTAAGCCACGTGGTCTGATTCTTTCCAGATGGCTGACATCTCTCTCCAACCTTCCTGTCCTTCTCCAAGTTGCTGCTACAGTCCCACAGACTATTAGAACCCCCCAAAATTTAAGAAATGCTTCAGTTCAGCTAGTAACACTAAAGTCTAAAGTGTGGCCACTGGTCTCTCAGGATAACCTCTTCTAAGGAAGAGGGGTGGAGAGAAGAGTAAATGAGGCGGCCACCTATACTGTTGGAGAATTAATATTACTCTGGGAGAATAAGTGATAAGGACCATGGTTGAGAGGCAGTCATCTGGTTCTATGCAGAGGCAGGGAAGGCACAGCGGCAACTCTCCCTTAGGGAGCAGAACTTCTGGCACTATTGGCAGAGGATCCCAGGCTGGCACGGTTGCAAGGTTTTATTCATATAAAGAAGAGCACAACTGAATAGGCTAAAATAGGTAACAGCTAGGTATAGAGAGCAAGAGGTGAGAGAATACAGCTCTGAACTGGTTCTCCAGGGTGCCCCAGGCCTCCACTTCAGAGTGTCTTTTTGGGGAAGCCCAGATTAACCTTTGCAGTTCGTATAGGCTACAAGCTGTTTGGGGTTTCCGCTGTGACCCACCTTTGTGCTTTGTGTATCCCCAGAGTGGCACTCTGCATTTCTGCGGCTTCCGGGTCTTAGAACCTCAACTGACATACAGCGTTGGGCACATTCCCGCGGATGCCCGAATTCAGGTCCTGGAAGGCTGGAAGAAACGCCTGGAAAATATTTGGGATGAGACTCCACTGTATTTTGCTCCAAGTAGTTTCTTTGAGCTAAACTTCCAGGCAGGATTCTTAATGAAAAAGGAGGTCCAGGAAGAACAGAAAAACAAGAAATTTGGCCTCTCTGTGGGCCATCATTTGGGCAAGTCCATTCCGACTGACAACCAGATCAAAGCCAGAGAATAAGATTCATAAGACTTGATTTGCTTCTAACATAAAAGAAACCTAGCCAAAACTCTAGGTTTCTTTTTCAGGCTTCCTTGACTTGCTGTAGTTTTTGAGATTTGTGTTTTTCTTTTTCCATGAGGAATGCATATGACAAAGAATAGATTATTGATACATTTTTTTGGATCATTCTATTAAACATAACTGATTCTTACAATTGCTATCATGGCAAAATCTGATCGGCTCAAGAGGCCACTTAAGGTGTAAAGCAGGGAAAGGTATAGAAAGATGTCAGACAAATTCTGTAAGGTTCTCTATACAATTTAATCCCTCTTTTAGGGATACATTTTTAGGGCTAAATCTGACCAGGAAGCATCCAACTCTCTGTAGTTTATGGCAAAAGGGAGTGGTCCAGAGAAAGCAATGACTGAATCTGTCTGACCTAGGGGACTCGTTTAGTAATCAGTAATCTATGCTTGTTTGTGATATATCTTGGTTTTAATTACTACGTAGTGACTGACATGCCCAATATGAGTGTTGCTCTTCCTTTAACTTTTGTTGCTGGTATATAGTACACACAGATACATTGAAATGAAAAGTTAATAAAAGCCTTCTTTATCTCAATCTTCTAATTTAATGTCTACAGAAATAAAACAACACATCTATATACTACAATTCACTACGATGAATGAATTCAAGAAAGGAAATAGCGCCCCAATTCTTAAAACAGACTTCCCAAAACACTGCTTTATTTCTGACCTGTGTAACCATCTGGAAGGCTTTTCCCTGTATCTTTGCTAAACTGATGACTTTACTTTTAAGGATGTAGTTTGGTCCAATGACTTTTGGGATAAAGTTGTAAGTCTAGAGTTTCATTTACTTTAGTGAACAATTTTGGCACAATATTCTAACTTTGCATGTAAATTAAGGGTAGCCGTACACACAGTTGGTGTAATTCAGGTAGAATTACTTGAATATGATGAAAGACTGCCCTCTTGTGGTGCACTGGAAGAAAACAACAAATAATGCAAAGCAAGGTTGCTTGAAACTGGGAATAGCTTCATACCTGCCAAGGAAAATGATGGCGTCAGTCTGGAGAACCTCGTTTGCCAGATGCCAACAGGCACTGGGTAGTTCTTCCTTTTGAAGTATCCACAGTGACATATAGCTTGGTGCTTCAGTTTGAAAATATTGTCTTTTGCCTTCATCCTCACTGCAATTCTGTGTGCATTTCTAAAAGTTCCAAATGAAGTAAAATCCGTTTCTGCAAAACAAACCCACACTGTCTGGTTTCAGTAAAGCTTGAGATAGAAGCATTTGGGCGAAAGTGGAATCTACTGGGGAAGATACAGTGAGAGGATTCAGTAATAAAGGATGGCCAGAAGCCTATAAGGCAACTTGGCTAGAGAATTTGCCCAATAGGGCTGGTTCATATTGAATGGTAATGAAACACTGATTAAGATCCTCTTGGGGAATTTAAAGGACATTTAAAGAGATCCAGGAAAGAGTGTGGTGTAGAAACCAAGAAAAACAATGCAGCAGACAAATGCCAAGGGACATTATTCTGATTTGCCTGATTTGTTCAGATTTATCCAATCAATGGGCTTGGCATTGGGAAAGCAGCAAAGTGCCTACCCCTCATGGAGTTCACATTCTAATGAAGAATGATAGATGAACATATATGTCAAGTGGTGATAAATGCCAGGAAGAAAAAGCAGAGTAGGAGGGTTAGTGATGGGATACAAGGAGTCTTGTTTTATACAGGGTGATCAAGAAAGACTTCTCGGATAAGGTTGCATTTAAAGAAAGTCTGGATAAAGTGGGAGGGCAAGCTGTGTTGGTATCTGAAGGAAGTGCACTCCAGACTGGAGTAATGTGAGGGCAAACCCTGAGGCAGGAGCACTTAGTATGTTTGAGGGAGAGAAAGGAAGAGAAAGATAGGTGAGACACAGAGCTGGGGTCAGATCACATAGCATTGTGAGAATGTAAAGAGAGGAAGTCACTGGAGGTTTTTGAGCCGAGGTGTAGCACAATCTGATATATTTAATTCTGGCTGGTATGCGAGCATTCAAGTATAAGGGGTGATGATGGAAGCAGGGAGAGATTTTGGAAGCTGTCACAATCTACATGTTTTGAGACCAGGGTGATGTGTGCGAAAGTGGTTGGATTCTGGATGTATTTCAAAGGTGAGAGTAACTGGATTTGTTGATGGACTGAATCTAAGTCAGATTAAAAAAAACAAAAACCCTGAATTGGAAGAATGGGGATTTCATCCGCTAAGTTGAGGAAGACTTTAGAAAGGTTATTGGGGGCAGGAATTGGGAAGGTGGGGCAGGTGGAATCAAAATCTGACTTTAGACATGTTATATTTGAGATATCTACTAAGACATCCGAGTGAAGCTGTCAAGTAGGCAGTTGGATAATAAGGAATCTGGAGTTAAAGGAGAAATTATGGCTAAGGATACACATTTGGGAATCTTCAACATATGGATAATATATAAAGCAATGAGACTGGATGAGATCCCCTAGGAATTGAGTTATAGTGGAGGAGAGGCCTGATGATTGACATCTAGATGATGAGAATGAAAAGAGGTGGCCAGTGAAGCCCGAGGACCAAGTGGGGTGTCCTGAAAAGTCAAGCGAAGAAAGTGTTTCAAGGAGAGAGTGATCAAGTGTGTCAACTAGTGCTGATAAGCCAAGTAAGACAGGCTTGAGAATTGACCTTTGGATATGGCAATGTAGAGGCCACTGGGGGTTTTGACAAGAATCAGTTCAGTAGTGTTGTGATGAAAGCCTGATTGGAATGGGTTCAAGAATAGGAGGGGAAGTGGAGTGTATGGGGGATGTGTGGTCAAAGGAAGTTACTTACTGATTTTGTAAGAGACAGGGGACATTTATATGCCAGTGGGTATGACTTAGAGAAAAGGTTTTGATGTTGGAGAAAGGGGACAATTAAAGGAACATGTCTTTGAAGAAGCAAAAGGATATTGGATCCAGTTCACAAGAGACAGAAGAGCAGAGTAATGACAGGACTAGAAATACTAATACAAGGTAATACTTATTAGGCATTTATGTGTGCTAGGAACTAAGTAATTTTACATAGATTAATTTACTTAATTCTTATAACAATTCATATGAGGAGGATCCTATTTTTGTTTCCACTTTATTGGAAAGGATATTCAGGAATGGAGATGTTAAAAAGTAGGTGTAGGAGCCGAAGCTCCATCCAGGAAGGCAAACTCAAGAGCCTATGCTTTTAAGATTACATTGCCTTAGCAGAAGCAGGGATGATGGCACCGTGAGCTAAAGCACAGAGCAGCAGTCGATTCCTGTTCCTGACAGCCAAGTGCTGCTGCTGAGAAACTTTTATACTTCCAGAGCCCCTGCTGTGTGCTGAGCAGGGTACTGGTGCTCCAGTTCTTACAGGTCTGGTTATAGGGCTGCTGGCAATTTGCTCCTTGCAACATGACAGCGCAGTACTCTTACCGGCCTGGAGTAAAGCGAGACAGCTGCTTCCCTTGCTCTGGCCACTGTGACTTGAACTCCAGAACTCAGGACTGCATCAGCTTTTCTGGCAGCCCCTTGCAGTCTCATCTTCAGATCGGTCTTTTGCCCACATATGCTTTTTTTTTTTTGGACCAAAGTATTTTTGATATTTATAATTATTAAATTGTATTTGATTATTAGTCCTTTCCAGTGCTACTGAAGTCAATAAATGCCAGAAGAAGACTTTTAAACATATTTTGAACAATGGCAGCATTGTTGAAGTAAATTATGCATATTACTTAATGTATATAATTAATCCTCCTAAAGTGACAAGTCATTTAGATATATTTGGATACGTTAAAAACTCAATCACTTTCAAAAATCAACAGACACCATCTATATTTGATAAGTAGGTATATAAGTATACTGTCTAAAGCAGTACTTCTAAAACATCAGTTTTTACATATTATAATTGTGGTATCCATATATCATCTGTGTTAGTATTTGTTTAATATTTTTAATTTGACTCTAGTAGTGTACCTACTGGACTATGGGTAGTCTACTATGGGTAGTCTAGTAGGTATACACATTATATTTTTTCTAATGCACATTAAAACACATATACTATGTTTAAAAATAGTGTTTCCCATGTATCACCTGAAACCATTTTGAATACCACCAGTGGTATGTTGTTATTATATGTTTCATTCTGGTAAACACTAATTTATACATGGGAAAATAGCAAAAGAATAAAAAGAGATTAGGCCTGCGGGCCAGGGAAACTCGGTGTTCATCAAAAGCACCTCCATGCTACATGATTTGCTGCCTTGTGTTATGTACTATTTTACTCCTCATGAAACATTTAAACTAAGGAAAACAAACACAAATTCTGTCACACCAAGCACTTTGTACACTGTAGGCACAAAATAACTACTTGAAAATGTTTCTATATTTCATACCTTTTCCTAATGATTTTATCATTTCAGCCTGGCATTCATGGATGTGAATTCACCCATAGGGTTTGAGGAAAAAAGACAGTACCCACTGCAAAATGAAAACTTTCAATGTTTTATTTTTGACTGCAGCTGTTTACAGAAATATAGTTGCGAGTATACAAATGTTCCAATAGAAGCAAAATATCTTTTTAATATTTAACAAGTTATCACAGATAGCTAAAAACATAGATGCAAATGAATCCCCCCAGAGAACAAACTGAAAACATCTGGTGTCAGTGCTCTGCAACCCCAACTATGAAAGCGTATACACAAAAATGTAACCCTTAGTCATCGCAGGCCAATGGAAGAAGGCAATTCAGTGGTTGATCAGTGTGCTCAGGCAAATAAAATTTAAATGGCAGAATGGTATCCAAACCACTTGACAATAGGTTCATGAAATACTTGTAATACATTTATTAAAAAGACTAAGTAAGAGTTGTCAATAATTAGCAACTACTTGGAGCTTATCAATTAGAAGTAAGGGAACAAGGTGAGAAGATATATTCATTAGATGAAAAGAAATTAGCTAAATATCATTGGATCAGTTTGTAGCCCCTAACGTCAAACACTTCAGTGCGGGACAGCTCTTTATCGGACACATGAGTCTGATTCCAAACCCACTCTCAAACATCTGAGGTGGGGAAGGGGGAGGGTGTGTATGTCTGTGTGTCTGTGTGTGTGTGTGTGTGTGTGTGTGGTCCTGAGGTTCATTAGCTAAAACAATAAGTGATCCCTATGAACTACTCAAACCAGGCAAATTACTTCTGGTAAAATAAAATAAAATAAAAAGAGCAGGGTGTGATATGGAGCTTAAACATGGGGCTTTTAAAGGAGACATTACAAGTTGAAGTCCCACAGAACTGTGGTAGAACACTTTGGGTACAGGAATATATTAAGCAATCAAGTGAGGAAGAGAGGAAAGGGCACAAGAAAGGAGGAATGTAGCTAGAGCATCTCCCAAAAGTTTGCCTATGTATTTATTTGCCAGCACCATAGTTTGTAGACTAAGCCACTTACATTTCTACTGCTAGTATTAAGCAGTGGTGAATTTTACAGAGTATATAATTATTTTTATTTTGAAATGTGCATTTTTATTTCATGATTTAATTAATGGTGATTTGTAAACAGTGGGAGGAAGATTAGAACAATTACGGAAATATTAAATCACATAGGGTGATAAAGTGAATGAATAAATCTACTTGTCTGTGGATACTTTACCATGATGCATGCTGACAAGGGGGAAATGCCCAAATTATATAACACACTGTCTTGTTTAATATTTATTTTAGTAAATAGCTCCTGTCTGAAACGTAAGTTCCAAGGGCAGTTATATCTTCTGCAGCAGTTCTCATACAAAGCAATCTACTCTTAAAGATTCATGTATTAAAAAAAGAAATTAAATATGGTGCTTTGTTGATCTGGACAGCCATCTTGTTTAGTATCTCAGATACAAATATAAATATAGGAATGACAATTTTGTTCTGAAAATTGACCTAACCAGACCAAAATTGTGGTCTGCTGGTAAAGTAAGAGGCAATGAAAAAAAAACTTGTATTATCACTGCCCACAATGTACCCATTTTATGAATGAACAGGAGAATTTAGCACCTGTCAATGATATTAGCTACTTAAATGTCATAGCAATTAAAAGAAATATAGAACATTGCACCTATACCTTTAAATCACTTACTTAATGTAAACTTTTTAGTAAGTGGTAGAAATATGCCAAACTAAGTTAACTGAATTATCAATAACTAATTATATACATACATAAAATATACTATAGGCAGTGCTGAGAATGAATTGTCATTGCCAATAAAGGATTATGAATAACCAGGTCAAGCTGAATTTACATAAAGAACAATGCATAACCCTATCTTTATGAGTAGGGAAAAACCTGCTTTCCAGACCTCACTGTACATAGTTTGCACCGGTGGCTCTCAAGCTTTACCAGTGCATCAGAATCACCTGAAGGGCGTTAAAACACAGATTGCTGAGTCCGTCTCCCCTTTCCCATTCAGTGTGTCTAGGGCAGGACCCAAGAATTTGCATTTCTAACTAGTTCACAGGTGATGCTAATATTGGCCGGTAGGCTAAGGACCATATTTTGAGAACCATTGGTTTATATATGCAGAAAACTATAATGTTCTTAGGTACATGGCACAAAATATATAGGAAGAGGGCTGGTTTTAATTAACTTTCAAGAATACAGATTAGTAAGCTCAACATTTAAGTGTTTCTAAAATGATTTCCTGAAGTGTAATCATTTACCCTTATAATCAATTACATTTCAAAGTCTAAGTCCTGTTTAAGCTCTACTATAGTCATTTTAGAAAATATTTACATAAACACTTATGCCAAGTTGCTCTCCAAAATAAAAAGGGACATAATATTCTAAGTAGTTAAGATGTAGTCATTAAGATGGAATCATCACTATACAGCATTCTTGACTTCTCTGGAATGATTCAAGTGCATAATATCAATAGGGTATTAAGAATATTGAGTAAACGTTTGCAGTCTTCAGTGTTACTAACAACCACGGAAATACTCACATGGGGGATAGCAGCTCATCCCAAAGCTGTTGCTGTCCTGACCTGTTGCTGATGGCCCTTTCTTCAGGCACCACCACCGTATTAAGGAGCTGGAACACAAGCAAAATTAACAAAAACCAGAGGGACACAATTCAACTGTATCTGGTTGAAAGGAACTATCTTGGTCTTGGAGGGACTCAGATGTAACTTTTTCATTTCCATTAACACTATTTTTCATAGGTAGATTACTGAGGGTCTGATGGGCAAAAAGTGCTCTATAATTAATTACTTGGCTCTGTCTAGTTAGAAAAACTGACATTACCAGATTTTACTTAAACTATGTGTTAATAATTTATTTTCATTCATCTAGGAGATGCTTTAAACACTTCATTCCTGAAATTTAACCACACACATTTGTATGCATGGAGTCACACAGGTAGTAAAAGTTTCATTAGCATTCAGGTTAAGACCTATCATTGGTTGGTTGAGATGAAGACAAATTTAGTTTATAAATATAAAGCCTAAACAGTATAATGCTGTAATCTTTTACTTACCCTCCCTCAAAGGAACAATTTTGGTAACGTACCTTTTCTGTTACTCTTAGGCCAAAGGGAGTTAGATACTTATGAAGTTATTTCCTATGATGATTAAGAAATGGAGCTATAAAAACCTTCCATTTTGCACAACCCCTTCAAGTGCCCTTCTAGTTGCGAGATGAGATGCTGGCCGATTCATGAACTGTTTAATACAGCCAATTAGATTTTCAAAAAGAAAAGAAAGAAATGGAGAAAAGAATGGTTAAATGGAAAAGCTGAAAGTTGGGACCTATTAAAATAATTTACATGTTTTTGGCAATAGCAAAAAGGGAAATTACATAAAAGGCGCACTATCATGGTAAAAGGCACTTTTCCATTTAATCTAGATATAAAATATTAATTTAAAAAATTTTCCTGGAAGAGAAAGTAGAGTAAAAATAGAAATTTATTAATAAGTGAGGCTAGAATGGCATGAAAATCAATGGGAATTAAAGAAGTAATTAGAGCCCTGGGATAATTTACAAATGACACTGTAGGTATTATTTTGATATTTATTACATTATGAACATTATCTCCACAATTTAGCTCTAGTGATACAAATAAGCAGAGGAGAAAACCTCTTTTTATACATTATATAAGATTTTACTAAACCAGTCACTAGGGTATATACTCTGACTTATTACTCTAAAATCTTCTGAACTATTCAGTCTCTCTTTCATTAAGTCCCTCCATATAACCAAAGGCATGCAGATACAACATGGTTGTCTCGGTTAGGGATGAAACCTGTGCTCATGAAGCCGAGTAAAGCTAACAGGTCTTACATAATTTTCAGTTGATTAAAAAATCAACTAGGAAACAGATACTAGAACAAAAAATTTCACCAGAAAGATGCAAAATTCTCCAGTTACTCTTAGTGAATATTTATCAACCTTGTGGAATTTGAGACCTTGATTATTAAAGCATTTAATTCTGCTTTTTAATTACTGATGCATTTAAACCGATTTTACTTTTCTAAAACAAGCATCTATAATGGCTTAAATAATCTAAAGGAATTATTATTTTAGTTCTAAAGGGATTCAAATGTAACTTCCTTCTCATTTCCGTGGGCACTATTTTCCTAGGCAGACTAAATGGGATTCTGATGGGCCAGAAATGCACTACAGTGACATTCCCAACTACAGCACATACACTCTACAGCATTACCCACCCCGCCAAAAAAAGAAAAAAAAAGAAAAGTAGGAGGGAAAAGAAGGAAGGCAGATCTCTCATTAATACTGCTTCTATATAAACAAAGCCCTTTAAAAACCTGTTCTAGGGAAACTGGTAAAAACAGATTTGCATTGGCTAAAGACAACATGATACTCTAATTACAAAGGTAACATGATAAAGCTCAAAAGCAAAACATGACTTCTCAATTATCTTCTCCCATGTTGGTGTGGCTATATAATGGAATGATAATAAGGAATAAAACACACAAACACTCACACAGACACAGAGATAAGCTCCAAGCATTAATGTGAGTTGCTAAAAGAACAATTGAATATAACAATACAAAGGAATAAAATGTGGTTCAAAACTTATTTAGGTCCTTCTGCCATAAATAAATCCAATAAATTATTGTTTCCGAGGCCTTTGCTGGCTCATGGAGTCTCTCCTATATGTAGCTATAACTTGTAACAGGAATCTGGAAACTGCATTATTAGCACAAGTATCAACCACTGATTACTACGCTAATTCTTCAATAAGAAGACAAATAGTTTTTGTAACCAAATTGCATATATTCAGAATGCTGTACTTAATATTGACCTTTAGGGGTAAGGAACATTTAACAATGTTAAAAAAAATAACAACATCATTATTGAATAAGAATACGGTAGCATGGTAGCATAGCACAGCCCTTATAACAAATAACCACAAAATTTATGAAAATAAAAATCGGGTTTTCTGCTTCCATCCAATCAAACCATTACAGTTCAGGTGTATGTTCTGTTCTAAACTTAGATATTATAAAACAGAAATTGGTCCCTGGTGACTTGGCATTGGCAATCAGCATTTTACAATGACAAACCTCTTGCTAAACAACAGAAGTCAGCACACAGTCAGTCTTCTTGCCACTACTTCATCCATAGAGCAATATGAACATTCTAATTAGAACTTGGTGAACAAACAGACTTTCTTTCTAAGTCTCCTGTGTAATCTCAGAAAAAAATTCAGAAAACTCAGAAATGAACTTACGGTATTTTATTTCTACTTATTTTTATACCTGCTGGCTAAGCTTTCTGACATTCATCAACTCTCTGCAGTTGGAGTTTTACATTTTAAAACCGAAGCACTGGATTGTGTGGCTGGTCTTTCTTATAACCTGAACTACATTAGGTAATTTTTCCTGATAGGGGTGGGGAAAGAAGAGATATACTGAGGAAAATGCTTTCAGTTCAGAGAATTTATAAAGTAGCTCTGGATATTACAAGATGGGGAAAATGTTATTAAAATTACAAATGTTTTTTAGTGTCTTTATAAATAAAAGGCATAGAACACAGAAAGCCAATTAATAATAAAAACAACAATAATAAAATATTAAATATATAGTGAGCGAAGGCTGAATGGCTCATTCTCATGAAACACCATTTGACACAACTGCCTAGATGGGTTTCCTTACTCTAACATTTGGCTGAGTGAAAGACCCAGCAAACAGACAGTAAGCTGCCTTTAGCCCACTAAGAACATCAAAGAACTGCCTGATGGAATGGCCACTGATGAACAAGTCATTTGTTTCAAAAGATACTTAAATACTCAATAAAGACATAACAAACCCCCCCTCACTGTTATCAGACGCCACGTTGTGGTAGAACATCAGACAAACTCACAAAATTACCACAAAAATGTGTGGCAAAAAAGAATAGTTTATATATATGTATATATATAAATTTCTATATTTATGCCAATGTACTCACTCAGTACAAATAGCAAAATAGTATACCATTTCCTAAATACAAAATATAGCTTTCCAAAAAAATGAAACACACATTAGATATAAACCATCCAAAACTTGAACGATTGAAAACTGTATTCAAAATTAAATGACCCAGAGTAGGTCTCTTTCTGAAAAGTTCCCTTCATATTGGCAAGAAGCCTGTACTACTGAAAACGTAATTCAATGCCTCTCAATCAGAGAGAGAAAGAAAGAAAGGTTGAGGGTAGAGGGAAGAATATATGAGAACAAAGAGAAAATACAAATTAGAAGGATAGCACATTCAAAGAACCAAGGAACATCATCACAAAAAGGGGAAAAATCTGGCTGTATAAACAAAACCAAGACCACAATTTCACTAAATTCAACTATATGTATAGGGTAGAAAAAACAAACAAACAGAAAAGTAGCTTTCAACAATTAACAGGCTATTTTTGTACACTTAAAAAAATAAATGAAACGGACGAGAATACCAAAACGTCTTAGCTACATAAAGAAGCCACACACAATTTGGCCTTACACTGCATTAACAGCTTTCTACATGCCAAAAGAAAAATACAACATAATAAGCATGTGTCCAGACAACAGGTTGTAGTGAGAAGCAGGCATCCCATGGGTGGTGAGAACACCCAAAACCATGTAACTAATGCTACAACTGCAAGTTCGGAGTGAGTTATTTTGCTCTCGATAGATGTAACACAAGTTGATTCTTCATTTTAAGTCAATGACATGACCCTGTAAAGCCTAAGGCTTGTGGGAACCATCAGATAAATGACCACTTCAAACTGTAAAGCACTGAGGTGACAAGTGAATTACATTCACTGCAGCTCAGGGAGAAGTGATGTTTTAAGAAATTTTACTTTGCCTTTTTTTTAAATTAAAATTTACATGTTTCCTATTAGAGGGAAAATTTTGAAGACTTCAGAACAGCACCGTTCATGGGGGAAAATGCATTGTTTCTTGTTTCTCAGGAATCAGTTCTCCTTATTCCTGAAAAGGCAGCCCCCACCTGTGCTGCAGGAGTTGCTGGGCTACCCCAGATGAAAGTAGCCTTTTCCTCAAAGTTGTTACAGGGTCACAAAACTAGGAATATATTACCAATTGTCTAAAATAAAGTGAAAAAGGGGAATAATATAGGTGAGTATTAAAAGGGAACAATCAGCCCAAGACTAGATTAAGAAGAAACAGATTCAAACTGTTGTCAGTTTAAACTACTGCAGGAGAATATCAGAATATAATTTACCATATATTATCCCCTTCACTTTTTCATAGAGCAAGATAATTATTTTTCTATGCAGTTATGCCTGAACCACTTAGCGGAAAGAGAATTAACAACAATCTGAAAAATAAAATGCACAGCATTCCAGCTGTTCCCAATTTGTGTTGTCTGCCTTTGTGATAAAGAAGCCTCTTAACTGTGGAGAGCTCTTAATACAGCTTCCTTGTCAGAACATTACCTCTTCAGTTTTTCTATAAAACTGGAAAAGGATTCCTTCAGTTTGGCCAATAGCTGTGTTCTTTTTATTGAAAAATCACAGCCTTAGTTATTATTTGAATTTTTCTTTTTCAAAAGCTGTTACTTGACTAGAACAGTGCAGGGAAGAAAATAAGAACAAAGGTAAATATGACAATATGAATTATTTTCTAATAGCAATGATAACTGAGCAGTCCAGCTTTAAATTTAAACTGTATTTTTAAAGAAAAAGCGCCTAGGAAAATAGCAACAATTAATTCTGTCAGCTGGACACTCAAATAGATTCTCAATCATCATTGTTATTAGGAATACAAAATATGAAGATGTTAACAATCGCGGCTAATCACTGCAACAGGCAGCATATGTGTGCTCTTTTGCAGCCAGAGTAAAATCTATACATTTACTCAATCACAGTTTTTCATATTTCATTTTGCTTTAAAGTAACAGTTCAATTCTCATGGAATCACAAGATCTCAGGACATCTTGGAATCAGGATTTTCTTCATAGAGTTTCTAAAAAAAAAAAAAAAGGAACACATTTAATATAACCTGGGAGAGGAAGCATTTAGCATTTATAAAGATCCTCTTACCCTGAATGATCCCAGAGTATATTACAGTACTATAAATGATACTGTGTCATATTCATACTTCCACAGAATTTTCTGGCTCAATATTTACTTCTTGAGGAATGAAGAAATGAGACTTAATTATATCCAATATATAATACATGGGAATTTCTGTCATTCCAAAGCAAAGAAGTTTAGAGCCAGAAGGCATATCCAGCATTAACAATATGACCATAAGCTATCACTCATCAAGTAACCTAGAGTAAAAAAGTACCATCTTGTGAGAACACCACATTTTAAAAGGTTAGAGCTGCCCTGGCTGGTGTGGCTCAATGGATTGAGCATTGGCCTTTGAAACGAAAGGTTGATGGTTTAATCCCTGGTCAGGGCACATGCCTGGGTTGCTGACCAGGTCCTCAGGTAGGGGCACGCAAGAGGCAACCAGTCGATGTTTCTCTCCCTCTCCTTCTCCCTCCCTCCCCTCTCTCTAAAAATAAATAAGTACAATCTTAAAAAAAAGATTAGAGTCTAAACAGTGCTATTACTTAACCCAAATCTGCTAAGAATACAATTCATTGATGCTTATCAATAAGAAAGAAGCCAAAATGCAATACTTACATACCCAGTTAAAAGGAGCCAGTCAAATTGTTCCCTTGGTTTTGCAATGAAACAAGTAAATCAATCTTTTCAATGTTCTGGTTGGTGTTTATAGAGGATGCCAGTGGAGAATTCTCTGGCATTTGCTGAGAAAGAAGCGTTGTCACAGGTGGCTGGCCCTCGTTTTGTGGTTGGCCAGGCTGACTTATAGCCATCAACTGATCTGGCAAAGCAGCTGGTCCAGAAGTTAAAAGCTGATTACAGTCTGCAGAGACATTTAAAATAGAGAAGCTACCTGATTACTTTCTGTTAGGATTCATAAGAAGATATTTATTAGTTCCTGAGGCTGTCATTATTATCTTCACTCAGACTAGAAGTAAAAGCAAGGCACCTGACACACCCCCAATTCCCAAATGCTTTTCACTGAAAAGTAATGACATTCATCTTTGGTTTCTTCCCAGGGGTGTCCAACCTTTTGGCATCTCTGGGCCACACTGGAAGAAGAGGAGTTGTCTTGGGCCACACATTAAATACATTGTGACACATAATCACAAAAAAATCTTGTAATATTTTAAGTAAATTTAAAATTTTGTGTTGGGCTACATTCCTGGGATGCATGGACACCCCTGAATTTAACAGTCTTAGACCCTTGGAGTCTAAGCCATATGCAAATACAACTTTGTCTAGCTATCATATTAAGCCCTATATAATTTCCTTGGTACACAAATATTAAAGATGGGTTTCTACCTCCTTCAAAACTACTTAATTGGCTGAGATTTTTCTGTCATTCTTCATTTTCCTTTAAATTCATAACTTAAAGTGGCAAACACATATATTTATATACGCTACCATATTTTATCCTCCCAATATCCTTGTCAAGTGATAATATTACCACCATTTTAGATGTGGAAATTGAGATTCATACTGGTCAAATAACTTGTCTAAGACTCACAATCTGTACGTAGTACAACTGGAATTTGAACTTAGTTCTAACTACAATCTATGTTCTTAAAACCACTGTGCTTTGCTTCCTTCTAATAATAATAATAATAATAATAATAATAATAATCTGACCATTTCAACTACCAACATTTAAGAAATGAAAAATTACAGTTTCTTACTATTTTGAATGCCAAATAAGAACATTCCTGAAGTCTGCTGAGATGAACCAGGAGAATTTTGTAGTTGGTTCATTGTGCCTCCTGTAGTGTTGTGAAATAAAGTAGCCTGTGGTTGAGGTGAAGATGTGGCTCCTTGGATTCCAGGCATGTTGTTCTGAGGGGAATAAAGAGGAGACTGTTGCATGTCTTGTTGGTTTATACTGGTCTGCAATGCAGACATGGATGCTGGAGAGAGGAAGAGAGTTACTTGCTGCTCTTGAGAACTGGGTGACCCCTGGACCAACTGAATCTGAGGAGAGCTATGGAACAAGGAGGTCTGTGGTGATTCAGATTGAGCAGGACCTGGGTTCTGAAGTGAGGAAACTGTGGGCTGACTCTGAAATTGCATGGGCTGCTGCTCTTGATTCATGGGGGCCATATTATTTTGTTGGTGAAAAATTGACTGGTTCTGTTGCTCCTGATTAGCCATTGGATTTTGACTTGGGTTGAATATCATGTTCGGTGGTGGTTGCTTCTGAGATGTCATTGTAGCCATAGTATTCTGATTACTGAATAAAATGCTCTGCGGTGGTTGTTGTTGTTGTTGTTGTTGCTGCTGCTGCTGCTGCTGCTGTTGCTGCTGCTGCTGCTCCTGAGATGGAGAGTTACTCTGGATGGCAACAATTGAGTGCTGTGACTGGAAGATTGTCCCTTGTTGGTTTTGAGGCATTGGATTAGGAGAAAGGGAACCCAGGGACACCTGAGGCTGAAACAGACCTTGCTGGGAGGGCTGTGCCTGCTCTTGAGAAAGCATAGGGGTCTGAATGTGTGATATTGGAGGCTGCTGTTGGAAAGCAGCTTGCTGCTCAGTGTTCGATGTTGACTGAAGTGGAGAAATTGAGTTCTGAGCTGCAAAAAATGAAATCTGTTCTTCTTGAGCTACTGCATTAGTTTGGAGATTATTCATTGGACTCTGGGAAAGAAATATGTTGGCTGACTGCTGGTCTTGAGGAACAGAAGAGCCCTGTAGGACAGCCATGGTACTTTGAGAGTGAAACATTGGAGGCTGCATCTGTTCAGTGGAGGTTGTAGAAGTCTGACTGTGGACAATAGGACTTGGACTGTGAAAAATAGAACCTTGAGTTTCCTGGGAAAGGTTCTGAGCATCAGTGATAGGATTTTGAGGATGAAAAAGTTGAGCCTGTGAATGAGAAGACTGCTGCAAAAAATTCCCAGATTGGAGTGACATCATCTCATTACCTTGCTGGAATAAACCATTACCTTGTTGCTGGGTACCACTATTTTGAACACTCATCATACTTTTTGTAGATGAAAAAAGGTTAACTTGAGATTGATTGTCCCCACTATGCTGCATTTGGACCATGGTCTGAAAGACACTGTTCTGAATCTGTTTTGCTTGTGTACTTGTTTCTTCTCCATCTCCTGAACTTGATGTCTGAAACATGGTGGTACCGGGGGTTGCAACCTGCTGCGTGGTGGTTGTTGTAGTTTCATTTCCAGAAACTGCAGGAGGAGAAGAAAACAATTCGCATTGCATTTGCATGTCCTCATTGGTAGATAACGCATTCATCATATGAGGAGTCTGCTGGAAAACTGGAGATTGCTGAAGGTTTCCATTTGCTGAAGCAGTTGAAGGAAATAACTCTGACTGAATCTGGGCAGCTGCCTGGCAGATACTCTGTTGCATCTCCATCACCATTGCGGCTGACGACTCCATCACTTGCTGTTGCTGTTGTTGCTGCTGTTGATTAGATAATGTGTTTTCAGTCTGTGGGTGAACACTTTCAGCTCTTCCAGCTATTAAATTATCTGGTCTGGTATGGACTGCTGGCTCTGTTGAGGAAAACATTCCAGGGCTTACACTATTTTGAATTTGACTGACTTGTTGAAAAATGTCTGCACTAAGCTGTTCTTGAACATTCTCACCATCTGGAGCAGAAAATAAAACTGAAGATAACTGTTGTTGTGCCTCTAAAACTTGTTGGACCAAGTCAACATTTCCACTGCTGCCACTAGCAGTACTGCTGGTAAAACTTCCTGCTTGCAACTGCTGAATCGTGTTCTGTAGCTGACTCACACTACTTGGTGATGGGAAAATATTTGATGAAATCTGCTGCTGTAAAGTCTGTGCTTGTTCTTGTAGTGGTGACTGCTGCTGCTGCTGTGATGCCTCGGTCAGGTGTTGCAAATTAACCATTGTACCATCTGACTGTAACACCTCTCTAGACTGCGTTTCTCTTGTCTGAAACTGTGTAGCCTGTTGCAGTAGTGCATCACTACTAGGCAGCTGACTAGAAGCAGAAACTGCTGGAAAGGTACCAGGCTGTGAAATGTCCTGTGTTTGGATAGTTGTCAGGGTCTCTGGGTTGTATGCCTTGGGCTGAATCTGCTGCTGCTTTTCATTTTCAGAGGGTAAGTGGGAAGATGATGATGATGCAAAAGACCCATTTCCTGCTATGTTAGAGATATTTTCCAATGTTTGTTGAGTTGATCCAACTGTCTTTGTAGTCTAAAAAATAAAAATCCCCAAATAATATGTACATTAAACATTAAATTAACTCATATGATACTTTAAAAATTAACATTACTCTAAAAACATGCAGAACCAACTTCCCGCTCTATGTATTATTTGGAAAACAAATATAAGACTATGAGTCACGGTGATAACATGTTTGATTGTCAAAAGTTTTAAAATATGTGTTATAAGCAAAGACAGTCAAACAAGGAAGTAAAAGAATTATCAGCTACTGATATGTATAGGACAGTAAGAACATTAATTCTATGGTTCATGAATTAATAGGAAGTTAAAAAAACTCCACTTTGTGGTTTGCTGGTAACATTATAGGGGGAAAGCAAGTGGAAAAGGTAAAGGGAGTTATAGGAAAAGAGTGGGAAAGAAAAAGAAATACAAATGTCTCTAGTTTCAAAAATGCTAAACCAGTACTTTCATTAATACCCTCCCACCCCACAAGTCTAGCTAATGTATTAATTCCTCCCTTGTCAAAAATGGATACTGGAAGTCACTTTGCATGATATTTTACTGGAGTATGAAAGTATTTATTCTGAAAAGCAAAAATCATTAAGTGCCTTCAAAGAGAAACAAATGTGAAAGAAACAGAAAAAGTAAAAAGCATAAACATGGGAAAAAGAATTCAAACCACTTAAAATATAGCAACTTTCATATTTGAGGTTAAGAAATAGGACACTAGTCAATGTGGCTTACCTTAAAAATAGGCGAAGATCTTTTTTCTGCTGTTACTTCCATTGGAGTAACATCTTCACTCTTAATCATACTGCTTGATATGAGTGGAGTGATCAGAGCATTAGGAAGAATATTTACCTTATCTAAGTTACATCCAGTAGTTTTCATTGCTGCACATGCACACACACAAAAAAAGGAAGAAAAATTTAAAATCACTAAAGTCATCAACTACTTCATTCTATAGTGTGATGACTATTTGCCATGATTTAAATGTCAATTTTTTTTTTCTTATCCTCATCCAAGGAAATTTTTTCATTGTTTTTAGAGAGAGAGGGAGAGACGAAGGGAGAGAGAGAAGCATTTATTGGTTGCCTCCCTTACATGCCCAGACCAGGGATTTTATGTGCTTAGGCCAGGGAACGAACCCACAACCTACACATGTGCCCTGACTGGGGATCGAACCCACAACCTTTTGATTATAGGACAACACTCCAACTCAGCCACACTGGCCAGGGCACAGTTTTCTGATGCTAAGTAGTGGCATGAGGTACAAAACTGGTATATTAAAATGTATCCTCCTTTTTTTGAAGTAGTATTGTTTTGAGGATTCCTTGTATAAGCCTGAGACTGTAGGTTAAATATCAATGAGCTTAAGCAGTTCCGTTATCAAACTATACCTCCCAGCAGCCTTCTAAGGTGCCCTGAATTACACTTCTCAGCACAACCAGGATATATTATAAGATACAACTTGGGAAATCTCTGGGAGGTTAAAGCTACTCAATTACAGCTCTCCTTTTAGCCTATGGCTGGCTGCCTGGTGGTATAAAGTCAAACCTTTTTAAACGGCACAGGATTGTCTAAAAATTTCTCTTCTCAACAAAAATCAAGCTTCTCATTAGAAAATGCTACCATGTAGTCAAATAAAATTTGCTTTTCTAAATTAATGTCTTAGAAAACTTGAATTTACCAAGTTGACACATGATCACTTTTCTCTTTTAGGTAGGACTTAAAATTTTTTCTTTTCAGAAATTTAAGGACTATTTTATTTTCTTCCATCACCATTTATTCTCCTATACCCTCTTCCATCTGTACCCACCCCTCCCCCCACAATCACCACACTGTTGTCTGTGTCCATGAGTTCTTTCTCTTTTTTGCTCAATTACTCTACCCCATAGCCTCTCCAATGCCGTCAGCCTGCTCTCTATCTACAAGTCTGTCTTTATTTTTCTTGCGAGTTCAGTTTGTTCATTAGATTTCACATATGAATGAAATCATAAGGACTATTTGAGTTTACCAATTAAATTTCCAAAATAAAACCAGCAAGTATTTTCCACTTCCTTCTATTCCCATTTTCAGTAGTTAGAGATTTACACCAAGGAGAAGCAATATATAACAGATGAGGTACGTTCTAGCACTTCATTATATCTACTTTTCCCCCTTGATTCTTTTTTTAAAAGATTTTATTTATTTATTTTTAGAGAGAGGGGAGGGGAGGGAAAAAGAGGGAGAGAAACATCAATGTGTGAGAGCTATAATGTATACCCCCAAACTGAGGACCTAGTCTCCAACCCAGGCATGTGCCCTGACCAGGAATTGAACCAGCAACTTTTTGGTTTGCAGGCCAACTCTCAATCCACTGAACCGTACCAGACAGGGCTCCCCTTGATTCTTTTTCATCTACTTGAGTCTGCCACTGGTGGACTTAGTGAAGCCTAATGATATCACTAATGACAATCTTCTGAACTGAACACAACCCAAATTCTAACCTAAAAGTTTACCACTACTTTGAGACCCTGTGGAGAGAAACAGATTCCCCAGAAGGCATAGCTGTTAAATTTCTTAACTTGATATTGAGAAGAAATGTTGGCTACAAAGAGTAATTTTAAATGGTATGTGGTATATAAGCAGGACTGCTCATTTGTAAATATTCTGATTTAAAAATATTTAAACTTTTACTTCAACTTGTCTCATAGACAATTAGCTAGAAACAATTCCTGTGGAAACTGATTATATTGAGGGAGGGGGAAGTGCTCTTAAATTTAACTTTGGGCATTCTATGCTTTATTACTCTGAGAAATATATCATTTATTCATGAGTTCTCTGGACCTATTTTCACCTAGATTGTACCAATACCAATATAATTCAACTCACAATCTAATTTTTACTGAGAGAAAACCAGATCATGCACACATCAGACATTTTAAAGTATTTGTGGCTTGTCTCACAGGACAGTTTGAAAGACTATTAGTGTTGTCTTAAGTTGATCCTGTAATATTTAGCTGCTATTCTTTTTTTTAAATTTTTATTGTTATTCAACTATAGTTGTCTACCTTTTCTTTAACTGCTATTCTTGCTTTTGAATTCTATTAGAATATGAGCTCCACAAAGGCAGATTTCATTGTTGCCTGATGTATAGTAAGTAATCAATGAATTTTTTTTTCAGAAATGAAGAAATTAGTGAATTAATCTTTCTTTACCTTTACTGTAGTCATTTTAGTTTGCTGTGGATTGTTTGGTTAATTTTACAATGCAGTGTTACATATTTTCATTAGTAGTATTTCTGGTCTAAAAATTTCCAATATTTAAAGACAAGTTTATATTACAGTTCAATTAGAAATTGAATATAAATACCCAATGACAAATAAATGCATCACCTAAAGATTCTATGTATAGACACAGGTCTATACATAACTTTCCTCAAAATTTACTTACAAAAAATTCTTAGCATAGCTTTTTTCCCTTCTGGAAAATGAGAAAAGGTGGAGTAAGTTGAGCAAGAGTATTTTATTCCTCCTAAGGAGACCACTGACAAACAGGTATGTCTACTGGTATAGAAAAGTTAGAAAAGGACATTTTGTCTAATGCTCACACAAAGATACAAGTCTTTCTACGGCCACTGACAATTTAGTTTTCTGAGCCCTAGTCTGGTCTACTTTCTGTTCTAGCTCTGCATGAACTCCAGCTGTAATCCTGCTGGTGCTGCCTGCAAGAGTGAAAGGTGCTGCCTGGTGTTACTAGGTGAGGATGAGGAATGCTGGACCTGCAGGAAGAAAAGTATTTCTACTGGTATATTCTGCAGTCTCCTGGTACTAATGGGCTTCTCGTTCTATCTCTGCTGGTGCTGCTGGGAGTGAGGAAGCACCTGAGAGGTCTGCCTTCTACCAATGGGTAGAAGGTCAAGACTACAGAGTCTGGGCAACTCCACTAGGTGGAGGTTTGGATCTGGTTCACCTTTTACCACTGAATTGGCTTCTGTCACAGGGTGGAGGGTTGGAGTACATTTGGCCTGGATCTTTTCTGCTCTTGAGTGGAGGGCTAGAAGCTGCTAGTTCTGGGTCTCTGTCTGCTCTTAGGGGAATGATAGGGAGACATAAGGTCTGCTGGCACCACCAATGCAGGAGGAGGGGCGTGTGTGCTGCAGCCTGATGAGGGGCAGGAGATGGGTACCCTCCTGGGTCCTGTCATTGCCATTACTGCAGTTAGACTGACCTGGCATATATGTGGCCTTCCTGGGTTCCACTGCTGCTGGCATATGTGTGTGGCCTTCCTGAGTTCCACTGTTGGCAGATTGGGCCCACTGTTACTTGGCAGGTATGGTCCATGGGGTGGGTTGACCCTCCCAAGTTCTGTTATTGCTACCACAATATGGGTGGGGGTTGGGTCAGCTGCTGTCCCTAAGTATGAGTCATCCCAACAAGTCTCTGTGGGCTTTCCCCTTCCTAGCCTTCTGGCCAAAGAACAGGCTCTCTTTATTCATTGATTGATTTACTTTTTGCCCATGCCTATTGCCAGTTCTGAGTTTCAGATCTCTCCGGTCCCTAATTCAGATAAATGGAGACAAAAAGAAAACCCAGGAAAGTTGGTATCATTCTTCAAGATGTAAGGTTCCTAGCCAGTCCATGTTCTTCTCTCTATATTTCAAAGTCCCTTTATGATTGCTGAATTATTTCCAAGGTATTTAGTAGATTTAGAAGGAATAGGGAAAAGTGAGTCTATGCTTTCTTATCCCAGAACCCATATCTTAATAGACCTGTAAATAATATTAAATGGCTTGAGAAATGTCACCCTATCTTTTCTTCTTACATTTTCACCAGGTATTTATTGAGCTCCTACAAAGTCCCCGGTATTATTCTAGATTCTGGGGATCCAGTGATGATAAATAAGATGAATAAATCCCTACTATGTGGAAATGACATGTTAATGAAAGAGGAAAAAATACAAACAAGTAAAATATAAACAATCTAGGGGCTGGGGAAAAACTCTTAAGACGATTAGACAAAATTGTCTAATTAAGACAATTAAGACAATTAGACAATTAGGACAAAAATCTAGAAGGTAAATAAGAGACATATTTAACCATTCCAATATCAATTTTAATTTGTAAAGAATATTGGTACTGCCCTGACTGGTGTGACCCAGTGGGCTTGGCATTGTCCTACAAACTGAAAGGTCACCAATTTGATTCCCTGTCAGGGCACATGCCTGGGTTGCAGGGCAGGTCCCCCTGGTTGGGGGGGCATGCAAGAGGCCGATCTCCCTTTCTCCTCCTCTCTTTCTCCTTCCTTCTCTAAAAATAAATAAATAAAATCTTTAAAAAATAAGAATATTGGTATTTATACACTATGCTAAACAACTTTTAAACAGTGTTCTCTTCTATCCATGTCAAATAATAACTTTTGAAACTTAGAATAATCTTTAGTAAAAGTTTGTTATCAGCAAGCAGCATTTAGGTAAAGTACAGGTATGTATGGTTAAAATATGAATTAAGATTTATAGAGGAGGAAATAATAGAGTGAAAAAATATAGAGTTTTGAAGGAAATCTAACTTGCAACCTCTGTCAGCTATATGACCTTCAGCAAATCACTTAATTTCTTTAGGCCTTGGTTTATTTACCTGTAAAATGAGATTGAACAAGATGATCTCTATGGTTCCTCTAAGCTCCTAAACCTTTCCCAAAGTCCCAACCAGTTAGAGAAAAGGATAGGGCTCTCAACTATTTTTTATACACTAATCCAGTTAACCATTCCTTACAAAGCTGAAACTGAAGGAATGCACATCAATACTTTACCCCTGGGTCCTACACCTGCATCACAGGGACTTTGAGTGGTCTATCTAGAGTTTATATTCACATCTACCTGCACCTATACAGATATAGAAAACTTTCTGGAAATATTCTGAAGAAACTATTACACCGTATACTTTATCTTGTCATTTTATTTGTATTACCTTTGTGTTAGGGATATATACATAGTTGGGTAAAACTGAAAAATGAAGCTTTGGCTCTAGACTTATTGTCTCACTGAGTACTTGTACAGTTATCCTCCCTACTCTCCACTCCTCCCAACCCTCTCCAAGGAGTTAGAAACTTACTTCAGAGTAAAAGCTTTCAATATACGACCATAATACCATTATTTTAGTATCAAATTCTAAATCTTATTGTAATTGATGGCTATTTACAAGAATGTTACTTGATTAATGCCGTAACACAAAGTTACAAGTCACTGATGTTGCTCAGTCTTTATCATTAAAGTATAGCTAATTAAATCTCCTAGATGGTACCTTAACATTATATTAAAGCTGTGATTTCAAGGAGTCATAAAAATAAGCCATTTGTCAAGGAAAATTCCTGATTCTAAAAGCTATTGTTTTCTAAATTGATGAATCATTTCTAATTAATGATGTTGTATTTATGAAAACAAATGAAAAATTTAAACTGATAAAATAGCTGAGTATTCAGTTTAATTTTTAAAATATACCATGTTTTGCAGACTGTAAGACACACTCCCCCCAAATTTGGGAGGAAAATGGGGGTGCATTTATAGTCTGAATGCAGCTTACCTGGCTGGGGCGGGGAGGGGGGCAGGGTGGAACAGGGTTTTTTCCCCTATTTTTCTCCTCTAAAACCTAGGTGCGTCTTATGGTCCAGTGTGTCTTATAGTCCGAAAAATACAGTAATCTTTATTATATTTTTCCATTACCACTTAGTTCTCTTATACCCTCTCAATTTAATTTTATATCTTTTTTTTAATCCTCACCTGAGAATAATGATTTTACTGGTTTTAGATAGAGAGGAAGGGGGGTAGGGCGTAGGGGGAAGAGGGGAGAGAGGAGAGGGAGAGGGAGAGAGAAAGAAAGAGAGAGAGAGAGAGAGGGAGGGAGACAGACAGACAGACACAAGCATCAATCAGTTGCCTCCCATATGCACCCTGACCATGGATCGAACCCAAAACCCAGGTATGTGCCCTGACTGGGAATTGAACCCACAACCTTTTTAGTGTATGGGATAATGCTCCAATAAACCAAGCCACTGAGTCAGGGCAATTTTATATCTCTTCACAAAGTTATTTTTATCATGATTTCAGTTGATAAAATCGTCAAAATAAGGTCTGAATTTTGAAAAAGGATAATATGTGCACCTGTGTTTGTTTCTTATCCATTTTTTAGGCTTGTAAGATTTTGATCAATTGACTAAGTAATTTTGTTACTAAAAATTAAACATAGTGTTTAAAACCTTTCGACCTAAACACCCGTATGTTCATTGCAGCATTGAAGGTAAAAAATAAATAAATAAATAAATAAATAAATAAATAAATAAATAAATAAATAAAATAAAATAAAATAAAATAAAATAAAATAAAACCTTTCAACCATTCAGGCATGTCCAACCTGCAGCCTGTGGACCTCATGCATCCCCGGATGGCTATGAATGCCACCCAACACAAAAGTGTGAATTTACTTAAAACATTATGAGATTTTTTGGTGATTACATGTTACAGTGTATTTAATGTGTGGCCCAAGACAACTCTTCTTCTTCCAGCGTGGCCCAGAGATGCCAAAAGGTCGGACACCCCTGCTTCAATTCATAATCTTGTATGAAAAATTTCACATTGGATTACATTAGTGTTCTATCAGCCTGATACTCTAAGAAAAGATCATCAAGGAATTTTTGTAGAAAAGCACAAAGTCGTCAAAGGTTAGACCATAAATGTTCGGGACTTTCTTTAAGGATTAATTAAGTATGGCATTATTTATCTAATGAACATAGTTTGAATTATTTTTACTTAGAGGTGTTACTTTATATTCTGAAGCTTAGTTTATCCATTTTAATACCAGGAAACGACCTTGGGCAAATTATTCAGCCTCTCTGGATCCATGGCTTCCTCATCTATAAAATGAGAATAATAAATTACCTAACTCATAGTTTGGAAGATTAAATGAAATAATGATGGTAAAGGAGTGTAGCATATTACCTAGCACTTAATATATGTCCAATATACGTTAGCCATGGTTACCCATGGCACAAATTTGTAAATTTTCTTGTAGTTGACTCAGATAGTCTTGGCAGTGCATAATTTCTCACTCATCTACTTGGAAAGTGTTCATGGTCAGAAATTATAATAGCAAGCTATATTGAGCACATTATATACATGAATGCTAAATTTTACTACTGACAATAGGAAAAATTCCACCATATTTGATAAAACTTATTAAGCGTGTTGTGATCCTTAAAAATGTAAGTATTTTTTAATTTAATAATTTAATTAAACTCATGAATTTTATGGCAGAATAATGTAAGTAAAACCTAGAGTTATAGAAATAAATCAGTGGCCTTTATGTAATTGACATCTTCATTTATAATGACACAAAAGTATCATCGAGTGTTATAGTCATGTTAGAAATCTGCTAAGAAAAGAATCTACCACATTATAACATTCTGAAGATATCTTCATTATCTCTTGGGATTGGCAGGGGAGTAAATAAAGATGTCAAAGAAAGAACCTAAACAACTTTTTCAAATGCTGGTAGTTCATATTTTGGTCTCTTCAGTCTCAATGTTAAGTACTAATCTTATTATTAGCAAAAAGCTTATAGCCCCATTTTTGACATACATTATTGTGCTTTATATATACTTATAAAATTTTTAATATTGGGGAATAGAAAACAAACAAAAAAAATTCCTCCACTCCAACATGTTAAAAAAATTAGGTGTTTACATGGTGAATGATGGGAAATACCAAGTTGGGAAATAAACCTCTGCATTCAGTGAAGTCAAACAAATACTTATTTTACAGTATGGAAAATACCGTGCTAAGTGTTCCAAGTACATAAGGGAAAACAAAATAGTAAAGTTTGCTAAAGAAAATATATGGGATCACCTATTTTACAATTTTTGAGAGGAATCAATTTGATACCTTTCATGGCCTCTTCAAAAGAGCAAGGTCTTGCTGGACTAGATATTTCTTTCTTCACATTTACATTCAAAGCACCAGCTACTGCTATTAAAAAAAAAAAGATTAATGTATTTATTTAAACATTCATCTTACAAAATGTGTATTTTAAAATTCTTTAATTGGAATATTTTCTCACAAAGAATCATTAAGTTATTTGTTTAGTAGGAATTCTAAGTTGAAATGAGTTTTGTAATTACCAGTCTATGCTCTAAAATTCATCATCTCTAATTGGGCAGAAGCATATGTTCACTTATCAAAACAAAACCAAGAGCAGCTTTAAAAAATTCTTATTATAGTACACACATTGATAATATCTGACGAATACAAGAGTGATATGAGAATTTTTAAGCTTATCAAATAAGCTGTGTAACATCATGAATAAAATTCATCATTCATCTATATAAATGTATTAAAAATATGAATTCAGAAATATTAGTCAATTAATATAGCTAAATTTTGAAAAACTGGTAAAAATACGGCATCTATTACTATTATGATTATTCTTTTTGTAAAGCATTGAAAAAAAATCTTTGCTATTATTAATGGAGAATTGCTGAGCTATTATAACTAGTCATACCAACTAAATCTACTACAACAACTTTAAATTTAATGGGCCTAAGAACTGAGATCAGTTCTTTTTTTCTTAAAGATTTTATTTATTTATTTTTAGATATAGAGAGAAAGAGAGGGAGAGAAACATTGATGTGTGAGAGAAACACAGTGACCGATTGCCTCTTGCACTCGCCCTAACAGGGGACCAGGCCCACAACCCAGGCATGTGCCCTGACTAGGAATCGAAACAGCGACCTTCTGCTTTGCAGGATGACGTTCAACCAAGTGAGCCATGCTGGTCAGGGCTGAGATCAGTTCTTATTAATAAAGTTAAATAAATTCCAAATAAACAGGTTCTTGCCTAAAATGACTATATGATAAACTTATTTAAGTAGATTTTAATTTTTTAATGTTTTCATTTTATATTCCTTATCTTATTCAAAGTGGCAGTTAAGTCAGCTTATTTTCAATTTCTTACTCTTGATATGGCAGTGTAAAATGAGAGTTACATAAAGAGACTACAAAAAGATGGTTACTTGTGAATAAAGAGACAAAATATATACATCTCCTAACAATGAAGTTATTTACCTTAGCATGCTACGCAAGAGGTTCAACAAATGATATACTGAGAATTTAATGAAAAAGAAATCCATAGACAATTTTTAAGCATAACATTAACTCTTTAACAATCACAGATTTAAAAATAGAAATATTTGAAAAAATTTTAAATTTCTACTTGTAAATCAAATTCTAGTCATTTTATTTTTGAACAACAAAAAATATAAGTATTATATCCCCCATTTCTTAAAAGGAATCACTGCTGAAGAGTCACTGCAAAAAAACCTAATGTGATTTCTATGTCTTAATTGACTGATGTAAATAAAATAAAATAAAATAAAATAAAATAAAGGTGCTTTAATGATTACACAAAGCTTCAGTGACTAAATGGCAATGAAACAAAGGTTTTATGACTCTGCTAAGTATCTAAGTGCCTGAGAGCACGCACATGTGATGAATTTTTGGCAGTGTAGCCCCAGAGGGCTTCAGAAGGGCTTGTGACTGGCAGAGGGTGCATACCAGTTTACATTCGTTTGAGCCCTTGCTCCAATTCTACTTTTAGACCATGTACTCAAGATCCCACATTTTCTGCACAACTACTCTCTCTATGTGTGCAGTCTTAGGCCTATAGCATAGACAGAACTTGGAAACACTGGCTGGTGCACCAAGGCCCTCCAGGTGTATAGCAACTAATTTATTACAATGAGATAGTGCAGATTTTCTCTAGCCAAGTCTTCCTGAAATTATATTCTCTCGCACATGTATACCTGAAAAGAAATCACATTTTATACAATACAAAAAAGTGAAATTATGGGAAGATTCTTTAATTAGCTATATCATAAAGGCAGAAGCTGAACATTGGATCTCATTACAAAGTTTGCACGCCATGTATTCAATTAAGGGTTTCTGAGAGCAAATGTTATCCTATGATATATAAAACATAAAGGATATTTAAAAGAATAAACCTGTATTAATAAGTACCTAAATGTGGCTAAATCTAGCCAATTAGTATAGGCTTTAAAGCAGAAGACTTAAATCTGTTTTATTTAGCAATTTATCAAAAGGAAATTTATAATAATCAGCAATGAGGATTCTTAGTGTTGATTCTAGCACATCAAAGTCCTGAAGTTCTTTATAATTAATCAATAAAAACAAACAACAAAAAACCCTCAGATTTTCAAGACAGCAAAAACTGTAAGGCTATTTCCTGACATACACATATGCTTACTTCTCTTTTCCCTTCCCACACAAAATGACACAGATATTCCTTAGGAAAAAGTTATTTTGTCTTAATTACGTCATCTTTCTCTCCACACAAGTTAGCACCTCCTTACACAAAATATTCAGTGTCAATATTTAGTAACTAGCAGTTACTAAAATGCTTTAACCACCATTATTTTTTTATAATTGAATTTATTGGGGTGTAAACTACAATTAGTTTTAAATCAAACTTTCTTAGATTTTTGAGACTTTCCTAGCTAAGATGGAAATGATAAAATATTTGGTCTTTGAGTGTGAGCCAGTTTTCTCTTCCTTATTTTTGTTGAAGTCAGTATATTATTTCTAAACTTGTCCTTTTTCTGTCTGAAATTCCTATTTGTGATCTTTTATTCTGAGACAAATACTAAGAAGATTTCATTAGTGCTACACTGCACCATACTTCTGTGCAAACTGATAGAAAATAATCAATGTTGTGAAATTCAAGCATGATTTAAAAAAAAAAAAAAAAAGGAAACTGGTCCAACTAAGTGATAGAAAGTAATTTATCAAGACTAGTTATAATTGTCCTAGCTACTGTTCCCATCACTTTTGTGTTGCCAGAGATTTCTTTCCCTTCCTTTTTTTCACTTTGCACCTTACTGAATCCTGAACTATTTGGGAATAACTTACAGATACAGAAGAACTGCAAATTATGAAAATACCTGAGCCTGGAATGAAGTGAACCAATGGTAAGCATGGCAGAAATCAAGCCTAAGTCAATGGGAACATGTGAAGAGTTTCCATTTCCAATAATGTCCTCCCTACTTCTGCCAGGAAAAGGCTTCTCTTCATGCAACTAAATGAATGCAGGCAAACAACTCATAATATACTTTTTACCCAGAAGATCTAAAGATCTAAACTTTTTATATATATAATATATATATATATATATATTATATATATATATATAATATATATATATATTATATATATATATAAAAAGTTTAGATCTTTAGATATATATATATTATATATATCTAAATATATATATATTTAAAAGTTTATATAAAACTTATATTAAAAGTTTAGATCTTTAGATATATATATTATATATATTATATATATAATATAATATATATTTGGTTCTATATATATATTTATTGATTATGCTATTACAGTTGTCCCATTTCCCCCCCTCCCTCCCACATTCCCCCCCTATAGTTCATGTCCATGGGTCATACATATAAGTTCTTTGGCTTCTACATTTCCTATACTATTCTTACCCTCCCCCTGTCTATTTTCTACCTACCATTTATGCTACTTATTCCCTGTACCTTTCCCCCCTCTCTCCTCCTCCCACTCCCCTGTTAATAACCCTCCATGTGATCTCCATTTCTGTGGTTCTGTTGCTGTTCTAGTTGTTTGCTTAGTTTGCTTTTGTTTTTGTTTTAGGTGTGGTTGTTAATAACTGTGAGTTTGCTGTCATTTTTCCTGCTCATATTTTTTACCTTCTTTTTCTTAGATAAATCCCTTTACCATTTCATATAATAACGGCTTGGTGATGATGAACTCCTGTAACTTGACCTTATCTGAAAAGCACTTTATCCACCCTTCCATTCTAAATGATAGCTCTGCTGGATAGAGCAATCCTGGATGTAGGTCCTTCCCTTTCATGACTTGGAATACTTCTTTCCAGCCCTTTCTTGCCTGTAAGGTCTCTTTGGAGAAATCAGCTGACAGTCTTATGGGAACCCCTTTGTAGGTAACTGTCTCCTTTTCTCTTGCTGCTTCTAAGATTCTCTCCTTCTGCATCTTGGCTGATGTAATTATGATGTGCCTTGGTGTGTTCCTCCTTGGGTCCAGCTTCTTTGGGACTCTCTGAGCTTCCTGGACTTTCTGGAATTCTTATTTCTTTTGCCAGATTGGGGAAGTTCTCCTTCATTATTTGTTCAAATAAGTTTTCGATTTCTTGCTCTTCCTCTTCTCCTTCTGGCACCCCTATAATTCGGATGTTGGAACGTTTAAAGATGTCCTGGAGGTTCCTAAGCCTCTCCTCATTTTTTTGAATTCTTGTTTCTTCATTTTTTCTGATTGGATGTTTCTTTCTTCTTTCTGGTCCACACCATTGATATTTTTCCCAGTTTCCTTCGCCTCACTATTGGTTCCCTGTACATTTTCTTTTGTTTCTCTTAGCATAGCCTTCATTTTTTCATCTAATTTGCGACCAAATTCAACCAATTCTGTGAGCATCCTGATTACCAGTGTTTTGAACTGTGCATCTGATAGGTTGGCTATCTCTTCGTTGCTTAGTTGTATTTTTTCTGGAGCTTTGATCTGTTCTTTCATTTGGGCCATTTTTTTTTTTGTCCTGGCGTGCCTGTTACGTAAAGGGGCAGAGCCTTAGGTGTTCAATGGGATGGGGTAAGGCTGGCCACTGTGCTGTAACGCTGTATGTGGGGGAGGGGCAGAGAGGGAGCAATGGTGCTTGCTCCACTCTCTGCTGGATTTTAGTCACTCCCTCCACCAATCAAATTGGGCCTTTCTGGTTCTGATTCCTGAGTGGGTGGACCTGTGCATACTCTAGACCCCTGTGGGTCTCTCCAAGGAACTCTCCTGTGAGGCTGGGAGTTTCTCCTGCTGCTGCCTCAACCCCCACGGGTGTTTTCAGTCAGAGGTTTGAGGCTTCATTTCCCTAAGCTGGAGCCCTGGGTCATGTGGTCTGCTTAGTTCCCCCGCCGTTCCTCCTGGTTTATCCATATGCGAATGTGGGGCCGCAGGGTCTGCCAGCCACCTGCTTGTGGGGTCTGCTAGCTGCAGCCTGGCTTGCCCCATTCCACAATCCGCCATCTTGCTGGATCCACCAGGCGCCGCCTTGCTGCGAGTCCTCTCTACCCCGGCTGCCCGACTCCGCCCCTCCTACCAATCTGGATGAATGTTTCTTCTTTATCTCCTTCGTTGTCGGACTTCCATACAGTTCGATTTTCTGTCAGTTCTGTTTGTTTTTTGTTTTTAAGTTGTTGTTGTCCTTCTTTTGGTTGTGGGAGGAGGCACAGTGTGTCTACCTACGCCTCCATCTTGGCCAGAAGCCTAAAGATCTAAACTTTTAACATTTCAATTGCTCTTATTGCTCTAGTTTCTAAAGCATCTATTTTACCTAAATGCTTAAAATTATATTTAAAATATTTATTCACCAGTAGTCTTTGATATTTTGATTATAAAGATTAGAAAATGTTACAGGCATATAACTCTATTTGTAACTTTATCACTTATCTCTCCAAGCTTATCTCTCACATCTCCCAAAATGCATCCTTCAAAAAAGCCAGCCACACTAAACTATTAGCAGTTTCCTGAAGTTGTCACTTTTACTCTTCTACACATTAGAGGTACTTAGTGAATGGTAATTCTTACTAAAGAGTAACCTGTATGATAACTCTGGAGAGTCTGACTTTACAAAAAATACTACTATCAATTCCTCTCAGTATACAACTTTTTCTTTTTTGATTGACTGGTCTTTTTCATATCCTTCCAAAATTAATCATTCATTTTAGTTCAGAATTTTTTATTTTGGCATACCTGGGTCTGGAGTGTAAGTGAATGGCTGAACATCATGAGATCTTCCGGCATTGGTCACTACATATATTCCCACCGATACTGGCAATGTTATATGTTGATCATGATATGGGGGAACCTTCACAATAAGATGATTCTAATTGAAAGAAAATTAGAAGAGTCAGAAAAGAAGTAATATTTAAATACAAATTTTGAAATAAAAATTGTAATTAAGTACATTTCCTGTTAGCTATAAAGTTTAACAGTCCTACTAGAAAAAAATATTTTAAAGCTCAGATTCACAGGCATCAGGATATTAACCTTAAAACTACTTTAAAATAAAATCCAAATGTTTTAGAATGGCTTATAAGTTTCCCACCCTGGCAACTTTATCTCATTCCCATTCTCCCCAGATTGTTTATACTCTAGCCACACTGCCCTTCTCAGTCCATTCTTTTAACATACTAATTTTTACCACAGAGCCTTTACAACTCACTGTTCTCTCCTATTGGAATATTTTTCCTTTACCTGTTCAAATGTCTACTTTCTTAACCATTTTCAGGTCTTATTCAAATGTTACCTCTTCTCTGACTATCCTTGGGAATGAAGGTAGCCCCCTTCCCAGTCTGAATTACATAATCTTGTTTATTTCTAAAACAGCACTTACCACCTGAAATTACCGTGATTATTTGCTTATTTTTTTCTGGTCTCTCTCCAACTTCGAGAATGTTAAATTCCATGAAAACCTAGACATTTTGTTCTCCAGTCTATCTATCCTGTTAAGCGCCTTACTCAAAATACACACAACTATATTTGTTGAATAAAACAATGAATAAATTTTGAGGAAAAAATATGCCCACCAAGCACAGTATCAGTTACCATATGTTCTGTACAACCTTAAGTGAGATATATTTCACAAGGCAGCTCACTGCTTGCTAATCACTTTAGTTCTCATTTAGCCAAATAGGGTTCAGTTTACCTAAACCCCAGTAAATCAAAGTTATTTTTTGTCAGAAAAGTGGCAGAAGCATCCTTATAAGAAAAGGGAAGAGTTCATAAATGCTTCACCAGCACTTATTCAAAGGTACTCAAGGGTACTACATCTTCTTGTAAGATACTGTGAAACACATTAGACTTCCTCTATTTTACCCTGGTACAATAGAGTAACGGGAAGGAACATCAAGAGATAGCGATTATGCTTTTGTACTTGAGAACATTGATATGCAGGACGTGACAGCTGAGGGTGAAGTGCATTTAATGACATTGCTTAATTAGACTATAGTTAGTTGACTCAGTTGAATAGAACAAGTGACAAATAAGGCCAAGATGAAGGTTCCAATTTCTGAACAGTTAATTTGTGTCTAAACCATCTTAAAACACTGTGAAATAGTCACATTATAAACAAAAAATATCTGACAGCACATACTCTATATCACATATCATCAAAAAAATGTAACTGCACTAACCCAACTTCTAAGAAAGTGTTTTTTAAATCTGGCCTATCCTCATTTTTCTACTCTTTGGATTAAACACTGCAACTGCAACACAAAGCAGTTTAAAAGACTGCTGAACCGATGGACATGTAAAGTATCCTCCCATTTTAAAATTATTTGGCAACCCCTATAAACAAATTATTCTTCTGAATAAAAACTTCGTTTTGGTAATGAGTAACAGAATTAGTGTCAAAATGTTAGTTACTTAAGCAAATCTACTTTGAAACCTTTGAAAAACCAAACGAACCTATTTTGATACTAATTCTTCATATTTCCTCAGTCTGAATCTATTCTACAAGCAATTTGGATTAAAAACTAAGTAAATTGTGAATAGTGATAGAAAGTTGTTTTTAAATATGACTCTCACAAATTAAGAGCAGTTAACTATTACTGAGCTAGGAGTACAGCAGAGACAAAACAAGCAAAGGATTAGAGGCTTTTGGAACAGGTACAATGTTCTCTGGGGTAAAAGGAGAACATCTGAATCTTAATTTCTTAGAAAAATCTTCTTGGATTCAAAAATAACAATTTTCTTTTTCCCAAGGGATAAACTTTTTCAGAATTTACAAGCAATGGTGCTAGATTTTTTCTCTCTCCCAAGAGATAATTTATCATTCCTAAATAAAACAATTTAAAAACATATAATGTCTGAACTCTCGAGCCTTTGTTTAGTTTAGTTATTCACACAGATTCTGAGGATCTTTTTGGTATTTCTATTAAGAACTTGTTTTCCATATTTATACTGGAAATTCCAAAAGCGTCTCCGTATGTTTTTATTCTTACACTCCAAAAATGCAATAGAAAGAACCTTGAAAACTAAAGGCTGAGAAACAATAATCTATACAATTTTCTATTTTTGATATATTAATGCTTGTTTCATGCTTTTAAAAACAAGTTATTTTAAATCAAACATACCTCTGCCTGTTTTTTTTTAATACACCCATTTTTTGGTATCTAGTTCCCTTTTAAAAATAACCTCCACATTGCAAGCTGTTAGCTCTCTTTCTTTTTTTAAAAAATAATATATTTTATTGATTATGCTATTACAGTTACCCCAATTTCCCCCCTTTGCCCTCCTCTACCCAACACCCCCATTTCCTCAGGTAATCCCCACACCATTGTTTATGCCCATGAGTCATGCATATAGGTTCTTTGGCTACTCCACTTCCTACACTGTATTTCACATCCCTATGACTATTTTGTAACTTAACTACCAATTTCTACTTCTTAATCCCTTCGCCTTTTCACCCACTCCCCCAGAACCACCCCCTCTGGTAACCATCAAAATGTTCTCTATATCTATGCTTCTGTTCTGCTTATTTGCTTAGTTTGTTTTTTAGATTTAATTGTTGATAGATATATATTTATTGCCATTTTATTGTTCATAGGCTTGATCTTTTTTTTTCTTAAATAAGTCCCTTTAACATTTCATATAATAATGGCTTGGTGATGATGAACTCCTTTAGCTTTTTTTTTTTTTTCTGGGAAGCTCTTTTATCTGTTCTTTGATTCTAAATGATATCTTTGTTTGGTGAGTAATCTTGGTTGTAGGTCCTTGCTTTTCACGACTTTGAATATGTCTTGCCAATCCCTTCTAACCTGCAAAGTTTCTTTTAAGAAATCAGCTGACAGTCTTATGGGAACTCCCCTGTAGGTAACTAACTGCTTTTCTCTTGCTACTTTTAAGATTCTCTCTTTATCTTTAACCTTTGGCATTTTAATCATGATGTGTCTTGGTGCAGGCATCTTTTCTCTTGCTTTCTTTCAAAACCAACATACACACACGCAGAGGTGGCAAAATTAGGGTTACAGCTGTAATACAAATAAATAATGATAATACATAACACAAGAATAAACTATTTCACATACTCACAACTGTAAACTTTTTGCCCACCCCTGTGTGTATGTGTGTATGTGTATAATAAGCAAAAAATGGCCTATAGAACTTATCTAAAATTGTTAAAATTGGAGTAGATATAATGGCAATATGCCTATCACATATTATGGCCTTGACTAAAAGAGACAAATATTAAACAAAGAACTATTTTCTCCAACTTTGTTAATCTCAATTTTTGTATAATAGAAAAAGTTTAGGGCTCCAGTTGATTTTTGGGCTTGCAAATAGCTACCACAATTACTAATAACTGCAATTTCAAAGTTATCTTCAAATGGTCTTTTTTATTATACCATCTTCTGAACATTTTTTAATATTATAGAGGCCCTTTCAAATTTTCTGTATAGGCCTGATATTTCTTTATAACCAGTAAGTCTCATTTCTTTTAATAGGTTTTCTGATCATCCATCCCCCTAAATGTTTAATTTTTGTGTTTTTTCTTTAATATAATACCTAGGACCAAGTCTTTATACCTCAGATATGATTCTACTCTAAATACTTCCCAGAAATCCTCTTAAGGAAAAAAAAATCCAGAAAGTTCTCTTTGCAAAAGATAAAAATTTAAAAATTAACAGTAGAACCAGAGAATCAATGAAAGATCCTATTGTAATTTAATTTGTTTACATACTTGTTTGCAAAACCCCCAGGATCTCTAGGTATAGCTACCAAATAAGGATATAACTCCTTTCTATTCCACCACATATCTTTTTTTTATGATTATTATAGCTGGCATAATGCACTGAAGAAAAGTTTTTTAAAAATATAACTACCTCATGCCTCAAAAGTAAAGAAAGAAGGAAGGAAGGAAGAAAAGAGGAAGAAGAGAGGAAAAAGAAAATGGCTTCATCTTCGGGACTCTCTTAGACCAAGCTTGCTCTATGGAACCTCTCTGGCTGTTTCTGATTTGTGTCCTTTTGCTGTAATAAAACTAAAATAGTTAAGTATAGTTCTTTCCTGAATTCTGTGAATTGTTCTAGCAAGTCTGAAAGGGGAGTGGGAACCGTTGAATTTGAAGCCAGCTGTTCAAAAGTGAGAGTGGCCAAGGGACCACTGAACTTGTGGCTGATGTCTAAAGGGAGAGCAGTCTTAGGAAGTACTATGCCCTTTGAGTTTGGCAATATATTGGATATAACATATTGGATGTATGATATTTAAAATTGTATTAGATTTTTCCTAAAATACAAAGGAATAAAAATAAATAAAATACAAAGGAATTCAGAACATTTTTTAAAAACTAAATACAGTCTCAATTTTTTTGCCTTTTCTATCTCTCTGCTTGTTTTCATTTGCTTTTTGATTCCTATCAGCATTTTATGCTAAATTTTAGGCTTTGAGTATTTTACACATTATTATGTCTCTACTTCTCTAGTCTCTATGATCTACACCTAAAAATACTATTGTTCTACATGTTTTCTATCTGATTTGCATATAAATTTATCCTCTTCTGCTAGTCTCAACATTTGTTTGGTCCTATTTGCTCTGCATTAATTCTTAAGTCAGTTCTTTATTCTTGTTTTCAAGCTCCTTTTCCTTGTTATCTAAAAAACAATCCATAGTGAGGGCCTACAAATTCACACTCTTTAATACGAATCTAACAAATTGTGCTTTTGAGTATAAAAAGGTAACTAACAAACATAAAACAGTTGGAACGTAGCAAGTATTCTGTAAATAAATTTCCTTTGATTTAACTCATAATAGGTTAAGATTTAAAATAATCCAAATTCCCAGAGCAAATAAATAATAGAAAAGATATGTTTCATTTGCTAGCAATGACAATTTGCTAATGCATTTAAAACTTTTTAAAATAGAGAACTCTCACTTTTAGCATCAGTGGAATAGTTCTATTTCAGTTAAAGAAATTCAAGAAAGAAACTAAATGACTTACATCAATCCCATATAAAGAAAAAATTTAATCTGTTGATTCAGGAAAATTTCAGAACAAAACTGAATTTCTCAGAGAGTAAACCATCAAACTATAAAAAGGCTTAAATTATACCTGATGAAATAACTCCATGTCAATTTCAGCTTCTGACTTCCAAGAGTTTTCATCTGATTGAAATAAAAACAGTGGCTTACTAAAATTTTGAAAAAAATTTTACTTTGCAGTTATGACTGTATCTTTATAACAAAGTGAAATATGCAACAATATTTATACCAGTATTATGCCTACTTACCAGAAATATTTTCTTGGAAAATCACTTTAGTTCCTTTCAGAAAGTTCTTGCCAATTAAAAATACTTCTTCCTCTCCTTTCACTGAACAGCTATGCAAGCTTTTCTTTAAAATTTCTGGCACTCCTGCTGGCTGAGCTGTGGGAATACATTAAGCATTCCATAAGAAGAACCACCAAAACTTATTTCTTACCTAAAATCAACCCTCAATTGTTGTCTTTGTTGACCTCTAAATTTGACTTCCTTTAATCTACATCTTAACTTTTACCCTAACAAAGAACAGGAAAAATAGAAAAACCCCTATTAATTTTTAATAACTCTTATAAGGTTTTATGGGAATGGATTAGTGTCTAAGATGAGGTTTTAATTTACTATATGTCATCTTTGTTTTCTCATTACAGAAATAAAAAAGTTTTAAAATATGGACTTGGTCTTGTTTTTGTCTCAATAACATTTTTTACAACTTCAATTTAAAAACATGCTTGTCCCATAATCCTAACCTTAAAAATGTCAGCTGTGCTATGCCACTGTAAGACTTCTGAGGCAATGAGTTCCTCGGGGTGGTACTGGGGCTCCTTTAAGGACCTAGACCCAGGAGTCAGAAGACCTACACCAAAAGAGTACCTGAACACAGACTGCATCCAATTCAGAATAATTCTACCAGGGAAATTTCCCTGAACTGGAATACCCTGAGGTTAAAAAGAAAATGCACTTGATTTTCAGTTACAAAGACTACAAACTACTATTAAAATTAGCAAAGACGTTGACAAGCACTGAGGAGCCAGGTCTAATGAATAAATTGTAATCAGCTTACCAACTTCCTCATGCCAGGATTTCCTTAAGAAAACTTAATAGGTATTGCTTAGTAAATCAGGTTCCAAACAAGTAAATCAGGGAAATACTGGGTTAAGCAAAGCTAAATGAACAAAAGAATTTCTCCAAGCATTTCATACTCTGATGTACACTAAGTATCTAAGAAGTTAGTATAGTATACAGTCTCCCCAATATATTTGACTCCCAAAACATTCTTCTTTAATGACACCTAAGTACTAGTTTTCTACCAGAATACTTTCTAGGATACTAGTATATGTCAGTAAATACCTTCTTTAAAGGCTTCACTTATTTATTTTCAGAGAGGGAAGGGGATGGAGAAAGAGAGGGAGAGAAAGAAACATTGGTCAGTTGCCTCTCACACGTCCCCAACAGGACACCTGGCTCACAACCCAGGCATGTACCCTGGCTGGGAAATGAACTAGCAACCTTTCGGTGCAGGCCGATACTCAATCTACCGAGCCACACCAGCCAAGGCAGTAAATATCTTTTAAGTTCTCAAAAAGCTGTTCCCCTTAAGGTTAAGCACTTTGACATAAATAGTTACACTATGTTTTTTTAAAATTAGTTAACTAATTATTTTTTAACCCTTACCTAACGATTAGCTTACTAATTTTATAAAGAGGAATGGGGAGTGTGGGGTGGGGGAGAGAATGTGAGAGTGAGAGACGGAGGAGGGGGGGGGGGAAGGGAGGGAGGGAGGGACAGAGAGAGACATTGATGTGAGAGAAACATCAATTGGTTGCCTCATATATGTGCCCTGACTGGGAATCGAACTTGCAACTTTTTGGTGAGCAGGACGATCAATGCTCCAGTCAACAGAGCCACCCAACCAGGGCTGTTTTTTTTTTTTTTTCATTAAACTTATTGGGGTAACACTGGTTAATGAAATTACACTATTTGTTGTTTTAGTAAACCCTTATAACATATATACTACAAAGGTAAACATCTATCACTTGTATCAACTTCTAAATTAATGAGATACTCTAAGTTTTTAACCCTTAGATACTTATATATGTCGTAGTTAATTTATCTGTACAAGTAATGTGGGAAACTGTTATTGTAAAAATATTCGCTGCCCCTTTTTCCCTAGTGGAAAGGCTGTAATTCTTGCTCTGTTCACATGGGGATTAGCCACGTGACTTGTTTGAATAATGAAATATGAACTGAAGTAATGTACTAGTTCCAAACAAAAGTTTTAAGAGCCCCACAAGGTTCAACCATCTCCTTTTTCCTCCACCACAAAAATAGCAATATCCCAGATACTAGCAGCTTCTTCAGCCTGGATCCCAGAGTGAAGAGAATGGACCTGCTTCCAGAACACAGCCAATATCATCATAAAGTCAGAGAGAAGTAAAAACTGTTTTAAGCCACTGAGATTTTTTTCTGGTTGCTTGTTACTGCAGCATCATTTAGCCTCACTTACTGATACAAACAAGTATCCTATTAAATATTTAAATGGCAAATGACATTCTCAGCAATGCCTGAGAGCTTAAAGAAATTGTGATGTATACATACACACGTCTAGAACCCACAGGGTTAATGTATGAACACAATGGAAACAGTTATTGGTCAGACACTGGCAATTACATATCCTTTTTAAATAATTAATTCACAGAACTAATTTATAACTTTTTGGAGTAATAATGGAACTACATATTTGTTTTTAAAGGAAATTCAAAATATGGTAAATATTGTTTTTTATTAGCAAACAATAAGACGTACAAAATTATATGACTATATTGTACTAACAAAATGAGTGGAAACTCTATAACCTTTCCCTCCATTTTCAAATACTATGTGGAAATTCCACTTCACTGATTATTATCAGAAATTTTTTTCCTAGCTCATTTTTTCCTTTTATTTATTAAAGGCCTGAGACGGCAAAATAAGACCCCTCTGAAAGTTTAATGTATATTTACTGCCTATATATTTATACTTACATTACACAAAAAACTAGTCTGTTACTGTTCAAGATAATTTAACTTTAAACTTTTGACCTTAAATGGTTGTTTTTATTTAAAAAGTTTAGTGGTTACCTAACAGGACAGACCTCACACTAAACAGAACTAAAGTCAGGATTATTTAAGCATTAACTGTTTTAGTTTTATCTTTAAGTAATTAGTAAGCTGACTCTTGAAAGTGATCACACTACTTAAAAAATTTTAACAAAAAAAAACTACCACCTATCTGATATTATAAAAACAGTGTATTTTTAGATGCTTTCAAATTCTGGTCTCAGAAACAAAGTTGAACCTTGGCTGGTGTTTTGTTGGAGCTCAGTTTGTTGGAGCACCATCCCGTAAACCATAAACCAGGACCTAGGCTAAGTGAAATAAATCAGTTAAAGACAAATACTAGATGATTCACTTATATGAAACCTAAAGAACAAAATACATGAACCAACAAAATTGAAACAGACTCACAGATACAGAGAAGAGACTGGTGACTGTGAAAAGGGAGGGGGGTTAGGGGATGAGATGAAAAAGGTGAAGGGATTAAGAAGTACAAATTCGTAGTTATAAAACAGTCATGGGGATGTAAAGTACAACACAGGGAATTAATTATAATAACTATGTATGGTGCCGGGTGAGTACTGGAAATATTGGGAGGAGCACTTTGCGAAGTGTATGATTGACCACTGTGCTATATACCTAATACAAAATAACGCTGAATGTAAACTGTGATAAAAATTATTCCAAGAAGGTGAACAGCAAAAAAGTATGAAAATTCATATTCCTAATTTGATATAGTATAACTAAATAATATAAACAATATATCAAAACAAAAAACATATATACATTTATTGTCTGGAAAAATCTAAAGATGTCAAAAATGTAAAAGAGGCCCTAGATGGGTAGAGCTCAGTTGGTTAGAGCATTGACCCCATATGTCAGGGTTGTGGGTTTGATCCCTAGGGTCAGAGCACATATAAGAATCAACCAATGTGTGCATAAATAAGCGGAACAACAAATTGCTGTTTCTCTCCCTCTCTCTTTAAAAATCAGTAAATTAAAAAATAATTTTTAAAAAAGAATGTAAAAGGGGGTGATTCTCCCATCCTCTTAAAAACAAACAAAAAGGTAAGCAATGTATCCAATGGCCACTGTTAGACCAACAAGCAGAAGCAGGTCACAAGGCACAACATGAATTCTGGCATTAAGCCTTTTTCCATTGAGTGTCTCTAGATAGAATATCAAATATCTGTTTCCTCTCCTCCCTTCCACCTCTATCACCTTTTGGCCCCTCTTCATTTACTACCTCACTCTCATCTTCCTGTTTCCTTCTACCTCCCATTCCAATTCTAACCTTTCTTACTAACCTACTTCCTTTTCACTTCTCATTCTACTCCAACTACTCAAACCAGCCAAAATGGTTTTATTTATGGAAATAAACACAAATGAGAAACTTGTAATGGAACAGAGATTCTTATTTTTACTTTTTTAAATAAAGATTTGGGGGATCTTTTGTTTCACTATGTATTACTTGTATGTTTACTTTTCCTCTTGCCTCATACACTCCACTCCAAAGCTTACTAAGTTTTGGAGCCTCAGGCTCCTTAAAATAGTCAGGATAAAATTCAAATTCTTTAGCTCAACACATAAGTCTCTTTATGAAGGAGATCCTGACTAGCTCTATTAGTCTCAAATCTTACCACTTCTTCTTAGATATTTTTTTGTTCCAATCACATGAAACTGTTTTTAATTCCCTTAAAAGAAGCAAACTCTTTCAAAAGTATACCTTTTTTTTTTTAAGTTTTCTACTTTATTTTTTTAAATTTTATTGATTATGCTATTACAGTTGTCCTGATTTTCCCTCTCTGGTCCCTTCTACCGAGCTCTCCCCATTATTCATGTCCATTGGTCACGCATATAAGTTCTTTGGCTACTCCATTTCCTATCCTGTACTTTACATCCCCATGGCTATTCTGTAAATAATTATTCTTCTTAATCCCCTCACCTCTTCAGCCAATTCCCTACACCCCCTCCCATCTGGCAACCATCAAAATGCTCTCTGCAACCATGATTCTGCCTGTTCTTGTTTGCTTAGTTTGTTTTTTAGATTCAATTGTTGATAGATTTGTGGGGGGGGGGGGGTGCCATTTTATTATTTATAGTTTTGACCTTCTTTTTCTTAAATAAGTACCTTAACATTTCTTATAATAATGGTTTGGTGATGATACACTCCTTTAGTTTTTTCTTGTCTTGGAAGTTCTTTATCTGCTCTTTGGTTCTAAATGATAGTTTTGATGGGTAGAGCAATCTTGGCTGTAAGCCTCTGCTTTTCATGACTTTGAATGTTTCCTGCCAATACCTTCTAGCCTGTAAAGTTTCTTTTGAGAAATCAGCTGACAGTCTTATGGGAACTCCCCTGTAGGTAACTAACTGCTTTTCTCTTGCTGCTTTTAAGATTCTCTCTTTAACCTTTGGCATTTTAATTCTGATGTATCTTGGAGTGGGCCTCTTTGCATCCATCTTGTTTGGTGACTCTCTGTGCTTCCTGGACTTGCATGTCTATTACCTTCACCAAATTAGTAAAGTTTTCTTTCATTATTTTTTCAAATAGATTTCCAATTTCTTGTTCTTTTTCTTCTCTGGCACCCCTATCATGCAATTGTTGGACTTCTTGAAGTTGTCCCAGAGGCTGCTTATACTATCCTCATTTTTATTTTATTCTTTTTTCTTCTTGTTGCTCTGATTGGTTGTTTTTTTCCTTCCTCATGTTCCATATCATTGATTTGATTCTCGGCTTCATCCACTCTACTGTTGTTGCCTTGTAAATTGTTCTCTATTTTAATTAGTATACCCTTTGTTTCTGAATGGACCTTTTTTTATGCTGTTGAGGTCCTCACTAAGTTCCTTGAGCATCCTTGCAACCAGTGTTTTGAACTCTGCATCTGATAAGATTACTCATTTCCATTTCATTTAGTTCTTATTCTGGAATTTGGATCTGTTCTTTCCTGTGGGCCATGTTTCTTTGTCTCTTCATTTTGCAGCCTCTCTGTGTTTGTTTCTATGTTTTAGGTGGAGTTGCTTTGACTCTGTGCCTTGGTAATGTGGCCTAATGTAGTAGGTTTCCCAGTAGGGTCCAGTGGCACAGACTCCCCTATCACCCATGCTGGGTACACTTGAGATATGCCACTTGTGTGGGCTGAGTACACCCTCCTCTTGTAGTTAGAGCCTTGGTTGCTGTTGGCAGATCAATGGGAGGGATTCACCCAGGCCAATCAGCTACAAGGATTGGCTGTGACCACTTAACACCAACCTCTGCCCTCTGTGGAGGATCAGCTGTGCAGAGGCAGTGTAGTGGTGCTTCATGTCATCTGTAGCTGTCCACTGGGTGCAGTGACCCTGGGGTTTCCTGGGTGGTGCAGACCAAGGTCAGCCCCCACCTGTGTTTTGCTTGGGGCCACCCTGCCTGAGCTATAAAGCAATCTAAGATGGCTGCTACTTGTGCTGGGCTTGAAGATTCCCAGGCAAAGCCAAGCTGAGAATCTAGGCTGGCTACTGCTAGTGCTGGGCCTTGGGCTCAATGAGGCCAGCTGTTGCTTGTTTGAGAGGATTTCGGAAGTTGTGAAGCATAAGCCAAGACCAGCCATTTACATGGAAAAGCAGCTTGGGTGGGCCTGTAAATTGTGTGGGTGGAGTCTCTGGGGATTTCCAAGGCAGGTCAAACAGTGTTAGCTGGATTGATGGAGTCTCAGGTATGGCACCAGCCTGCCAGCTCTGTAGGGGGAGGGTTTAGAAAAGGGATAATGGCCTCTGCTTGCCTTGATGCCACACACTTCAGTTTCTCCCTGTGTGCCACTGGTGCTTTCAAGCTGCTACCCTGGTGCTGGAGCTCAGAGGGAGTGAGCCTGAGTAAGTGAGTGTGTGTGTGGGTTTTTTAAGAACTGCTTAGGGATTCAGCAGTTTCTTCCAGTGGCTCGATCCCGGCTGGTTTTTGCAGCCAGAAGTTGTGGGAACTTAATCTTCCTGGCACTGGAACCCTAGACTGGGGGGCCTGGTGTGGGACTGGGTCTCCTTGCTCCTAAGACATTCCTCTTGAATTTTTATCCACCACATGTGGGTGATGGACAAGCCTGTTCCACCTCTGAGCCCCTCCTACCAGTTTGGAGGGATGTGGTTTCTTTAATTCCATAGTTGTCAGATTTCCATTCCCCTCAACTTCTGACAGTTCTGAGTGATGGTTGTTCTATATTTGTAATTTTGATGTTGTGCGAAGAGGCGATCCATGTCTGCCTATGCCACCATCTTGACCAGAAATCACTGAATATATTTATATACACTTCCTTCTACCCAAAATGACCCTCATCTAAGTCTTATCCTTCTGGGTTTATCCCTATTTGTCCTTTAAGACACAGGTGAAATTTTACTATCTACAAGCAGTCTGGATTAGAGGTTCTTCTTTTCTATGTTCCCACTGTACCTTATATATGCCTTTATATCATTTCATAATCTAATAGGGAGTTTGCCTGTCAGTTTTTACCCTAGCCCACTGGACCTGTAAGCTCCTTAAGCTATCATGTCTTTATTTCCAGAGTTGGGCACACTGTAACTATCCATTAAGTTAATTGTGAAGCTTTTCCAAAACATCTGTAAGACTCACTTTTGGAGATTAAGTGGCATGTTTTTTTTTGTTTTGTTTTGCTTTTGTTTTTTAATGCAATAAGAGGGACTTGAACAGATAGCTAGGACTGTGATGCACTGCATTTACACTGAATAAATGACTGACTGGCAACGAGGCATTGTTTTGTTAGAACACTGTACTGTTTCTATGAATTAAACTGTAGCCTCAAGAAAGCACAACTAATTGAAGAAAAAACAAACCTCACCTGAACAATTTTACTGCCTTCCAAAATTTGTTGACTGATTCCACGAATATGAAAAAGTTTAGTAATATAGCACACTGTCTTTTAAAAATAGGTAAAAGAAAATGATTGAGGAACAGAGACCAAATGTTCAAATTGAAACTGATCAAAATAATTGTCAACATTTTTGAAAAAAAATGATATTAAAACAGGGAGTAAAAGTATAGAAAATGGTGATTTAAAAAACTATGTTTTCTATGAGTCATAAGATGGATTTCAGAGAAATGTTGAACAAGAAACTACCGTATGATCCAGCAATTCTACTCTAAGGTATATACCCTAGAGAATTGAAAACATAGGTCCACAAAAGTACACACATGTTGATAGCAGCATTACTCATAACAGACAAAAGGTAGAAAAAACCCCAATGTCCATCAACAAATTAATGGATAAACAAAGTGTAGCATATCCAAACAACTGAATATCATTCAGTTGTAAAAAGGAATGCAGGACTGATATATAATACAATATTGATAGACCTTGGAAGTATATTATGTTAAGTGAAAGAAGTCAGACACAAAGGCCACATATTGTATGACTTCATTTATATGAAATGTCCAGAATAGGCAAACCCACAGAGATAGAAAGTAGAATAATGGTTGCCAAGGACTGGGGTGACAGGAGTTTGGAGAGTGACTGCTAATAGGTACAGGGTTTCTTATTGAGGTGGTGATAAAAATGTTATAAAATTAGATAATGGTGATGGTTGCACAACTTTATGAATATAATAAAAACCTCTTAATTTTACCATTCAAAATTCTGAATTATATATGGCATGCAAATTATAACTCAGTAAACTACTATAAAAAAGCACGCATGAATCTGATTGTTTATAAATTTAAAATAACCAATTAAATGTCTATATGCTAATACCCTGCTAATTAATAACTTTTAAGCTATAAAATCTAAGAAGTAATATACATTATTATGTTATAGTTGAACAAAATAAAATCCTTACCTATATTCTGTAGTAGACACAAGCTCAAAACAATGGGCAAATAAAATCAGATTATCTCTTTCAACTGCCATTTCCTACCTTAAACAATCAAGATTCCTTCTCTTTCTTGTTTTATTAAAAGTAAAACAAATCATCTCTATTCTATTAACATCACAAAGTTATTGTCACGATCAAATAGGATAATGTAGTAAATTATCAGTGGGAAACTCAATTAGAGCATGCCCACTAAAGAGGGGGAATGATGTTACTGCTAAGGAGTTACAGCATGATTAACCCAGTCTTCTTTCCTCCCTCTTCTGCATCTGTCTACCTGCATAAAGCGTAAGTTTTAGACTGTTTGCTGTCAGTTGGTAAGAAGCCTGCAAATGTGGACGGCTGCTGTGACAGAGCAGATAGATTTATAAAGAAGTCCAGTCTTTTTTCTGTCAGTTTTATCAGTAATAAAATTAGTATTTTCATCTTAATATCTTTAACTCCTATGTGTCTAATTCCAATTACAAGGGGAACATTCATTAACTTCCTAAGACCTTACCATACATGAAAGTTCTTTATAAAACATAGATACCATACAGAAATAAGGTATTGCTGTGAAAATATTAGTTAATACCTTTTCCTGTTCATCTAGAGTAACAGTTAAGCAAAAACAATTAAAAAGCAATAAAAAATTTAAATATTTCATTTTGTCTCTAGTTAATAAAGCAAGGTTGTCTGACCAACCTACATACCTTTAGTATATTTAATGAAAACCTCTAATGATCCAAGAATATTACATTTTGAACACAGAATGATGACATTCACTAAATAGGATGATAGATTTTTTAAAAGATATTATTTATCCATTTTTAGAGAGAGGTGAAGGGAAGTAGAAAGAAAGGGAGAAAAACATCAATGTGTGGTTGCCTCTGGCATGCCCCCATTGGGGTCCTGGCCTGCAACACAGGCATGTGCCATGACTGGGAATCAAACCAGCAACCATTTGGTTTGCAGGTGGCACTCAATCCACTGAGCCACACCAGCCAGGGCAGGATGATATTTTTAAAAAATCAAATCATTAATCCATCAGGACAAGTGTGCAGATCAAGAGGCTTAGACTCTTGCCTAAATGATTAGAACTAATTGATACTCATAGAAATTACTATTAGAAATGGTTTAAGCTAAATATACAATGTTTGAAGAAAAAAACAGTCTGCATGAAATTCTACGAAAATAGTAAATTAATAAGAAATATGGAAGCTCTTTATCATGTAAGCTTATTTGCAAATTATTATTCTAACAATTCCTCTTTTAAAAATGGCATGGGGAGTATAAAAAGGTACCCCGTTTTTTAAAAGAAAGTACTGCCGATGTTTATCTAATCCAATTTCTCTAAGCAGATGGAAAGGACCAAACAGTCAACTAAAGGGATAAAAACATATGTCCCACACCTCTACAATAAATGACATCTACAAAGGAAATGGAAGGGATAATATAAATATTCAAGTAAAATCCCCAAATTTAAATTTAGATTTACTTTCTAAAGTCATAAAAATAATCTAAGTTATACAACATAAATCTCCTAGGTAGAAGAAACAGTTCTCTAATATAAAATACTATAACCATAGTCCTAACCATCCAGAGGCTATGGCTACAATGAAACAAATTGTTCAAACTTGGTCTTTCAGCACTGCACTTTAAATGATTGTGGTGGCTAAGAGCACAGGCTTAGAATCCTGGTCTTACTATTTACAAGCTATGTGACCTTGAAGAAATAATTTAATCTAAAACTCACTTTCATCAACTATAGAATGGAACCCGTATATGGATGTGTAAGGGTTAATGTGATGGTTAGGGTTAAGTGATGTAATGCCTACAAAGTAGTTAAGAAAATCCCTGGCATAGAAAGTTCAGAACATAGTAATTTTTATTATTAGTTATATATGCCTTCTACTGCATGCTGCTGCTTCTTAGGGCTTTCATATCCACCCCAGACCTCCCAGGGAGATATACTTTTTTGACAATGTGGGCATATATTATCATTAATGTTAATAATTAACAAATGATAATAATAATTACAGATGAAAATTTCAGAAAATCATGTTTTCACCCTGGCTGGGTATTTCAGTTAGTCTGAAAGTTGTCTGGCTAGGCCAAGGTTGCAGGCTCCATCTCTGGTCAGGGCACATACAAGAAGCTACGAATGAATGCATACATAAGTGGAACAACAAATGGATATTTCTCTCTTTCTCTCTCCACCCCCCTCCTTCTCTCTCCCTTTAAAATGAATAAATTTTTTTTTAAAAAAGAAAGTCAGTCATGCCCTGAGTGGTGTGGCTCAGTTGGTTGGGCATTGTCCCACAAAGCAAAAGGTCATGGGTTCGATCCCTGGTCAGGGGTGCGTATGTGAGGCAACCAATAGATATGTCTCTCTCACACTGATGTTTCTCCCTCTTTCTCCCCTTCCTTTCCCTCTCTCTAAAAATAAATAAAATCTTTTAAAAAGGAAGAAAATTATGTGCTCTATTTCTTTTGTGGTTTCTACTACCTTTACCTAGATATTTGTACTGTAACAACACCTTAATGAATAGAAAATGAGGAAATAAATGAACAAACTAATGAAAGAAGGAACAAACAAAGTTGGCAACCATCTCCCGGTCCCTGCTAAAGAAGTATGGTCTGAGTTATCGAGCATCTCCTGGCTCTGGCCTTCAGAGTGTAGCTATGGTTCTTCATACTCAAAGAAGAACTGCATATGCTGAGCTAGAATTGGAATTCCATCCTCATAGTACTGAAGTTGGGACATCTTGTGAATTATAGTAAATTCAGAACTGAACTACTCCAATTAGAAAAGCTTTAAAACTCAATAAACCATCTATAGAGTATTCATTCTGCCCCGATCTGAATGTGATAGAATGAACACAGAACCTATGATCTTTAAAAGCAGCCTATTTATAACTGAACATTATCCAGATTAAATAGCCCAAGGAAATACTAGTACCAAAACAAATTTTTCGTAAGAATGAAAAGTAGAGAAATCCATTTGAGCTCTCAAGATCAGAAAGATATTTTAGTACTTTCTTTTTAAACTTAGGGTGTTTGTTAAACTAATTAATGGCTACAATAATTTCTGAGATGAATTAAAAGGAAAGGAAAAACAAGATTTACAAGGATAAATAATCTGACAAAACTAAACTATAATTAAGTAATAAAGGCTCCATAATTGTCCTAAGGGGTAGCAAGGTCATAATAGCCACAACAATCCAACAAGAAATTCAACTGAATGGAATGAGTCTCTCCTGTTCTTTTGAATTCAGGGATAAATTGCAAAGAAAAAATACCAAAGAAAATTACACTTCATGAAAATCTTCTTGAGCATTTTATAAAGGAAATGTTTTCTTATCTATTATTTGTAATAATACTCATTTGAGGGAAACCAGAATATGTGGTGATTTGCATTCAACAACATAATTGAATTTAAACACACGTGTCATTTACTTTCTATGTTCAGGTTAGCAAGATAAGAATTTCATTTCCCATTTCCCAACACTAAACTATAATACTTTAATTTGTAATCAGATCCCTAACTGCTGTATATTTACAAAGTTCTGCTTCTACCTTACTGTTTAAGTACAGCTGACATACAATTTGATACTAGTTTCAAATGTATAACATAGTGATGTGACATTTATATACCTTGTGATGTGATCACCACAAGTCTAGTAATCACCTGTCACTGAACAAAGTTATGATATTATTGACTATAATCCCTGTGCTGTATTTACATTCCTATGACTTATTTATTTTGTAACTGGAAACTTGTACCTCTTATTCTTTCACCTTTTCATCCATCCACCCCAGCTCCCTCACCTCTGGCAATCATCAGTTTGTTCTCTGTATCTATGAGTCTGTTTCAACTTTGTTCATTTATTTTGTTCTTTAGATTTCACATATAAGTGAAACCATATGGTATTTGTCTTTCTTTGGCTGACTTACTTTACTTAGCATAATACCCTCTAGGTCCTTCATATTCTTGCAAATAGCAAGATTTCTTTCCTTGTTATGGCTGAGTAATATTCCATTGTGTACATGTACATCTTTATCCATTCATCTGTTGATGGACACCCAGGTTGCTTACGTATCTTGGCTATTGTAAATAATGCTTACAATGAACACAGGAGGTGCATATATCTTTTACCTACTGTTTCTTAGGTTTACAACCTAAGTTAGGATCAAAGCAATTTATCACACAGTGAAGATATTGAGAAAATCTTTTACCTTTGCAATTTACTTCTGGTAAACTATTCAAATTACTTCTTTTTTTTAAACATTTTTTTATTGTTGTTCAAGTACAGTTTTCTGCCTTTTCCACCCACCTCTCCCCATCTCCCCACTCCTCCCCACCTCCCTCTCCTGTTCAAATTACTTCTTAAATCAGTATAGGATGATATTAGAAAACTACAAAATGCTACATATCTTCCGAATTTTATTCAAAATTACCCACCTTTAGTCTAGAAAATCTGACTATAGTTTTTAACTATTCAGATTTTGCATGAGCAAAAGCTGGAGTATGTGAAACATCTGAAATTTAGAGATGTCTGAAAGATTAATAGAAAATAAAAGAGAAAAACCTCTGTATATTTAGTATCTCCACATTTTCTTACTTACTACATAAAATTGGAGAAGAGGGTGTTTGCAGAGTCAAAGTAGAGCCATCTTTCCTTGTGATATTAACTCGAAAAACCAATCTGGCACGAGTGCTTTTTTTCTTGGAACCGGCAATTCCTATTCTGGCTTCAACATCAGCATTTCTCAATTTCAATATGCCTACGCAGTCCACCCTATACACAGGAAAAAGTACATTAACTAATATTTTCTGTTGTACATAAAATATAATATTTTTAAGAAAACAAGTTTCTTTTTTAAAAAAGTTACTTCCTTATTAATTTTTGAATATGTAATATAAGGTTCCAATTTCAAAAGGTAAGGAAGAGTAAGCTCTGAATATTCCTAATTCCTAATCTTGTCAGGTTTTCATTTATAATGGGAAAAAAACAGTAAAAATGTAAAATCACTATTTCAAAATCAGAATATAAGTAATGGTTAACAAAAGATACTTTTGCTGTTTTTTAATAAATTAATAAATTTAGCCTCTTTCTTTTGGCAGTTAATTCAGGTATTAAAATAGAGGAAATTGGTTTTACTTTTAAAAATATTAGTAACTGTCCCCCAAAGATTGGAACACTATGGAGCCATTAAAATGTATACAATAGCCCTGGCTGGTGTGGCTCAGTAGATTGATTACCAGCCTGTGAACAGAGAGGTCTCTGGTTCAATTCCCAGTCAGGGCACATGCCTGGGTTGCGGGCCAGGTTCCCAGCTGGGGGTGTGCAAGAGGCAACTGAATCTCTCCCATATTGATGTCTCCCTCTCTTTCTCCCTTCCTTCCCCTCTCTCTAAAAGTAAATAAATAAAATTTTAAAAATCTTTCAAAAAAGTATATAATATAGGATAATATTTAATGTTATGAAAAAATGCCTATGATAAATGAAAAGTAAGTTATAAAATAGTAGGTACAATATTAAATTTTATCAGAAAAAAGGATGGAAAGATAAATATCAAAACAGTGGTTACTTCTGGGAAGTTGGCTTTTGAGGGGTATGGCTTTAGCCTTTTATGATTACTATTTTTAATCTATATTTTCAACTTACAAAGATTAGGTACTATTTTTATAATCAATTACTTCCTTTCTTCCACTATATTTATTATTATAATTTTCAAAAATTTAAAAATAAATCTTTACTAAATATTTTTTCAAAATTTTCTTTCCCAATGAACCTCTTACTAATCTATACAAAATAGCTTTCAAAAGGAAACTGAAAACCAACAAGAGAAAAGTCTTTAGCTATCCAATACAAATAATTACAACACACGTCTATTCTGTATCAATATATTTGGTGCTGTTATGGTTCAACTTTATTACTAAAGATCCTTAACAAAATGCTTAAGGAAAAAGAATTTTAATTTAAATCATTAACACTTCTAGTATTTTGCAGGCAGTTAAAGTGCTTAAGATGAAAAATATATCATCCCAGGATATATATTTTTTGTAACATAAGAAAATAAGAACAGAATGTAAATTTAGACTAGCAATATGCTTTTCACATCAGGATGGTTCAAGGCACCATGAATGGTCTCTGTTAAACAGTTTCTACTACAATAAGAAAACAGAATTTAGGAAAGCAAATCAAATTGTAATTTTTATTTTTAATGTTAATATTATTAATCCCAACAAATAACTCTATCGTTTTCTGAAAAGCCAGCATTTCATCTGGCTTTATTTTCCTCTTTCACCACAGAAATTCTCTGGCAAAGGGTAAAAGAGTTCATTTTAACCCATTATCTTTCTACAATAATTTATTTTTTAATTTGTAATATTTAAAACACTTTAATAAGATACTCAAAATCTTCTTCTATACATTGGGAATTTTAAAAAATTTCCATATATAAATAAATAAAATTTTTACTAATTACTTACGCTAGTGTCATGTTGTTGCTTGGATCAAGGCCAACTTCTATGACAGTAGTGCCTTCAATATCCACTTCTTTGCAGGGAGTAGTATTTCGCCCAGTTACCCTGCAGGCCTGATAAAATCCATGTGGTTTCACTCGACCAGAGTCATTACCCACAAACACCTGCAATACTACTGGCTCATTATGGCCTTCCAGCTGAAGTGAGATAACATAAGCATAAACACTAATTAGCCTTTCAAATAATCTAATTGTAAAATCAAACATTTAATACCAAGTCTTATATTTATAACTGGATTACAATAGAGAAATAATTTAAATCCTCAAGAAAAACAGAGGTAAAAGATTTTCTTTAAAGAGAATTGGCTGTTTCTATAGAAAATAAAGTTTAAATTCTGCAATAATCACATTTAATTTCAATTTTAGATGTTTAATGATAAATTATCATTTATAATTAATACATACAAGCAGATACGAATGAATACACAGTGCTTTAGGTATTTATAAATTTATGGACTGCCAAAAGAGTATGTGGGTCACTCAGGATTTACCACCACCATTAACGGAAAATTCATTAAACTGTGTTAGTGGCATCATTATTGTTATCATTTAATGAGAGTACATATGCTAAATTTTTACTCTTTTAAGGCTATTTGAGTAGAAAAGTGTTTGGAGTATAGCTATATAAATAATAAAAAAAAATGGCACTCATTTTCATAGACTAGATGCATGCATATGACATCATTAAGTCCTGGACATCATTAAGTCCTTAATGTTTTAAGACCATTAAAACATTATGGTCTTAAAAACTGCTAAATTGAAACAGGGCCTATATGGATCATTACAGGTATCTAGTAAGTCTTCAAAAAATAAATTATAACTTGTATGTTGGAGAATAAATACGCACTTAAAATAGCATTTGGGAACAAATGTTTCCAATGCTGATTCTTGATAAGGTTTATAATTAAACATTGAAGGTGCTAATGTAGAATGCAGAAAATCACAAAATAACTTGTACAATGTACAGCAAAATACCTGAAAAAAACTCATACATCTTTTCTATTCCAGTATAGCTGTATCTCTGGGATATATCATAATGAGGCAAATAAGCAATCTACCCAAACTGTCAGTCAGCAGTACCTAGAACAGTGTTTGGCACATAGAGGGGTGCAGTATTTGTTGAATGAATAAACTTTTTTAAAAAAGATTTTACGTATTTATTTTTAGAGAGAAAAGGGTGGGAGGAAGAGAGGAAGAGAAACATAAATGTGTGAGAGAAATAATGATCTGTTGCCTCTTGCATGCCCCCAACCAGGCATCTGGCTCACATACCTTTAGGCATGTGTCCTGACTGGGAATCGAACCAGAGACCTTTTGGTTTGCAGGAGGAAGCCCAACCCACTGAGGCACACCAGTCAGGGCTGAATAAACACACTTTCAAGGTCAGTCAATTCACTCCCTATCACAGGCAATTATCTAACCATACTTCTGACCAGATGAGTACTTAGATACAGCAAAACATAAAGTCAGAGCAATTAGGTCAAAAATATTAACCAAACTATCAACATGTCTAATTAGACAAATATTTACAAAAAGTATAACTTCTCACTTGTCTGTTACTTGTTTTGAGTTCAAGGGATTGAGGATGAGTTGATGTGGTGAGTGGTAGAGGAGTAGATATGATATAGTACATGTGACTATTAACCAACCTTATAAATGGTCACAAGTAAATTTCCTGATCCCAAGTTTCTAGCATTATTTCATCCAAGTATAAAACAAAAGGCGATCCAACTAAATATTGTTCAAATAACACACTTACACAAACCATCAAGAATCTACTATGTGACTAGCCAAAATTCCTCTCTATTTGGTAAGGGGTTGGAACATTTGTTAAATATCCTCTACCCACTTTTTTGGGTTTGTCTTCAAAGAGAAATATACTTTGTAACAAGGTATCCCAGGTGCTCAATTTAAGCTTCCTTTTTCTTTAGTCTAAATTCTGAAAAGATGAAAGACTCAGTTGATATCCTAGTCCTTAAACTGAAGACTTATGTTACCTATCAACCAATGCTTTTCTGAGTTGAACAGTCCTGATTATGTTAACCATTTCAAAAACCTTCTTTTCACTCTGGCTGGTGTGGCTCAGTGGATTGAGTGACAGCCTGCAAACCAAAGGGTTGCATGTTTGATTCTGGTCAGGGCACATGCCTGGGTTGCGGCCCAGGTCCCCAGTTGGGGGCATATGAGAGGCAACTGATCAATGTATCTCTCACATATTGAAGTTTCTCTCTTCTTTCTCCCTCCCTTCCCCTGTCTCTAAAAATAAATAAAATCTTTAAAAACACATACCTTATTTTCTAAGTCTATAATAATTTCTGAAATATGTCTTTGAATCCACTTTAAAATTTCTTCTTAAAATAAAATTTGGGAATAAATTTTATATTTATATTCTAATATGGTCATTATTGATGTCAAATATAAGAAGAAGATAAGTCATAATTTCCAGATTTTTTTTTATCACAACACACTCTCATCTCTCAATCTAAAATCCAAATGATATCAAAGTAACACTATTTGGCTTATGGTTCAGACTTTTGCTTAACTCTATTATATATAGCTAGCAAGTCTATCCTTCTATTTCAGGCAGCTTTTGCTGGTTAAAAACAAAATAATAAATAAGTAAATCTGTAGTAAATTCTTCTACATATTGCTAAATAAAAAAAAGTACCTTTACTGTAGGAAAGCCTTGCTGTGTTCTGTCCTTTACTGAGCCCCGGCTACCCTCAGTCAGGTACCGAGCTCTATGCTGGGTCTCAGGTTGTATAATTATCTTCAGCTCCTTTCCTTCACTTTTAACAGGATACTGTCCACACAACATAGGACTTTTCTTTACTCCAGTTCCTTTTTGGTTTTCCAATGTTCTGAGAAGTCAAAACACAACATGGAAAAAGTATCAGAAAGTGTTATTTTTTACAAAAGTCATCTAAGATAAAGGAGGAAACAGAATTGGCAGTAACATTAAAAACAACTGATTATCTTACTGACATAATCGAATATAGTCTAAGGGAAGATACATTCCATAACAAAGTATATTTTAAAATTTTGTAATAAAATTTAACTAACAATGAAAAAGTAAAAGAAAGACAGGGAAGACAAAGAATGTATATGTGTAGTGGGAGGAAGGAACAGTGAATGCAATAAACTGGAAATAGCAGGAAAGAATATACCTAATGCCACTTCCAACCTTTCACACTATACTTCAGTCAAAATAAATTTTTTAAATTACATATATATGTGAGTGTTATGCAAAGTTACAAGATTAACTACCACTACTCTTTAATCAGACTTGCAAAGTCAAGGAAGGATGGAAGGACGGAAGGACGGAAGGAAGGAAGGGTAGCAATAAAAGAAACAAGCATGTTGGGAACCGCCCTGCCTGGTTTCGGAGGCTGTAACCCCCCATGGTTAAGGCTGAGTCAGAGTTGGGACCATAAGCCATGAAAGAGACAAAGCTTATCTCCCTGACAGAAGTGCCACCTCTGCCCACTTCACCCTGCTTGGCCCTGAGCTTGGCCAGTTAGCCAATGACGGGTAAGAATCCTCAAGGGAGGATCAACCTAACACAGGCTCTGGTCACCAGGGATAAGCTCGCAGGGAAGGACTCGGGGGGGCTGTGGCAAAAGGGGGTGATGGACCCTCGCCCCTCGGCTTTGAAATAGCCTGAGTCTTCATTCTGTCTGCAAGAAGTCTCCTAATCTCTTGGCTGCTTTACTTCCCTGTCTGACTTGAGCCTGAAGAGATAACAGAGGGCAGTGCAGTCCTGTGATGGGAGGGGCAGATTCCCTGGGGAATCAGGCCTAAGGAAAATAGTACATTCCTGTGAAGCCTACTTAATCTGTACCCTCAGCTTAAAAGATAAGGGTCCAGACCTGAGAAGAGTCTGGTGCCTAAAGGTTTATGGCCCTCTAGCTGATTGGCTGTAGCTCAGACTAAGCCCTTGAAGTTCTCTGTAAATCCTGTATTGTTTAATCCTTGCTGGCTGACAATGATTGATGAGCTTTATCTGCATTCCTATGCGAATGAACCTAATAAAAGCCCATGGAGAAAAAGGATCAAGGCCCTTCTTCCTTGAGAGATTGGCCACCTTTCCTCCCCAAGCAGATCACGTCTTGGTAGTCTTTTTCTTCATCCGTGGCGGAACCGGGGGGCTGCGTTAAAGACCCCCGACACAAGCAAACAAAAGGCCTTAAAAAAACTGAAGGCACATGTAGAATATTCTTTTGGTATCTTTCTCAGGACAGCAAACTGAGAAAATTATAATTTAAAAAATCAGTGACTTAATTTTTGTTGGTAATTAGCTTTACTCTAAACAATTTTTCCCAGAAGTATAATTTTCACAGTATTTTTATTTGTGATTAAATAATTAAAGCTCTTAGCACATAAAAATGTTATAATCTGGGCTTTACAGATAAGGCAATCTAACTTATTTTTTTTTGATGTGTTTCTAAAATTTATTTTGTTTATCATTCTTTTTCTACATGGAATATAGATTCAAAGAAAAATATTTCAAATGGTGTAGGACTTCCAGTAAATACCTTTAATCTCAAGCACTGCAAATATATGATTAAAAAAATAGAAAACAATATTCTTAGTTTTCAAAGAGTTTGAAATTATCTATGCACATTTAAAAACAGAGTCAGGGCCTGTAATGCTTTCTGTATGACCCTTCAGTCCTACGTATACACTCACATTGGTGGTACTGAAGCCAAGACATGACTGTGGACAAAATTTCCTCCAAACACAAACAGGCCCCAGGAGGAATATTATGACTTCAAACATAGAGGAGCAATGGTGGCTAAGCAGCCTTAAAACTGGCTTTAATGTTTACCCCTGCACCTCTAACCAAGTTGTTGTCCCAAATTATCAAATAACAAAACCACTCCTGGTTCCACTGAGAGTACAATGTATAGCTAAGAAAAGGGCAGAAGAACGGAGGAAAGAAGGGGTACAAAAGAATGGAGTAAGACTGACTGGATAAGAGGAAGAGTTTTGAGAAAAAGTAGGGCTCAGTCATCTTTATATTCCCTGAACCTTGCACAATCCTTAAAGAGTAGGTGCTGAAAAAAAATATGTTGACAAAGGCAAATAGGAAGAAGAAAGGGACAAAGAAAAGAGAGGAAAAAAGGAGATTCTGTAATAGTAAGATGAGAAAGCACTGGACCTTAACTGGCCAAGGCATTCCATAATTAAGTCAGATTACCTGAGTAAATCATTTAAAAGACCCTGGAAGAATAAATTTTATGAACGAAAGTATCAAGTTGAAGTTGGACAATAAATTCTACTTTTCTTTTCATCATTTTGGGTAGAAATGCAAACATCTGCTCTGAATGTAATGTGCATTCTTATGAAATTCTATAATGATATTCTGTTGTTTACTCATTTTTAAATGAAAGCAAAAATATTCACTTACTGAAACCAATATAAAAACATCTTCCAAATATGCATTGAAAGGGACTAATAGCAGTTGTACTGAGTGACTAGATTATGGATTATTTATTTTCTTCTATTTCTGTATTTTTCAAAGATTTTTAGTATCTATTAATTATATAACAGAAAAGGAACACTGTAGTTTGAAATATAAGGAAAATTTAGCATATCAATCATTTTGGCAAGATAATGGTTTTTACATTCACTTATACTATTTAAGCAAATATTTATGAGAACAGTTGATAATGAGTTTTACTATTTAAGTAAAAAAAAGATCTCATTTTGGATGAAGACTGTTCAGTGAGTTGACAAAGTATACACATTGGGACTTAAAGAATAATAGCACATGTAATTAAACAATTTATGAAATGCTACTTTAAAAAAGTCCTTAAAATTATCTTTATCCTCTAGGTTTTATAAAAATAGAATACATAAATATTTGTATCTCTAGACATGTAAAATTATTGAAAATATCAACTAACTCTTAGTCATTCAAATTACTAATTTTTAAGGCATGATGGCTTAAGAAGAAAAGAAGAAAGCAGCACTTTAATTGTATGGATTTTACTTCTAAATGACAGCTAAAACAAAAACCCATTTTCTTGGCATATTCTATCCAGAAGTCTTAAAATGACATTCTATTCTTTTGCACTGCATATCCTTCCAGTTGTTTGTAGTACAAAAATAATTTTCACTATACAATGCCTAAAACAGATTCACATCCAGATAACATAATATGTTAATATCTAGGACTACCTCTAAGAGATACAAAGCTACTAATTCTCAGGACATTTGGTTGAAGAATTTAAGAATGATATGGCTAGGAATGTTTAAATACTGAGTAGTTTTTTTCTTAAATGGTTTTGTTTTCTTAATAAACTAACTTTTACATTAACATTTTAATTATACAAAAATGCTATTCCCATCTTGCAGATCAATAAACTGTTGTACTACAATATATTTGAGAGTATATTTTCTCTAATTTAGCATTATATAAATTGTAAGTTTATAGCACATTAGATTTAAGGTTTCATACCTTAGCTCTCAAAACATTTTTAAATATCTTTCATGTTTTTAACATTTCTCCTGTTGAAGAATTTAGGACTTTGGCTTCATATCATCTTAATAATTGTCTTCAAAGGCCTATTTTCTATGTTTACATATGGTTTTATCCTTTCCTTGATATAGTTCTTAATAAGTCAAAATTTAAACTTCTTCCATCATTTCCATATGCTAAAATAAAATATTTTTCATTACCGAAGAAGCTGGACATTTCTTCTCCTGCTTGATGAGTTTCTGTTCCATGAATTATTTCATGAGAGATTTTGTCTTGACAAATGTATAATAATGCTTTCCCTGGGTAACCTCAAGTCATTTCTAAGGTCTATCATACAAAAAGGTATCTATCATATAAAAGGAGAAGCAGAAAGACGTAGGTCAAGATATCTCTTTAATAGCAACTGAAAACCATGTGTGTTAACTAACACTAAGTCAAAAATTTTACGTGTTTTTTTTATTTGAAACTAACATTTATTTCAGTATAAAATAACAGTCTCTCTTCTAGTACTTAAAAAAAAAAAAACACCTTTTTCTATTGAGGGTCAAATAAACATATACCTGTACGTAATGATAGATATACATGAGTCTTTTAGATCTGTCTACTATGTTTCAGAGCATTTTTATATAGGTAACAGTTTTGCAAATATGTCCTAGAATTCTTGAATCCACTAATAGTAACATTTTAAGAAAGGGTATACCCTGTTTTCTTTTAGATAATTTCCTAATCTGGACTTTCTAAAAATAAAACACAGTTAAATGTGCCTTTTCACTTAACTGCATCACCCTAAAGGAGTTTTTTAAATAAGGGTAGGGAAGCAAGTAGCATAGAGTAATTATTGCTTAAATGGTAGGTATTAGTTTAAAAATGTACTGAGAGGATATTTAAGGACAAATGTCATATACATTAAAAATACTCATTATACTACTCAAAAGATATCAATGATGTCATCATTAGTAAACCAATGAAGAGCTTCTCCATCACTTTCTGTGACAACCTGAAATTGTAGATCATGGGTCAAACTGAAGAATCATTCTCTGCCTCCCCAAAAAATATCTCTCAAAATCCAGTGTGTTAAATTTATCAAAATATGTTTAATATACTATAGGAAATTTTAAAAGTCTAGCAATTAAATATTACAATAAAAGTACTAAAGGAATTAAAAACTTAAAAATAATTCATAGTATTCTGTACTATATAGCAGTGAATATTCTGTAATATAGTTACAGAAATGTATTTAGTGTGTATTGTGAATTGGAAGAAATGAATGAAAACTTAAACATGTACCATGATCTGGTTCTATTACCCTTCAAAAACATAACCCAGAATCTCAGGGGAAAAAAAATGATGTATTTTTAAAAATCCCAAATCAATGTGATGTATCCAAAAAAAGCTTAAAGGAAATGCATAAATCTAAATGATGAAAATCAAGCCATCAATTAAGTTTTTCCTTATTCCATGAAATAAAAAAAAGTCTAAAATCCTCACAAAAATGGAAATGGATTGAACCATATGGAGAGACAATATAAAAGAGGGCACAAACTAGTCCTTTGTGAACGTTTTGAGTTGTTTTAGCTAGAAACATTATGTGCTAGTTGTTTTTAAAATATAAATCTTTTTGAAATGTAAGTTATTTCAAAACAGATTATTTTATTTTATACTACTTAATCATACCCACAATAAGATACCTATTGCTAAAATCTATTGATATTTTATTTTTTCTCTAGTGAAACCCGGTAATTTTAAGTTAAAATTTTCAGGTATTTCAATGATAAAATTAGTATCTCTGCTTTATATGCAAACTGGAGCTGAGCAATTAAGTGAGGAATGATTTTTTTTGTTTGTTTTGCATAATGGTGATAGAACTTAAAAAAATGTGAATACCAACCCATTTCCTGCTTTTGAGTTGCCTTTGTTGTCCGTGGTAAGCTGAGAAAGCACATAGTGAGGTGCTTTGGCACTGTCGGCATCAAATATATCCATATTAGATTCTTCACAATCTCGTCGTTTGACCCCCGGCCTCTGCTTTGGATTTCGTTTTCGTGATTTACGAGGTACCTCAGTGTTATCATTGTAGGAACTGGTGCTCATGTTACTGAAGTTGGAGGGGGAATCCTCCATCCACATACTGCAGCTCTGCTCAGATTCCAATCCACACCCCTCATCCTGGCAGGACATCCGACTGTTATCCAGCAAGTCCTCAGGTGGTGGTGAGATGTACAAGACTGTGTGCCTCTTCGGTGTTGATGGATGCTGCTGAACTGTGTTACTGGTTAACTGCTTTTCACTTACCCCTCTGTTACTTACCCCCAAGGCTGAGGAGCAGCTCTCCACTTGCATAGCCTTGCTGTCGGTGACTGAGGTAGAATAAATGGTAGGGCTGGAAGAGGTGGTAAAGGAGCTGCAAGCACCGCCCATGGAGGAAGAGGAGGGAGCTGAAGAAGCATCTGCAGTGTACAATTTAAAAGTAAATACACTGTACATGTTTTCACCTATGCTGGCTAGCAGTCCCATTGAAAATGTAATTTGTGAACTGATTGTTTTTCCCCAAAATGAATAGTTGAAATTTGGTTAAGTTTTAGAATACAAATGCTTCAAGCAATACAAGGCCTAAGAAATTCATTTTTTAAAAAATGCCCAAATAGCATTATGTTACTTGTGTTATAATTGATAGATTTTTTAAAAATCTAAATTAATGTTTTAAGCTGTAAAGCAAGAATAAAACTTTTATTGCCTCAGCTGGATGTTTTGTTGAATTTTAATCATTTAAAATAATAAAGAAAACCCCAATATAAAAATATATGCTTGTGGTCCACATTCAATGCCAATTAAATAATTTATTATAGAATTTGAAAAGTGGGACTGTGCTTAGCCACAAAATATTAAAATAAGTTTCTAACCTATGAAGCAGAGAACTACAGGTCATTTTTAATGCAGACACTCCCTGCTTCAGAGGCAAATCCTGGAATAAAAATATGAGAAAATAAATGAGAAAAGAGCTGCTGATTATTCCAGATATCAATTATAAAATGAAAAATAAAGAGAAAATATATATAATCAACTGAATTGGAGGCAAATGGAACTGGTACCATCAATAAGATTCTTGTCAGTATGATCTAGAAGAATAAAAGTGAAAAAGGTTTGATTTGGAACATGCTGGGCTGCAGAAGATAAGCAGTTAACCACTGAGGGTCTCCAGAAGTTAAAGTGGCAGTTCAAAACCATGATCTCTAAAATAAATAAATCCATCCTAAATGGCAGAATGAAAAGCAGAGTAAGGACTGATTGTTGGATGGATTTTCTTATATAAAGTACTTAATTATACTCAGCAACTAGTTAACACTGTTCATTTCCTTTCTCTTTAAAGGGCCTGCTTGATTTAAACTATTAAAGGAATTTCCTAAAATGAGTAATAGTAAATTTTATGGCTGGAATCTAACAACAAAGAATTAAGCAGGAAAAGTCTCTGCAGATCACCAGAATTAGTTCCTATAAAAAGGTCTTTTATAAAACCACTTATCTATTATGCTTAGCAAAAAAGATTTAAGTAGATCCTTTCAAATGTGTGGCAACTGGCAGAACAGCTCATTAAAAAATAAATAGGTAACAGACAACTAAAAGATATGTTTAAATCTAAAATTAATTTTTATCTATAGCCAAGTATGCCACTGTTTTAAGTGGTATGATGAAACTTAAAATTGTGATATGCAATTATTGAAATTGTAACATTCATATCAACTATAATATATAAAGAGTGAAATATAAGAATGCCTATGTGTAGATAATCAAAAGCCATGTGCCAAAGATCTATTTTTTAAATGAAAACATGTACCAAAATACTTAGATCATTCGCAAGAACTAAATTCACTCATAATTTTTCCTTACTTTTAAGACTAAAGAGCACAGTAATTAGTATTATCATCAATAATATGATCTACTTAATGCCCCTTGGAGAGATTATTCTTAACCGTAAGTCAAAGAACCTACAGCAATTAGAAGATACCAGTTCCATTTTCCAGTTTGTTTCTTTGTCAAATTCAGTAGCTGAAATTGGAAAATTCAGTCACTTTAAACTGCATTCCAATTTAAAGAAAAATTTATCAATTTTGTATCATGCATTAATGCAATGTTTTCTTAGTAAATATTTTAAAAGATTTATAAAAACTACAAAATCTAGATGCTAATGTCAGTGACAGTTTAGGAGCTGATTTGTAGCCACTTTGGGTTTAAATAACAAGTTTTTCCTTGTTTTTTGAAAAATACAATAGAATTCATTTTAGAAAAAAATAGAAAAGGTATTATGTCTAACATTCCTCCACCTGTTCCAACTATTGGCAAAAATGAAACTAAATTTTTATGTGTATATGAGCCCATGTTCTTTATTTTCAGAGAAATACAAGTATGCAGTATGCAATATTTGTAGTGGAACACACAAAGCATGCAGCATGAATGCTGTGAACTTGTATTTCTATAAACAGCTTTCGCCCACCCATGCTCTTTGAATCTAAGTACCATGCACATGAGAATGCAGAATACGAACATCGCAGGGATCCCTGTCCTTGAAAGGTGGAAAATACAGGTGAAAAGCAATGAGGCACTCAAAAGCAAGTTATGTGGTGTTTATAAATTTAATCTGCAAGATATAACCTAGCATTGCATTTTGAGGTATACTATATGAGTTTATCTTGCAAATATTATCAAAACAATCATGTTTATAAAACCCAGTTTATATATTCATACATAAATGTCTGTTCTGGGACAGGTATGCCAAACTGTGATCTCATTCATACCCTACATAAATTAAAATATTCTACACATTTTCCTTAATGCCTAACATATAATTTTAATATTTTACCTGTAGACTCCTGGATATAGTTATTCAATAAAAACATTCATTAGCACAAAACTATGAAACTGAAAACAAATTCTGTCAAAAGACAGGAGTAGTAAACATCCTTTAATTAAAAGTACTATTAGATTTTAAAGCCTACCTCATTTTGGCCCTAAATTACAAAGATTCTACTCATTTTAAGACTACAAAATGAGACAGTATTTAAAAACTATAAAACTCTTTACCACAGTATCATTGTTGCTCTGATGATGATTATAGTGGTGTTTAAAGTCTTTCACATAAAGATGTTATATTCTGGTTAGCAAGACATCACCTAAGTGCATTAATAATGACAGGTGAGGTGGAGGAGGATAAGACTATAAGCCTCTTGAAAGCATGGACAGTATTCTTCCCATCTGAGACCTTTCCAACACCTATATTGTGCCTTGTATGTTATTTGTTATTAAATTAATTTGTAAGAAGCCAATATTTGATATGGGTGCTGAGTTATATTAAATTCACAAATAAATGTACTAATGTGTCCAAAATGGACACATCAGGTTAATTAAAAAAAGGATTTAATACTCAAAATCCTTAGACTATATATTACTATAATAGCATTATCTGATAGTGGGAAAAGGTTTAAAAGTAACTTAAGAGTTTAGAGGTAACATTCATCATTTCTACAAAGAGCGCTCTAATAACTTACTTTCTTGAAACTATATATAAGCTAAATTACCTACTTGGGCACTAACCTATAAATGTACTAAGAATAAAATATATTTAACATTAGCTATTAAAAATAAAGGCATAACAACAATATCAAGAACATTTTAGATTTTTAAACATTAGTTTGTCATTTCTAAGCATTCCTAGAAAACCACTAAAGAACATTCCTGGAAATATTATAAATATACTTAAGGTCACCATATCATTAAATAGCAAGAAAAAACTTAATTGACATTCTAATGAACAAAAAATGCTAATGCAATCCTGCTTAATGTATATATTCTTTTTTATTTATAAGTTCTTATAAACAAAATATGCTAACTACCTCCCCTTTGTTTGGTTTTGAGTCTCCATTTTTATCTATTAGGAATGCAGATACTATGTTTAATTGCTGCATATCAAAATATTAGAACTCCAACATAAAAATGTTTTAGTAACTGCTTGTATTATCTCACTGAGTAATTATAATGTATCTATTTTATAACTTTATAATTGTATTTGTTCTTAAATCCCTTACAAATCCTTCGTAAAGACTGAAGTTTTTCTCAAATTTTTTTTCTTAAACTTATTCTTTCACCTAAGTAATGTATGAATACATTTTTATTATATTTTTATGAAAAAATTATCTTTGAACCTAGAAAAATTCTATTTTTCCAGTAATTTCTGTGACCACAGAGAGCACAGCAAACCAAAGGGAAAAAAATATAAACCATTTCTACAATTAACTAATACGAATTTATAATCTCAAAATAATGGATTAATTCTAAAATTTATAAATGAAGGGAAATATCACATCTATAGTGTTCTAATAATTCTATTATTAAGAATAGCCAATTAGTAGATAAAATGCCAATAATGATGATGAACTCAAGTTGGACATATGGCTTCTTTTAAGGAAATGGATTTGTTAAGGTTCACTACGAATACTCAAATCAGCTCAAATAAAAAGAGTGGCAGACAATATCTATATGGATAACCCAGGATTTCCAAGTACTATTAATTTGATTAGAGGGATGGAAATGGATTTTTAAATGCTACCACATATAGAAACCATGTAGATTTTATATACTCCTTGCTTAAGCTGTATTTTAAAATTAAGAATTATTAATTCTAGATTTGTGAAGTAGAAATTTTAATTACTGTATCATTTTAGTGCTTAACATACCATAAAAAAAAGAGATGATACTTTACATGGAACTAACCAAACTTTTTATCAAAAGCTTTGAAATTAGAAACATTCTTTAGAGTTCTCAGAAGGAACAAATACCTTTTACTGATTTAAAATATATGACAGAAATTACATTTAACTAAGCTTCCAAAATAAAAATGTGTTCCCTACATTTTCAACATCAGTGTAAAAATCAGTCAGTTTTCCTAAGAAAGCCATTAAAACAAAGCCATAAAGTTTTGCAAGTGCACTGAGTGTACCAATAGTGGAACGGAGAAGGAGTAAATTATTGACTGCTCAGAAAATAATCATGAAAAGCAACGCAGGATGTTTAGAAACAATTTCTGGTCTAAAAAAACACTGTTTAACCAAAGTTACTGGTTTTAAGTATTTCATTTTTCTTTCTGGTAACAATAGCTTCAGATCTAAGTATCTTGTCTGATGAAAGTCACCAGATACAAGGATATATTTTCACATCAAAGAAGAAAGATATTGAGAGAAAAAAATTATAAGGCCAACATTCATGTTGCCAAGGGACTGAAAAATCTAGGACACACAAAGTGGCTGCAAACCTGCTTTGTCAACACCTTACATGCCAACCTTCATTTTCTACTTTTCTTCTTCTTACAGTTTTAATGTAAAGTTTAAAACTTTACCAAAAGTTTAGTTTCAATCAGTATCAATCCACTATTTAGAAACAAAACAAAACAAAACAAAAAACAAAAATAAAGGAAGGAAGGAAGGAAGGAAGAAAGAAAAAAAGACTTATGAAGAAGTCTGAAAACCGACCTATACCCTGGGTGAGATTGGATGGGTTAAGTGTCTCTGGCACTATTTGTCTTCACTATTGACAGACACTGTCACACAACCCACCACACGATGCCTGTCTCTGAATGGCGAAGCTAGAATGCAAGTTAAGTGTATTAATAGAAAAAACAACTAGCATCCCAGCATATAAAATAAGCAATCCAGATTATTTTACCAAAAAAAACCCCGAAAGAACAAAAAACAAAAATTGTAGGGTCAATCACTTAATTATGTTTAAAACAGTTTCAAGTTCCCATTTGTACTTTTCCCCACCCAACATAAGTTTACATGCTACAATAAGCAGTGTTTTAAAACAACCTTTAAAAAATTAAATTATTCACATCCAAATAAATGCAAATGGGAAAATTTCTTATCCAAACTTTTTGTTAACTCATATTCACCAAACTGTTCTCTAGTTTACTAATGCAACCTAATCCATAAGCCAGAATGTTCTCTCATACAGGTGGGTTTTAGGTTGTCCTCTTACCCAAGTTCCCTTAAAAAGTGGAAGAGGCTATGCTCAAACAGCAAAAAATATTTATGTTTTAGCATCAAAAGAATCTTTTCATTTCTCAGGCCAACTTCCACATACTTCCTCATCCCCTTCAAAAAAAGTTACTAATTTACACTTTTAAAATATATATGCTACTGTGCCTAAAATGTCTGATCCCAGAGGCTCTATTTTTAAAAATAATTAGCACTATTCCTAAAGGTGAAAAGTTTGTTACTGATTTATTGGAGACCATCTTTTTCTTCTCCAGCCCATTAAACTGCCAGTCAGGATCCTAATATTATACAATACTTACTCTCCCATTTTTAATCTGAATTCTCCTAAAATAATTATTTTTCCTTTGTTAGTGTGTTAGTGTAGTTAATATATTCCTATAATATTTATTAAAGAATGTTTTCTGAAAAAGTCTTACAAAATTTCTAAGTGTCCTGACACTTATAAGAGCAATGTTTTAAATATATATTTTGTCCTAATCAAGCCAAAGTATCTAAGCACAATGTAAAATGTGTACTAGGCACACATTACAGAATTAAACTTTTTTTTACTGATTTAGAGAAAGAGAAAAGAAGTGGGAGAGAGAGAGAGAGAGAGAGAAACATCACTTTGTTGTTCTACTATGTATTCATTGGTTGTTTCTTATATGTGCCCAGACCAGGAATCAAACCCACAATCTTGGTGTATCGGATGATGCTCTAAACAACTGAGCTAGCTGGCCAGGGCTAGAATTTGTTTTTTAAATCCCCTCTTACTGGGAAAGAAAGATGCTTTCTATCATCTAGTCATTTAAGTACTACAGGGTAGCATTATTGTTAACACTGGGTGAACAGACTAAAGCCCAGAAAGAATCCTCTACCTCAAATAATTTAAACACAAAAGAATGGTTGAGAATCTGTGAACAGTTTTGGAATGCTATTCTATAGAGACAGGTAATATAAAAATGTGCTTACTCTATCAGAAACTGAATAAATCATAATGTTTACAAAAGTTATGTAATTATACTAGTTTATAACTAAACTTATTACATTGTCAAACACCCCAGGAAGGACAAGTTAAAAAACAAAAAGGACAATTTTTGTACCACTTGAAAGATAATGTTACTTCAAGGCAAAACGGAAATTATCACTATATAAACTTAAAAACTGGAGACAAAGTTCTGAGAATGCTATTTGAATATCACTTCAATACTTTATCATATAATGCATTTAAAAATAGTTTATAAATAATAAAGGTAATCCTGCCAACACTAGTTCAATATCTTCACAATTCCTTTTTTAGAGGTACCCCAAAAAGGAAAAATAGTATTTGTATGATTAAAACCTTCTACTTTCATTAATCAATCAGGTTTTACACCTGGGTCTGGACTAGAGTGTGTATTAAATCCAACTCTACACTAAATAGTCTAGGCAAAAAAAATAGAAGTCATAAATTGCTCTACCAGAAGTTATGATAACTGATCATGCAAATTTATCATTTCATTTTAAAAAAGTGATAAGAATTCTAAGAACTCTTAGCTTTATAGAATCCCTTTAGGAACTGTTTTTTCTAAGACTCATCCTCTATCAATGTTCCTTCTACAAGGGTTCCCATTGAGAGAGTGTTGATGTAAAATAAGTCAGAAAATCAATCCTATGGCTCATGTGTATGGCTGAACCTTGACTGATACGCAAAACTTCAAAGTAAGGTCAAAAACAGACTCAGTGAAAATGAAAAGAAAGAAGCAAAACGAAGTTGAAAATTATTCTTATAAAAATAAGATCTTATTTTTAAAATGGTATTAACAAATGAAAGGAGAAACATATGGGAGGAAGGTTAATGTTTGCTGAATGGTCACTAATTATCAGGTAATGTTAAGTATTTTATATATTTATGTTTATAGTCCCATTACGGAAAAGTTGATATTATCGTCTAGTTACAGGGATGATATCATTAGAAATTTATTTAACTTCTACAAGTTTCTGTCTACTTGATAGAAATGATGATAGCAATCAAATTCAAATTATGTCTTTACAATTCCAAAGTCAATACTAATTTTATTTCATATGTTCAAAATAAATAGCAATAAAACTATAATAATATATGTGCATGTGTGTATGATCTACATCATGGCCATATGGGCCTGGCATGTTGAAGTGCTTTCTCGTTCATTCTGATTTTTTAAAAAAGATTTTATTTCTTTATTTTTAGAGAGAGGAGAAAGGAGGGAGAAAGAGAGGGAGAGAAAAATCAATGTGCAAGAGATACATCAATCGGTTGCCTCTTGTGCATCCTCAACTGGGGACCTGACCCACAACCCAGGCATGTACTGTGGGAATCGAACCAGCAACCTTTCAGTTCACAGGCTGGCATTCAATCTACTGAGCCACATCAGCCAGGGCCATTTTCTGACTTACTTTAATTGACAGTATCTTGTTATGAGGGAGTGATATGAGAAGAATGAATTTTATATCAGTGGACTAAGTAAAAACTGCCAATGAATAAAAATACAATACTTGTATTTTTGGATGAAAAGTTAATGTACCCTTATCTATGCCAAAAAAAATTCATCAAGTATCTACTATATGTCACACCTTTGTTGCAAGAGTGCATTGGGCATTTTGAGTATTTTAATCAGCTTCCACCTGGTGTTTTTTAAATTATTAAGTATTTAAAACTAAACACCAATGTACCCTCTGCTCATATTTAACAGATGCTAACATTTTACTATGCATGATTTTATTTTTAAGAGAAAAAAATGTCACAGACACAGGTGAAGTATGTTTTTGTATACTATCCTAATGTATAGGTTTGTCCAGAAAAATTCCATCCATTGTTAATATAATGAGAACGTTTTGCATGACATCCATGTAACCTGGCAGTCAAGGAGAGTGGACTGGAATGTGCATATATGAACAATGATGACTTCACTATACTAGTCAATGGGGGCAGTAGACACTGAGTGAACATGTATAATGTAACCATCACATGCAAAATGACTGAACAAGTACAGCAACAAATCTGCATCAAATTTTACATTAGGTTGAATATTCCTCCATGGAAACTATTTGGATGATTTGGGAGGACGCAGTTATGGCCAACTGGTGATTGGCAACTTCATTATGACAACATGCTCATGCATCACGTCCTGTGCAGTTTTTTTTGCAAAACGTCAAATCACCCAGGTGACTCAGCCCCCCTACAGCCCAGATTTGGTATCCTACAACTTCTGGCTTTTCCCAAAACTAAAGTTACCTTTGAAAGGTAAGAGATTTCAATTTCAGACCACTGATGAAATTCAGGAAAATACGAAGGGGCAGCTGATGGCAATTGGGAGAACTGTGTGAGGTCCCAAGGTGCCTACTTTGAAGGGGACTGGGGCATCATTGTCCTATGTAAAATATTTCTTGTATCTTCTATCTTCTTCAATAAATGTCTCTATTTTTCAGATTACATGGCTGGATACCTGCTGGACAGACCTCATAATCCCCTCACTCCTGTCCCAGCTGGAGTGTTATTTATACAACTTCATTAGTATTATTTATACACCTAATTGTTATAAAACAGTTATCGCTGTGATTTTCAGCCAGTATGCCACGAGAATTTTTAGAACATGCAATACCTGACTACGTAGTCAGGGGCACTGATCTCTTTTCCTTTATATTGTCAAAAAAATAAAAAAATAAAATAACAATAGCCCTGGTCAGTATGGCTCAGTTGGCTGGGCATCATTCTGTAAACTGAAGGGGTTGTGGGTTCAATCCTCGGTCAGGGCACCTACAAAAAAGGAACCAATTGATGTTTCTCTCCCTCTCTTTCTCCTTCCCTTCCCCATCTTGAATCATAGATATATAGGTCATATAACAGAGTTACATCTTACTGGTCAAGTCACATAATAAAGTTGCATCTGATTGGTTAATTTTTGGTACCAGAAATCTTATATACACGTTAGGCACCTGCCTGAGATTTTACAAGTCACTTTGAAGCAAAAAGAGTAGCTAATTATTATTATTTTTTGTAAATCAATCTGTTATACCTATATTTTGTCAGATCAGCAAAAATATATTTTTGGCGTACCACAGAATTTTAGTAATTAGTTTACATGTATGTGTACCATGAGATGCAAAAGATTTAAAATCACTGAGTTATATGGCAATACTTTTTTCTGATGATACTATCAATCTCATTAATGTTATAAAAAAGTCAATTTCTGTGCATTAATAATACAAAATTGTACAAAACACATAAAAACAGAACTTGTGTCAATTTTATGTATTTCTTTGGCCTCTGAATGGTTGAGAATCTGTAAACAGTTTAAAAATGCTACTCTATAGGCTCAAGTAATATAAAAATGTGCTTATTCTATCAGAAATTGAGTAAGTCAATATTTATAAAGTTATTGCTAAAAACTGAGAATAAAAAGGGAAAATTCAAGGAATAAATCAGTAACAGGCTATGTGTACTTTTTGTAAATTAAAGTTGATAATATGGATAGCCTCCTGAATTGGTAGTTATTTCTGAATTAACTGTTATGGTCCATTGTTGCTTATGCTTTTCACTCTAATAAGGTAGATATTAGCATAAATCTATACATACATACATTATTTCTGTAAGTATAAATGTATATATTTAGATTTACTTTAATTTCAATAAAAAGACAGAATGAAGAGTATAATTTTTAAAACTATTGTAACATGTTTGTAACTAGGATCTGACTTTCTTCTGGAAATGGTCCAGGTTTCTAGGAAAAATAGAAAGGGCCATATAGAGTAACCAACATCAACTTACATTTTAGCTCATAATATCAATGCATAGGTTACATAGGTGAATTACCTTTCCCCTCAATAGACTTTGGATATAATCTTAAAAGTAATATATGATATAAATGGCCAAAATTCTGAAATATGTTAACCTAGTTAACCCAGGAGAGGAATCGAAGGTAAATTTACTCCTCAAAGTTAGTCAACTCAAGAAAATCCAAATTGCATAATGGTAAATACTTTCTACAACTACTAATTTAAGTTACAACTTAAATTCAATGAGCTACATAATTCTGTTGCTGTGAAGAAGTAATATTCCTCTAGAAATCATACTCCCATTTGCAGATCCTGAAACTTGCTGAGAAGAAGGGGCATAGCTTTTTCAACTCAATATCCTACAGTGACTTCTAGGAGCCTGTGTTTCCTCAATTGAAGTGAGAGCACACAATGCCAAATTCCCTAAATAACAAGGGCAAGGAGAAAAAAACTTAGACCCCAGTAAGAAAGAAGAGAGGTATACTATACTGTGTTTAGAAGGATTGAGATATGATGACATGCAAATTGCCTGGTACAATTCCTATCACATGGAACTCAAAATGACAACTTACATTTTCTTCAACTCAGTTTTTGTACAGTTTTAATGTTATGGATGGTTTAGAAATTCCTAAAATTTTAATTTAGGTGATTAGGATGTCTGCAGCGAATTAAAGCATAACGTTTTTGATTATAGAACATTAATTTAGTTCTTTAGTGTGTTCTTCTACTGTGTAAATAGTACTAAGTTCTTTCAGTACAGAAAATACCTACTAGGTATTTAAAATCTATTAATTACTCTGTCACAGAATTTAAAGCATTATTTAATGTTTCCTTCTAATAAAAAAATTTATTACATGGATCACTTCATGTAAAATTATTAATTTACATTAAACCATTAAGGCCCTGGCTGGTGTGGCTCAGTGGATTGAGCACTGGCCTGCAAACTGAAAAGTCACTGGTTCAATTCCCAGCCAAAGCACATGCCTGGGTTGCAGGCATGGTTCCTGGTTAGGGGCATGCAAGAGGCAACCAATCTATGTTTCTCTTGCACATCGATGTTCCTCTCCCTCTCTTTCTCCCTTCCTTCCCCTCTCTCTAAAAGTAAATAAATAAAATCTTTTAAAAAATTATTAAACCATTAAAAATTCTCAGTGATTCAACTAGTAGAAATATTCAACAGAGATTTGTATTGTATATGCTTTATGAGTATATATACTTTCACATGTTAAAAACTGCTACCAAGTATGAGTGTGCTGAGAATACATTACTTCTAAAAAGAATACTAATATATAATTACTAAAAGTAAAATAACTTTTTGAAAATAAAAGGATTACTAAGTAGTTATTCTTAAGGTTCTCTGGCTGGATTATAAAAGGTGTGGTTTAATTCACTGTCTACTCAAAAATTCAAATAAAAAACTTAAAGCAATAGTCACCTTAGCAAAATCATATTTTGATATAAACTGATAAACATAATGCCATATTCCAAAATGAAGACAAAGTATAGGACAGAACAAGAAAATAATCTGATTTCTTAAAATGAACAAACTTCATTGTCTATTTATGTCAAAGGCTTCCAACTTTATATAAATTAAGTAAATCTAAGGATAAAAACTGTAAACGTATAAGTAGATTTAAAATACATTTGCTGGTGTGGCTGGTGTGGCTCAGTGGATTGAGTGCCAGCCTGCAAACCAAAAAGTCACTGATTCAATTCCGAGTCAGGGCACATGCCTGGGTTTTGGGACAAGTCCCCAGTTGGGGGCATGCAAGAGGCAACTGATAGATGTTTCTCTCATACATAAATGTTTCTCTCCCTCTCTTTCTCCCTTCCTTATCCTCTCTCTAAAAAGTAAATAAAAAATTTAAAAACGTTAAAAAATTATAAAATACATTTAATTGGTATGTGCATTATATCTCAATAAAGCTGTTATTTAAGAAAAATACCTGCCAGGTCTCTTTTCAAAAACCACAAATTCTGCTGTACTTGTTTTATTTCTCCTAAATACTTACATTTTAGTTCTTTATAACATATACTAGAAGAAACACACACACACACAAACACCCCCCAAAATATCCTCTCACAATTTATATTTCTTCTTGACCAACTATTTATTTTGCAAAAAAATAACAACAATTCATTTGGATAACTCTTTTTGTATTAGGAAAATGGCTTCTCTCTTAACTACTGAGAACCTACAATAATACTGTTCAGAAACTCTGCATTTCTAAAACTTTTATTCATTCACATATTGAATTTCAAACTCTTAATTACCTTACCAGTGGGACAAAAACAGAGGTCTTTAAAAAATGGGGAGGAGTACAGAATTTCAGACTGTTTGATTCTCAACTACACCTCCCAGATTTTGACACCTGACCCCACGGAAAGGCGAAGAGTTGTACAGGAGAAGTCAGTCCTCCTTCCCCCACCCTCAACCCTTGGACTTACCGGATAGAAAGATGTTATTGCTGGGAGTATGTAAAAGTGGAAATAGTGTAGAGGCAGGAAAAGATCTGAGAGACATTCTTTTACCCAATATTCTGGATTGTGGATTAGCAGCACCATGTTTACTCATTCTCTCAGTAATATGTAAAGGGAAAATATCTAGTTTGGTGAATCTGAGAAACAGATTTTTAATAATTAAATAATAAAGAATGTACATTAACACCTACATGCCAAGCCTCTAAATTTTAAATTTTAAATTGATTTAGAACTTGTGAAACACAAACCTTTATGGCAGAACTAGAAGTCTGTTCCCACCAGGCCCTCATAACTGATAGCAGCCAATCCGGCTCCTTCAAAACTCTGAAGAATTAACTACATCAAGAGTCATCATTTTTATGCATTTAATACTTAAACAGCAAATGCTATAGATTAAAAAAACACTCACAAAAGTCTAAATTAATGTGTCTTTCCCAAGAAATCTAGTTTTTTGGGCAGGAAACACTGAGGAGCTGGTAATTTACTCTAAATCTTTGTCTTTGACAGTTATGTCACTAAGGATATTAATAGGTCAAATAAAAAAAGCAACTCTAATGATATATACTAATTGATCTCCCTACAATAATTTTGTAATTTAAACTCTCTTACCTAGAATGTTATGACAAAGGCTCTATTCTACCAATAAGATACTAGAATCGTGGAATAAGACTATGTTGGTTACTAAAACTAAATTTATATTTTAAAAATTTCAAATGACTTAAAAATTTCAAATGGTTTTAGATCACAGAAACTTTGTGTGTGTGAATATAAGAAAAGTGTCAAGATTACCTCCTCACTCTCTTTACCATCATTACAAAGTCAATAACTTCTCAATATAGTAAGAATTTATTACTTCAGAATACTTCCTGGTTTCATTCTCATATTTTCAGGATTTTTCAACTGATACTTTTCAATTTAATTTACCTGGAGAGGATTTTCTCAAATATATGGAAAGAGGAACACAGGGAAGAAGAGAGGATCAACATTCCATTAGGGACCCAAATTCAAGAACTTTCAATATTTATATATAAAAACTTCTGGAATTCAGTTTGGTGTTATGAAAAGGAAGTGGTGTTCTTTTCCCAAACCTAGCTAACATTTTTTCAGCTTAAAAAAAAAAACAAAACTCTGGATCTACTGTCAACAGATGTTAAAAAGCACAGAAGAAACAGACTTTTAGTTCTATACAGATTCAACATGTCTTTAAAAAACAATCTCAAAAGATACAAAAGAAATCAGTTAGTCAATTTCTACCTGTGGATTTAAAGTGAAATATTTCATTAAAATATCGTTTTTCATATTTTATTGCCTGATATAAATTTTAAACTAGATTAAAACTTTAAATTTCAGAAAATATATTCGGGGACATTTTGGAACCCTGTGGATACAAAGTGAAACCAGGTCATCTTACCAATTTCACTACTAAAAAGCTCACAATTAAATCCACAGAATAACATCTGTTAGAAAATGTCTGGCAACACATGAACAGTGAGCAGGGCTGATAAGTTTCTTTCCATGTTTAAAGTTTTCCTGCCCTCAACTAGGAAGGCAGCAAATTGCAATATACAGCTCAGGGGAAGATTGGTACACAAAGTTAATAGTACATAGGTTAACACATACAAAAAAATATCTGAAGTTCTACTGCAGTACCAATACCCTCATTTAAATCAAAACCTTCCACTTTACTGTTCTTTTGAAACAAAAAGAATGTACTTAAAACAATGTTCTAATGGACTCAGTACCATTTGAAAAGATGAGAGGTATCATATTAGACAAGAAACCTCTAGTTACTAGGACACATAAAACTTAAGAGTATATAATTTTTTCCTCTTTTTTAACCAAACACTTAGCAGTCTATAAACCCAACCAAAAGAAAAACACAGTTGGGCAATGTAATATTTTTGAAAGCATTCTTGTAATTTATTACCAATCAAGACTTTTTTTTCTATTAGTTTGTCAATCTTGTATTCTAATTCACTCAAAATTTGAAAGCTTTACATAATTATAATTATATAAAGTGTATGATTTGAGAGCTGAGTAAAAATAAGCTTAATAAATTTCAAACATTAATTACATACTTTTAATTGATGTAAAAATGTCATATAGATATTACATTCAAATCTTCCATCACTTTCAACTGAGTTTACAATAAGTATAAAGTCACATTAGTTTTTAAAGTAGGTAAAAGGTTATAGAAACATGCTACAAACAAAAGAGAGACTTGAGTAAATGAGTTCTTTTCCAGATTATATAAAGAAAATATTGTTTCCTTCTTTAAAGCAAATTTAAAAAAATAATTGTTAAATATAGTTTAACAAATACAATTTTCTACCCATGGCTTGGTATTTAACCTTCTCATGTGCAGCCAACAAAAGACCTTTAAATTCATTCCCATAGTTGAAAATAAGGTACATTTTAGAACATGGTATTAGTAGATGTGCCAATGTGAAGTTTTAAGAAATAATAATTATATCAATAAAATCATATTGAATTTTTTAAGTTTTAAAAGTATATATTTTAAAACCTCCAATCTGGCTGGTATGGCTCAGTCGACTGAGCTCCAGACTGTGAACCTAACGGTCGCTGGTTCGATTCCCAGTCAGGGCACATGCCTGGGTTGTAGGCCAGGTTCCCAGGTAGGGGTATGTGAGAGGCAAGTGATGTCACCTCTCTCTAAAAATAAATAAATAAATAAAAATCTTTTTAAAAATTAAACCTAAAACAAAGCCTCAAATCACACTCTTTTTGATATAAACTTTACCAGCACTGTTCATGTTGGCCAGATAATACCCTAGTTTTCTTAATAAAGTAAAATGAAATGCATACCAGCAGCAACTACAGCTGGAGGAGGCGAGCCTGCCTCACCACCACTTGTCTGACTCATTGATGCTACAGATGTTTCTCTAGATGGCGGTAACTGTAACTCCTTTGGGAGAAGATCATATACAGATTCTGCGGGTGAAGGGAAGAGAAAAAATTGTGGTAAGAGTGTAAGTCAACAATCTAATATATGAGCACAAGTATATCTTTTTCACTCACAAGAGGAACTATATTATTCACACACACACAAAGACTCCATAAAATTACTGTTTTAAAAATTGCTAACAAATATTTTTCCTTTTATCATATAATATTACTGAACAAAAGAGTAAATTTTCCATTAGTTCTACCCCCTGCTTTCTTCTGGGTTTTACCCTTTAATGCTTAAAATGGTCTCCAGAAAAAGTTAATAAATTTTAAAACTTTATAAAACTAGACAGAATAAGAGAATGGCAAATAACCTAAGATGTTCCAACATTTCCCTGTATAATAATGAGTGTAACTTAACATCTTTCACATATTGAGATAACTATATTAGATAATATATCAGCTTTAAACTACCTTCTTCAAGTAAACCATTAGTCATGCTATTTTACATAGTACCTTTTAGCAAATATTTTAGTTTGCTATCATAATGCATTTTTTCCTCCTAATGAAGCTAAAAAATGAATGTCATGGCTCAAGGAAATACTTCTTACTCTGAGAAATCTCCAACTCTAGAAAGGCACAAGTATAGAATACTCTTATGTCAGAGAGTATTATTGCCTATATTAGATTATGATTACTTTTGCATTCCAGATTAAAGAATACTATTTATTTTTAATGTATTTTAATACTCTAATTATCCATAAAATTAAATTTGTATCTACTATTTAAAAATTCTGTTATAGTTATTATTATATGGTTTTTGGACACACATAATTCTCAACATACTCTCTAAAGATAGTAGAATCAGTGTTGGAAGAACTTCAAAAGACCAATTAGAATCATATGCCCAGTTTCCAAAGAACCATGGCACAGAGTTTAAGGGACTTGACTAATATTCCAAGAAACCCAACATTCCAACAATCAAAGAAGATTATTAATTATTTGTATGAGTGATTAAAATATCTCAGGTAGCCATATAAGACATTTTAGTCTTGGTAAAAAACAATACTTTTTGTTAACTGATTACTGAATTCATAAATACCTTGATCCTCCCAGTTAACCATTAAAGTAGATATATTGTGTGGTATTGCTGGGGGGTGGGGGAGGAGAGTATAAGGGGACTAAATGGTATTGGAAAAGATATATAATAAACATTTAACTTTAAAAAGTATGTAATTAACTTTAATGTGGATAGGGATAAGGAAGAAGTTGTGAAGGAAAGCTAGAATTAGAAGTTGTACTATTAAATAATCTTCATTCTCAGTAAAAAATCAACATAAAAGTTTCTTTTGAAAAACCCTATTACATAACACTTAAAATTTATATCTTCAAAGCATTTGGCAAATTTGACACCTGTGTGATTATAATATGCCCTGACTGAAAATTTTCAGCTTATTAAAATGTTGCTAAAAGCCTTAAGTAAATTACTTCTATATTTCAAAAAATATAGGGAAAACCTAATTAAAACATGTCATCAAATATTGATTTTAACACAATTATTTTTCTTAATCCATGTTGAAAAAGAGAGTTCTTATATATAAAAGAGAAATACATTCGACTCACTTTCTTTCCAAACAAAAAGGAAATTTGAAAATAAAAATTAACTTATATGTAAATGGAATACATTTATTAAGGGAAAAAACCTTATCCTATTAATAGCTCCATCACTAACAGTGCTTCACTGGTTGGGACTATTTCTGTACTTCTCTGTAATTATTCAAATAAATAAATCAAAACAAACCCTTGTGGTGTGAAACACTCTACCTTTGCCAAAGAAGGGTATAAATTGAGTCCACATTAGAGGTACAAAAGCAATGTTAATCATAATACACTGGAAAGTAACTAAATATAGAACTTATTATATCTCAGCTCTTCCCATATAGCCTGCACCCTAAAATACTGTAAATGAAGTAACATGAAAGGTCAAGTGGACGGGGTGGGAAGACTGGATTCATTTATTCATCAAAGGTATTTTTTGATTAACTGACTCAAGTGTTTGGAAATTAAAGAAGTCAGAAGTTTAACATCTCTCTCCAAAGACAGCAGCAGTTAATATAGTCATTACCATCACAGGCTCTGACTTCAGACAGAAGCGAGTTAGGTCTGCTATTTTAAACAACCTCTGTAAGACTTTGAATCCTCATTTAAACTCTTCTTTTACTCCATTATGTCAAAGATATTCCCTCTGAGTTGTAACTATATAACTCAACCACATACACTGGCCTCTTAAATCTGCTTCTCATAAAATGGAAGATTTAAGGAATATGTATTATGCTGTTAGTACTATTGTCATTTAGTCTCAAATTCGATGCAAATTAAACACTTTCACAGCCTCCACTAGCCAATGAAAAAAACTCCTGAACGAGTAGTCATAAATAGACATGGACATACTTTCTATTTGTAAAAAGTGAAATTATGAAGAAGATCAAGCTGCAAATGAATCTAACTCGCTTTTTGAGGCTCTTCTACTAGAGGATCAGGAAAATTCTGCAGACATAGTTACCCAAAATTAGTAAAATGTCTGATGAAAAGCTTTTAAAGTTCTTATGAACAAGATGAAGAAATGTAAACCTAGTAAGATAGATGACTCTAGGCAAGAGCACCCAAAACATGGGTTCAATTTGGAGGAAGGTGGTTAATATATTAACAACTTAAACAAAAGTAGAGAATTTGCGAATGACACAGGCTTAAGAAAAATATATTGTATGTCATAATCATCACATATCATGAGAAAAGTTAGAATATTTGCCCAAAACAATAAAGTGGTATTTAATAAGGATTAATGTAATCGTTGGTAAAAATTACTTGTCCAGTTATTTATTAAATACACTCACTTTTTCATTAAAAATTAGAAATGATTTTACTTTTGTTTTCTTTTTTTTAAATATATTTATTGATTATGCTATTACAATAGTCCCATTCCCACCCCCTCACTCCACTCCATCCTGCCCACCCCTTCCCTCCCACATTCCCCCGCTATAGTTCATGTCCATGGGTCATACTTATAAGTTCTTTGGCTTCTACATTTCCTACACTATTCTTACCCTCCCCCTGTCTATTTCCACCTATCATTTATGCTTATTCTCTGTACCTTTTCCCCCCTCCCCCTCCCACTTCCCTGTTGATAACCCTCCATGTGATCTCCATTTCTGTGGTTCTGTTCCTGTTCTAGTTGTTGGCTTAGTTTTCTTTTGTTTTTGTTTTAGGTATGGTTGTTATTAACTTTGAGTTTGCTGTCATTTTTACTGCTCATATTTTTTATCTTTTTCTTAGGTAAATCCCTTTAACATTTCATATAATAAGGGCTTGGTGATGAACTCCTTTAACTTGACCTTATCTGAGAAGCACTTTATCTGCCCTTCCATTCTAAATGATAGCTCTGCTGGATAGAGCAATCTTGGATATAGGTTCTTCCCTTTCATAACTTGGAATACTTCTTTCCAGCCCCTTCTTGCCTGTAAGGTCTCTTTGGAGAAATCAGCTGACAGTCTTATGGGAACCCCTTTGTAGGTAACTGTGTCCTTTTCTCTTGCTGCTTCTAAGATTCTCTCCTTCTGCATCTTGGCTGATGTAATTATGATGTGCCTTGGTGTGTTCCTCCTTGGGTCCAGCTTCTTTGGGACTCTCTGAGCTTCCTGGACTTCCTGGAAGTCTATTTCCTTTGCCAGATTGGGGAAGTTCTCCTTCATTATTTGTTCAAATAAGTTTTCAATTTTTTGTTCTTCCTCTTCTCCTTCTGGCACCCCTATAATTCGGATGTTGGAACGTTTCAAGATGTCCTGGAGGTTCCTAAGCCTCTCCTCATTTTTCCAAATTCTTGTTTCTTCATTCTTTTCTGGTTGGATGTTTCTTTCTTCCTTCTGGTCCACACCATTGATTTGAGTCCCAGTTTCCTTTGCCTCACTATTGGTTCCCTGTACATTTTCCTTTGTCTCTCTTAGCATAGCCGTCATTTTTTCATCTAATTTCCAACCAAATTCAACCAATTCTGTGAGCTTCTTGATTACCAGTGTTTTGAACTGTGCATCTGATAGGTTGGCTATCTGTTCGCTGCTTAGTTGAATTATTTCTAGAGCTTTGAAGTGTTCTGTCATTTGGGCCTTTTTTTTTTTTGGTCTTGGTGCTTCTGTTGTTTAAAGGGGCGGAGCTTTAGGTGTTCGGGGGGGGGGGGGGGTAACGCTGGTTGCTGTGCTGTGACACTGCGCAGTGACGCTGTACGTGGGGGAGGGGCCGAGAATAATGGCACCTGCTCCACTCTCTGCCAGATTTCAGTCACCCCTCTGCTACCCACAATCAAATTGGGCCCCTCTGGTGCTGCTTCCCGAGTGGGTGGGCCTGTGCACGCTCTAGGCCCCTGTGGGTCTCTCCAACGACCTATCTTGTGAGGCTGGGAGTTTCTCCTGCTGCCGCCCCAACCCCCACGGGTGTTTTCACTCAGAGGTTTGAGGCTTTATTTCGTTGCACTGGAGCCCTGGGTTACAAGGTCTGCTTCACTCCCTGCCGTTCGTCCCGGTTTATCTATGCACGAATGTGGGGCCTCGGGTTCTGCTACCCGCTGCTCTGCCTGCCCCGTTCTCTGCCACTCTGAGTCCAGCCCTCTCAGTTTATCTGTGCTCGAATGTAGGGCCGCAGGGTCTGCTAGTGGTCAGACTGCCTGCCCCGTTCATCCCACACTCCGCCCCTCTCGGTCCCGCCACGGCAACACGAGCCCTCTCTGCCCCGGCTGCCCGTCTCCGCCCCTGCAACCGGTCTGGATGAATGTTTATTTTTTATCTCCTTGGTGTCGGACTTCCTTGTCATTCGATTTTCTGTCATTCTGGTTGTGCAAGGAGGCGCAGTGTGTCTACCTACGCCACCATCTTGGTTCCCCCTTACTTTTGTTTTCTAAGGAATTCTGTCATCAGTCTGCCAAGATAGGGTAACTGTTGTTTTATATGTATATTTTTTCTATTAATGTTGCTAATAATTTGTGCAATAATGATGTTTAATCAACTTACTTAATGGTTCATTATGAATTTTAGTTGACCAAAATACAATACAACTGCTTAAGTATCCACTTAGTAGAATGAGGGCAACTGTGCTATAATAAATAAATAACTCTGTTAACTTGAATTATTAACAGAAGTGATTGATAAAAGAAATTAGAAAAACAAGAGAACAAGCTCAGAAGAGTTAAGAATTTGTCTAATCTTGGTGCAATGGTGCAGAGCTCAGGGCAATTAAGGGAAAGGAACAAATGAAGGAATTAAATGATTTTCAGATAGTTTACTTTCAGATTGAAAGTAAACTAACGCTTCTCAATGTGCGGTGGGAGGGTGAAGCAATGAAAAACGAGCTGACTGACAGAGGGCAGAGGTTGGTGGTTAGTTGTCACAGAGAGTCCTTTCAGCTGACTGGTCTGGGTAAATCCCTCCCATTGACCTGCCAACAACAACCAAGGCTCAACAACAAGAGGAGGGTGTACTCAGCCCACATGAAGGGTACACCTCAAGTACCCAGCTTGGGTGATAGGGGAGGCTGTGCCACTGGACACTACAGGACACCTATTACATTCGGCCAGGAAACCAAGATAGGGAGTTGTAGCAGCTCTACCTAATACATAGAAACAAACACAGGGAGGCTGCAAAAATGAAGAGACAAAGAAATATGGCCCAAATGGAAAAACAGATCAAAACTCCAGAGAAAGAACTAAACAAAATGGAGATAATTAATCTATCAGATGCAGAGTTCCAAACTCTTCCTGGTTACAAGGATGCTCAGGGAACTTAGTGAGGACCTCCACAACATAAAAAAGATCCAGTCAGAAATGAAGGATACGCTAACTGAAATGAACAATTTACAGGGCAACAACAGTAGAGTGGATGACGCTGAGAATCAAATCAATGATTTGGAACACAAGGAAGTAAAAACAATCAGAGCAACAAGAAGAAAAAAGAATCCCAAAAAACAAGGATAGTATAAGCAGCCTCCGGGAAAACTTCCAAAGGCCCAACATTCACAGGACGGGGTGCCAGAAGGAGAAGAGAAAGAGCAGGAAATTGGAAATCTATCTGAAAAAATAATGAAAGAAAACTTCCCCAGTTAGGCAAAGGGAATAGACATGCAAGCCCAGGAAGCACAAAGAGTCCCAAATAAGATGGGTGCAAAGAGGCCCACTTCAAAACACATCAGAATTAAAACGCCAAAGGTTAAAGATAAAGAGAGAATCTTAAAAGCAGCAAGAGAAAAGCAGTTAGTTACCTACAGGGGCGTTCCCATAAGACTGTCAGCTGATTTCTCAAAAGAAGTTTTGTAGGCTAGAAGGGACTGGCAGGAAGTATTCAAAGTCATGAAAAGCAGAGTCCTTCAGCCAAGATTGCTCTACCCAGTAGAGTTATCGTTTAAAATCCAAGGGCAGATAAAGAGCTTCCCAGACAAGAAAAAACTAAAGAGGTTCATCATCACCAAGCCCTTATTATATGAAACATTAAAGGGACTTATCTTAGAAAAAGAAGATCCAAAATATAAACAATTATATGACAATAAACTCACAATTATTAACAAATGAACCTAAAAGAAAGAAAAACAACAAAAGCAAAAGCTAAGCAAGCAACCAGAACAGGAACAGAATCAAGAGAAATGGACATCACACAGACGGAGTTCAGTGAGGAGGGGGAAGGGAGGATTGGGGGGGAAAGGTACAGGGAAGAAGCAGCATAATTAGTAAGCATAAATAGACAGGGAAAGATAAAAAATGGTATAGGAAACAGAGGACTCAAAGAACTTATATGTATAACCCATGGACATGAACTAAGGGGGGGGATGCTGGAAACTTGGGGGGGCAGGCTGGAAGAAGGATAACTGGGGAAAAATTGGGAAAACTGTAATAGCATAATCAATAAAAATACTTAAAAATAGTACAGATACATAGTTGCAGAATAATCATGGGAATGTAAGGTACAGGATAGGAAATGGAGTAGCCAATGAACTTACATACATGACTCTTGGACATGAGCAATGGTGTGGGTATTTCCTGAGGTAGTGGTGGTGCTGGATAGAGGGCTGTAAAGGGGGAAAAATCAGGACAACTATAATAGCATAATCAATAAAATATAATAAAAAATTAAAACAGAAATGGGCTGACTGGCTGGTTTGTTTAGTCACCAGGAAACTCCATTTATGTCACTGATCATTTTGGGTCAATTTGGTCCTCAATATTCTTCCACACTTGGCTATGAGGGGGTATGAGTCTCACTATAGTGAATCAAATTCAAAGTCAACAGAAATCCTACCCTGAGGGCAGGTGCAAGGCAGTGAAAGAGAAGGGAAAAACTGGAAACTTAATTGCGCAGATTTTCCCCCCTCCTCTTGTGGGAATTCTGTTCCCTAACTGCTGGTTGTCCAAATCCCATTTTCTACTGCTTTGTTCTGCTAGTTCCAGGAAAAGATGAGAAGACCTCAAATGCCCATATTCCCTCAGTTTCCCCCAGAAGAATCCAGGGAGATAAACAAAGAAAACAGCTAAGAAAAGTGTGCTTTTCTTGTTCTGTCTCAACAAAGTAACAACATTAATAATACAATTAGAGCTACCATTTACTGTGCTTTTGGGGCAGGGACAAACACTATGCAAAGCTCAAAATATACATATTCTGACTTAATTTCAAAACAATCCTGTGAGGTAGGTTTTACCAATAAAGAATCTCAGGTTCAAGTAATAGTAAGAAATGAGAAACACATGTGAAAAAACAAAAGATGAGAATGATAAATAAAGATAAAGTTTAGACAGTCGTTTCCTTTGATGGGGAGAGAAGGAGATAGGACAGAGGAGGAGCAGATGAAAGTTGGGCTGACAGTGGGCTCACAGATAATCTTTTCACTAAAATATAGAATCTAATCAAATCAATCAATACAATAAAAATTAAAGTTATACATGGATAGTGCATAGCCTCACAGAGTTATTATAAGGCTTAAATAAAATGATCTGTTAAAAAAAGAACTCTGTAAATTACTTTTTTCTTCTTGGAATTTTATCCCCACCTGACTACTGTTAACCTGATAGTATTCAATGTTCAATTGCTTTAGGGTCAGAAAGACCAAAATTGTCAGAGAGCCCACCTACTTTGTGACTTCTTAGAAGACTATTTACTTTCAGGTAACAAAATAATAAAAGCTTTACACAACTAATACTACAGACTTAACGCAGTAAATAAGATGTTTCTGTTCAATTGTCAGGCAAGCAGTTAAGTGGAAATATTTGTGGAAAACAGGATACTTTATGTTGGGAATGCTTAACAATTAACAAAAGGTGAATTAATGGTCAGCACTGATGTGAGTTACGCAAATAATGCTCCCTGATATAAGATGCAAACACTATTATATGAAAAGTCTATTTATAAATGCTTGTGTTTTGTTTTAAAAATGGGATTTCACTTTTTAAAATTATATTTCATTGATTATTCTACTACAGTTCTAATTTTTCATCCTTTGCTCCTCTCCACACAACATCCCCCACTCCCTCAGGAAATCCCCCCACCATTGTTCATGTCCATGGGTCATGCATATAAGTTGTTTCGCTACTCCATTTCTTAAACTGTACATCCCCATGGCTATTCTGTAACTACCTATTTGTACTTCATAATCCCCTTACCTCTTTCACCCACTCCTCTACACCACCCTCCTAGTTGTATATGAGAAGTGGATGAAGTGACTAGGAATGGAGCAAGCGCCAGGCAAGCCCCCAGAAGTTAGCCAGCAGCAGCACTGCCCACTCTTTGACTCCTCCCCCCCACACACAGAGCCAAGGTTGCTCTACCCTGGCGAATATCCAAGGTTCTGCCACACACGACTTAACAGGTGCACTAAAACAGAATCAAAGCAGCTGTACCAAATACACAGACCCGAGAAGGCTGCCAAAATCAGGAGACAAAGAAATATGATCCAAATGAAGGAACAGGACAGAACCCCAGAATAAGAACTAAGTGGTGTGGAGACAGCAGCCTACTAGACCCAGAGTTCAAAACACTGGTGGTCAGAATGCTCAAAGCTCTCATTGAATACGACAAAAGAACAAGGGAAGAAATGAAAGCTTTACTAAGGGAAATAAAGAAAAATCCACAGGAAACCAACAGTGAAGGGGAGGAAGCTGGGACTCAAATCAATAATTTGGAACATAAGGAAGAAATAAACATTCAACCAGAAGAACAAGAAGGAAAAAGAATTCAAAAAAACAAGGAGAGTTTAAGAAGACTCTGGGACATCTCCAAAAGGGCCAATATCCAAGTCATAAAGGTGCCAGAAGGAGAAGAGGAACAGCAAGAAATTGAAAGCTTATTGAAAAAATAATGGAAGAAAACTGCCCCAATTTGGCAAAGAAAATAAATATAAAAGGCCAGGAAGCACAGAGAGTCCCAAACAAGTTGGATCCAAAGAGATGCACACCAAGACACATCATAATTAAAATGCAAAAGATTCAAGATAAAGAGAGAATCTTAAAAGCAGCAAAAGAAAAGCAGTTAGTTACCTATAAGGGAGTCCCCGCAAGACTGTCAGCCGATTTCTCAAAAGAACCTTTGCAGGCAAGAAGGGACTGGCTAGAAGTATTCAAAGTGATGAAAAGCAAAGACCTAAACCTAGGTTATTCTATCCAGCAAAGCTATCATTTAGAACTGAAGGGCAGATAAAGTGCTTCCCAGACAAGGTGAAGCTAAAGGAGTTCATCATCACCAAGCCCTTATTATGTGAAATGCTAAAGGGACTTATTTTGGAAAGAGAAGATCAAAACTATGAACATTAAAATGACAACAAACTTGCAACTGTTAAAAACTGAATCTAAAAAACAGACAAAAACAAACAAAGCAAACAACTAGAACAGGAATGGAATCATAGATATGGAGACCATTTGGAGGGTTATCAGCTGGGAGGGGAAAGGAGGAGAATGGGGGGAGAGGTATAGGGATTTAAAAGCATAAATGGGTAGGAAAAGAATGGACAGGGGGATGTTAAGAACATCACAGGTGATGGAGAAGCCAAAGAATTTACACAAACTCATGGACATGAACTAAGCAAGAGGGGGAATCATTGGAGGGAAAGGGGAACCAGGCAGAGGAGGGGGGGAGGGAAAAATGGGACATCTGTAATACCATAATCAATAAAATATACTTTATAAAAATAAAAAAACTTTCTTTTAAAAATTTTTTTAGAGATTTTTAAAAATTTATTTATATTTAGAGAGGGGAAGGGAGGGGGAAAGAGAAGGAGAGAAACATCAATGTGTGGTTGAAAGCCCCCTACTGGGGACTTGGCTGGCAACCCAAGCATGTGCCCTAACTGGGAATCAAACCAGGGACCCTCTGGTTTGCAGGCCAGCACTCAATCCACTGAGCCACATCAGCCAGGGTGAAAAAAAACCTTTCAAAAAGTCCTTGCCAATGGTTTTGTAACTAATTGCCTTATTCTTGCATCTATTAATTCTCTCACTAAGTTGGTGAATCAGAAGGCTATGGTTTCACATCAGACATTCTAAAACAAAATGTCTGGCACCTCCACTGTGCCAGCATAATTCTGCATTGACGAGAGACAACATTCATTCTGTCAAAAACACTTCAGGCTTGACAGTCATCATACTGGCATCTCCACTGGAAAAATGTACTGGCTGCAGGTCTACTGGATATTTGGTTTCTAAAATGTTATGAAGTCCAAGAATAACTGGTAGGTGATACTCTGTTTTAACAAATTTTTCTAAGTTTAAGTCAATTTACCAGTTTGCTGTCACATATTTACTTAATCATATCATTTCTTCCTGAATTTATTTTATTATTATTTTATAAAACAATCTTGTGTTCTAAAGTAACTATGAATAATATACAGCAGCATAAATTATATCAACTTGGGGAATAAGAAAACTAACTTGGGCTCCACAATCATTTTAATATAGCACATCATATTTTTGTTTGAATAGGTATTACTTTTCACTTAAAAACTTCACATTTACTTTTTAGGTATCTTGTTTAACACTTATCAAATACAGAATTGAGTATACTATTGAATTAACCATTCTGATTATCTACATTCTTTATTTATTTATATTATTTTCTGAAGAAATTAAGGCTGTTCTAGAAGGAAAAAGACTTTCTAGTCATACCTATGACATAAACTACTGAGTTGACACATTTATGGTTTATTTATAATTTTCAAAGATCTCATAATAATACTTTTACAATAGATATGTGAGAACTGTAGAGTTCAGACAGAGTCCAAATAGGGTAAGAAGGACCCAGGGCTGAGTGTCAGAAGCCTCCTGGTGTTAGGAGGGTATGAAGTGTGAAGAGGAATGAGATATTTATGTGGTTTCGAAGTACAACTCCAGGACTTCCAGCCAAGATGGAGGTGTAGGTAGACACACTGTGCCTCATCACACAACCAAAAGGAGGACAACAACAATTTCAAAACAAAAACCAACCAGAACTGACAGAAAATCAAACCGTATGAAAGTCTGACAACCAAGGAGATAAAGAAGAAACATTCATCCAGATCGGTAGGAGGGGTGGAGACGGGCAGCCGGGCAGAGAGGACTGGAGGCAAGGCAGCAGCTGGCAGACCTAGCAAGGCCATGGATTGCGGAGCAGGGTGCGCAAAGCTGCAGCTGGCCGGCGAGGCAGGAGCTGGTGGACCAGGTGACAGACCACACAACCCAGAGTTCCAGCACAGGGAAATAAAGCCTCAAACCTCTGATTGAAAACACCTGTGGGGGTTGAGATGTCAGCAGGAGAAACTCCCAACCTCACAGGAGAGTTCGCTGGAGAGACCCACAGGGGCCTAGAGTGTGCACAAACGCACCCACTAGGGAAGCAGCACCAGAAGGGCCCAATTTGATTGTGGGTAGTGGGGGAGTGACTGAAAATCAGCAGAGAGTGGAGCAAGTGCCATTGCTCCCTATCGGAACCCTCCCCCACATACAGCGTCACAGCACAGTGACTAGCATTACCCCCCCCCAACACCTAAGGCTCCTCCCCTTTACATAACAGGCGAGCCAAGACAAAAAAAAATGGCCCAAATGAAAGAACAGATCAAAGCTCCAGAAAAAAAATACAACTAAGCCACAAAGAGATAGCCCACCTATCAGATGCACAGTTCAAAACACTGGTAATCAGGATGCTCACAGTATTGGTTGAATTTGGTCACAAACTAGATGAAAAAATGAAGGCTATGCTAAGAGAGACAAAGGAAAATGTACAGGGAACCAATAGTGAGGCAAAGGAAACTGGGACTCAAATCAACAGTGTAGACCAGAAGGAAAAAAGAAACATTCAGTCAGAAAAGAATGAAGAAACAAGAATTCAAAAAAATGAGGAGAGGCTTAGGAACCTCCAAGACATCTTTAAACATTCCAACATCCAAATTATAGGGGTGCCAGAAGGAGAAGAGGAAGAGCAAGAAATCGAAAACTTATTTGAACAAATAATGAAGGAGAACTTCCCCAATCTGGCAAAAGAAATAGAATTCTAGAAAGTCCAGGAAGCTCAGAGAGTCCCAAAGAAGTTGGACCCAAGGAGGAACACACCAAGGCACATCATAATTGTATCAGCCAAGATGAAACAGAAGGAGAGAATCTTAGAAGCAGCAAGAGAAAAGGAGACAGTTACCTACAAAGGAGTTCCCGTAAGACTGTCAGCTGATTTCTCCAAAGAGACCTTACAGGCAAGAAGGGGCTGGAAAGAAGGATTCCAAGTCATGAAAGGGAAGGACCTACATCCAAGATTGCTCTATCCAGCAGAGCTATCATTTAGAATGGAAGGGCAGATAAAGTGCTTCTCAGATAAGGTCAAGTTAAAGGAGTTCATCATCACCAAGCCCTTATTATATGAAATGGTAAAGGGATTTATCTAAGAAAAAGAAGGTCAAAAATATGAGCAGGAAAAATGACAGCAAACTCACAGTTAATAACCACCACTCCTAAAACTAAAACAAAAACAAAAGCAAACTATGCAAACAACTAGAACAGGAACAGAACCACAGAAATGGAGATCCCATGGAGGGTTATCAATAGGGGAGTGGGAGTGGGAGACAGTGGGGAAAGGTACAGAGAATAAGTAGCATAAATGGTAGGTAGAAAATAGACGGGGGAGGGTAAGAATAGTGTAGGAAATGTAGAAGTCAAAGAACTTATATGTATGACCCATCCATGAACTATAGGTAGGGAATGTGGGAGGGGGAGGTGTGCAGGATGGAGTGAAGTGAAGGGGGGGAAATGGGACAACCATAATAGCATAATAAATAAAATATATTTTTTTAAAAAGTACAACTCCACAAAATATTTACTAATTACAAAGGAGAAATAGGGAGAAGTCTGACATATACCATATTAATTAAGTAATGAAAGTATCATCAGTAATGACAAAAATCAAAATTGTATGCCACCCGGGAAGATGCAATAAGAATACATCATTATTTCTGTGATACTCTTGTCAAAGATGCATAATTTGAATAATGATGAGGAAGCATACAATTCCAGGCATTAAAAAAGAAGCATTTCACAAAATAACTGAATTCTAATCTTCAAAATTATCAAAACCATGAACATCCAGGAAAGGCCAAGAACCATTTCAGACTGAAGGAAATAATAAGACATGACAACTACATGGACATGTAATTCTAAATCAGATCCATATGCTATACAGGATATTATTGGGACAATTGAAAAAATTTAAATGGGGTCTGATGATTAGATGGAAAAAAATCAACTGATGTTATGTCTTAAAATTTGGTGGTTATATTGTGATTATGTTGGCAAATACTATAGAAATACTAAAGTATTCAGAGGTGATGGTGCATCATGTCAGCAACATCCTGTAAAATAATTTAGGAAATCTTTGCACCATACTTACAACTGTTTTGTAAGTTTGAGATTGTTCCAAAAGAATCATATGTACACATTTCACTAAAAATGTAATAGTTAATTACTACATAATCAAAAATTCAGCTCTGTAACTAGTAGTTTTACTTTTTTAAATTGCAATTTCCAAAGAAATGAACCTATCAAGGGAAACGAGCTTATTTAATGTCTTCATATTTGAATATCTGGCCATCAAAAAATGATCTATATTGTCCTCCCTCTCACTTTTGCTACTATTTTTTATCTAAAATCAATGAAACAAAACCAGATACTTTGGTAGTACAATGATAATGGCAAAAAATATGAATTTAAACATGTTTAGGAAACTGATGGAGAGGTCTAGCAATTGATGATGTTGAGCACGCAGACTACTTTATTTTTCTTTTGTACATAGAATCTGTCCCAGAAGTAGTATAGAAAATTATTTATTTAAAACATTGCTTTCTTTTAAAATACAGATGTGCAAGAAATAAAAATTAAATTTCCTCATGACTTCACCATCCAAAGATAAATATTAAAAAACTATATTTATGTTTCCTTTCCACATTTTTCTTGCATTTTTAAAGTTGAATGATAATGCACATGAAGTTAACATCATACTTTTCACTAAAACATTAATTTTTCATATGTACTGTATCTTTGACATCCTATCACTACGTGTCATCTTTATGTCTATTTTCTATCTCTCCAATTAATTCAAAATTCTTCAAGGGCCAAAACTATGAAAAAAAAATAAACAACCAAAAAAGGAGGACAATAAATTTGTGCCTAGCAACTCTAAAAAAATAAAAAGAAACTGGCATGTCTTCTTTGAATGACTAAAGTTTAGCAGTATCTTACTTATTTATAACAGGCACTCAATGTTTGCTAATGAGGTTATCAAATACTTAGGAAAGCTACTGGGTAGTAATTCTAAATGTGAATTAAGCTTCAGGAAATTCTCATGTTATTTCAGAAACACTACTAATTAATATAATAAGTAATAAGTAACATATCAGTGGTAGGGTGACAACACTGTACCTGCTACAGAATAAAGCACAGCTCAATAAATATCCTCATTCATGTATTTATTCACTTAACAAATACATTCTGACTGCCTAATGTATACCAAGCATGTCCGAGGTCCTGCAAATATATCAGTAACAAAACAGACAAAACTCTGAGTCACAGACATTCCATTACATGGACTTAAATTATTGTGACTGATTGCTTGCTTGCTAAAGAGACAAGGAGGTTCTAGGGTACTACAACTTTCTACTCTTATTAAACTCACATTTAATTGTAGTATCACTAAAATAACTTCATTTCTGGAACATAAGCAGTAGAAAATTCTCCATGTATATTTATTTTGAACCTTTGTAGGAAACCCTTAATATAATGAATACACACTTACAATTTAGTTGAATGTTTACAAAACCAATAGTGAATAGAGCTCTGTTCCACTGCTTAACAGTTAACTATATTACATAACCATAACCATAACAGTCATTTCTTTTTAAACTAACAATGTACTTATAAATTTATGAATACTCCATCAATGAAAATAAGTACAATTAGTATTATTTTATGAATACTAATTTGCTTTTCATCTTGAAAGATAGTTAATAAATAATGACTTGCTCATTTATCCATTAAACACATTATTGAATGTCCATTATGTGCCAAGCAAAATAATAGAGTAAAAAAACTAGATGAAGTTCTTAATTTCAGTGTTATTTTTAATTTGATAGACCATACATCATAAGGTAACCCAGAAATTTATTTTCTAAAGGAAGAAAAGCCTAACTTTGTCACCACTAATTCATTTTGTGTGCATATGTGCAGACAATAAAGTAACCTGCTCTGTTTTTTTATTTATATTTTATTGATTGTGTTATTGCAGTTGTCCTGATTTCCCCCCACTGCCCCTCTCCATCCAGCACCACCACTCCCTCAGGAAATACCCACACCACTGCTCATGTCCATAGGTCATGTATATAAGTTCATCAGCTACTCCATTTCCTGTACCATACCTTACATTCCCATGATTATTCTGCAACTATCTATTTGTATGTTTTAATCACCTTGCCTCTTGTCCAATTTCCCCCACACTCCAATCCCATCTAGCAAACAACAAAATGCTATCTGTATCTATGATTCTGTCTCTGTTCTTCCTGTTTGCTTAGTTTGTTTTTTAGATTCAATTTTTGACAAGTATGCATTTATTGCCATTTTATTGTTCATATTTTGGATCTTCTTTTTCTTAGATAAGTCCCTTTAATGTTTCATAATGGTTTGGGGATGATGAACCCCTTTAGTTTTTTCTTGTCTGGGAAACTCTTTATCTGCCCTTAGATTTTAAACGATAACTCTACTGGGTAGAGCAATCTTGGTTGAAGGACCCTGCTTTTCATGACTTTGAATACTTCCTGCCAGTCCCTTCTAGCCTACAAAACTTCTTTTGAGAAATCAGCTGACAGTCTTATGGGAACGCCCCTGTAGGTAACTAACTGCTTTTCTCTTGCTGCTTTTAAGATTCTCTCTTTATCTTTAACCTTTGGCGTTTTAATTCTGATGTGTTTTGAAGTGGGACTCTTTGTGCTTCCTGGGCTTGCATGTCTATTCCCTTTGCCTAACTGGGGAAGTTTTCTTTCATTATTTTTTCAGATAGATTTCCAATTTCCTGCTCTTTCTCTTCTCCTTCTGGCACCCCGTCCTGTGAATGTTGGGCCTTTGGAAGTTTTCCCGGAGGCTGCTTATACTATCCTTGTTTTTTGGGATTCTTTTTTCTTCTTGTTGCTCTGATTGTTTTTACTTCCTTGTGTTCCAAATCATTGATTTGATTCTCAGCGTCATCCACTCTACTGTTGTTGCCCTGTAAATTGTTCATTTCAGTTAGCGTATCCTTCATTTCTGACTGGATCTTTTTTATGTTGTGGAGGTCCTCACTAAGTTCCCTGAGCATCCTTGTAACCAGGAAGAGTTTGGAACTCTGCATCTGATAGATTAATTATCTCCATTTTGTTTAGTTCTTTCTCTGGAGTTTTGATCTGTTTTTCCATTTGGGCCATATTTCTTTGTCTCTTCATTTTTGCAGCCTCCCTGTGTTTGTTTCTATGTATTAGGTAGAGCTGCTACAACTCCCTATCTTGGTTTCCTGGCCGAATGTAATAGGTGTCCTGTAGTGTCCAGTGGCACAGCCTCCCCTATCACCCAAGCTGGGTACTTGAGGTGTACCCTTCATGTGGGCTGAGTACACCCTCCTCTTGTTGTTGAGCCTTGGTTGTTGTTGGCAGGTCAATGGGAGGGATTTACCCAGACCAGTCAGCTGAAAGGACTGGCTGTGACCACTGACCACCAATCTCCATCCTCCGTGGTGGTCAGCTGTGCAGGGGCAGTATGGTGGTTCTCCACATGGTCTGTGGCTGTCCACTGGGTGTGCAGGTCCTATGGTTTCCCAGACTGGATGGATGTGGTTTCTTTAATTGCGTAGTTGTCAAATTTCCATTCAACTCGATTTCTGATGGTTCTGAGTTTTGGTTGTTCTATAATTTAGTTGCAATTTTGATGTGGTTGTGGAAGGAGGTGAGCTGTATTTACCTATGCTGTCGTCTTGACCAGAAGTCCTGTATCTCTGTTTTCAAATAACTTACAATCCAGTGAGGTAGAGTGCAAGTATATAAATTAGCAATGGAATCAGTACCAAGATATAGAGGTTATGTGAAAAAAAAAAGAATAGTATCAATATAAAAAGGGCAAGGCAACTATTGTATGAATGGAATGAATGTATTGCATGAGATTAGTCTAAAATTCACATAAAAAGCAAAGAATTTTAGCCCTGGTCAGTGTGGCTTAGTTGGTTGGAGCGTTGCCCTGTAGACGAAAGAGTTATGTGTGCAATTCCCAGTCAATGCACATGCGTAGGTTTTGAGTTTGGTCCCTGGATAGGGCATGTGTGGTAGGCAACCAACCAATGGTTCTGTCCTACTCTCTCCCTCCCTTCCCCTCTCTCTAAAATCAATAGGCATGTCCTCAGGTGAGGATAAAAAAAAAAACACATAGAATTTTAGAGGTAGAAGTGGTGAAGTATTCAGCATAACCCTCAGGTTTTACAAAGAAGAAATTATGTTCCAATTATGTTATGACTTGCTTAGTATAGCCAAGACTGGTTAAAGCTGGATCCTGAGCAGAATAGCTGGCTGAAAGACAAATTCTTTTCCCAGCATTCCTGACTATGCAATTAGAATACTGAAGTTAGGAATTCCCTCTATTTTATTTGCCACGTTATTATTGTGCCTGGCACATAATCAGCACTTCAATAATGTGCTTAATGAATAAATATATAAATGAATGAGTAAATCTTTTACCACGATTGATTCTACCCAATTTTAAAACATTAAATCTTGGGTTTTTTTAATTTTAATTTTTTTATTGTTATTCAATTACAGTTGTGTGCCTTTTCTCCCCATCCCTCCACCCCACCCCAGCCAAACCCCCCTCCCTCCCCCACCTTTAAATCTTGTTTTTACTCCCACAATCTTAATGAGGGAAAACAAAACAAACAAATATCTAAGGATTTTACCTTGTGGTGTGCTGGACATTTTATATTCCTATAAATACTCTTGGGCCTGTGTTTTGGCATATGGTTAAGTTACTTGGAAACTGTTTGATTCTTTCAGTTCTTGCTTTTCAAAGCTTTGTTAGGCATGACCCAGAGCATGTTTAAGTCTAGGGTTAATTTTTTCTTACTACTGAGGCAAGACCTTTCTTAACACTATCCAATGTCCCCCGAATTATGAGGTTTTCTACCTGGCTGGTGCAAACAGGTATCATACCCATTCCTGTGTGAGGTCTGAGTATTATTCCCCCTAATCCTTACAGGTAACTTTCTTTTTTCTGTGTCTTGGGTAGTCTTCTTGCATGCATGTAATGATCACCATTCAACTCAATACTCAAATCCTCTGCAGATTTCCACAGTTCTCTGTGTACATTTCCCTCCTTTCCAGTATTCTTCCCTAAGAACTGTAGCTATCTCAACTTGCCTAGGCACCTTGCTGTACCTCTGTACCTCAGGGAGACCACTAGGCTCTACTTGGATTCCACATTTCTGCATCCCAGCCTGGAAATGTCATCCAGGGGGTAGGACAGGACACTTGTAGGACTCATCTCATTGGTTTCTTTTTTCCTCAGGGATCTTTGTCCTTCATTGCGTGATGTTAAATGTAAAGAGTAACATTATTTCATGTATTTTATCTGGCTTTTTAGATGTTTCAGGCAGGACAGTAAATCTGTCCCTGTCACTCTATCTTGGCTAAAAGCAAAAGTTATTTTATCATAATTTTAACTCATATTAATATACTTTTGCTCAGGGAGAATGAAGAACTAATATCATTGTGTTTTATATTTCACAACCTTCAACAGATTTAAAGATTTTTCAGGTTAATTAAATATTCGATAAATACTATGTGTGCCTTATGTAAATGACACTGGCTTAAGTTTCTCAAGGTTTAAAGAAATGAGTCTTAATCTTACAAAAGTATAAAAATAATCTCTACACAAAGACACATACAAGTGTATCCTTTGTACTCTAGGCACAAAGGAAGTTGTAAACTAAAGACACAATAGTCTATGGCCTCAAAGAACTGAAAATCTAGTTGAAATAAGGCAATATATATTAAACATTTAGAGAATACAAATAGGTTATACAATACATTATTGACAATGATTATAATTAAAGACTGGAGACAGGATGCTAAGGTCTTGATTAATCTATAGAAAAATCTTTGAATCTTTTGTGTCAGATCTAGAAATATAACCAGTATAAACCTATCAAACACTAGTCTATATCATTAAGCAATTATCATAGAGTCAGATATCTTATAAAACCTACTTCTGACTGGTCGTTGCAGGAACAGTGCAAACTAGACTACTGAACTGTGTAATTATGTGGCAGTATAGATATAAAATAACAGAGCATTAATTAAATATTTGCTGAATGAATATTTATATGAGTGCCTATTTTATGACCCTGCAGCTTTATCCTTCTCCATTCCCCTCTTTCCCTCCACATTCTCAAGACTCGATAACTTTCAATTATTTAGCCATGTACTTACTCCTTTACCTTTATTTCTTTGGAAATGCTATAGTTTCTGCCTGAAACGCTGACCTTCCCAAAGCCCCTTTCAACTGTTACTTCTTCCCAAGAAACACTTTCTGACCACCCCAGTCTTAGTTAGGTAACCCTTCTATGTATTTCCTCTACCAGAATACTTGACACACATTGTTCCACAACTGCGTGTTTATCTATCCATATTTCCTATTAAACTGTACTCATCATAAAAGCAGTGGCTGTGTGAGTCTCTTTCACTGTCTCCTCAGCAATTACACAGTGCCTAGCATAAAAAGGCATTTGTTTGATGAATGTATGAATGAGCAAAAAAAACAGAAGCTGTGGGAATACATAAGATTGCTGACAGATCATATAAAGAATTAAGAGGCAGAAGAGTCAGAATGAGAAAAGAAGCTAGAGAAGAGTCAGAGAAGAGCCTGATGAGTGTCAAAAAAAAGAAGTCTTGGGAGTGGACTGCCAAAAATGAAAATGCCTCATTTAGCTCAAACAAGGGAAAACTTGAAGGAATGTATTTATATGATGTGTTAAAAGGTACTTCTTGATACTTTTGCCAAAGAAATATCAAGGCAGTGATGGGGACAGAACTAGAGGCACAAAGTGGAAGACCAAATAGAAGTGGAGAAAGTAAATGCAGTGTAAACAGAAACATAAGCTACTATTTCACAAAGGCCTACCAAAATGAAGGAAAACAAGTACTTAAGGAGATAAGAAAAAGTCAAAATTTTATTTTATTGTGTGGAAGAAAAAATTGTTTATGCTTGATATAATAAGGAAAATATCCAGTAATGAAAAAAGCTTGAAGATCCAAGAGAGGACATACAGAATAGGTTTAATTTTAAAACACAATCAGATTTGGCAATTATGAAATCACAGCTGAATGTCCTAGACTGCTTACATGCTAACAAAGGGGTAAGGAACAAATGAATGGTAAAGAGGTTGAGATTAGTATACCAATATATATAAAATAATAGTTTTCTAGAGCATTGTTTTAGGATTATACTATACTATACAGAATTCATTTTTAACTTTCTAAGTATAATCTCTTTTGAAAAGATATTGTATGCAAAGGTATCTCCACAGAAATCATAGCTAAATACAGTGTGAAAACTACTGCCATGAGGAAACAAAAACATGAAAAAAAATAATGAAAAAGGAGTTAGAAAATATTTAGGCAAGATAAAGTATGTCATGGAATCAAGTCCAGGAGACTGAGGGTGCCTTAAAACAAGATTGGGCATTTCTTCCACTGACGTGAAAGACATAGAAAATAGAAAATGAGAAAACACAAACAAATTTTTGAGATGAAGAGGTAAAAACCTGAGGGACTTCAGTGAGATGGCTTCAAAGTGCTCTAGCAGAGAATTCAATTATTTCTATTTGCCTATGACTGTGCTCTGTAAGCAGATAATTAAGAGGTAGGTAGGAAACTCTTCTATACTTACTGATGTTTAAAGAGCCAATTATATCATACAGAAGAAGTAAGGAATTAAGACTGGGATAAAAGTTCTAATACTAGGAGGTGTCAATATTATTATTAAACAAAAGTACATGAATTCTCATTTGGCTTGATCAGCTAGTCAAAATCATGATGTACTATCTATAGCAGATAATTAACAGGCATTTCAATTATTACTGTAATCTTTTTTGCATGAAAGGGGATAAGGGAGGAAGGAGAGAGCCACAAGGTTTCTTAGAAATGTCTACAGTCACTGTACAAACAATATGATCCTTCTAGCAGAGAAGCTCTTTGAATACCAATATTATTTACAATAAATAAGAGGTAGATAGCATGTCATAATAAAAGGGCAAAGGTAGTGAGAACTGGGCTTTCATTTCAGTTCTATCACTTATTTTCTGTCTGACTTCAGGAAGTTACCACACTAAGCATTCCTTGGTTGGCTCATTTATAACATGACACTAATAATAATATCTAGAGTTGTGAGTGCTTGTAATAAAATATACAATACACCTCAAATGCACTGTCCAGCATAGTGCAGGCATACACTATGATTATTATGCTGATGGTTAATTCATTCAAAAGTAATTTACTGAGAGCCAAGGATACAAAATTAAGAAAGACAAAAATGGTCTCTGTCCTTAAGGAGTTTTCCTGTAATTACAGAAAAAGAAGGAAATAATTTTCAAAAATCTGAAGTGGGATGAATGCTATGAAGAAAACAAATAGGAATTTGCAATAAAGAATCATGTAAAAACTATTTTAAGAGAAGATAGTCAGGGAAGACCTCTCTGAGTGGTTCCTAAGGATAAGAAAGAAGAGCAACTCAAAGAGTAGAGAAAGAAGAAAGGTAATCTGAGGCAACAGCAGGTACAAAAGTCCTTAAGCAGAAAAAGACGTAGCATATATGAATAACTGAAAGGCACACAGTGTAGCTAAAATAAGTAATCAAGGGATTCCCTGTGTTAGCATGAGATAAGGTTAGTGGGGAGAAAGCAGATCATTCAGAGCCTTGGCACCTTTGATAAGATTAAGATAATGCTGATTGAATGGATAGACAGATAAATGGGTGCCTGAAACAGTTAGTACAAAAGGACCCAGAAGAGGAATTTCTAATGTGTTAAAAAACAAAAACAATTAAATTCTAATTATTAAAATGAGTTCACTTTTTAGGGAAAGGAAACAAAGTAAAAAAGAATACCATAATAATTATTGTCCTAGGAAGACTAAAAATATAGTTGGGAGGGTAAACAAGAGCTAAACACACATTAACAACACAGTACTGCAGCTATTTCCCCAACCTAAAACATGCCATAAATTTACATGTAAACTGATTATAATCTGATTGTCTCTACCATAAACCTATAAGCTCTGTTACAGATGGAGCCACATCTGCTTAAATTATATGCATTGAATGAGAGGTTGCTAAGACTCACGGAGTTATAAATATATTTATTGGAGTTACTAACAAAAATAAAATCATAATTCCTGCTCTCAATAGTGCAAGCAATGAGGTGTTAATGAGATATTCCATGAGCATTATTTATTTTATTCAAACGGCAATCAGGTGAATATCTCAGGCCCATTTCAAGATGGCTCTGATATCACTTCAAAACACACAGTTTTCCTGTCTATAGGCTTTATATTTTCTACAGTACATATCTGGACTGCACAAGTGTTTTGTTTGAAATGGAAACAGACTCACAGATAGAGAATACACTGACAGCTGGCGGGGGCGGTAGATTTGCAGGGTTGGGTGAAAAAGGTGAAAGGACTAAGCAAATAATAATAATAATGATAATAATAATAACAACAACAACAACTACTACTCCTCACAGATACAGGCAGCAGTATGGTGATTACCAGGGAGGCAGGAGGTTGTGGGGGAGGTATAAGAGGGAATGGGGGGTAAATGATGATGGAAAGAGACTTGACTTGGGGTGGTGAACACACAATACAGTATACAGATGATGTACTATAGAATTGTACACATGAATCTTATATAAGTTTATTAACCAATGTTACCCCAACAAGTTCAATTAAAAACTGCAAACATTTGTTTTATCCTCATAGCTATTTTCAGGGAGCAATCAAGCCAATGGCTTATTGTCCTAGGAATGAATATATGTTTAAGATAAATTTAAGGAAGCAAATAATATCCATTTTATTTAGCTTTAATCAGTACAATAAAAAATGAGCACTGTGTTTTAAATCATAGACCCAAGATTTTCTCATTTCAGGAACATCAAATATTTGCTTAATAAAGATACCCAAATGAACAGAAATTTTTTAAAAGTGCTCTGTTTGGTCTAAACAATGTTTTGAACTGGATGCCAACAGTTAATAATGGGATTTTATATAAAAATCCAGATTTCTGGCTTCTCTTGATGAGTCAACAGGATCTGGCAACATTGAGTATATATATACCCACAGGGAAAAGTGAAGCTGCCTCTTTTAGTGTCCTTTTCAGTTACTGCAAGTAGGATTCAGCCAATTTCACTGATTTACATTACACTGAGTCCATGTAGGCATCTGAGTTTCCAATTTCCACACTAGGGGTTGCAAGATTGATATCTTTTTTTTGAAATGGGGGAAGGAGAAAGCAAAAGATGAGTCTTTTATAAACTTTGCAAGAGCTTAAAGACTAGAACAGTGGTCTCAACTTTCTTAACGGTAAAGATCATAACTTTCTTGATCCTTCTCCAAAAGTAAATTTAATGAAAAAGAAACTGTATACAATAGTCAGAGGCTAGTAAGTATCTGATCTTCCAGAGGGTGAAATAAAGATGTAGTACAAAACACTTCCTATTAAAAAAAGTATATACTTTCAAAGAACTTAAAATCTGACTTTTAAAGTTTACCTAGTCTAGTCTATTTCCTAATGTTATATATATATATATATATATATATATATATATATACATATATATATAGAAACTATATTTGCATAGTTCATAGATATAAAAATTATATCTATGTAGGGTCAGAGATGAAGAATTTACCCAAAAGCTGATATTGACAGCAAAATCAGAATCAGAAAGCATTTTTCCAAAAACCAACAGTCCAATTTTTTACTAAGCATCTGTGTAAGGCTCCACACAAGATGATATGGATACAAATATATACTCTTTATAATATAGTGCTTTTCCATTTTATTTTGTTAATATTTTTATAGAATTTTAAAGAATAAAGGCCACTTAAAAAACAAACAAAAACTCACTTCCGAAGAACTGAAAGGTGGTACTCAAATACATGTACTTGCATGTTCATAGTATGGGACTAGCAGCACTATTCAGAATAGTCAAAAGGTGGAAAGAACCCAAATGTCCATCAGAAAATGAATGGATAAACAAATTGTGGTATCCATACAATGGGAACAGTATTCACCCATAAGAAGGAATGAGGTACTAACAGATGCTACAACTGGATAAATCTTGAGAACATGCTAAGTGAAAGAAGCCAGACACAAAAGGTCACATACTCTTATGATTTCACTTATATAAAATATCTAGAATACAGATCAGTGTTTTTCAGGGGCTGGGGAGAGAGGGAGATGGGGGAACAATAGTTTATTGGGTACAGGGTTTCCTTTTGGAGTGATGTTTTTGAACTAGATAGAAGTGGTGCTTACATATAACACTGTGAATTGTTCATTTTATAATAGTTAATTTATGTGAATTTCACCTCAATATAGAAAATTTTAAGAACAATGCCTTATTTGACCAGCAGGTGGATGATGCCACCTAATCCAAAACAATTGCTCTTCCTATTAGGTAAAAAACAACCCATTTAGCCTGCAATAATAGATATTTATATATAAATTATCTCAGCAAATCTCACAACAATCAGGAGACAAAATGTTTCACAGGGGGGAAAGCAAGGTGGTCTAGTATCAAATTGAGTAGTTTATTTTTTAAGACTTTATTTTTTAATTTTTTTGAGAGAGAAGATGGGGAAGGAAGAATGAGAGGGAGAGAGAAATATCTATGGGTTGCCTCTCACATGCCCCCAACTGGGGACCTGGCCCTCAACCCAGGCATGTGCCATGACTGGGAATTGAATCTGCAACCTTTTAGTTTGCAGACTGGCATTCAACCCACTGAGGCACACCAAGCAGGACATAAATTGAGTATTATTTGAATCCCAGCTTCACTGCTTGTTGCTATGTACTCCTGGACGAGTTATTACATATAGTCTGTGTTTTCCTCTGTAAAATAGGAGTTATGGTACCATCTATACTTCAAAGGGTTGTTCTGAGGATTAAATGTGAATGTCCAAGAATCCAATGGCCTAGTCCTTTAGAAAGAATGAAACAAATTTTAGCTATTAATATTAATGATATAATTGTCATTAGTGTAATGCTGCCAATATCATTAATTGATATTAATGCCATTGCAAATTTGTAACTTGTAGGTCTCTCCAACACCAAAAGCTGTTGGTATATGATAGCACTGACAAGTACATTGTCCAAATCTTAGTAAGTTTTTTTATTTACAAAGGATTTAGGAAGTTGTGAAGCATGAGCCAAGACCAGCCATTCATATGGAAAAGCCACTGTTAACAGCTGTAAATTGGGTGGGATGGAGCCTCAGGGGATCTTCAGGGCAGGGCAAACAGTGTTAGCCAAGTTGATGGAGTCTCAGATATGGCACCTGCCTGCCAGCTGTGTGGCTCTGCCTGTCTCTCTGTCTGAAAGAAGGCTGTCCCCCAGCCCTCACCTTGATGTCAGGCACTTCAGTTCCTCCCTGTATGCCACTGGTGCCTTTCAAGCTGCTACCCTGGTGCTGGAGCTAAGAGGGAGTGAGCCTGAGTAAGTTCGTGTGTGGGTTCTTTAAGAGGAACTGCTTGGGACTCCAGAATTTTCTTCCACTAACTCAATCCCTGCTGGTTTTTACAGCTAGCAGTTATGGGGACTTATCTTCCTGGCACTGGAACCCTGGGCTGGGGAGCCTGGTGTGGGGCTGGGATGCCTCACTCCTAAAATATCCCTCCTGAATTCTAATCCACCACACGTGGATGTGGGACCAACCAGTTTCATGTCTATACCCCTCCGCCCCTCCTACAAGTCTGGATGGATGTGATTTCTTTAATTCCATAGTTATCAGACTTCCATTCAACTTGATTTCTGACAGCTCCAAGTAATGGTTCTTCTGTAATTTAGTTGTAATTTTGATGTAGTTATGCAAGGAGGTGAGCCATGTTTACCTATGCCACCATCTTGACTGTAAGTCCTATATTCCCTCTCTTTTATTTAGAATATAGAAGAAATGATAATCCAAGGGTCATAAACATGACAGAATTGGACCTTTAGAGAGATATAAGTTCTACATTCTGCAATGCAAGATATAAATGAAAAACTTGAAGAGGACTTAGAGGGCTGCAATAAATACAGACACTGAAAATTAAAATCTGTGAGTAAAAATTCAAAGATGGCATAAAAAGTTTCAGAGCTAGAATGTTCTGCAGAATATATATTCTTTTTAAAAAGATTTTACTTATTTATTTTTAGCAGGGAAGGGAGGGAGAAAGAGAGGGAAAGAAACATCAATGTGTGGTTGCCTCTCATGCGCCCCCTCCCAGGGATCTAGCCCACAACCCAGGCATGTGCCCTGACTGGGAATCAAACCAGTGACCCCTTGCTTCGCAGGCTGGCACTCAATCCACTGAGCCACACCAGCCAGGGCTGCAGACAGAATATGTATTCTTCACAAGTGCACACAGAACATTTTCTAGTATGTTAGGACTACATGTTAGGACACAAAACAAGTCTCAATAAATTTAAGAAGACTGAAATCTTATCAAGTATCTTCTCTGACCATAATAGTATGAAACTGGAAAGCAATCACAAGAAAAAAACTGAAAAACACACAAAGATATGGAGGCTAAATAGCATGTTAGTAAACAATGAAAGGGTTAATGATGAGATCAAGAAAGAAATCAAAAGATCCCTTGAAACAAATGAAAATGAGAACAAAACAACCCATAATCTATAGGGGACAGTGAAAGCAGTCCTAAGAGGGAAACTCATAACATTATATGCCTACCTCGAGAAACAAGAAAAATCTCAAATAAACAATCTAACTTTACAGTTAAAGGACTAGAAAAAGAACAACAAAACTTAGAGTAAGTAGCAGAAAGGAAATAATAAAGATCAGAGCAGAAATAAATGAAATAGAGTCTTAAAAAATCAATACAAAAGATCAATGAAACCAAGAACTGGTTCTTTGAAATGATACACAAGATTGACAAACCTTTAACAGACTCATCAAAAAGAGAGGACCCAAATAAGTAAAATCAGAAATGAAAAAGGACAATAACTGACATGAAGAAATACAAAGGATTGTAAGAAAATATTGCAAACCACTGTATGCCAACAAATTGGACAATGTGGATGAAATGGATAAATTCCTAGAAACATACAATTTTCCAAAACTAAATAAGGAAGAATCAGAAAATCTGAATAGACCAATTACAAGTAATGAAATTGAAGCAGTAATAAAACTCCCAACAAACAAAAGTCTTGGACTGAATGGCTTCACAGTGAATTTTACCAAACATACAAAGAACTAACACCTATGCTTCTCAAAACGTTCCAAAAAATTCAAGAGGAAGGAAGACTCCCAAGCTCATTTTACAAGTCCAGCATTATCCTAATTCCAAAACCAGATAAACACTACAAAAAAAAAGAAAATTATAGGCCAATATTCCTAACCAACATAGATGCTAAAATCCTCAATGAAATATTACCAAACTGGACGCAGCAATACATTAAAAAGATCATACACCATGATCAAGTGGGATTTACTCTGGGGATGCAAGGTTGGTACAATATCTGCAAACCAATAATTTGTGATACACCACATAAACAAAATGAAGGATAAAAACCACATGATCATATCAATAGATGCAGGAAAAAAATTGATAAAATCCAGTACCCATTTATGATAAAAATTTTCAGCAAAGGAGTAATAGAGAGAACATACCTCAATGTAATAAAGCCCATATATGACAAACCCACAGCCAACATCATGCTCAATAGGCAAAACTAAAAATGTTTCCCTTAAGATCAGGAATAAGATACAGATGTCTGCTTTTACCACTCTTATTTAATATAGTACTGGAAGTCTTAGCCATAGCAAACAGACAAGAAGAAATAAAAGGCATCCAAATTGGAAAGAAAGAAGTAAAACCATCATTATCTGCAGATGACATGATACTGTACATAGATAACCTTAAAGGTTCACCAAAAACCTACTAGAACTAATATGAATTCAGTAAAGTGTCAGAATACAAAATAAATATCCAGAAATCAGTTGCATTTTTATACACCAATAATGAACTATCAGAAAGGGAAACTAAAAAACAATCCCATTTACAAATGCATTATGAAAAATAAAATACACTGTAATAAATTTAACCAAGGATGTAAAAGACTCGTATACTTGGAAAATTATAACAAACTGAAGATACAAATAAATGAAAGCATATATAGTATTCATGGGTAGGCAGAAATAATATCATTAAAATGTCCATACTACCCAAAGCAACCTATAGAACCAATGTAATTCTTATCAAGATACCAATAGCATATTTCACAGAACTAGAACAAATATTCCAAAAAATTTATTTAGAACTACAGAAGACCTCAATAGCCACACAAATCTTTAGACACAAGGACAAAGTTGGAGGAATCACACTACCTGGTATTTAATTAAAACAGCATGGTACTTGGATAAAAATAGACATAGATCAATGGAAAAGAATAGAGAAGCCAGAAATAAACCAATGTCTGTATAGGTTTATTAATTGACCAAGGTTTGTCAATTAATATTTGATAAAGGAGGCAAAAACATACAATGGGGTAAAGATAGTCAATTCAGTAAATGGCATTGGGAAAACTGGACAGATACATGCAAAAAAAATGAAACTAGACAACCTACTTATATCATACACAAAAATAAACTCAAGCTGGATTAAAGACTTAAACTGTTAGACTTGAAACCATAAAATTCCTACAAGAAAACATAGGCAGTAAAATCTCTGACATTTCTTATAGTGGTATTTTTTCTGATATAGCTCCTCAGGCAAGGGAACCAAAAGAAAAAATAAACAAATGGGACTACATCAAACTAAAAAGAAACCATCAGCAAAATGAAAAGACAACCCATTGAATGGGAGAACATATTCATCAATGATACATTTGATAAGGGGTTAGTACACAAAATTTATAAACTTATAAAACTCAATGTGAAAAAAAACAAACAACACAATTTTTAAAAATGGGCAAAGGACCTGAATAGACACAGAATGAAATACATATATGAAAAGATGCTCGACGTTACTAATCATCAGAGAAATGAAAAAATTAAAACCCAATGAGATATCACCTCATACCTGTCGAAACGACTATCATCAAAAAAATGAACGACAAGTTGGCAAAGGATGTGGAGAAAAAAGAACCCTTGTGCACTGTTGTTAATGGGAATGCAGACTGGGGCAGCCACTAAGGAAAGCAGTATCAAGTTACCTCAAAAAATTAGAAATGGAACTGCCTTATAACCCAGCCAGTCCACTTCAGAGAATATATCTGAAGAAACTCGAAACACTAATTCAAAAGAATATATATGTACTCCTACATTTATTGCTATGTAATTTATAATTGCCAAGATGAGGAAGCAGCCCAAGTGCCCATCAGTAGAAGAGTGGATAAAAAAGTAGCGGTACATTTACACAATGGAATACTACTCAGCCACAAAAAAAGGAAACCTTACCATTTATGACAGCCTGGATGGACCTAGAGAGTATTATGCTAAGTGAAATAAGCCAGTGAGAGAAAGCCAAGTACCATATGATTCCACTCATATGTGGAGTCTAATGAACAAAATAAACTAACAAACAAAATAGAAATAGACTCATGGATAGAGAACAGACTGACAACAGTCAGGTGGTAGGAGTTTGGGGGGCTGGATGATAAAGGTGAAGGGATTAAGCAAAAATACAAAACAAAAACCTCATAGACACAGACTTTGATTAGGTTTTGTAGTTGAAAGGGATCTGGATTCAAATTCTCACTCTGCTACTTATGGTGATTACCAGAGGGATAGGCAGGCAGGCCGAGGGAGAAGATAAAGTGGGGAATAAATGGTGATGAAGAAAGACTTGACTTGGGGTGGTGAACACACAATACAATATACACAAGATGTGTTATAAAATTGTACCCCTGAAACCTATGTAATTTTATTAACCAATGTTACCCCAATAAATAAAAACAAAAATAATTTTAAAAGAATGTTCTAAAATATGAAGACTTCTATTTTAATATCTCTATACTTTATTGAGTTATAAAAGTGATAGGCAAAGGAGAAAATAAAGTCACTTCAAATTCCAATTCTCAAAGATCATCATTCTAACACTTTAATGTATTTCCTACTAGTCTTTTTAAAAAATAAAACTAGGGTTATAGTTTTGTATCTCCCTTTTTAAAAATTTAACAATCATAATGGAAATTTTCTTCTGTCATTAAATATCTTTGATACATGATTTATAATAACAGATTTAATTTATGAACATTTATTAAAACAAAAATGATAACCAAGATTTCTCTAGCTTCCCTTATCCTAGAAGAGGAAAGTAACATTAAAAACATTTTAATTAACTGAAAATATTTTAGTAATTATTATTTCATCTTAGTTATAAATTTTTCTCAAGGAAAAAAGGTCTTATATTTTATATGACTTTCATTTAACAAAATAGAAAATTGAAGTGTAGAGTCGTACAACTAAGATAAGTAACAAGGTGAGAATTTGAATCCAGATCCCTTCCAACAACAAAGCCTAAGGCTTTGTTAGGCCCTAAGCACTTAACCACAACACTATATTATAGGATGGTTTGGTTGTGGTGGTCTTATCTAATTACATCAAGAAGTTTTATTTAGTTACTCCATTCTCAAGATAACGCTGAAAGATGCAAGTCTGAAGGATTCAAATTGAAATTTAACAGAAGAAATTTAGAAATAAAAGATATACTTAAGTGCTTAGAACAGTGCTTACTGTAGAGAAAATGCTACATAAATATTAGCTATTATCATTCATGGGAAATATCCATAACAGTAAAAATAATTATAAGTTTGTTGCAGTGATGTTTATAACAGTTAAAAAATAATATTCTATCATCAAAGAATTGACTGATTTAAGTTTATTTTGTTATTTGAACCATGGAATACTTTGCAGCTATTATATTAAATCTATATAGGGTAGGGCAAAAGTAGGTTTACAACTGTGAGTATGCAAAACACAGAGTTTATTCTTGTATTACTTTTATTAATTATTGTATTGCTTTTCATATGAATAACTGTAAGCCTACTTTTGCACCACCCTGTATTTACTATCAGTAAGCAGATAATTAAAAAAAAGGATGCACTACATAATCTCATTTATGCATAATGTACAAATACACTTATATATACAAAAATGTATTATTAATCATCAGAGAAATGTAAACTAAAACCACAATGAGATAATACCTCATACCTGTCAGAATGGCTATGTCAAATCAACAAACAAGTGAAGAAAAGGGAACCTTTGTGCACTGGTGGGAATGCAGATTGGTGCAGCCACTATGAAAAACAGCATGAAGGTCCCTCAAAAAATTAAAAATGGAACTATCTTATAACCCCAGCAATTCTACTTCTGGGTATACATATGTGAAGAAACTCAAAACACTAAATTAAAGGAATATATGCACACCTATGTTCATCACAGTATTATTTACAATAGTCAAAATTATGGAAGCAACCCAAGTGCCCATCAATAGATGAGTGGATAAAAAAAGTTGTGGTACATATATACTGTGGAATATTATTCACCCATATAAAATAACAAAATCTTGCCCTGGCCAGGTGGCTCTGTTGGTTGGAGCATCATCCCATACACCAAAAGGTTGCAGGTCAATTCCCAGACAGGGCACATACCTAGATTGTGGGTTCCATCCCTAATCCAGGTGTGTAGTAGAGGTAACCAATTGATGTTTCTCTTTCACATCTCTCCCCCCCGACCCTTCCTCTCTCTCTAAAACCAATAAGTATGTCCTCAAGTGAGGATTTAAAAATAAAAAAGAACCAAATCTTATCATTTTGACAGTATGGATGGACCTACAGGGTATTATGCTAAGTGAAATATATCAGTCAGAAAACAACATATATCACACGATTTCGCTTACATGTGGAATGTAAATGAACAAACAAAACAGAAACAGACTCATAGATACAGAGAACAGACTGATGGTTGCCAGAGGGGAGTGGTGTTGGGGACTGGGTGAAAAAAGTAAAGGGATTGAGAAAATTGGTAGTTATAAAATAGTCATCGGGATGTAAAGTACAGCATAGGAAGTATAGTTAATAATATTGTAATAACTATGTATGCTCCCCAGTGGGTACTGGAAATAGCAGGGGGAACACTTTGTAAAGTATACTCATATGATTATCTAACTACTATGCTGTATACCTGAACCTGGTACAAAATAATATTAAATGTAAACTGTAATTAAAAAATAAATAATAAAATTTAAAAATGTAAGTAAATGTGTATACATACACAGAAATGTGTGAAAGAATAATCACCAACATATTAACAATGGTCATATATAGATATGGCAGGCTTTCTCATGTAATTTGTCCTTGTTTTGTACTTTTCTATATTTTTAAAATTCAAGGTAGGAATATATATATTTTTAAAGATTTTATTTACTTATTTTCAGAGAGAGGGGAAGGGAGAGAGAGAGAAACAAAGTCAGAGGAACATCAATGTGTGGTTGCCTCTTGTGCACCCTCTACTGGGGACCTGGCCTGCAACCCAGGCATGTGCCCTGACTGGGAATCAAACTGGTACCCTTTGGTTTGTAGGCCAGCACTCAAGCCACTGAGCCACACCAGCCAGGGCAAGAATATATATTTCTAATAAATTAAACATAGGCAGCATTAGCAAAGAAAATAAGTACAAAATGAAAAAGAAGACGACCAATGGAGATAACTTCAAGGAAAAAATGAGGTTGTTTCTTGAATAATTCCTTTACCTTACCCTATTTTTCTGTCATATTCATCCTGCTAATCATGCCCAATCCTCAATGACCTTAACCACTTATCTTTGACATTCTTGAACCATAGCTTCCAAGGTTTTTTTGTTGTTGTTGTTTCTTTGGGGTTGTTGTTTTTTCAGCTACAGTTTACATTCAATATTATTCTGTATTAGTTTCAGGTATACAGCATAGTGGTTAGACAAACACACTCCACAAAGTGTTCGCCACCTGCAGCCGCTATTTCCAGTACCTATCTGGCATCATACATAGCATCACTTCTAAGTTTTTAGGGAGAAAAACACACAGATGAGTACCACTATGAATTCATGATCTTCCTCAGAGTAGTTCAGGCAACTTTTTTTTTTCTTTAAGTATTCTTCTTCAGCTCCCTCCACCCCCACCACACACACACACTTCTCAACAACGGTTCTCTTAAAGCCACTACCCACTACCCTATAGCTATCATGCTTGGCAAATGACTGTTTATTTCTCCAGAGAGAACACAGGCATGAATTTCCCATTCATCCTTTCCCAGATACAAATTATTCTTACCTCTCTCCTTAGACTCAAGTAAATAAGTAACCCTGTATACTAGATACTCTTTCCTTTCATGCTCCTCCAAAACTTTCTTTCCTGTCCTTTATCTTCAACTCTCTCACTGTACAAGATTCCTATTCCTATTGTAGATTCCTAGTTTCCACTTTCTGTTCCCTTTACAACCACACTTAGTACAACAGAAACTGTCCTTGCCTGTTGCTGCCACTTCCTCTAGTCACATTGATTATTCAACCAACTACTACTTGCTTCCTGTTACACTACTTCATTAAAATTTCTCTGTTACCAATAAACTCCTAATTGATTTACTTGCAACTTTTGACACTAGTGACTACTACTTTCTGGAAAACTCCTCTCTTCACTATCTTCTGTTTGTTTTTCTTCCCTCACTGACTCCTCTTTAGTCTACTCCTTTTTGCGTACCCCTTAAATATTTTGGTTTCTGCCCCAGGGAAATGAATTCTCAACCTTCTTTCTCATTCTTCTCTTCTGATCGTTAATTTCAACTTCAACCATAACTCCAATGATATCCATAAATTGATGACGATCAATGTTTGCCTCTAGTTCCAGATTTACAGCTATAAATACCTACTCAGTATCTCCATTTGAATACTTATATACATATCTCATCCTTAATATGTCCAAAACCAATCTCTTAATTTACTTACCTACCCATTCATTAGTCTTTAGCATCTCATTAAATGAGAACCCCTTTCTTCTAGTCGCTCAATTCAAAAATTTTGGTATGATTTTTCACTCATCTTTTTCTCCCACATTTCACATCCAATCCATAAGTAAATCCTGTCTGCTCTTCCTACAAAATATGTCCAGAATTCCACCACTTCTTGCTATGTCCACTACCACCATCCTGATCTGTCTCACCTGGACTAATGCAGTACCTTTTGACTGATTTACTGTCTCATTCCTATGGTTTATTATCTACACTGTAACCTGAATAATCCACTTAAAACCTAATTCAGATGACATCACTCCTGAGCTCCCATCTCAGAGTAAAACCCAAAGTCCTTGTATGATCTAAGCACCCCAACACCTCTCTCACTTTATCTACTATAACTCTCCTCCTTACCCACTCTGCTCTAGCCACACTGGCCTTCTTACTGTTTCTTGAACATGCCAAGCACCTTTGCAATCTCAAATTCTCTGTACTTGCCATTCCTCCATCTAGAAAATTCTTTCCTTAGATAACCCCATAGTTTACTCCCTCAGTTCCTTCAGGTCTCTGTACAAATGAGGCACCACTTCTCGGAGGCACTCTGACTACCCTATATAAAATAGCATCCCCTATCACTTTCTTACCTTTTCCTAACCCTGCTTTGGTTTTTTCACTCCCTGACATTCTTTTTACTGAAATATAATTCACATAACAGAAAGGTAACCCTTTTTAACTGTACAATTCAGTGGTTTGAGTACATTCACAAAAGTTTGCAGTCATCAAAAGATCAGAGCAGAAATAAACAAAATAGTCTTAAAAAATAAAAATAAAAAAAAAAAAAAAAAAAAAAAAAAAAAAAAGTTTGCAGTCATCACCACTACCTAATTCCAGAACATTTTTATAACCACCCTCCCAAAAAACCTATACCCATTAGCAGCCATTCCTGACTCCCTCATCCCTTGAGTCCCTAACAATCACTAACGTACTTTCTGTCTCTATGGATTAGTTATTTTTACTCTCCAACATTTGACAATTATTTGTTTGTCTGTTTCCAACCACCAGAATATAAACTGGTGATGGTAGGGGCTTTGTTTTCTTTACTTTTGTATCCTCAGGATCCAGATTAGTGCTTGGTGCATAGCAGATGCTCACTATTCTGCAAGCATCTTCATTTCAATATATACAAAACTGAACTTATTATCTTCTGCTGTCTTATTTTTAGCATGAAACAATTATTTTATTTTTTGAAAGATTTTGTTTAGAGGGAGAGAAACATCGATGTGTGGTTGCCCCCATACTGGGGACCTGGCCCACAATGCAAGCATGTGCCCTGACTGGGAATTGAACCAGCAACCCTTTGGTTCACAGGCTGGCACTCAATCCACTGAGCTACACCAGCCAGGGGGAAACAATTATTTTAAAGTAGCACTTACAAATTGTGTATGTGCCCTATTAACAATGCTGAGCCTCTATACTTTAAGCACTGGGAATAAAATATATTGAACAAATGATAAGTGGCCACCTTCCCAGGTATTTTAATATTCAGTGTATTAATGACTTAAATTTATGCTTAGATATTAAGTTAATAACTAAATACCATTATGGTAACAAGTCATAACTTCCACCCCTCCATCCTTACTTTCTCCCTGGCTTTTCCCTAACACCTTCTTCACTAGACAATAGACATTAAGGTCTAGTAACGGTAAGTCTCACTTATCTATTCTCTATTAACTTTAGGTCCAAGACCTACTTTAGAATACCTTGGAGGAAGATTAACCTAGACATTCCAAATTAGTCCCCCTGCCGCCAGGCTAGAAATGGTAGCAAAAACATCTAATAGCCAAAGCTAATCTCCAAGGTTTAACATGGTGAATAGCGCAGTTATTTGTGTTTTAACTATTGGCATCATATGCCCTTTACTGTATAAAGAAAACATGAGACATGTAATAACTGTATAAAATACCATTTGTTGACTATATATAATATTCTATCATGCCGATTCAGCTTTTTGTGATACCTGAGGTTCTGTGCTCTACTATGACTAATTTAGGCTCTGATATCCCTGAGCTAACTAAATCAGGCTCCTATCATATCCAGCCCTGGTATGGTTTACCACATCTTTCATGGTTATACCTTTTCCCTCCCTTACCTTCCTCTTCCTTCCCCAATTTCTTGCTCCATGATCAAGCCATACTGAATTTCTTTCAATTCTCCAACATACTATGCTCTTGCTCACACCCAAATTTTCCAATATATTTCCCCCTCTGCCTGGAACATTCTTCCTTCAATGCAGCCCCTTCACCTTTATTTGACTAATTTTTTTAAAAGATTTTATTTATTTATTTTTAGAGAGAGGGGAAGGAAAGGAGAAAGAGAGTGAGAGAAACATCAATGTGTGGTTGCTTCTCACACGCCCCCTACTGGGGATGTGGCCTGCAACCCATGCACATGCCCTGACTGGGAATGGAACTGGTGACCCTTTCCTTTGCAGTCCGACACTCAATCCACTGAGCCACACCAGCCAGGGCTTTACTTGACTAATTTTTATGGTTTCAGAACAGAGTCTGGATGTCACCTTCTATCAAAAGCCCTCTGATTCCCTGGCACATCAGTACCTTCCCATGCCTCACCTCATCAATCTGTACTTCCCTTTTCAGAGCCCTTAGCATGCTATTGTCAATTAATTATTTACTGGTCTGTTTCCCCAAGTAGAGGGTAAGCTTAGGGTAAAGAAATTATATTTTTGTCTTTTACCATTTTATCTGCAGTCAGTCAGTAGATAAATGATCTTAAGGTTTTAAAAAAAAGGAATAATCAGAAGTTAGAATATGTACTTAAAAAAAAAAGACCCTACCTCTTCTACTGATTAACAGTATCTACTTGGGCAGGTCTCTTAATCATTTGGGGTTTAGATTTTATTATCTACAAGATGGAGATGATAAGTATACCTCCCAGGTGTCAAAAAAAATTAAATGAAATAATATATATATGTCAAAGTGCTCTACACAGTAGTATGCAAAGAATAATATAACACTAGTGTAAGCTATCTACTTGCCCACTGTCCTAAAATATAAATAATCCTACTTGTTGTTTATTATAACATGTAAAGTCAGTCAATTAAAAAGTTATTAAAGTTCATTTTTTCAGAATGAAATTAAATTTGGAATATATATTAGAAGTAGAATAGTTCTAATTCCAGCTCTTGGCAGTTTCAACAAACACGTAGTAGATTTGCCTAAACCTACGAAAACAGTCAAGTGCTAAGAGGTTATTGAACAACCAGGAAGACTGGGATAAATCCAGCCCATTAACAGCTACAGATGAAAATAGCATCTCGAAAAATGTTCTAACATGAAGACAGGTTAAAATACAGGTTTTTATATTTAAAAAATCCTGATATATCCTTATACTGTATAAAAATAGCATGGTTTCTTATAATAAACTCAAAAATTCAATTTATCATTTTCCTCCTTTTCATCACCCTATTCTATCCACCTACCTGTTTTAGAATTATAACCATTTTTATCAGTATTCTCAAAATTACTTTGTTAAAATGTAACTGTGCTGCAATACTAGAGGTGAATTAAAGTTTTTCCAATGGCAAATGCCATTCCAATTTCCTTCTTAGATATTTCACAATAACATCTTCTAGAAAGACAGAGATACAGGAACTCAGTAAAAATCATGCTTTAAAATTTGACCAGTTAAGCCCTGGCTGGTGTAGCTCAGTGGATTGAGCACCAGCTATGAACCAAAGGGTCGCCAGTTCGATTCCCAGTCAGGGCACATGCCTGCGTTGCAGGTCAGGTCCCCAGTGGGGGCCCCATGAGAGACAACCACACACTGATGTTTCTCTCCCTCTCTTTCGCTCTCCCTTCCCCTCTCTCTAAAAATAAATAAATACAATCTTTAAAAACAAATTGGACCAGTTAAAATAAAATTCTGCCTAAAATTTTGTTTAATTAATTTATTCATATTTAGTAAACATGGTACATATTTACAATACTCAAAACCCATTAGAAACCTGAAACTAGTTTATTCATTTTTGGCACCAGGCAAAAATATGTAGTTAAATCTGGCTTTTTCATGATTCTTCAAAAAATAAAATTAAGTTATCATTAATTTTAAATTTTAAAAAGGATTACAGTCCTAAATCACCCAAGTAGAAAATGGATGTGAACTTATTCTTATATATATGTCTCTGTACCCAGTTTCAAACTCCCAAGTATAAACACTACTATATTCCAAAAGTAAATTATTCTACTTAAAAATTTCACAGACTAATCTAAATAAACATTTTAAAGAAATCAAGAACTTAACAGTATACTTAGATCGGCACACTTACTTAAGCTTTGGGATTTACATTAATTAATCACTTAGTACATTAAAATTATGACACATGGTACTATTGAGGAAATTATTATTATTTTACCACAAGTATCTCAGTCTGTCTCTGAAATAGCAAGCACCTAAAACTGAGGCTAACAAAGAGGTAATTTATCAGAATCACAAAATTATCAACAACTAAAAGAAAATTCACTCTACCAATGATGTATACCTTAAAAAAGGGAGAGGCATAAAATTTTAAAAATTCCAAATAATCACCCTGACTGGTGTGGCTCAGTGGGTTGGGTGTTGTTCTGCAAACAGCAAGGTCACCAGGTTCAATTCCCGGTCAGGGCACAAGCCTGGGTTGCAGGCCAAGTCCCTAGTTGGGGGCATGCGAGAGGCAGCCAATCAATCGATGTTTCTCTCCCTCCCTTCCCCTCTCTCTAAAAATAAATAAACAAAATCTTTTCAAAAATTCCAAATAATTAATGTTTAATATCACAATAGCTGAAGACTTTCAGATTTTATAAAGTATCAGTCAAATATATTATTTGCTTTAAGGAATATAGTTTCTACAGCCATTAGTTTCACAATAAAGGATCAATATATTACTAAAAATGAACAATTTTATCTTTTTAACTAGAAAGTATTTTTTAAGAAGGATGAATTGAGGAGAGTGATTAGAAGATATAAAATTGTCAATTTTATAAGTATTAATGCCATTTAAAACTTTAAGCTAAGTAACATTATAAGGAACCAAAAGAACATCAATTTAATCTTAATCTTGTAAAGTACATGGAAACTACTCAAGAACTATGGACCATTGGAGTTTAAAATGATTACAAGCCTACAGATACTACAATAATTTTTGATAGAAAAACATCAGTGACAACTAAGTAACACATACTACCCATAATAAAATAGCTGTCATTTCCCTTTTTAGGGAACTTTTGAATCAACTGGGCATCAAATGATTAGTAAAGGATAAGAACAGACAATTCAAAAAGATATACAAATGGTCAATATGTAAATGAGACATATTCAACTGTAATGGCTAATTAAAATAAGATAGCACAAAATATGAAATTATAATTTTGTAAAGATAATATTTTGTACTGATAAAGTTCAGAAAAGTTGGTATTGCTAGTGAATATAAAGTTGTAAAAACTTTTTGGAGGCAATAGGGACCAAAATTCTGTGTATAAGCTTTTCCCAGTAATTACACTTCTATAAGTTAAAGTAAAAAAAATATTAAGTATGCAGACATGCATATAATAAGAATGCTGTATACAGCATTGTTGACAAAAGCAAAACTAGAAACATCCTAAATGTCATTAATAGAAGACATTAAATAAATGATAGCAATGATGACACATCCATATTAGGAAATACAATGTACCACAAAAAATAAAGGCATACATAGATCTACTTGGATTATAGAAAATAGAACATATTGTTGAGTGAAGGAAGAAGGCTATATATATAAACAGCATAGAACAGGGGTGTGGAACTCATTTTCACCGGGGGGCCACATCAGCCTTGCGGTTGCCTTCAAAGGGCCAAAATAATTTTAGGACTGTATAAATGTAACTATTCCTTAACTACTAAGGAGTTGAAATTACATTCAGCCCTTTGAAGGCAACCACGAGGCTTATATGGCCGCTGGTGAAAATGAGTTTGACACCCCTGGCATAGAATCATATAAAAATAATTCCATTTATGTAAAACACATATGCATAGAAATACAATAAGGATTATGAGAGATGTAATTTTGTGATTTTTACTTTTTTTTATATATTATTTAACATTTTTATAATAAAAAAATAAAGCTAAATTATGCTCCATTTATAAACCTAGAGTGGTGTTCAAAATATACTAAGAAAAAAAGCAGGTTACAAAATTCACAATATGATCCTATTTTAGAAAAATAAATATGAAATGTCCATATATACACAGAAAAGATGGAAAGTACAGAATGATATACTGTATGTCAAAATGTGCACAGGAGCTATCTCTCAGTGGCAAGATTACATATTATTTTCTTTTCTACTTTATATGCTTTATGCTTTTCACAATGGCCCAATGTTATTTTGTAGTAAACTAAAGTATAATTTTATTATATCAGAAAAATTAAGCTTTCAATTAAAAAAAATTTACCAAAAATATTTTAAACACCCGAAAAGAATGACTTATCAGGAAAAATTAAATTTCTTTCCTTGAAATATATATTGGACTTTTTCTAAAATATCCAGAGCAAATTAGAAATTTAAATTCAAATAATGTTTAAAATTATGAAAACCATTATTTCATATAAACTTCATAATAACTATTAAAGAGGAAATGAGCATAAAAGGATGAAAACAATACAACGAGCACAATGTGAAACTCACATTTCAATATGTTTTCTGACTACAAATTCTGTACTTCCCCCCCTACTACACAATTTCCCCTATATCAACTGAATTGTAAATAAGATACAACCAAATGTAATTTTTCCATGGTGGCCAGCCTGGAATTGACTATCTAAAGCTTTTCCCCTTCATCTTATACACCCAGAGTAAGAAAACTGAGCCTTAATGACCAGATATACTTGTCAGTACAAATCATTAGTAAAAAAGAGATGGCCAACAGCATTAGTTGCTCTTGCACTAGCACAAATTGTTGTTTTTAAACCCAGAGAAACTGTGGCACTGTTATTATTCCTACAATCAAGAAACCACTCAAAAGTGCTGACTGGTATAGTTTAGTGGGTTGGGTGTCATCCCGCAAGGCGAAAGGTGGCCGGTTCTAGTCCTGGTCAGGGCACATGCCTGGGTTATGGGCCAGGTCCCCAGTTGGGGTGCATGTAAGAGGCAACCGATAGATGTTTCTCTCCCTTTCTTTCTCCTTCCCTTCCCCCTCTCTAAAAATAAATAAAATCTTTTTTTATTAATTTATTTATTTTTGTTACAATTGTCTGCATTTTCTCCCCTTCCCTCCACCCCACCCCAGCCAGTCCCACCTCCCTCCCCCACCTCTACCCTCCCCCTTGATTTTTGTCCTTGTGTCCTTTATAGACCCCTCTCCCCACTATCCCCTCCCCACTCCCCTGTGGCTATTGTTACAATATTCTTAACTTCAATGTCTCTGGTTATATTTTGTTTGCTTTTTTCTTTTGTTGATTATGTTCCAGTTAAAGGTGAGATCATATGGTATTTGTCCCTCACGGCCTGGCTTATTTCACTTAGCATAATGCTCTCCAGTTCCATCCATGAATAATCTTAAAAAAAAAACAACACTCAAAAGAAAATGGCCACAAACACAGAATGCCAAAAAGACTAATGCTGATGTTTATTCTGCTTTATTTAAAATGTGGTATTTTCTACTTTTTATTTGGCACTAGTGATCTTAGAATAAAAGTATGTTTTTTGAACCTTTAAAAAAAAACCATGTAGACACTATATTACAATATCAACAGCAACTTATGTAGCTTATGTTAGGCACCATTCTAAGCACTTCACTTATATTAACTCATTCAATTCTCACAACCCTATCATGTAAATTCTATTATCACTAGTATTTTACAGATGAGGAAACTGAGGCATGGAGAGGTCAATTAACTTTTCCAAGCTGTTACCTAACTAGTGAAAAATGTAACCAGAACCTGAACCCAGGCAGTCTTGCTCCAAGGCCCCACAAAGTGGGACAGTAAACGTTCCTATATAGTTGGACCTTAGACCTTGGAGTTGGATATGCTGTAAAACAGAGAACAGGGTCCTATAACTTCTTAGTGATCCTACTCAATAGAGGCAATAGACAGCAACCTTAGAAAACACCTTTGAGGCAAGAGAGACTCAATGTCTTTTTACCCTTGGCCAAAGTTAGCCATTTAAAAAATGTTTAGCAAAACTGAAAAATAATTATGTGGGACAAACTTTTATATCCTGTCAGGTCAAGGGGAAAACGAGCCAGAAAAAGGTATAAAACACAACCTGAAATTTGTAGGACATTAAACTTAAAATATATTTTTGTCTAAACCACTTTAGAATTTATTTTCTCCTTACAATGTTCTACCCTGAGACAAAGCCGTCAATGACAATTTTCTCATATTTACAAATTGAAATTCAACTGTTTTATTTAACAATACAAAGAAAAAATAGCACTGCTCTGTACCGTGAAACACCTTTCTCTGAAAAATACTGAACTTTGACAAATAGTTTTTTTAATAAATGCTCAAACCTAAAATTACTGGGAAACCACTTTATTGTATACCATAACCCAACTGCCTAAAACAAGATTTGTCAATTTATTGGTTCATTCAGAATACTCATGTTTAGGCACCTGGTTCTGAGCATTCATTAAAAATTGTACTGAGAAGTCCTATAGATGCCAAAGTAAGGAGCTCCTTAGATAACCTGGAGTGACAAAGTCACCTATGATGGAAGACGAAATATACAGTGAAGGAACAATGAAAAACAAAGGAACACAGTATCATAAAAAATAACTTCCTGCAAAAGCCTTACCCTGAAGACTCAAAGGGGTAATTTGAGTCATGCTGAGATACAGATTCTAGACCTAAAGTTTCTATTCAATTTTAGTTAAATACCAAAATTAGGGATATTGCTTTTTCACTTTGTTTATTCCTAGCTGTTTTAACTGATGAAACCTTTTTTCTTATTTTTATTAAATTTTATCCTTTGAATTTCTGAGTTGAAGTTTTATCTACCTTTAAAATTTTTAATAATCTAAATGAGGAATGCTCATCTGTCCTAGTATAGCATATCCATATTTGTATTTCTAAAATGGTCCTCTTCTCACCATCCCATCCCTTTAGGAAGAGCTATGCTTACTACAGTCTATGATCTCTTCAATATACAATTAATGGACAAGTGTATGAACAACGTCCTACCAAAAATGAAGTAGGAAAAGGAGAGGTCCAACACACAAAAGAGGACTCTCCAATGCTCTGGTCAATCTCTGGGCAGCAGTAGAGTGGTGAAAATTGAAAGTCCTTCATGGAAGAAGTCCTAAAACCTTTTCTCCACTAATTTGGCATTTCCAAAATTCTCTTTTCTGGGCACTATGATAGGGTCCAACCTACAAAATTTTTCCGAAAGAGCTTTTCTGTTTCATTTTCCTCATACAATAAAGGACTGCTAAATTTTACTTCTAAATTTGTTTGATTTGTGAGATTCTAAAATATCATTTGCTTCTATGTCTGGTTGACAGTTGATGTTTATGAAAAGGCCAAGCAAATTGAAGGAACAGTTCCTAGTATAAGTATATAAGAGAAGAAAACACAACTAAATTTAAGGGAAAATGCACCTTTTGACTTACACACAAGCAAACTAGAATGGTGAGAACACAACTACTCAATGGCTATGTTACAGCTCTAGGTTACCTTTCTCTTTTTAGAATTAGCCACCATCTCCCTTTTGAAGCTTGCCACCTCAAACAGCCCATTATAATTCCACCAAATGAGTACAGACAACCCTGATTACGGACCTAATCTTAAGTATTCTTAGGAGTAAGTTGGTTTCTATAATTAGGGGAAATATTAAGCTTATAAGCCAGTCAGGGTATCCATCAGGAAATTATTACTTGGTAAAAGCACTAGTTGTTCTACAATACAAAAATTATGATAAATTACCAGTATGCCAATTATACCTAAAACAGTATTTATTCATAAAATTTACTTGTGCACATAAATAAAAACAGAACTTCCTTTCACCCAGCAATTCCGCTGCTTGGGATATACCCTAAAAATCCCAACTAACCAATTCAAAAGAACCTACACACCCCTATGTTCATAGCAGCACTATTTACAATAGCAAAGTGCTGGAAACAGCCTAAGTGCCCATCATGAGTGGATCAAAAAACTGTGGTACATTTACACAATGGAATATGACACAGCAGAAAGAAGGGAATCCTACCTTTTGCAACAGCATGGATGGAACTGGAGAATATTATGCTAAGTGAAATAAACCAGTTGGTGATAAGACAAATACCACATGGTCTCACCCGTAAGAGGAATCTAATGAACAAAATAAACTAACAAACAAAATAGAATCACAGGCATAGAAACATGGAGCAGTCTGAAAGTGACCAGAGGGGAGGGGGTAGGAGGGCAATAGTGGAAAGATGGGGAAGGGACTAGACAAAGAACATGGATGAATGACCCACAGCCATGGACAACAGTGTGGGAATTGACTGTGGGAGCAGGGGTGGGAGGTGGTAGGATGGAGGGAGGAGGGTAAATGGGGGGGTATTGAGACCACTGTAACAATAATAATAAAAAAATAAAAAAGAAATACAATATTAAATATTCAGCTACTATAAAAAAAGTTGGGATTTCAATTGGAATATAATATATATCAAAAAAAATTTACTTGTGCACATATTAATATGCATTTACCAATAAACATGTAAGTACCAGTTGAGACTAATTTAATTTTACTAAATTGATTATGTTCATATTCTCTCATTTATTCTTAGATAAACTTAAAACTTGAGCTGTGGCAATAATCTGGCAAAACATCCTTTTATAGAAAATATTCTAGCAGTTGAGGGCCTAGTAAATCAAATTAGAGATAAATAAATTAAGTACTTTGATGTTCATACAAACAAATACTAAACTGCCCAACAATTCCTCTTACCCAGGCCTTGTAATGAATAGCATTATACCTATATTTAATCAGTTATCCTGGGTCCTCATTAACGTCTACTAATGTCTAATTAATAATACAAATACAGAAAGCATACCTTTCTGAGACTTAGTAGGGTTTACAGTTTCCATAGCTACAGAAGTCTGTCTCACTTCACTAATGCAGCTTTTCTTCTTCCTGGCTCACTGCCATGATTCTGTGACATTTATTGGAAAACTACAATCCTCTTGCTACTATTAAATACCATAAACATTTGCTTTCGAGAAATCAACAAAATGAATCAACCATGTGTATTAATAGTCAAAAATGTTCCAATCTAAATGAGGTTAATGTGTCTACTTCATGAATTTTTCAAAGTCATCTGTAGTCTAGACTGGCTCATCAAAAATTTGTTATTACCCAAGATGTTGCACGCTTAATGGTGTTTAAGTTACATTTAAAGCTAAAGATTTTGGGTCCCATGTAGAAAGCAAAAGAAATTCACACTTTATAAAAACGGAAGAAAACCATAAAATGACTAAACATAAAACAACTAAAATATATTCTGTTCAATGGGAAGAATGAAAATAGTCTCTGTTCCATGTGCCACCACACAATCATCTGTTTCATTAACTTTACAAAACACTTCATATATCTCAGACTCTTAAAATTAACTTTGTTTTTAACATATACTTGTGTGGTAAAAATATACGTAACAAAATTTAACATTGTATCCACTTTTTAAAGTGTACAATTCAATGGCATTAACTTCATTTACAATGTTGTGTAACCATCACCACTATCCATTTCCAGAACTTCTTCAGAATCTAAAACATAAACTCTGTACCTATTAAACAATAACTCCCAATTGCCCTTTCCCCATTTTCGCTGGTAACCACTATTCTACTTTCTGGCTCAATTCTAGATACCACATGGAGCCATGGAATCATATAATATTTGCTCTTCTGTGTCTGGCTTATTTCATTTAGCATATGTTTTCAATGTTCATTTGTGTTTTAAGATGTATCAGAATTTCATTCCTTTTTAAGGGGGAATAATATTTCACTCTAAGTATTTATACACTTGGCTCTAGTATATTGAGTTGTGCAACAATCACAACAATAAATTGTAGAACACTTACATCACCTCCCCCCAAAAAACCCCTTAAACCCTTTAACTATCGTCCCTCTAATCCCCCAACTCTCAACATACCCCCAGGAACCACTAACCTCCTTGCCTACTCTGTACATTTCATATAAATAGAATTATACAATATGTGGTCTTTTGTGATTGGCTTCTTTCACTTAGCATGTTTTCAAGGTTCATCCATGTGGTAATACATATCAGTAGTAATTTGTTCCATTTTATGGCCAAATATTCTTCTGTTAAATGGATATACCACATAAGGAACTAAGTTAGGCAAATTATGTATGATCTCACTTATATGTATGTGTAATCTAAAAAACCGAAAAACAAAGAATTGAACTCACAGATACAGAGAACAGATTGGTAGTTGCCAGTAGCAGGGTGTAGGGGATGGGCGCAGGAGAGGGTGGACAAAATAAGTGAAGGTGGTCAGTGGTACAAATTTCTAGTTATAGATAAATAAATTCTGAGAATGTAATGTACAGCACGGTGTCTATAGTTATCAATATTGCATTGTATACTTGAAAATTGCTAGAAGAGTATATGTTAAAAGTTCTTAATGCAAATATTTAACTATGTATGGTGACAGATGTTAACTAAAGTTATTGTGGTAATGACACCCAATATATACATATATCAAAGCATTATGTTACATATCTAAAACGAATACAATGTTAATATGTCAATTATACCCCAAAAATGTTTTAATTTAAAAAAATGTTAATCATAGGAATAAAATGACCAAAAACTCCCAAACAAAAATCCCAACTCTTCTGTACCTAAAAATCTCGTAATTCAAAGACTAATCCCTACCAGAAAAAAAAAAGTTTAAAAAGTATTCTTAACTCTTAACACAATTATTCCAAAAGCAGTAGAATAATACAAGTTTGGTAGTGTTTTAGATGCTATACTGCTCCAACAACCCTGCAGAAATTTTTTAAAAAGATTTTTATCTATTTACCTTGAGAGAGAGGGGAAGGAAAGGAGAAAAAGAGGGAGAGAAACATCAATGTGTCGTTGCCTCTCATGTATCCCCCACCAGGGACCTGGCCCGCAACCCAGGTGTGTGCCCTAGACTGGGAATCAAACTGGTGACGCTTTGGTTTGCAGGCCCTGCACTCAATCCACTGAGCGACATCAGCCAGGGCAGAAATTAAAAGTTAAAAAATTTCCATGCATTGTTTCTGATGTAACAGACAGATAGATATAGGTATTTAAAAATCTATCTATAAATAAGTCCTACTTCCCATTGACTTATGTTTTTAAAATGCAGTTTGTTCCTGGAACATGACAGTTAAAAATTACAAGATTAATTTAATAGTTGTTGTGGGTTGGGGTTTGACAGGAGCGATCCTTACATGTACCCACACACATACCCTACTTCAATCTACTGAAGTCCCAGGGAAAGTGTACCTAGTTAAAAGACTTGAGATGATATTGAGCATATAGGTCTACTTGCAGTTTCACATTCACCTCCTATTAACTGGTTATTCTGTACTGTGGGGCAGATTTTTCAAAACTCTTTTTAAAATTAAGATTGACCTCTTCCTCCCAAAATCCCACTAAACAGAGAAAAAAAACACTGTTGAGAAAAATTATATTTTCTGATAAAGGCACAAGACTTTTTTTTTTTTAATGTGACTAAGGTCACATCTCTAGTTTTCTCCATTATCCATGCATGGTGGTCCTATTATCTCTTAATTTAACTAACCATTCTAGTTTTTTTGTTTTTTTTTTTAAGTCTGTAACAAGAAAAGGAATGCTTACACTATTTTCCATGAGGTCTCAAGGCCAAACTAGAATTAAAACTCTTTTTTAATACCTAACACAGTAGTATTAGGAAGTTTAGAAGCAAAGAGACCAACCATATCAAGAAATAAAACCAACTCTTGAGACTCTATTAGTAGTGTTTTTTCTGTTGCTCATTTCTTCACAAACTTAGGCTCTAAAACATATGAGAATAGGGTAAAATGATTACTATGCTTTCCATAAAACTACTGCCAAAGAAATTGAGAGTCCCATGGCATCCTCCATTTCTAAAGTAATCCTCCTTTTGTGGTGGCTTGCTTACCCTTGCCTTACTTTTCACTTCGGAATACCATCATCAGTTAAGACAGAGATGGTTCAACCAGCAAAGTGCTTCAGCTAAATCTTAAAGACACCCATCAAAGCCAGGCAATGATTTGCTAATTGAGTGTTAAAATATTGCCCAAAAGTGTCATCACCATATTCTTTACTGATTTTTACATATGGCTTATAGAATTTCTTATTATTTTATGGAAGCTATTTAGAGCTAAAGAATCCTATACAAAGTACTCTTTTTGCACCACATAAACAGTGGTGTAAACTTATTAGGGCCCAAAGTGTAAATACCAATTATAATATGTTTGTACTGTGTCTGGCTAGGTATCTCATTGGTTAGAGCATTGTCTGGATATGCCAAAGTTGCAGGTTCGATTCCCAGTCAGGGCATATAAAAAATCAACCAACGAATGCATAAATAAATAAGTGAAACACAAATCGATGTTTCTCTCTTTCCTTTCTTAAAGCTCTAAAATCAATCACTGAATAAATAAAACCTTTCCTTTCTATCTCTAAAATGAATCAATAAATAACATTTTTTTAATAAAATGTTTGTACTGTAAGAAAATCAGGAAAGCTCAAAAATATGGGGTAAAACTATCAGGTTTCACATTCCAGACTCCTCCACTAGCTATATGACCTTGGGAAAATTAGTGAATCCCCTGTACCTCAGTATGGTCATTTATGAAGTAGGGATACTGATACTATCTCATAGGAGTTTTCTGAAAATTAAATGTGAAAAATACCTATAAAATGCTGATACACATACTTGCTCAAAAATGTTTTCAATTATATTAACACTGAATTTATTATTCTTTCTTCTCTTTAACTACCAACATTGTTTCTTTTAAAATGTCCTACAAAGACTGCTTTAAGTAGATTTTTTAAACTAGAGCTAAATTTATAAAGATAAGAATAATCAACAACTTAGCTCACTATTAGAAGCTCTTCTGTTCTTGTCTCACCTTCAAAACCAAGTACCAAATGTACTAAAAGACTAACCATAACGTTTCTGAATGGGAAAGACGCAATAAACATTCATGGCTGGCCAGCGGTAATAATCATCACCTCCTTAACAAGTAAATACAGTATTCTTCCCTTATCCAAGGGGGAGACATTTCAAGACCTCCAGTGGATGTCCAATACCTCAGATAGTACTAAACACTATATGTACTATGTTTTTTCCTATATACTCATACCTAAGATAAAGTTTAATATATAAATTAGGCAAAGTAAGAGATCAACAATAACTAAAGATAGAACAATTGTAACAATATATTGTAATAAGCTCTGAGGACGTGGTCTCTCTCAAAATATCTTTTGAATTGTTTATTTTTGGAATTTTCCATTTAATATTTTCAGACCTAAACCATGGAAAGTGAAACTGCGGATAAGAGGGGGACTACAGTATTAAAAGCAAGAGAAAAAATCTATTTTCAATAGTAATTACAAATAAAAGTAACTAAAAAATCACATCTCCAGTTCAAATCATAAAAAATATGGGTCCTTTATACATCAGGTTTTATTTATAGATGAAAGCTGAAATCATTATCTGTAGTTAATCCATAAAGAAAATTTCTACATTTTCATTCAAGTACATGTTTATAATTGGTGTATTATACCCTTTATAACCTTGATTTTTATTAAAAGAGCAAATAAAAGAGACATAAATCTTTTTTATGTAACCTGAAATAAAATCTTAACAAGAAAAGACAGTAAGTTTAATAAGTAACATTTCTATTGCAGAATGCCTTTTACCACACTCTCAAGCCAACAGGACTATCCTCTGTCACTACATAATCAGGCCCAACTGATGTCTCAGATTAATTTGATCTTTTCTTTTTTCTAATTACCTGTTAATTCTTAATAGAAAACAATCTGATGAGTTAACTTTGTCTAATAAAAGTGGCTGTTTAATACAGAGTGGGGTAAATAAATTATCATTTATTAATTATTGTATTATTTTCCATACAAACAACTGTAAACCTACTTTGCCCCACCCTGTATATTATATTGATTACAAAAAGAAATGTTTTTCTGTACTACCACTTTCAAGTTCTGGGAGACTCCTGGAATAGAATTACAGTGCAGTCAAGAGTCAATTAAGAGCAGGCCAAGAACCATCTGATTAAATATGAATTTCTATCCTCTTACTGTAATAAACAATAGAATTATAGGACTGAAGAAAAATCATGAAAGCGGAGTTTAGGAAGAGACACAAAAACAAATGGTAGGAAACCAGAGACGGATCCTAGAAGCAAGATGTTGGGATGAACTAGGTATGATTTTTGTCATATATTTAAACTTCATTTTCATAATTATCTCCATAATGGTATTTTTAATTCACTAGATATGGATCAATAGAAATTAACAGATACTAAACAAGAACCCAACAGATTATTTTTAATGTTAAGTATTTTCAAAAAATCCTTCTCAATAAGGTATCTTCATATATTCCATCAGGTAAGAGTTAATAGCCTAACTACCTTACTAACACAGACCCTAGGAAGAGAAATAAATCAGGCCTAATGACAATTCAGAAATATTCCACAAAGTCAAGTAAGACACTGCTACTATTTTTAGGATTTCCATTTGTGAACTATAAAATATAATTATGCATGGTACCATATCAAATAGATTGATGGTAATAAAAAAGTTTATTTTCCCCTCACTGTATTTCATATTTTCTTTTTAAAAATACCAATCTTAAATGTTTAATTCATATTGGTGTTTAGTTCTTATTTAACCAGTTCTTTAATTTGATCCATCATGTAACCAAACTCATGCTATTAAAAGCATTATAAATTTTTAATCCATTTTTTGTTACTCAATTTTTCCAATTTGCTTATTTTTCCTGTGTTATCTGATTGATCTTATCTTACATTTCTATATTTCTAGGATGACCTCTTGGTTAATCTTATTTTTATACTTCCACATAGTTTAATTTTTATCTCAGTTTTTATATGGCACATAATATATACCATAATCAATATTTTTCAATTTAGAAAGTGTAAGGAATGGTAACTTTATCTCTGTATTTGAACTTTTTCTCTAGGTACCCCGAAGAAGAATACTAGCCTTCAAATCTGAACACCTTAATTGTATGCCATCTTATTTTTTTAACATACACAAACTATCTTCTTTAAAGGTAGGCAAATGCAAAAACAGAACTAAAAAGTAAATACTAGTAGCATACACTTTTGTCCCAGATTTTTCGCAAATTATTTTTAAAATAATTGCAGCAGTATCTTTTATTTACTTATTTTATTAGAAGTTTCACGTGTAATTATGGCTTCATCAGAAATATGATTTTAATGGCTATGTTTGATTGCATTAAATAGCTAGATCCTTTCTTTTCCTATTGCCAGGTAATCATCACATTAAATTTAAAAAGCAGTAGCAGAACTATGTGTGGCGACCTAGTTAATTAGCTTTATTGTGGTGTGGTGATCAGTTCCCAATATATATACAAATATCTAATCATTACAATGTATACCTTATATTAATACAATGTTATATGTCAACTATACCTCAATTTTAAAAAAACAATTTCCTATCTTAAAAAAAAAAAGGTAATAGCAGGAAGAAGCATATCCAGCAGCACTGGTATGCAGGATACTTAATTAAACGGTAAAAAGACTTTAAATCTATGTTTTAAAGCTTAATAACACCCAATTACTGGTTTTCCTACTTTATTTTCCTACAGAAAGAACTTAAATTCGGAAAAAATATGCACTATATAGATGGTTGTTGTTTAAAAGGTTTTAATTCAGCTAACATTTATTAAGACCTTACTATGTGCTAGGTTAAATGCTTTACATGAGTTTGCCTCAACAACAACCTATAATGACGATACTATTTATGCTCCCATTTAAGGATGAGAAGATTGAAGCACAAAAAAGACAGATAAAATGACTAAGCTGAGGGCACACACAAATGTTGGAACAAGGATTTGAACCCAAATTTGACCTCAAGGCTACAATTTCCACATAGATTAGGAATTATACTATACACTAGAAGCAGTAGCCTCCTACTGTCCCCTTGAAAAAGGGAAGGGGAGCCCTGGCTGGCGTAGCTCGGTGGATTCAGTGCAGGCCTCTAAACCAAAGGGCCGTGGGTTCAATTCCCAGTCTAGGGCACATGGTGTTGCAGGCCAGGTCCCCAGTAAGGGGGCATGTGAGGAGCAACCACACATTGATGTTTCTTTCCCTCTCTTCCCCTCTCTAAAAGTAAATAAATAAAAAATAAATAAAAATTTATATAAGAAATGTCACTATAATACAGAAGTACATAAGTATTTATGTATGTCATGATATGATGTCTGATATTTGTTGTAAAATAATACAGCTTGGGGGAGGAGAGAAGAATATAGTAATAAAATTAGACATCCATTGGTAATTGTTAAAGCTTGATGATGGGTATATAAGGGGTCATTACTTTATTATCTCTATTTTTATATTCTTTAAAATGTCCATAATAAAAGGACATTTAAAAAATGTTTATAAAAACATTAAGAATGTTTTAAAAACATTAAAAAAATTGGTTGCATAGATTAAATACTTGCATTGCAGAAGCAAACAACTTTCTTATGATACCCTGTATCAAAGATATAAAAGTACAAGACATACTTGATACTTACATATTTTATATATCATCTTATACATTTTACATATCATCTATAAAAGTGTGATCTTACTTTAAATATTTGAGTATCTTCTCAACCAAAATGAAAAATTAATGGAAATATTTAGGCACAAACATGTAAATATAAATAATAAATGGTTTTCTGCATTTCCGTCAACTAAAAATATTTGCTTAAACAATTAACACTTTTTTTCATCTTTCTCCTGCCTAATAATCTCTATGATTATGACACTCTCTGGTTTTTTGACCAGAGAATGGATGCGTTCGTACACACAAATATGACTCTACAACATGGTCACAAATTGAAAATCGTGAATAAAAGTCAGATATCTGTTTCACTAAGAAACACTTCTAATAATTCCTCATCTAAGATTGCAGTTGATTTTCCCACTAATGTATATCTATGGCCTTCTTGTAAATATAATCAATAATTTGAGAACCTTTTATATGCTCTATAGTTAAAACAATTCACCTGATAGTAAAAGAAAACATTTATTAAGCCAGACATTTTCCAACACATTAGCTCAGTAAATTGAAGCCATTGTATACATTTTTATAGAAAGAATATTAAAGTTTAAAGAGGCAAAATTACTTGCCAAGGTCACAGAGCTAATAAGTAGCTAAACTGGTATTCAAATTTAAGCTCAATTACAAAACCCACATTTTTCTCCACTATACCAGACTTCTTTATAGAAAGCAAACACCTACACTCAAGTCAAACAAATATTTAGGGTCTTTTTTAAGCGGGCAACAAAATATTTAAGAATCTGATCCCTGCCCCCTCTCCCCCACCGGGCACTGGTTACCTATATATTTTACAGCGGCAGCTTGGCTTTGAGTAAAGAGCACCAACTAAAACACAAAAAGCATTGTTTCTGCTACTGTGTGACTTTTTTCCCCCTCAGGTCTCTTAATTTCAGCCTCAGGTTACTCATCTTTACAATGGGGAAATGAGTATCTTTGCTGTTCAATTCCAGGATTGTAAGATTCAAGAATAATGTATGTGAAATCACTTCAGAAGTATAAAAACAACATAGAGACTTTTTGTCTTAAAACTCTAAAAAAAACAACATGAAATAAAGTTGTCTGAATTATTCTACACACACTATTAACATTTCCAGAACTTTCTAAAACTCTTTTTTTCTAAGCATAGCTCAATCATCACCTCTATTACTTGGCTTTCCTCGTCTTTAAAAACAATGCAAGAGTAATGACATCAATGCCTTTGTAATAAATAATTAATATATCATTTTGTAATGCTTAGCATATAAAAGTTGTGAATTTTCAAACTAAATATGTGTTTGGTGTCGCTCTTTTAGTTATATCTATGGTCGTGTTTGAGCCTTTTCATATTTGGTTGGTTTGTTAATATCTGGAATTCCAAGGTAGAATACTCAGCATATAATTTTTAATGGAGAGATATGAGTGGGGAGACTCAAGGCTTCTCAAAGCAGATACAATAACTGAGCACATCAAACACAGCAACAAAATCCACTGAAACATTCAGCTGCTCTAAAAGAAGGATCAGGCTCTCTAGGAGAAAACTACATTGTATGAGTTTGCAAAGTTTCACACTTTCTCATTTAAACTCCATTTCAGAGAAAGCCTTTGCATACTCACACAATATGCTTTAAAATGGCACTCTGCTGACCTTCCAATAGTCCAGCTCTATGAAAATTCTGTGATGGGTGTAACTTCAGAGAATCTGAAAAACACAAAAAGCATTAAGTACTTTTTATGCTGAATGATTTTTTTTAAAAGCCAAGGATAGCATACATCTCTTATATAACTGTCATGTATTTTTAAGAGCTAAAGCCCATATTTGTGAATATATTTTCTGCGAAAGAAGGCTGAATTGCCTCTACAATGGTCTCTGCTAAACTTAGATTTTCATAAAGCATTTGTTTCATGGAAAATTATCTGATGATTACTGCATAAATGGTGTTAATGTCTTGGCTATTTTTAGTCCCCAATTGTACCACATTTGCCTCCTCTAAGAATCATCTCTTGATACTGTCTTCTGATACTCAAAGCTACAATATTTCCTACTGCAGGTGACATTGCCCAAAAACATCTTACAGGATAGTGGCTGCCAACTGAAGTCATCAGAGCAACAGACAATGGCTACAGTTACTAAGTAGGACTCTGTATACAAACTCAATCGTCAGTCTATACAGTCCAGTAGTACCTTCCAGAGTAAACCATCTCACGTGGATTCACTTAAACAATTCAAATACACGAATGTGAGGCTCAAGTGCCCCTCTTTGGAGGGGGTGCAATCATCCGATGGATACATAAAACCAAACACTGAAGACGTGAATTTCTCAGGAAGGAAGTTCATAATGGCACACAATTTCTAAAATACGGTGAAACCAATCACTAATAACCCAGTTCTGCCTTTTTGTCCCCTCCCAGTGCTTTAAGAAGCGGTGAAGAGCGCAGTCAGAGCATTTTGGTGCGACGCCCCTTGCACACGGAACCTGTTCTAACACATTCTTGTGGTGTCCAGTATAGGAATTCAACCCCGGTAGAGATTAGCTCAAGTATTAATATTTTAGATCCTGGGAACCCCCTTTGGGCTTTAGCCAGAGAGTTTTTAAACGGGAATCTCTGTCCAATGCGCCCCCTCCCTGAACCGAGCCCTCGAACAGCAATGAAACAGAAAAATTCTCAAAGGACAGAGGCTGTGCCTGAGCTGGCACCCCTGGGACAGGGGAGGAATAAAACTAACGCGGAGAGAGCACCCCTGTCTTCGTAGACGCGAGGCAGGAGTGAGTGATGAGAACGCCACGGAGGGAGGAGGACGGGGGAAGACACAGAAAATTCGGGCCCCTTCCAGCGGAGAGATGACGAGGGCAGGCAGAACGCCTGGCCAAGGGGGGCCGTCCGGCAAGGGGAGGGAGTGGACTAGGCCGGAGGGAGAGGGGGGTAAACGGCGACGCGCGAGCAGCCTGGAGGTGGGGATCACGGTGACCCTGCGCCCGGGGCCAGCTCCAGGCCACGCCGCCCGGTTGCCGGCAACTTTAACAGGGAGGACAGTCCCGGCGAGCGGAGCCGCGGCCCCACGCATCGCGGCGCGGGGCCCAGTCTGGGGCCGTCCCTGAGCAGGGGAGGCCGGCGTCAGCCGCTCTGGGAGAGCGGCGGGCCGGGCTGGCCCGGGGACGCTCGGAGCGGCCGGTGCCGCAGAGAGGGGGCCCTCGGCGTTTGGGCCCCTCCGGCGCCCGAGCCCCCGCGGGGGAGGGGCCGCTTCCCAGGTCTCCCGACCCCCGCGGAGTCTCCCCATCCCCCAGGACAGGCCATCCCCGCTCGGCCGTCCCTCCCGAGCCGGACCCCTCCATTTCCCCGGCCCTGCCTCCCCGCCCCCACGCGCTGCCCCCAGCCTGACGCACCTCGCGAGTACAGGGACTTGGGCGATTCCAGGTCTAGGTCCGCGCTGAGCAATGAGATGAAGTCCGAGGGCATCGCAGCTCAACCCAGCCCGGCCCGAGGGCAGCGGGAGGGGGGGCGGCGGTGGCGGCGGCACTCCTCTCCGAGACCGCGGGCACCGAACCGGGGGCGGCGAGGCGAGGGCGAGGGTGGCTGCCACTGCCTCCTCCTCGAGGGCAGAGACTCCCACCGGGCGAAGACCGGGCGGCGGGGTGGAGGGGAAACTCCGCAGGGACTGAATGCTGGCGAGCCAGGAGGGGGGTTCAGGGCGGGGAAAGGGCGGGTGAGGAGCCAACGGGTCTGTTTGGAGCTTCTCCGGCGAGAAAACTGACGGTCGCCGCCACCGCCGCTGCTGACAGGAATCTGAGCTCCGCCTCCCGCAGGGCACTGCGCAGGCGTGGAGGGGGCGCCCCAAAGCGGGGAAGAGCCGGGCGGCCACCGGAGGGCGGGAAGGCGCGTCGTGGAACAGCATCAACAGGGGCTTTGCTTCCTGCCGTCTCGTCGCGGCCAGGGCTGCTGCGAATCGGTCCCGCCGGCTGGGAGGGAGGGAGGGAGGGAGGGAGGCGGGAGGTGTCTGCGTCCGGGGTCCTGGGGAAGGAAAATGTATTTGCACCGACCTGCTGGCGAGCCTGAGGCGGCCCTCGCAACTCCGAGCTGAGCGCTGGAGACAGACCTGAGGATCCGAGATGTCTGCGCGAAGAGAGAAAGGACCCCAGGGCCAGCGCGGCCTGCGGGTGGATTGGCGTCTTGCAGGGGAATAGTCTCGTTGCTTGGACAGCCACCAGCCCTTTGGGGTTTACAAAGCAATGTCTAAATTGAGTTGGCCAAAGGACTGTCAAGTTCATTTCTTAATTAGGAAATGGCATATCATATTCTAAAACCTTGAGTTATTGGTTGTTTTTAATTAAAGTATCTTCTCTCCTTTCTCCTTTTCTTGCCCTTCCCCCACTCCACCCCGCGCAACGTCCTTTAAAGGATGAAAACTAAAAAAAAAAAAAAAAAAAAAAAAAATCAAAATCTGACTGTTCTAGGATGGCCCGGTTTATTCAGAGTGGGAGATGGAAGATAAAAATGGGATCATATGATTCCACCTAGCTGTTCTAGAGGGAAAAAAAGGGGGGAAAAAAACCTAAACATCATTCTTCCAAGCAGTTTTTCATTTTTTACCTTTGGAGTAGACAAGGATGGAGGAAGAGCACCTTTAATTGAGTATTTAACATTCTATTGTGTTCATGGGGCCAAAAGTTTCCATTGCAAAAACTGAAAATCCTCACCTACACCACAGACCGTTTCCTGAGTCTAATAAGACTTCTGAGAAATTTTTAATCAAGCTACTATTAAGATACCAACTGGAGTGCAGGGTATGCACGTTGGGAAATAAGTTTAATCTTATGTAGGATATTGATGCCAGCAGCCACCTGGGAAAACTTTAAGATATTTGGGTTGCTTTTATATTATCTACAAAGATAATTACAAATCATAAAAAAATCCTGTTGTAATACACACAGACACACATTGATTGATTGATTGATTGAGAGAGCCTTTTCCCCAGCAATTCATCTGGTCTTGCGGTGCTGGGGATGGGAGAGAAACTCAGCAAAGAAGGCCCCTGTGCAGGTGTCATTGGGGTAAGGACCTTCACAAAGCTTTACCTACAGACCTAGAATTTAAACTTGTGTCATCACAGTCTACCTGTCTTTCTACCTGAACATCTGATTGAGGTTGCCCCAATTATCTTCACTGCATTCTATGTAGTAATTAGTCAACCCTGTCAATATTTTCTTACTGTCAGAGGTGAGAAAGCTTTTTTAAGCCACCCCAAGATGGCAAAACAGAACAGGAAGCTACCTTCAAATATCTATCCCCACAGTATACCGGTGTAGTAAAACCCAAGGTAATTCCCTTCATAATGGTCAGAGAGCCAATTATTTGAGAGAGAAAGACTTAAATCTCACATTGCCCAACTGGCCAAGGTCTAGGCCAAGGCCTTTGAATCCAAGTAGGAGTCACACCTGTTGGAGACCTACCCCCTCTGTGAGTCAACACATAATGCCAGGAGAGGAAATTGCCAGGTAGAACCCCAATACTAAAAAAAGTTGGGTGAACCACTCTGAGCATGGCCCTTTCCCCCACACCTATGTAATCATTCAACAAACTTAGGGTATAGGAAATCCCCAGATACTCTCCTGACCTGAATTAAGAAGTCACGAATTGGCAAAGCGTCTTTCTCCTCTTTTTTTGTTTTTCCTAGTACAACTGTTCTACTGTATAGGTTAATCAGATTTCCCCTACTTAACTAAGAGGACAGTGAAGAGGGATCTCCCAAAGTGTGACTAGACCTGGACTATGAGTTCTCCTAGACTATGATTCTTTGGGTTCAGGCCCCACCCCATCAGCTCCTGCAACAAGCAGTGATTATCTCTAAATGGGTATTTGAAAACTCAGTGATTTCCTCTCTCCATGTCCTTTTACAGTGATACATTTTTTCAAAAACTGCTTAGATGGATAGTTTTCATGGCCATGTTCTGCAACAGCATAAAGACCTAGATTTTCATTTTGTCCTTAAAACTTCAGTGACTAAAACACAAATTAATTAGTAAGCAATGTTTGCTCAGCTCTGATCACAAAATGTGATATGACCTACATGATATTCAAGGTTATTAAAAATAACTATCTGATCATTATATCTTTAGTAAATTACAGCCTAACCCTAGTTCCACTGTCATTTCCCTCTATAGTTATTAATGTCTCATTACTTCCCCTTTTATCTCATATTTGAAATAGTCTCATGTTGTATTTTATTTTTATTTTTTTAAGACATGTTTTCTTTTTTTGTTTAATCTTCATTCTGTATCATCTTAGTTAAGGAATTCTTCTATTTTTAAAATTGTATTTATTCATTTATTTATTTTTAGAAGGGAAGGGAGGGAGAAAGAGAGGGAGAGAAACATCAATGTGTCGTTGCCTCCTATGTGTTCCCCACTGGGAACCTGGCTCGCGACCCAGGCATGTGCCCCAACTGGGAATCGAACCAGCAACCCCTTGGTTCGCAGGCCCATGCTCGATCCACTGAGCTACACCAGCCAGGGCTCATGTTGTATTTTAAAAACTGCCCCACTCCCCAAACATATGTCTTCACAAAACTTTCTCTGTGCACAATAAAAAGTAACACTTTTAGCCCTAAAATTTGGAAATTTCCTCTCATTGGAAATTACAATAGAATTATGAAACAATGTAAGGCAAATTCAGTAGTTTGTAGAATTTCTTTATATTACTTCCCAATCATCATATTACATTCCTGAAGTTACTTGATCAAAATTTCACAAGAACCCAGATTCAGCCGCAAGGATGTGTAGATTACACAACAGATGGGCAGTTTTTATATTGGTGGTGTGTTCTTTAACCCCTCCTGGACCTGTTGAGGCACTTAGTGAATTGTGTGGCTCGATCCTCTACAAATGAAAGAGGTTCAAATATCAACCACTGAAAAGGAATTAAATAAACTCGTACAGAACAGAGGAATGTGTTGTCACAAGATCTACAGAATCTTTGTCATTGTAATACAGTTAAGGCTATTAAAATAATTTTAGTCACACGCATATTGTAAAGAACCTGCTAAACACAAAATCTGAAAGGAAAATTTCCAGAGAGATTCAAGTCATGGACAAAAAAAAAAGTCCAGACTGCAAATTATCTTTGCCCCACCTTGGGAGCATTAAATAATAATGGAGAGTTGATAGTGGTGGGAAATTGCAGTGACTGACTTTGTGCTGAAATTATAACCAACGTCTTAGGTGATTATGTGTCCATTTTTTTCCTTAGAAATGTTCTAGCAAATATTTCTGAAGGAGAAATTAGTTTTGATAGTTTTACCATTGGGTTTAGAACATTCTCACTCCCTATGTCTTTCAAAGGACCTTAATCTGATTGTCAGCCCCCTCGTTCATTTTGATGAAGTACTCCTGTTTTTATAAATTGGTCTGACACACTTCTCATCTGAAGTCTTTTAGAGACCAGTTCTGTCTCTCAAGATCTGGAATAATTGGAAGTCCTGAGACAGGGTACAATCAACTTGAATCTGGAGCACTTAAGCAGTGAGAAAGGAGGTAAATACCTGAGAAACTCAAAGGGTGGATTAGGGAGGAGAAACTTTAATGGGAAAATAGAAACCCTTAAACCCATTAAACCAAGAAAGGAGGATGTCTCTAGGTCATCCCAAGAGTAGGCGGTTTAGACTTAGGTAAACTGCACACAAGTCCTTAATCACACTGGCCTTGATACTCACGCTTTAGGTCTGTAAGATGCTCTTTCCACATCTAATCATAATATTTACTGAGTCTAGTAGCCCCGCCTCAGCTGTGACATTAGTTTGACCAAGAATATGAATGAGGAATTATTTTACAATTCTTATTACCCTCTCTCTTAATTCAGGGAATTTTAATCTAAGGTCTGTGGGTTTGTAAATGTGTACACAAATTTTTGCAAACTTCAACCTACATGCATCTTTTCCCTTGGAATGAATGTCTTTAACTCATAAGATTTCGGGGGGGGGGGGGAAGATACATAACCCAATTCTACATGAAGCAAACCCATTCTTCCCTCTTTCCACAAATGGGCCCTAGGAACTACGGTAGATGCAGGAAATATGAAGATATCACAAAGATGAGTATTAAGATGTCAACTCTCAGCCTGACACAGGAAATAACCTGTAAGCAAACACATAGATTGTGAAAGGTTTTATGCTAGAGTTCTGTACAGGTATCTAGAAGTAAATTATCCTTTTGCTTTCTTAGTGAGATGATAGAGGGGAAGAGGAAGGAATGCCATTCAACACACGTCACTCATTCTTCTCCACCCACTGTCCCCACAGCTGATATCTCTTCACAGCAACCTCAATGTCCTACAGGGATTAAAAGAGGCTAGACAGTTGCAGGGCAAAGTCCTGACCTACAGATGTTTACATTGTGATGCATCACAGCTATTTATGTGTTGATACAAATACCCTAAGAAATACCTGAGCTTCATTGGACTTTGTCGGCGAGTGGTCAAAGAAAGACTGAGTGTCCTTTTTTCAGCTATGCCAAGGATTATGGCTAAATACTTCGGTTAAGTATGCAGTGATAAAAAAAAATAGTTGAATTGGTCATCCACAACTAAGCCCCAGAATTTAAGGGCTAAATTAAAGTTATTGGATAAACTAGACTGACGTTAGAAATAACATATTCCACCTGAGAAGCATTTGTTTCAGCTGAATAAGGAAATGGGGACTTCTCCAAACAGGGAAGAGGCATGCAAGGGATCTGTCCCCAGGCGTTAGAATCTAATTATAATATATGAGGCTTAAAGAGGACATTCATTTATTTATTCATTCAGTTTCTCTACCTGAAGAACTTATATTTAGATCCCTCAAAGTCTAGTTCAGATAATACTTCATCTGTGAATTCATCCTAGACCTTTCCAAGCAACATTAATTGTCCTCTCCTCTGAGTTTCCATTGCATTTTGACTGAACTGTTGGTAGAGCAATCATCACGGTGAATCACAGTTCATGGTGTCTCTCTTATATTGTAAACACTTGGTTGGACAGTCTCTGAGAAGGTTAAAATAAATAAAACACATCCTTGCCTTAAATAGTTTAAAATTGATTGTGAGCACATAACTTCAGCACCTAGGCAGCAAGAAATAAACTATCTAAAGCCATTTGTTGATATCTTAATAGGAATTAAACATTAGGTACAGAGATTAATAGAAATCAAGAAGAAACTGGAGAGGTAAATAAAGGGCGGAGGAGAAAGGACTCAAATGTTGTGCTAAGTATGTGCTGTTCTTTATCCTATCGACACTGGGGAGCCATTGAAGGGTGTTTGTTTGTTTGTTTGTTTGAGGAGGGAAATGACCTGCCCAGAGATATATTTTAAAGAAAGTAACTAAGGCAATAATGCAGAGGGTACATTGGCAGCTGAGAGCCTGGAAAGAGGCCCTAACGAGTAGAGCTTAGAAAAAATGGAAAGAAGGAGTTATATATGTAAGACATGGTGGAAGTGAATCAAAAGAACTCAGAAATGGCTTAACTGTTGAGAGTGAGGGAGAGAGAAAAGTGAGAATATTCAAGAAAAGGAGATGGCAGGACAAAGGTTTGGAACATCTACTAATAGGCTCTTCATCCTTGGGAGTCCAATAACTTAACCTGCCAAAAATGTCTAATAGAGAAACAAATATCACTAAACATGAATCACCCAAGAGACTTCATACTTTGTTACCTGGAAGAGCAAAAACTCTAACCAGAAAAGATGTTAGCCCAGATTTACATGGTACCACATGAGGAAATCCAAGAAAACATAACTTGCTGAAACTCAGTAAAAGAGTTAATTGATGAGAAATGAGTCCACATGAACATGCATTTCCAGTTTTGACTCCAAACAAACTTGAGCATTAGCCTGCAAGCCTATGAAAGCTCACTCTCCTACTAACTAAATGTGGAAGAATTTCAAGAATGCTAAAGGCCAACAATTCTTCACAAAAAGCAAAAGCGCTGCCAGAAAGAAAAAGCAGCCATGATGTCTTTAAAGAGGATCAACTCTTTGAACCTTCCATTCATGGAAGACTTAGGTAATAATAGAACTGAGGTTTACTGTCTCAGGCCTGGACCAAAGACCAGAGCATTTAAAAACCAGGTACAGCCCTGGTGTAGCCCAGTGGAATGTCAGCCTGCCAATCAAAAGGTCGCCAGTTTGATTTCCAGCGAGGGCACAAGCCTGGGTTGCAGGCCTCATCCCCAGTTGGGGGCGTGCAAGAGGCAACCAATCAATGCTTCTATGGCATATGGATGCTTCTCTCCCTCTCTTTCTCCCTTCCACCTTCTCTCTCTAAAAATAAATAAAAAAAAAATTTAAAAAAACCAAACCAGACTGATACAAAACAGGCTGAAGGAACTCTGAACTCAGCCCTGACTACCCGAACGGGAATCACGAGGAACAAGTAGATCATCTGCCCTTTGTAGTTGTTAAATAAATACCTTCTTGGGTGCAAGCCCATGGAGAGTTGCTCCAGTAGGTTTCCCTCCAGAGGGAAAGAGAAAAATGTGATCTATATCACTAATCATGAGCAGTCAACCCCAAGCCCCAAATGTGACTTGGTCTTCAGTGTTGGGGACCATCTTTAGATATGGCACCAATGAATTCTAATTTCTTCTAGATAGACCTTGTATTTTCTCTACAGTATTCACATACCTCAGTGGTCAAAAGCTACCAAAGGAGCATGTAATCATTCACACGACCCAAGGAAATATCTGATTGATAGGTATTTTTCATGAATGTCACATATACTTATATTAAGTCTATAAGAAGCTATTTGATGAAGTAGAACTTGGACTGATTTGGCACCGGGAATCCCAAGTTCTAGTTTAAGGATGTCAACTTTTGGAACACCCAGCAGGCAGTCATACTTTTCCTGAGCAGTGTGACTTCCCTCCAGGAAGGGGTTTCTGCTTTCCCTCTGGACTGAATCCTAGGCGGGATGAGGCTACAGCTGCTGGCACCACCTTGCCACAAAGAGAAAAGAGCCTGTCTGATGTGGAGGGAGCAAAGGAAGCATTGCCTAGAGATGAGGAGAGAGAAAAACCAGAACCTGGGGGGAAAATAAAAAATCATTGGAGTCTCTGGAGAAAGCCACACCTAACTACTTCAAATTATCTGAATTGATAAATTCCGCCCCCCCCCACACACACTTTTTTTGTTTTCTTAAAAGGTTTGGGTTTGGATTTTCTGTCACTGCAAAGTGAGAAAGACTTAATTTGATACAATCTTACCATCTGCCCAGGTTTGTGGAACTTTCTTAGGCCTCTGTCTCCTCTCTGTGAAATAAGTGGGTTAGATTATTTATCAGACAGGCATTGTGTTTGGCTGCTAGTACAAACACCAGTGGCTTAGAGGTTTTATTTTTCTCATATGAGAAGTCTAGATTAGGCAATCCAGGACAAGTCTGCAGTCCCATGATGCGAACAGGCACACTGCTTTTCCCTCTGCCAGCTTTCCAAGTGGCTCTCGGGCTCATGCTTACAAGACAGCTGTCACTTCTAGGCATCCTGTCTGCATTCTAGGCATGAAGAGGAAGGAAGGTTAAATGGCCTAAGAGACAACTCTGGTCCCTGGAAGACCCACTTGGTGGTTTCTACTTAAATCTCATTGGCCAGGATTGTGTCACATGGTCACTCCATCTGAAGGGAAGGTTGGGAAATGTGTGGGTATTTTTAGAAGAGTACATTGATGCTGTGAACACAATTGGGGGTCAGTTGACAAGGAAGAGGGGGAGAGCAGAGGTTGGGTAGAACAGATTCCAGTATCTGCTACTAGTTACAAAATAGCAAAGGTAACTTCCCTCTCTGAAGTTCTATAATTCTAACCTTTTTTCTATCTTGTTTTATCTAATTCTTTTGTTTACTTTAAAAAAAATTATTGATTTTAGAGAGAAAGAGGAAGGGGGGTCGAGAGAGGGAGAGAGAGAGAAACATTGATTTGTTGTTCCACTTGATTACATTCATTGGTAGATTCCAGGATGTTCCCTGACTGGGAATCGAACCCACAACTTTGTCTATCAGGGCAACACTTGAATTGAGCTGCTCCAGCCAGGGTGAGTTACCTAATCCTTTCTTAATGGAAAAGAGCTAAGTATATTGTGGGAAGGGAACACATTTTTAATCTTAAATTTTGGAGAAGCAGAGGTGTATCTTATAAATGAAATGACAACTGGTACATGTGAGATATCAGATTATTAATCAAAAGCTCTTTGTATTTATTATCTCTTCCGTGAACCTTTCTTAAACTCTTTCATTCCAATCTTCTGCAAGCCTATTCTTACCAATCACAACTATTCTGATCATTTCTTAATCAAACTAAGTAACCTGGCTTTTCCTTCTGGTTTCCAGCCCTTCTCAAAAGGTTTCATATACTCTTCTTTTATCTCGCCAACTAAATTGTAAACTTGTAAAGAACAGAGCCCAACACTTGGCAAAATGCTGGATTTGGACTGAGCAATCGATAATGATTGATGAAGGAATGAATAAATCATTGAAACCCGAATTTCTATTTCTTTTTTCTCTCCTCAGAACTCTGTCAACGCATGCTTGTTAACTGACTGCATCTCAGAGTCATTACCAAGGCAATTTGTATCCCAGGAAGCCAGCTTTAGACAGCCTTTTATTTCCCACCTTTCAGTCCTCTCCCGCATTGTACAGTCAGCTCAGCCTCAGGAGTCAGCACCCTGACCACCTCCCTTCACCTAATTGTTTCACCTAAGCCCCTTCCCATTCGAACAGATTAAAGGTTTTACCTTCAGGAAATTCTCCTTATGTCTAAATTAAATTCTCTATATGCCATTTCCTCTTCCTTTGCTCTCTACTTTGAAAGAAGACAGCAGGTAACATGCTTACTAATGCTTTATAAAGGCCTAAGTGGAGGTTTTTCTTTTTTAATAAAAAAATAAGTTATGTGGGGGTTTTATACGGCAAAGCCTTATGTGTTCATTGTAAAAACGAAAAATAATAGCTAAATATATAAATATGAAGTTAATAAATGAGAATTATTTTTTAAATACTTAAATCATCACATAGAAAAGACCATGTATTACATATCATTCTGGAATTTGTCTGTGCATATTTGCATTACATATGTAAATATTGGTACACTAGGTGTAGTACTGTCCTGCATTCTTGATGCAACTGTGAACATCAGCACACATCAATCAGTAAGTATTTTTGATAATGTGTGATGGCAGAGGAGTACTTCATTATATATCTTATTAGCCAATTCCCTACTTTTAGCATTTAGTTTATTTTCTTTGAAAATCTTTGTAAATACCACTGAGAGGAACATCCTTGTAGCTAATCTGTGTTTATAGCCTTTTCTTAATTATTTCCTTTGGCTATAGCCCTTAATGGGTTTTACTTTGCTAAGCATTAAGGAGAAACAATGTTTTTAATGGCAGAGAGTAAAGCAAGTCCATAGTAGCTCTTCACCATTATTTTGGGACCTAAAATGTATTTGGCTTACAGGTTCCAGGGCTTACTCAGCATAACGCAATGCAACACTTTAAAAACATGTTCCCACGGCACAACACCTGGAAATCCAAGCTCTCTGCAGAGCGCTGTAGAAATGCTGATAGAGAAACTTAAAAGTCACAAAACATATTATCTTCATGCTACATCAGACACTATCCTATTCCAGCATCTAGCACAGACTAGCATGATGTATCCATTTAAGAAAAAAACAACAGAGAAAAAATTATAACTAAGAAAGCTTGGTCCATTCATTATTTTTCTACTCTAAACTGGAAACAGGTTGGCATTATCTGCTTTGGTGGAACTCAAAAACTACTAGGGCAGGTGGAAAAAAGCAGAGTATTTCCTTTTGAGTGTCCACTCTGCCACTTGTCAAATGCATACATCTCTTAATCACTCTGACACCTCAGTCTCCTCTGCAAAATGTCATTCATAGAGCTATAGGGAGAAAATGAGCTAAACTGTGAGAAAGTGCTCTGTAAAATAATATTCTAACACCAACGTTACCAATAATTGTTGTAATTGGGGAAGTGTGTCATTTCATGCTTATTTTTGTATTTTTACGACATGTGCATCACCCTGTTTGAATTTGCAGTTTCCTATTACTAGTAAGTTTGAACATCCTTTCAGGTATTTATTGACCATTTAAGTTCTTCTTCTGTTTGTTTCCTTTGCCAACTTTTCCACTTGAGTTGTTTGTCCTTTGTTAGCATCTTTAATATATTCTGGATACAAATCCATTTTTGTTACATTTGTTACAACCTAGAGATATGTATTATTATTATTATTATTATTATTATTATATGAATCATAAACATGAGAACAGTGAGGCTCAAAGGGGTCAGGTACGTGGCTCAAGGTCACCTAAGAAGTAGCTGGAAATGGAAGCGAAGCAAGCAGCCTGTGTTGGAGGGAAACAGGAGGAAGCACATGTGTCAGGTGTAGAGTTCTCATTATTCATATTATCCTTCAGTCTCACTTAATCATCACATCCACTCTATGAGGTAGGTATTATTACTGTTCCCATTTTACAGATGAGGGAACTGAGGCTTTATAGTCCTTTCTGTTCAGGATTCCCATTCCTCAAGGGGAATGTTAAGATGCAAAACAATCAATAGAGTATCAGTATCAGTATACCAGAACAACACATACACACCATACATCAAAAAAAAAAACCAACCCATAAATAAAAATAAATTATTTTAAACCCCACTTCTGTTTTGTTTTTTATATATATATATATATAAATGTGTGCGTATGTGTGTAATATGTATATATCTCTCCATATACATATGAACTAGAAGGGAAAATTCCAACCTCATAATAGGGATTGTGGTTAAATCAGTCTTTAGCTTTATCTTCAATATTTCTCTTTTTTTTTAATAAAGAAACAAAAAAAAACCCCACAAAGATTGTTAGCAAGTATTACAAAACGTTAATGGTTATTTCTCAGTTAATGCTTGTCAGGGGGCTTTAATGCAGCCCCCCGGTCCGCCATGGATGAAGCCGTGGCGATGGTGGCTCAAAGCCTCTGGTCCTGCAGGTCCCTGTGCAGGCGCCAGGGGGTTTTAACGCAGCCCCCTCCCCCGCAATCCGCCAGGGATGAAGAAAAAGACTACCAAGACATGATCTGCTTGGGGAGGAAAGATGGCCAATCTCTCAAAGGAGAAGGGCCTTGATCTTTTCCCTCCATGGGCTTTTATTAGGTTCATTCGCATAGGAATGCAGATAAAGCTCATCAATCATTGTCAGCCAGTAAGGGTTAAACAATACAGGATTTACAGAGAACCTTGAGGGCTTATTCTGAGCTACAGCCAATCAGCTAGAGGGCCATAAAACTTTAGCTAGACTCATTTTAGGTCTGGACCCTTATCTTTTAAGCTGAGGGTACAGATTAAGTAGGTTTCACAGGAATGTACTATTTTCCTTAGGCCTGATTCCCCAGGGAATCCGCCCCTCCCGGCACAGGACTGCACTGCCCTCTGTTATCTCTTCAGGCTCAAGTCAGACAGGGAAGTAAAGCAGCCAAGAGATTAGGAGACTTCTTGCAGACAGAATGAAGACTCAGGCTATTTCAAAGCCGAGGGGCGAGGGTCCATCACCCCCTTTTGCCACAGCCCCCCAAGTCCTTCCCTGCGAGCTTATCCCTGGTGACCAGAGCTTGTGTTAGGTTGATCCTCCCTTGAGGATTCTTACCCGTCATTGGCTGACTGGCCAAGCTCAGGGCCAAGCAGGGTGAAGTGGGCAGAGGTGGCACTTCTGCCGGGGAGATAAACTTTGTCTCCTTCATGGCTTATGGTCCCAACTCTGACTCAGCCTTAACCAAGGGGGGCTACAGCCTCTGAAACCAGGCAGGGCGGTTCCCAACAAATGCTGAGAATATGGGTGTGGAGTTTGTTGTTGTTTTTGTTATTCTTTGTACTTTCCTATATTTTTTAAAACTTCTCAAATTGTTAAACAGTTTCTTTTAAAAATGGGAAGCGACTACACCAAAATAGTAATAGTGATCATCCTTTTATTCTTCCTTCTGCTTTTCTATCATTTCCAAAGCTTTTGTAATCAGCAAATCTATAATGGGAGGGAAACCACCAAATTGTTTTGTCTTGTTCTAAAGTTTTGTTTTTAGCAAACTTAATCCTAATATCTGGAGGTAGTTAATGCCAGTATAGAATCAACACTGAACTATCTCATGTACTTGTGTGTATGTTCTTATTACTATATTCCCAAGTAGTGAGTATCTACAACTAAACAGGTGATGGAAAAGCCCGTATTGTCCTAACACTATTCCTCCACTCAGATAAGTGGGTTTAAATCCTCTCAGGAAAGTGAATGAGGGACAAGGTGTCAAAGTCTATTGTGCCTTTAGTTTCTAAGGAATAGAAGGTATATTTGCCTAAGTGTGGGCATCTGCTAATATCCTGAATTGTAGTTACTACCCAAATATAATGGACCCATTCAAAATTAGTAGAAACGTGGTCTTTACGGGGATTAGCTAGGGCTCCTCTTACAATCTGTTTTATCGTTCAGTGCGTGAATCTTAACAGTTGGGTAACAGCAGGTGTGAGTGGGTAAAATGACTCTAAATCACAATCACATGGGGGAAATTAGAAAAGTTGTGCGTAGCATGGAAACCTTTTCACTTTTGTAGCTATCTGAGCAAGCAAAGCTTGAGTTTCCAGGTCTAGTGACAGATTTATTTCAATTTAATTGAATAATTGGAGTTTTCCACTGTCAGAAACTTTTATCCACTTCATTACTTGGAGGATTAAAACAAAATTTGATCTAGTGTTTTATGGCATTTTTTCTCTTCCCAGGGACCCAGAGAGGGAACAACTAGAAACACATGACCCTGGACAGTGTCCGTTTCTGCGGCATCTGACTGTGCACGGCATATACCAGATCGCTGCCAAAAAGTTTTAAGTCTGAATCTCACCTCTACTGCCTCAGAATGATTGGGTTTTAGAGCTGAGGAAGGAAACCTTAGAAGTCACCAAATCCCTCTAATTTTCCTGCAGAAAAAGTTAGGGCATAATTTTGCCAGGAATTAATGAAATTAAACTTAGGCAAACACTGTAACCCAGAAATTTGACTTTCGAGAGCTACCAAGGAGAAGCCTATGGAGACACTCAGAGATGCTCATTGCAGCTTTGTTTGTAGCAGAAACAAACACAACAAAACAAAGCCAATCACGATGTCCATCGGTAGGGAGTGGCTAATGAAACATAAAATATTCACACCAAGAAGCACTAATGAGCTAGAGATAGACATCCAAAACAGAATAAATCAAAGAACCAAGTTGCAGAAAACGGTGAAAAGTCTTTTCACATAAAAACTCATACAGCAATACTATTTTTACATGGGTACAAAATACATGTGATACGATACTGAATATAAACATTGAAAGTGTCTAGAATTATGCTGTCCGATATAGTCGCTACTAGCCACATGTGGCTATTTAAATTTAAATTAAGTAAAACAGCACTAGCCACAGTTCAAGTGTTCAGTAGTCACCTATGGCTTGTGGCTGCCATACTGGACTGCACAGATATACAACATTTCCGTCATTGCAGACAGTTCCATTGGACACTGTTGCTCTGAAAATATACCCGCCGAATTCATAAGGTCACATAGCTGTGCAGGAGTTAACACCAAAACTGGTGTCAGGAGACCACTACTGAAGTGTTCTTGGCATGAGGACCCATTTGGGTTCTTCACAGATGGATGAATGGACAGATAGATGAAAGGATTCATTCATTCATTTATAATCATTTATTGACTACATGTTAAGCTCTGGGTTCAGCTCTTGGGAGACAAAATTCAACCTGATGTCAACCCAGCCCCAGAGGACAGACTAGAAAAGTGTCAGTCATCAGCACGTACCGAATGTTTTTCTGTGGCAAACTCTGTGTGCAGCCTATGGTCAGCGGTGAACAAAACAAAGTCCCGTTCCTCCTAGCACTTGCGTTCCACAGCAGGGTTTCTCTCTCAACATCACAAACATTTTGGTGGGTGATTCTTTGTTGTGGAAGCGGTCCTGTGATCCGTAGGATGTGTAGCAGCATCCCTGGTCTCTACTCACTAAATACCACTGGTACCTACTCCCCAGAGTGACAAACAAAAATGTCTTCAGGCTCTGCCAAATGTCCTCTGGGAGACAAAATTGCTCCCACTGAGAACTATAGGGGAAGAAAAACATTAATCAAATTTTAACAAACCATTTAAACAATGACAAGTGTGTGACTGCTCTCTGTGACAGCATTGTGTGGGATGCTTTAGAAGCATTTACCAGGAGCCTGACCTCATCTTTAAGGGGTAGATGAGGAATGCTTCCCTGAGGACAATATTGTCTGCTCTTTCAGCGACACATGGAAAGAACGTGCCTGCATAGACACAGCTCTGAATAAATAAGCCCATGGCCTGAGGAAGTCAGATGTGAAAGTATAGAGATATTAGGTTTCTCTAGGAGAGCTAATGTAGGCTGGATTTTGATGCATAAGTAGTATCCATTTCAGATCCGGCAATCTAAAGCTCGCTCACCTGGCACAGCTTGGGCAGGTTGCCATGAATTTAAAGCTAAACCAGCTGGAAAAAAATGAAGACCTCCTAGGTCCTGTCCTCCTCACCAGAGATGTGGAAGTCATAAATAATAAACCAAAATGAGAGTCTGGATTCACTATGTTTCTCATTTCTCTAAGAATTTGGACAAATTCTTCATTAGGCTTCACTTCAAGACTTTACAACAAAGATAAATACTAGTAGTAGAGAGAAATGGCAAAGACCTGTTAGCTGACCAAATATGTTTATCCCTCGTGGCTACAGGAGGAGAGTCCCCAGTTAGAAGATGTGATCAGATTTTCATTCCTTTCTTTAACTAGGCCAAAAGGAACTCCTTGGAGCTAAGGCATATTTTAATATTTTGAGAATTGTGTTTTAAAAGTGCCTTTGTATCCTACTTTAACTTCCTCATTTTTCTCCCCTGAAAAGCAGTGGTTCTGGACTGTGAGACAGGGAGCTTGACAAGCTCCTGCTCTAATCATTTATTTTATAGATGAGGAAACTAGGGCACAGAGAGGGGAAGAGAATGGCTCAGAGTTGCACAGCTATTTATGAAACAGTCATTCTCTATCCTCTTAACCTCCTCTTTCCCCTCTAATTGGGAACAACAAAAGAATATAAATTTATATATACATATATTCTTTTTTGGTCCCCAATATAGGGGAACATTATATATAATCTATTATAATGTATAATATATAACATAACAAATACATATAACATATAATATTAAAATTACATAGGTATAAAACTCAAAAGTGATACATCTAAATGCAATGTGGGGAGGATGAGATCCTGGAACAGAAAAAGAACATGAATGGAAAAACCAGTGTGGTCTGAATAATAGTAGTGACGTAGCAATATCAGTTTCTTAGTTTCGACAAACATTCCGTGGTTGTATAGATGTTAACAATGGGGGAAAGTGGGTAAGGAGTATATGGAAGCTTTGTACTATTTTTGCATGCCTGTGTAAATCTTAAATAATTCCCCAATAATATTATTTTTAATGGAATAAAGGTGCAATCGAACAAGCTCAAGCAAAGCAGAACTGTTTAACGAAACAAAAATGGGGCCTTGTGGTTCTGCCCCTAACTTTAATAGCTCAATGTGTCTCCTTTCAGACACTTTCTTTTAGGTTTATATACACATACAGTTTTAAATATTCTATCTCATTTAACCCTTCAAATAATCATATGAAATTGGCATTACAATCAAATGAGGAAACTGAGGCTCAAAGAAGTTAAGTAATTGGCTCAGGGTCACAGCTAGTAAATGCCTGGGACCATATCCAAAGCACGCTCCATCTAACTCCAAACTCCATGCTGTTCTCAGGGCCTGCAAGGCTGTGCCCTGCACATGGGCACTCCGCTCAGGGGGAGAATAGGATCTACTCCATGGTCCCCAAGTCATGTGCTCTGGCCAGGGCTCCATCTGCCTGGAGGCAGGGGCACAAAGGCTCCATAGGGACGAACACCAGCCCTCCCCTTTCCCTCTCTCCTTTGCCAAGAGAACGGCCACACTGGCCATGGCCATTATTGCTGTAGAAAACAGGGAGTGTGATTTTGGATGTGTTTCCTGTTGCCAGTTGTGGAGGATGGAAAGAGGAGTGTATTCCGTAAATATCAGGAAACACAGGGGTGTGGAATTTCATATGTTATAGCAAGCCAGTATTCTGCGGATGATGGGCACATATTTTGGATCCTCTGATGTTAACCAATATCAGGAGATTCAAAACACAGAATCTGTTCAGCTGTCCTCCCCAAAGTAAAGGGCTCCACTTGCCAGGAATGGAATTTTCACACATTTAAGGTCAAAGTGAAATATCTGGGTGGGATCTCAGTGAATCACGAAGCCAGTCACCACGTTCAGGGGCTCTGAATAGGAGGAAATCGGGAACAACAATACGCTGAATTTTTCAACACCAGCTTGTGGGCAGTTCAGGATCCTCAGCCCTTGTGACCTCCCAACAGAAAAATCACCTTTGGTTACATTAACACAGCAGCATTCGGAATAATTCCCTGGCAAAACAACCCGCAAGTGTTGCCCCTTGGAAAGGAGGAAACTGCACAGAGCCTTCGCCCTGTGCCAAGCTCAGCATTTAGCACGTCCATGTGCTCTCAGTGCTCACACCTGTCTGTGAGGGAGGTGCTGCTATCATCCCCACTTTACAGGCAAGGAAACTGAGGCCCAAAGAGGAGGAGGTGACCTGTCCAAATGTGACACAACTAAGCAGCTGAGAAAGGGTTCTAACCCAAGTGCATTGGCTCAAAAGCGGGTGTTCTCTCCATCTAAATGTTTCAAAGTAACTTTGCAAACAAATTATAACTTTTTTAATTTCCTAAACTTAAAAAAAAATAAATCACTTCCACAGTATGCGCTATCCCCACATTGTGTTTTATATTCAGAGACCAGAGGGTAACATAAAACCAACAGTCTTTTCCAGCACTCACACAAGTTCCGGTCACACTTCTCTACACTCAAAGATCTAAATACATTTGATGTGTCACCCAAGGGGCAGATTTCACATTTCAAGCCCGGTATAATGTTTACCTAGCACCTGACTTGCTCTAAGGTTTGCCCCATTCTATTGTGGTATCAGCTAACATTACATTTATGAAGTTTTTCAACATCATATTATGAAAACTTTCAAACATATAGACAAGGTGAAAGAATTTCATAGGGGCACACATATGCCCACCACATAGATTCTATGATTAACATTTTACTATAGTTTTAACTTTTAATTGGTTTTTAATAGGTGCCAAGAACTTTGCATGCATTATCTCACTTAATCCATGAAAAAACTCTTAAATTACTCCCATTCAACAGATGAGGAAACTGAAGCTCGAAGAGTTGCAGTTTGTCTGCAAAGCCACTACTCTAGTTATGCTCACAAAGATGGAGGCCAACTGGAGCTGACTCTGATGAAATTTTAGCAGTTCAGTTAATGTTGGAGGTTTGTTTTCTGCATCAGAGAAGCAGTTTGCAGGTGTAAAACTCAGCAGAGGAGTCTATGTGTTCAGCAGGAAAGGATTTGTTCCTTCGGATTCCATAGATAGAGTATTGTTTTCTTTATTTTTTTTAAGTGTACAGCAGGTATGTCTACACAAAGATGTTCACTGCAGTGTTATTTAAAATGAGAAAAATTGGAAACAGTCTAAATCCCCCAGATTAGACAAACAGTTGATTATGGCATATAATACCACATGCTAAAAAGATGGCATATGAGGTAAATGTTAAAAATTATCTTTCCTTGGCTTCATGGAAATATTTGTCAATGTAGCATAGTACATATGTGCCCAATCCAAATGTAAAGTGGTACTTAGTGATGTAAATGCTAAAATTGCATATCATTCTCTTTGGCATAGGAAAATAACAGATTGAATATCAGAATCAGAAAGGCATAGAATGCCAGAAGAAAAGGATCTGTATAGGGCGCTGTCATTTGGGACACGTATTGGGGGCATTTAGCTTAATCTTGAAAAGCCTAATATAAAATACAACAACAACAAAAAGCCCCAGTTTCCTTCATTGCACACACATTTCTTGAGTGGTTAGTACATGCTGATACTGGAGACTCACTGGTAGAGAGAAAAGGTTCCCATCTTTGTGAGGATGACCGTCTTACATAGAAAGTAATTGTCATACCTTGTCTTGAGTTATATCAAAGGGCTGCTTTAGGAAAGACCCCTCCACCTGATAATACTTAAAGCAGTGGTTCTCGACAAGGAGTGATATTTCCCACCCCATACTCATTCCCAGGGACATTTGGCATCATCTGCTGATACTTTTGATTGTCACAGCTGGGGTTAGGGAGAGTGCTACCAGCATCTAGTCAGCAGAGGTCAGGGATGCTGCTTAACAACCTATAATGCACAAAACAGCAACCCACCACCTCCCCAAAGAATAACCTAGCCCAAATGTCAACAGTGCTGATGTTGAGAAACTGACTTAAACTCTCAGAATTCTTTCTTGGGAGTTAAAGGAGAAACCTGGGGTGGGGGGGGGTGTCCCACAAGAAGAAGGCAGCAGCGCTGGGGGCATGAGTGTGCAGGGGAAAGAGGATGTACCTGGATCGTTCTAAAGGTTGGTAGTTAGGCAAACCTATGCGTAGAGACAGCCCCGACTTCCTGCGAATCCTACTCCAAAAGTTAATTTGTAAATTGCTTCTTTGGCGTATCTTAGATCCCCGGCCTGCGTCCCTCCAGAAGGGGACCATATGGTGAAAATGAAAGGCTCCGGAGATAAAAAAAAAAAAAAAAAAAAAAAAAATCAGGAGATCTGGGTTGAATCCCAACTTTGCAATAATGAAAATCACTTTACTTTTCCAAGCTTCCGTTTCCACTTTTGAGAGATGGGGATGGAAGCACGCCCTCTCCCACTGCTGAGGAGAACCGGTGTTTGGACACACCTGGCTCTCTGAAGAGGCTTAAAGGCGACCGTGTCATTGTTAGTGTTGGTGTTCATTCATTACGTATCATTAAGTGAACAGAGAGCTTATAAAATAGAACATAGTGTTGTGTCCAATTTTTGTCCAATAGAGCTATCTGCCGAGAAAACAGTCTAGAATTAATTGTAACAAACGGCTAAGACAAACTGTCCCTGAGCGAGGAGAAACCAAACCAAACCAAAACCAATAGATCGCCTTTGGAGTTAGATAGTAAATGCATGTTATTTAAACTCTTACAACTTATTTTTTCCAAAGATATTTTATGATATGAGGAAATACTTTTAATTTAAGATGCAATTTAAGCAAAAACTAAAGCAAGATAGAAATTGTATTGAGCTGTGCTACCCGATACGGCAGCTACCAGCCAGCCCCATTGGCTACTGAATGCTTGAAAGGCGGCCAGTCCAAACTGGGATACGTTATAGTGTAGAAAAATATGCAAAGGCTGAAAAAGAATATAAAATATTTCATTAACCATTTCGATATTGCCATACGATGAAATGAGAATACTTTGAATCTATTAGGTTAAATTAAAATGTTATTAAAATAATTTCACTTGTTTTCATTTTTCTTTAATGAGGTTCCCCAAACAGTTAAAATGACCTATTTGGCTCACATTTGTGGTTCACATATTTCTTTTGAATAGTGCTGATACAAACAATATAAACTTGACTGTGTAATAAAAAAAAAAAAAGCAGAGAAAAAAATAGAATGGAAAAATCCCGAACATATCACCATGAATAAATCTAAATGATAGGACTTTGGGTAATGTTTTTGAGCTCCTTTACATTTTTATTTTTGTGTGTGTGCTTTCCAAATGTTCTGTGGAGTGTCGCTCTCCCTGGGATGATCTGCAAAAGGGCACGATGAGTTTAGAATCTGTCCTGTGTTCCAGGGCGAAAACTGCTCTCTGTTCAAATGATTACATCATATGGGGACTGTTATTTTGTGGATTGAAAAATGACTTTGCAGCTTGCTGACCTTTCCTTTGGTCCGGGGCATAAAGGGGAAAGTCTGAGCTTGTGCGCGCATCTTCCACGGGCCTTCGCCACAAAAAGGAGGCAACAGAGGGTGTGAGGAGTGTGAGGAGCAGCTCCATGGATGCTCTCAGAACATCCCTGGGCAAGGAAATGAGTCACCCAGTGAGTCAGCCCCGCCGCCCTGCTTTCATTCTTGGTATTGTTCCACCTCACTTCTCCTCTGTCTGTCACCCTTTCCCCTGGAAGCACATGTGTGGTCTTGAGATGGCCCCGGCAGGTCTGGCTGAGGACTCCTGTCCTGGTGCTGAGCTCCAAAGGTGCCTCATCCATGGTTACCACACGATCTCCTCTCACCCTCATGGCTCCCTATGCAGCACAGGGGTTAGTGGCATTTCCCTGTCGAAAATGAGGGAACTGAATCACAGAGAATTTGGAAACTTGGTCAAGGGCTCACAGCAAGGAAGAAGCTGGGGTGAGATTCAAGTTCAGGTCTGGTGCCAAAGACTGTACTCCCCAACATGGCAGGACCGCACCACTCTCACCTCCGTCTACCCCACCTAACAAGACCAAGCGGTAATTAGTTGGTGTCTTCCCACTGCCCTGCAGGTGCCCTGACTGAAATGGCTCAGGAACCTGAAATGTAGGTGGTCTGCTTTCCCTCTTCCAAAAGATGTCTGGGGAAAAGTCTGAGTCTGATAACAGACATTGACATATTAGGCCTATAATTCTCCTTCAAGGAGCATCTGTGGATGAAGTCCTACTCCAACTGTGGGGTGGAAGACTAACAGGAATTTCTGCCATCGGGAGAGGTATCTAGGGGAGAAGGAGGGTGTTCTCAGTTCTGCTCCCTCTTGAGAACAGGAGCCCTTCCTCTTAAGGAGCCAACTCTTGCCTTTGGTCCATTAGCAGGGTGGGTGGGGCCAAGGCTTAGTAAGCAGATGCATGTGATGTGGCTGCCACAGAATGCCACCCCCTCACGGATTCCACGGGGGAAGAGTCATGCCTAGGGATTAAGCATTTCACTTCCTTTGAAACCTTTTTAATTTTTTTTGTAATTTAATGTTTTATAGGTTGATTCAAAAATTATATACATCATGTAGAAATACGTATAAAATTACATACATTATATCATTTTAACCATGTGAATGTATCACACACACATACACATTATATTGAAAAGGCTTTCTCCTATCTGGTCTCCCAACTGCCCAGTTCCTACAGCACCCCACGGTCACTAGTTTCTTGTTATTAGTTTCTTGTACATCTTTTGAGAATTTCTTTATACATATACAAAAAGAAATTCAAATACACAAACACACATACCACCACCTTTCTTTGTTTACAAAAGTTGTGGGCTCTTTTTACAAAAGTGAAAATGCTGGAGAGAACACGTGTTAGCGAAGCAGAGTCAATAGCCACTTTCTCCCTGGGCGGTGCTAAGTCAGGCCCTTTCCCTTTGTTTTCACATTGCAAAGTCAGGTTTAGTGAGGCATAACTTATATACATACAAGAAAATTTACCCTTTTAGTGGAAAGTTCAGTGAGTTTTGACAAATGCATACAGCCATGTAGCCACTTCCACAGTTAACATAGAGAACAGTTCTAGTATCCACCCCCAAATTCTTTCATGTCCCTTTGTAGTTATCCACTACCCCCGAGGCACCCCATCTACACTTCCATCTTCAGCCCCTAGCAACCACTAATATGTTCTCTGTCCTTAAGAGTTTCACCTTTTCCAGAATGTCGCTACGTGGAATCACACAACATGTAATCTTCTGTGTCTGCCCTCTTTCCCTTAACCGACTGCATTGGAGATGCGTCCCTGTCGTTGTGTGTGTGTGTGTGTGTGTTACTGTGCATCTCAGGAGTTTATTCCTCATTTTTTGGTGAGCTGTATTCCACTGTACCACCACTTGTTCGTGCAATCATAGTTGAAGGACATTTGGGCTGTTTGCAGTTTGGGCAATTATGACTAGAACTGCTATAAACATTTGCATACAGACTTTTGTGCGAACATGCGTTTTCGTTTCCCCCGGGTGACTGCATAGGAGTGGGACTGCTGGGCTGTATGGAGAATGTGTGTCATCTTGTTTTTAAGCCTTACCACAGCCCCGTGCCCTGGCCTTGTTAGCTTTATTCTCAGAGGGAAATTTGAGGTCCAGTGAGGTTCAGTAGCCTGTCTCCCACATCACCCATCAATAAGTGGCAGAGCCGGGATTTGAACTCAGATCTGACAGGAGGGGTGGGGAGGTAGACACCTCCTCTGGTAACCACACTGTAATTCTGTCTTTTCTGCCTTTCTGCCACTCTGTTAAAATGGGTCAGAGACACCTAAGGTGTAAAGACTAAAGGTATTAATAAAACACAAACCTCACTTTCTTTCTAATTTTGGCTCCCTTACAAGAATTCAAACTTCTGGTTGAAATCCTAGTGGGGCCCCCTCTAGGCTGGTAGTACGCTCTAGTGCCTCAAGAATACCAGCTTTCCCAAAGGGAATGATTGCTAATGTTTATGAGTGGGCATGGAATGTGCTCTTAAAAGTTTATAGTTCACTTAACATGCATCATCTCATCAGAGAACGATTTCACGAGGGGGTGGACCTGTCTCTCCCTGTAACCCACCCACACAGCCACCAACACCTGATGAGCATCGTGCAGACGGAGGCTATTTGTGACCCTTATTATTTCACTCTATTCTGAGCCACATGCCCCTCCCTTCTCGCAATGACAACCTGGCAATTTCAAACGCTGTCCTGGCATGCCTGGATTGGCAGGGTGGTGGCCTGGAAAGGGCACAGGCTTGGGACTCCAGTCCTTCTCTCAGGAGTCTGTTGGGTATTGGGAGGGCTATATGAGTGCCCCGCATGGGATCTGGCACCTACCAGGCAGTCAGCAAATACTGGTCCCCTTTCGTTCCCTTAACGGAGGAGACAAGTACGAAGCCAGCAAACAGGAGGTTAGCTGCTACTACCACCGTGTTGTGCACTAACACTTCGAGCACACAACTTCCCGCTCTGCCCTTTCGGTTTCCACATTCATACAAGTGGACCAGGTCCAAGTTCACTGTATGGAGTGTAATTATAAATGCAGCCTTTCTCTCAGCCTAAAGAAGAGGGGTTATGGGAAAAATGCCTTAATCATCTGGCTGCCCAGAGGGCCCTACCCTCTCCAAGAGGAGATGAAATTCTACAGCCATGGAAAGACGGTTGGAAGAGGCCTGGAACTTATTGATCACATAAAGCCAGGCCCACACGGGGAGCTGAGGGAATCAGTGGGTCATGGAATAAACAGATTCTCTGCCTTACACTCATGGTAGCAGCCTGCGAGTCTCTGTAAAGTGCCAATAACAATGGCATGTGCCTTCTTGGGTTGTGGGGATGGGAAGGCCTACGTGTCTTGCTTAGCTGCCCCACTGTATTGTACTGGGGAACAATGAGACCATGTGTGTGAGCCAGAGATCTCATATGAGTTCTGTGTGGCCTACACATACAGTGACCCATTTGTCCTGGTTTGCAGTGAAAGTGCCACATCCCAGGAATCCCATAGTCCAAGGCACTTTGGGACAGTCGGTCACACCACCTACACACCCATTTCTTAAAATGGGACTCATAGCCAGTGTGCAAAATTTAGAAGCTCATGGTAAACATTCCAAATGTCCAGAACCTCCTCAAAATTGCAGGATCTGGCAACTCTGTGCCCACATTTGCGCATGGAAACAATGGGCTGGGGCTGGGTGGTGGCAGCTTCTTTTAGATGAATCAAGCACTTTGCTACAGTCCCCATTATGCCCTCTTGAATCACACCTACCCATCCACTTCACTCATTATTACACACCTGGCCCCCTGTCGCATTGAGGTTTGCAACCCTTGGTGTAAATTTGCTCTAATCTCTGAAGAGCCTATAAATTTAAGAGATGAAGCATTAAAAAGTTGCCCCAGGCTATTCCTTTTCAAATGGTGCAAGATAGGCACACTTTAGTGTCTACAAAGCACCATCAATTTTCTGATATTCTTTATTAAAAATCAAAGTAATATAAATTACAATAATCTACATTGTTTTACCATAAAGCTTAAAGTATTGTCATTTTCTAACGTAAAAGAAGAATGCAGACTCAGGTGTTTTCCTCCTGAACTGACCCTCAAGCACAAATTGTAGTTGCAAGTAATGGAAATATAATCTAAAGCACTTTAAGAAGGAAGAGAGAATGAGAGGGGAAGAGTATGGCGGGGGGAGAGACAAGGAGAAAGGAAGAGATGGAGAGAGGGAGAGAGATATGATTTAATGGCTTCCATAATCAAACTGCAGGACAGTGGAAGTAGATGTCTGGATCCAGGGTTAGCAGGATTCGGAGACTTGGTCTGTGCCCCACCTGCGAATTTGTTTGAGGTTCACTCTGCAAATTAGCTTCATTCTTTCAGGCTGGATTCTGCACACAGGGGAGGAAAGGAGCAAAGGCAGCTCTGGGGTCCCATTTTTACAATTTGAATCCTCAAAGCATGAAAAAGGATGGGTGGTGAGCAGTGGTGGTATTCTCTTTTCCATCAGTTTGAACATACAGTTAGAAAAAATCCTAGAGAAGAATTCTGATTGGCCCGGCTTAGTTTCAGTGGCTTTTTCTGGACCAATCAGGAATCTGTTTCCAGAAGAAAGAAGGGATGTTTGTTAGGCAAGCCCAAATCATAGCTACCAACAGGTTGCTCTTGGTGTGTTTAAATAATCTACAGGGACCTCCAGGTTGGGAAGCTCCATTCAGTAGTCTAGTTTTTGGTACCAATTATATTGGATTGGCCAAAAAGTTTATTTAGTTTTTGCTCTACGAAGGCTCTAGTAGCGCTTAGTTGTCTTTAACTTCGTTTGAAACAATTTTGTTAGACTGTATTGTGACAGCTGCCATATCAGAGTGCATTTTAAAAAACTTATCAAAATCAGTGAATTTTTGTGCAGCCATTTTAATATTGAAGATGGAAGAAAACATGCAACATTTTTGGTCTATTACATTTTTTATTATTTCAAAAAAGGTAAAAATGCAACTGAAACACCAAAAAAGATTTGTGCAGTGTATGAGAAGGTGCTGTGACTGATCAAACATGTCAAAAATGGTTTGGGAAGTTTCTTGATACTGCTGACATTTTGGCTAAATGACTCTTTGCTGTGGGGCTGTCTTATGCATTGGAAGATATTTAGCAGCACCCCTGGCCTCTACCCACTAGGAGCCAATAGCGAGATAGTTGACATTCTCGAAATATTCAAATCAATGAAGTTATTGGTGAAAATGGAAAACGTGTCTTTTATTTGATGGCAAAAAAACTAAACAGACTTTTTAGCCAACCGAATAGTAATTACGATTTCTTTGTGCCCGGCCCTATTTTAATTGCTTTGCATGTGTTATCTCATGTAATCGTATCACCGACCCTCTAAGGGAATTTATTACCCCTGCCTTACAAATGAGGGAGCTGAGACCCAAAGTACCTAAGCAGTTGTGCAACTGGCCCAAGTGACAGACCTGGGCTGTGAACCCAGGTGATCCAGCCGGAAATCATATCCCAGCTGAATGTAGCCCAGCTGCCTCTCTGGAGGAAGCCACATACGGTAGTTTCCCCACCCCTACCAGTGAATTCACTTGCTGCAGTTTCAGTTAGCTGTGCTCAATCGTGGTCTGAAAATATTAAGTGGAAAATTCCAGAAATGAACAATTTATACGTTTTACACTGCATGCTGTTCTAAGTGGCGTGATGAAATCTCGCGTCATCCTGCTCTGTTTGGCCCAGGGCCGTGAATCACCCCTTTGTCCACTGTCTGCACGTTGTAGACACTTCCCACCTGCTAGTCACTAAGTAGTGATGTTGGTTATCAGATTGACTGCCATAGTGTCTCCGAGCTTGTGTTCAAGTAACCCTTACTTCTTTAATAACAGCCTCAAAGTGCAAGGGTAGTGATGCTGGCAATTCAGATATGCCAAAGAGAAGCTGGAAAGTATATGGATGTATAGAAAAAAACATAGTATCTATAGGATCCGGTACTATCTACGGTTTCAAGTATCCACTGGGGGTCTTGGAATGTACCCCCTGTGGGTAAGGGGGGGACCGCTGTACCAGATTATAAAAGGTTTGTCACAAGAGCCTGTGTGCTGGCAGTGTTCACAGGTGTGACCAGTAGTGGTGTGGCTTTCCGTCTGTGAACATGGGTGAAGGACTGGGTGAAAGGTCCCCCGGATTCCTGCCATGCCTGCTGCCTGTGCTGGGCAAACTGACTTTGATCTGCTGCCGAGACGCTGGGCCCGGCGCTATCTGTTCATCTAGCCCAAAGCCAGGCCGCTTGGCCCAGACTCTCCTGCGGCTGCATTTTTTCCTCAACCAAGTCTGCGTCCAGTGACCTGAGCCCTGCATCAGGAGTCAGAAAAAACATATTTTGATTTTTTGGGGGGGGTCTGTTTTATGTTTCTGGCCCTGTTCCTAACAGAATACAAACAGCAACATGTTCATTGTTTGCCCGGGTTTTAGGGAAATTCAATTCAGTCCAATAAATATGTAGTGAATTTCTACCTTGAGCCTCTGAGGCCACAGCAATGAATGAAAAGCAGACTATGCCCTAAAAATATGTAGGCTACATTTTTTCTTTATCTTTATCTCTAAACTGCTCCATTCTGGATTAGGCAAAATTTTTCTTGAAGGTCTGGGTTGCTTCAGTGTTTCAACTTTTCCAGTTCCTTCTCTGGGCCAGCGCAATTGCTGTAAAATGCTGCTTCCACCCTCCACTGGATGTCTTTGTTTTGCCCCTGGGACTAAATCAGACCTTTAAATCAAGCCTTGCTTATGTCAGTAGCCTTCTTCCTGCACCCACCCCACCAGATGAATCGATTTGTTCCCTACACTGTCACCCCGTAGGAATTAGGCTTGTCTGTTAATGCCTCTGGGTCCATACCTCTTCTTTGGAATTCTTTGCAGTTCTTGGTAGGCTTACGCAGCATGTTGCAATACTTCACTTGTCTTCTGATCGTAACTGATGGCTTCTGGGTAATCACCTGACCCCAGTGTAGCCATTCTAAGACTGAGCTGAGCCAATCAGTTTCTGTTTCCTTGATATTCTGACCTGAAAGCTCAGAGAGAGAATGAAGGTGGATGGTCCTGGAGAGGGAGGGTATCGGGATGTTAAGGTGTCAAGCTTGTACCAAGTAAAACCCTAGTGAGAGAGAGAGGCAGGAGAACGGAGGACACACAGGGAAAGGGGACATCACTGGATGACAGGTCAATCTACCAAGTTAAGCCTCCTCATGTCTCTTTTGAACTCTACTTTCTAGCCTTGCACATCTGGTATAGCCTTCCATCGATTCTCAATTAATAGGAGTAGGGTCGACATGGCCTCAGTCTCTTGTGAGCAAACAAACTATGACTGGAGCATCGAAATATTCCATCCATACCATCGTTATCACGGTTTACAACAAAATATTCTGCCTCACCCCCACGAGTGGTGATGACTTTTCATTCACTTCTACATTTCTGCCACTCTGCCTTGCCTCTGTGCCTAGCACATGGTCCATGCTCAATAAAAGCTTCATGAAGGGAGGAAGGAATGTTCATCTCTCAATTTCTCTGCCTGGCTTTCCAGCCTTTCCCCATCCGTCTCCGTATCTAACCTCATTCCCCACTACTCTTCACTACACACCCTTTGCTGTGGTCAAACCAGTCTCACCAAGGCATCCGACTCATTTCTCTGGGGCTTTTTCCTCGTGCTGGAATGCCCTCCTCCCTCTTCTTCACCTATTTATCCTTCTAATGTTAGCCCCCTCCTTCCCCATTCGTTCCTCAAGCATTTGCTGAATGCCCACTCTGTGTCAGGCATTTTGCTAAGAGCCAGGATACAGCACAGCCCAAGACAGACAGGCTTTCTGCCACCATGTTGCTTATTGTCTTATGAACTTTCTCCACAAATCCTTCTCTAAGAGCCGCCCCCCCACCCCACAAATCCCACTCACCTCTCTCCTCTCTTGCCTCTTTTACGATTAATTCTTAGGACCCCACACCACTATGTTAACAGTCTCTCTGGAGTTTGTTTCACCCTCCAAGCTGCCTCCTGCTAACTGGATTTTCTGTGCCTGGAGGGCTGCAGCCTGAATTTTGTACTTTTTCTATTTATATTTGTGTGCCTTAGCATTGGGGACACAGTGGGCACCTAAAAAATAATGTTCACTGCCTGCCTGCTTGATTGAAAGTGTCTCCTGCCCTCTTGGCCTGGAAAATGGAAGGACAGAGAGGTGTTTGTCTGTCTCTGCAGTCCCAGGAATAAACATCAGCCTGGGTTTCAGCTGATCCCAATAACCCTGGCCATAAAGCACCATCTAAATCCAGGGTAGAGATGAACAAATAGAGGTTTTATTTGTTCTGTGTAGTGCCCGGCACTCTGGGGGAGGGCTTCACAGACCTCCTCGCCACAAACCCACGTTAACAAACAAGAAGCCATTTCTCTGGAAGCCTCCTGTACAGTGTCCTTTCACCTACGAGTCAACTCCCTTGTCTCGGGCCCTTCTGAAAGACAGCTTTCAGCTCTGTGCCTTTACTGGGTGTGTGGGGAGCAGGGGAAATAGGGGCACTAGATTTCATTCTCTCCCCAGACATAAGCAAAGGTGGTTCATCCCAAACCGAGTCTAGCAAGCCCTCACCACAGAATTTCCCTGCACAAAGAAAGTGCCTTTTTGAAACACAAAGTTACTCTTTCAACTCAGAAGGGAAAAAATAATCCACCAACCAATCCAAAAACCTGCATCTGGCCAAAATCTGGAGGTCAATGGCAGGATTGAAGTGAATCATTTCTCTTTGCTCTGATTGCATCAGCAACAGGCAGCGGGGAGCTGCTTGGTCCCCTGCAGAGGCCTCACACCCAATCTGTGCCTATTTCTGATTCCCCGTCTGTCTGTAAGGAGGGCCATGTTAAACTAAGCAAGACAGGAATTAGGTTCAACCCACTTGTTGAGTCCAGGGACTCAAGTGGTTCTGAGAAAGAAGTTTTTGTGCCCTTCCGAGGCAAGCTCACGTCCTTGTAACTCTCTTTGTCCACCATTTGATACGCTCCACAGTTCCTGACATGAACCTTAGCACCCTGGTGTCCAAAGCTCTACGTAGTAACAACTAGCACTTTTTGAGCAAAATCTTCCTAAGTACGCTGCCCTTGCTAAACTTTATGTATATGTTTAGTCAGCTCTCCATATCCGTGGGTTCCGCATCCACAGATTCAACCAACCACAGATCGAAAATATTTAGAAAAAAAATGTTATACTGTAGCCGACATGCACTATATCGTTGGGCTCACAATGGTTACATGTGGATTGAATGTGTACGGACTTTTTTCCTGGTCAGTATTCCCTAAACAATGCAGCATCACAACTATTTACATAGCATTTACATTGAACTAGGTGTATAAGTAATCCAGAGATGAAAGTACATGGGAGAAGGTGCATGGGTTATAGAAAAACATTACACTATTTTATACAAGTGACTTGAGCATCCAGGGATTTTGGTATTTGAGGTGGGAGCCACTCATCCTCAGTTACCAAGGAAGAACTATATTTTGTTACATCATAAAAAAAAAACACAAAAAACAACTGTGAGGTAGATATAATGATTATCTCTCATTTGCAGATATAAAATCTGAGACCCAAAGAAGTTAGATGGCTTGCCCACGGCTCACAAGCAGTGGAGCCAGGACTTGGACCCAAGCCAAATGACCTCAAAACCCACGCTGCTCATCACTATGCTAATGGTTCTCTTTCCTCTCACCCTTCCAAGAACATCCCATTCTCCAAAGACTGAAGTAAATTCCATGTCCTCCCAGATATCTGCAGCCCTCTCTTGCCTTCCCTTTTATTTTTTATAGAATGTTAAGGGTTGTTTTTTGTTGTTGTTGTTATTTATTGATTTGAGAGAAAGAGGACGGGAGAAAGAGGAAGGAACATCGATATGCTACTCCACCCATCCATGCATTCATTGGCAGACTCTTGTATGTGCCCTGATCGAACTCACCATCCTGGACTCTCAGGCAACGTTCAAACCAACTGAGCTACCTGGCCAGGGTTCTTGCCTTCCCTTAACTAACTTCCTCTCAGCACCACTCAGCCCATTTCAAAATAATCATCCATTCATGCAACAAATATAAACACCTGTGTATGTTCTAGGAGACTCAGCAGTAAATAAAACAGACAAAAATCTCTGTCCTCAAGGGTTTTACATTCTAGCGGAGGGAGGCAGATTCTAAAAAATATGAACACATGAAAATATATGTATGTTAGGTGGCAATAAGTGCTAAAGAGAGAAATAGGCAGACAAAGGAAATAGAGAGTATGTGAGAAAATGTACGATTTTAGGCAGGGTGGCCAGGGCAGGCCTTGCAGAGATACCAGACTTAAAATCTAATAGACATGAAAATGAGCCATGTAGATGGAAGAGCATTTGAAATAGAGGGAAGGGCAGCAGCAAAGGCCCAGAGGCAGGAGTGGGCCTAGTGTGTTTCAGGAGTCATGAGGAGGGCAATGTGGCTGGAGTGGAACGAGCAAGGGACAGAGCAGTTGGAAACGAGGTGAGACAGGTACAGACAAGAGACAGACTGTGGGGTCTCGGAAGCCACTGTAAGGATGGTGGCACTCCTTCTGAGTGATATGCGAAGCCACTGGGGGGTTTGAGCAAACTTGCATTGTATAGGTGTCACTCTGACCGTTGTGTTGAGAGCAGGCTGACAGAGGACAAGGTTGGGAGCTATTGATGATCAAAGTGAGAAATGATGGCAGCTTGGATGGAGGGAGTGAGGGGGTGAGAGCAGCCAGACTCAGGTTATATTTGAAGTTAAGCCAACAGAATTCCCTGACAGATTGGAGGTGGAAGGTGGAGAAAGAGAGGAGTCAGGAATGACACCCCAGATTTTGGCCTGAGCACCTAGAGGAGCAGAGTTACCGTGTACTGAGATAATTGTGGGAGGAACAGGTTTGGAAGAGGGATATCGGGAGGTCAGTATTGGATATGAAAAATTCGAGATGCCTTTTAGAGGTCTAGGTGAGTAGGTGGTTAAACAAACAGTTCTGGAGTTCAGGAGAGAGATCTGGCTGGAAACAAAAATGTGGAAGTCATTAGGGTGTGGATGGTATTTTTTAAGCCACAAAATTGAGGGAAAGTAGCTAAAGAGGCAAGGTCTAAAAACCATGCCCTGGAGCACTCCAATACTTAGAGGTAAGAGGTGAAGACACACCAGCAGAAGAAGACCAAGAAGGGAAGTCAGAAGCAACCCCAAAGAGTGTTTCAAGGAAGAGGGAAAAAAATCAACAGTGTCTGATGCTTCTGATTGGTCAAGTAACAAGAGGACTGAAAATTGACCCATCAGGTAAAAAGAAGAAAAATACTTAATTGAATAGTTTTCTTGTTTCTTTTGATGCGTATTCATGTAGGCTTATCAACCAATTGCAAGGTTGGGAAGAGCAGAGATTGCACAGCATTATTCTTCTGCACTTTACGCCAAATCCCCACTATGCCCCTCCCCTTTCACAGGGTCAGCAACCCCCACCACCCTCACCCCCTGGCGTTGCTGGGATCTGGAGGTTGACTTACTTGCCAAGGGAGCCTTGGGCCTTAGCTGAAGCCCCAGAACAATCGTTCAGAAAAATTGCTCCTTCCCAGATTTAGTGAAAGGAGTAAGCGACAGCCAACCCTTCGAAGAGAAGAGGATGGAAGAGGTAAACTGAGAGTGGTAGAGGAGAAGGCCAAAGAAGCCTATGTAGAGGGAAGACAAAGTTAGTTTTAAAAGAATGCCAGCATACACTTTGTGTTGTTATCAGGAAGCACAGGAATTTATCTTGAGGCTACGTGGCTCCCTGGTTTAGGTAAAGTCATTAAGCAGGCCTTTCTAGTTGGATCTATCCTGGAGCCGGGAACCAAATTCCTCTGCACTGAGTTTCCCCCTGGCAGTGGAGGGAGACAGGCATGTCAGAGCCTGGGATCTGGGAGGAGAGAGAGGGGAGAAGGATGGCTGGCAAAGAATTCCCAGGGTGGGGCTGGGCTGAGGAGCCTGTTTCAAGAGCCATGAGGTCTAACATTATTTTTTTTTTTTTGAGCTTTTAAAATGGAAGTAATAATAGAGAAATAGGCATCCCAGAAACGGGATGGGTTTTCACAGCTGAATTCTCCCATATAGCCAGCACCCCGGTCAAGCACCTCAGGATGCCCCTCATGTTCCCTTCCAATCATGACTCCACCCACAAGCGATCACCATCCTGACTTCGAACAGCAGGGACTCATTTTGCCCGTTTTTGTACATTTTATAAATGGGCCATGCCTTTTAGAATCTGACTTCTTTCGTCCAGCATTGGACTTGTGAGGCTTATGTGGCCGTACACCTTCCACCCTCATCGCTGGAGACCATTCCAGTGCATGGTTGTAACTAACGGCTGACACAGAGGTGGCTCCCACTCTGGAGCCGCTACAATGGAGCTGCTGCGAACATATTTGGGCACATCTAGTGTCTACTTTGATTCCCCAACAGTTGATTTTGAAAATTTTCAAACATAAAAAATTGAAATAGTTGTATAGTCGCCTCATAGTATCTGCAGGGGATTGGTTCCAATACCTCGACAGATACCCAAATCCGCAGCTGCTCAAATCCCTCATATAAAATGGTGTCGTATGTGCATGTAACCTACACACATCCTCCCATAAAATTTAAGTAATCTCTAGATTACGTATAATGCCTAAGACATTGTAAACTCTATGTAAACAGTTGTTACACTCTATTGTTGAGGGAATAATGACACGAAGGTCTGCACACGTTCGGTACTGATGCGGTTATTGTAGGCCTAACTACACAGTACATGTTAACAACAACAGAACTTATTTTTTCTCTAATATATTTGATTGACGGTTGAATCCTCAGATACAGAGGGCCAACTGTATGTATGGTAGACATCTGTATATGAACCACGTATATACTAAACTAACATTACATTTGCTTAATCACTCACCTATCCCTCTACTTAGCCATAAATCCATCCTTTATTCTCTTTTGTGTTCATTTCGAAGTAATTTGTGCACAGCAATACATTTCACCCCAACACATTTCAATATACGTATCATTGACAAAAGTTTGATTATTTGTTCGTAAGTTTTCCTTTGAGGGAAAAATTGCACAAAGTGAAATGCACACATTAGTACTACGATTCAATGAGTTTGAGAAATGCATACACCTGTGTAACCCAAAACCCTATCAAAATGCAAAACATTACCATTCAGAAAGTTTCCTCATGCCCCTTTCCAGTTAATTTCCCCCCACGACCACTGTGTTCTCATTTTTTTCACCATAGATCAGTTTTGTCTGCTTCAGAACTTCATATAATGCAATCATAGAGCATGTATTCTTTTGTCTAAGGCTTCCTTCACTCAGCATGATGTTTTTGAAATTCATTCATGATGTTGCATGAATAAGCAGTCTGTTCCTTTCAATTGCAAATATATCACAATTTGTTTATCCATCCTCCTGCTGACTGACATCTGGGATGTTTCCAGCTTGGGCCTTTATAAAGAAAAACGCTATTACCATTCTCATACTAGGCTTTTTGTGGACATATACTTTCATTCCTCTTGGGTAAATACCTAAAACCAAAATTGCTGGGTTATAGGGGTATGATTAGTTTAATAAGAAAATGCCTTAATTTCAAAGTGGTTCTATGATTTTACATTCCCACCAATAAGATAGGAAAGTTAATATTGTTCAATAGCTTTGCCAACATTTGGTGTTGTCAGTCTTGTTAATTTAAGCTATTCTGCTGGGTATGTAGTGGTTTTAATTGTGGTTTTAATTTGCATGTCTCTAATAACTAGTGATATTAAGCAGGTTTGCAAATATTCATTGCCCATTCATCCCTCTTCTGTGAAGCGCCTGTTCAAATTTTTCCCATTTTATTTTGGTTTATTTCATTTTGCTCTTGAGTTATAGCAGTTCTTTCTGAGTCCCAAATAACAATCTTTTGGCAGATAAGTGCTTTCTTTACAAATAATGGCTGGAAGTCTATGGCCTGCCTATTCCTTTTCTTAAATGTCTAAAAAAAAAACACAAACAAGCTTTGCTTATCACCAAGTCATGAAGCTTTACAGTTTTAGTTTCTACATTTAGGTCTATGATACATCTCAAATTACTTTTTGTATATAGTATAAGATAAAGATTGAGGTTCTGCCCTGGCTGCTGTGGTTCAGTGGTTGAGTGCCAGTCTGCTAATCAAAGGGTCGCTTGTTCAATTCCCAGTCAGGGCCCATGCCTGGGTTGTGAACCAGATCCCCAGTAGGGGGTGTTCAAGAGGCAACCACACATTGATGTTCCTCTCCTTCTCTCTCCCTGCCCCTCTCTAAAAAATAAAATAAATAAATCTTTAAAAAAAAAAAAAAAAGACTGAGGTTCTTCCCCTCACTCCCATAGGGATATCCAGTTGTTTCAGCATCACTTGTTGAAAAGACTTTCATTTCCCTGTTAGATTGCTTTGGTACCTTTGTCAAGAATTAAAGGACCATCTACATGCATTTCTGAACTCTTTATTCTCTTCCACTAACCTATCTGTTGATCCTTATGATAGAATCACACTATTTGATTACTGGAGCTTTACAGTAAGTCTTAAAGTCAGGTAGTATGAGTCCTGACTTCCTTCTCCTTTCCCTCTTCTTTTCCTGCAGGATTGTTTCAATATTCTATACCCTTCATGTACATTTCATAGTCAGCTTGGCATTTGGAAAAGAAGTCTGCTAGGATTATGAAGGAGACTTCATTGAATCAACATAACAGTATGGGTTGAACTGATATCTTAAAAATACTTCGTCTTGTAACCCATGACATGGTGGTGTCTATCACTCCATTTATTAGGTCTTCTTGAATTTCTCTCAGCAATTATTTCCAGTTTTCAATGCACAGGACTTGTCTTTCGTTAAACTCATTCCTAAACATTTTATGTTTGTTGATACCATTATAAATGAAATTGATTTTTCAAATTTCATTTTTAATTGTTTGCTATGAGTTTATAAAAACTCAATGAATTTTTTAAAATAACAGCCCTGTGCCCTGTGAAGCTGCTAATCCCATTGATTAGTTCTGTTGTAGATTCCTTAGCATTTCTATACAAACTATGACATCATCTGCAAATAGAAATTTTACTTTTTTCTTTCCAATTTTTCTCTCTTGTCTTATTGTACTGACTAGGATCTCCGATAGGATGTTTAATATGAAATGTGAGAGTAGACATACTTGCCTTGCTTCTAGTCTTGGAGGAAAGTGTTTAATTATTCACTGTTGAATATGATGTTATCTCTAGATTTGTCACTGATAGCCCTTTTCAGATTGAGGAGTTCTCTTCCAGTCCTAATTTGCTGAGAGTTTCGGTCATGGATAGTTGTTGAAATTTTGTCAACTTTTTTCCTGCTCAACATGATGTTTTGGGGTTTTTTCTATGAATTACATTGATTTTCAAATGTTAGCAGAGCCTTACATTCCTGAGATAAATCCCACAGATTATGGCGTATTGTCCTTTTTATACATTGCCAGATTTTACCTGCTAATATTTTGTTATATATTTTGCATCTATGTTCATGAGGAATATTGGTTTGTAACTTTCCTCCTTCCCTCCTTCCTTCCTTCTTTCCTTCCTCCCTCCCTCTGTCCTCCTCTCCCTCTTTCTTTCTTCCTTTGTTTCTAATGCCTTTTCACGTTTTGGTATCAGGGTTACACTGGCCTCACAGACCAAATCGGAAAGCACTCCTTTCTTCTCCATTTTCTAAGAGTTTTTGTAACATTGGTAATATTTTTTCTTAAATATTTGATAGAATTCACCAGTACATCATCTGGGCCTGGAGTTTCCTTTGCAGGAAGGTTTTTGATAATGAGTTCAATTTATTTATTAGCTAAAGGGACATTCAGAATTTCTATTTTACCATATTTCAGTTTTGGTAAGATATAATTTTCAAGGAATTTGTCCATTTTATCTACATTGTCTAATTTATTGGCATAAGGCTATTTATGACATTCTCTTATCAGCCTTTTAATGTCACTAGTATCTGTGATGATATCCTTTCCTTCATTCCTGACATTAGTGGCTTGTCTTCTCTCTTATTCTGTGGGGGGAAGGTGGTCGGTCTAGCTAGGGGTTAATCATTTTTGTTGATCTTTTCAAGTAACCAACTTTTGGGCTTTTTTAAAAAAGATTTTAATTTATTTTTAGAGAGGGGGAAGGGAGGGAGAAAGAAAGGGTGAGAAACACTGATGTGAGAGAGAAACATCAATCAGTTGCCTCTGACACAAGCCCCAAATGGGGATCGAAACCAAGACCAGGTATGTGCCCTGACCAGGAATCCAACTGGCAACGTTGTGCTTTGCAGGACGATGCCCAACCAACTGAGCCACACAGGTCAGGGCCTAACGTTTTAGCTTTTGAATATTTATTGTTCATCTGCTTTGTATTTTATAACTTCTGTCCTCTTTATTACTTCTTTCCTATCATTTACTTTAGTTTTATTTTGTTCTTCTTTTTCTAGCTTTTGAAAGTGAAACCTCAGCCCTTTTTTCTAATACTAGGCTTTAGAGCTATAAATAAATTCTAAGAACTGCTTTGTGTTATCTCAAAAAATTTGTGCTGTTTTATTTTTATAACCATTCAATTCCAAATATTTCTTAATATTTTCTGTGATTTCTTAGAAAACCACAGAAATGCTGCAGCTTAATTTTCAAGTACTCGGGGTTTTGTACAGAATATTGTTACTGATTTATAATTTAAATCCATTGCAACCAGATAATGTTTTCTTGTGATTTTAGCCCTTTTAAATTTATTGAGTCTTTTTATGGCTCAGCATATGAGCTACATTAGTGAATATCAGGGGCACTTGAACTTGAAAATAATGTGCATTCTATTGGGTGCATTTTTCTGTAAATATCAATTATATCAAGGTGGATCATACTGTTGGTCAAATCTTCTGTGTCTTTACTGATTTTTTTTTTTTGTCTAGTTGCTTTATAATCGCAGAGAGAGGCGTGCTAAAATGTCCAACCATGACAGTGGACTTGTGTATTTCTTCCGTGAATTCTCTCATTCTGTTAGTTTTTCCTTCATGTATTTTGAAACAGTATTATGTATGATTATTATACCTTCTTGGTAATATTTATTATTATGAAATTTGCCATTTTATTCTGATAATAGTCTCCTGCTGGAAGTCTACTTCATTTGATATTAATTTAACCAGTTAACTTTCTTCTGCTTACTGTTTACATGCTGTTTTTTCCCACACATTTTCTGTCAATCTCTGTTTTGTGTCTCTTATAGACTGGGTATAGTTGGTTCATGTTGTTTCATTTATTTTGACAATTTCTGCTTTTTAATTCAAGTGTGTTAGACTATTAACTTTTTAATGAAATAAATTTATTGATGAATGAAAGTATAAACAGACCAGCTAATCCCTAATCCACAAATTACTAAATTATCTTTCATTAAACAATCTAAATTAAATAATATATAATAGAGAGCTAATAAATATTTGTTGAGCAAATTAATAAATGGGTAAATGCAGACAAATCCCTTATTAACCCTCAAATCTCACAATTATGATTTTCCAATCTGAAACCTGACAAGTTTTTTCCACAAGGCAATCAGAGAAAATATTGATTCAATAGACATTTTATTTGCAGGATTACCCTTGTATTTGCTTTACTTCCCACAAGAAATTTAAAACGTTTCTAGTTAGGCCAAGAACTTTTAATGTAATTATTGATATGGCTGGAAGCAGAGCTACCATTTTACTGTTCATTTTCTGCTTTTGTTTTGTTTTTATGCTCCTCCTCTCTTGTCCTTTTTTGGGGGTGGGGGATTAATTGAATATTTTAAAAAATCTACTTTTATTTATCTATCACTTTTTTGTTATACTTCTTTGCATTTAAAAACTTTTGTTGATTTTAGAGAGGGAGAGGAAGGAAGAGAGAGAAACATCACTTTGCTGTTCCACTTATTTATGCATTCATTGGCTAATTCTCGTGTATGTCTTGACCAGGGATCGAACCCACAACCTTGGTGTATCAGGATGATGCTCTAACTAACTGAGCTAGCCCGCCAGGGCCTGTTACATTTCTTTGCATTTTTTAAAAAAAGTGGTTACTATAGAAATTATAATACATACCCTTAGCACTTCATAGTCTATTTAGAATTTACGCTTCATGTAAAAAAGTATTGTGTTACATCTACATAAGTTATAAACCTCACAGTACAATGTAAATACTTTTGATTTAAACATTCATAAGTATATTAAAGAAAATAAGAAATATTAAAGAAACAAGTATGAAACTTCTGGTGCTTTTCATACTTCCTAAAGATCCAACTTTCTAGTATCACTTCCTTTCACCCTAAAAAAACCTTTCCTTTTGTATTTCTCATAGTGCAGACCTGCAGTGATGAATTCTCTTAAGTTTGTTTTTCCAAAAGTGTTTTTATTTAATTTTGAACTGTTTCTTGTCCTCCTACACTCTAGTGCCCTTCCCCATTTCCCACAAGCCTTCAGGAAAAGTCTGTTCCACAAAAAGCCTTGTTATGGGTGCCTTGGGGAGCATGGGGAGAGAAGTGTCTGCATGGGCAAAAAGCATTGCCCAGGGAGGACCACAGACGCAGTGGCAGGAAAGCCAGCAGGGACAGGGAACCGCTGCAGCAGAAAGTGAAAGAGGACAAAAAACCATGCAAATGTCCTCCCCCAGCCCTGGAGCATCCCAAGGTCAATGCCATGATGCGCAAGCCTCTCATTCAGATGCTAGAGGAAAAGTCACCTGGGCAACATGAAGCATTTGGGGACATTCTGGTTACTCAAAAAAGAAGTGTAATTCGATTTGACAAGTATTATTATATATACTATCAGTCTTTTGGGCCTCTATCAGGACTTTCAGAAATCTTATTTTTCACCTGGAGAATGGGAAGAGGCTGCAGAAAGATCCCTCCCCCATTGTGCTGTGGGCTCAGCTGACTCCACGCTACCACCTGGGGGTCTGGCTCAGTTGGATCTGCCCAAAGATCAAGTAAATGTGTCAAACCAGAGGGAGTTGGAAAAAGCTTCCTCTCAGTATCAATGATCCCAGGCAAGAACATTTCCTGATACACGAGTTGCTCAGCTCACCAGAGCCAGGCATGTCTGGGTGGGTGGCACGGGAGCTTCCTTCTAGCTTTCCCTGGGAAAGATGCCTGCCAATCCACAGGGCCAGGCTGGGGGAGAGGCACGCACTCACTCAACTGCAAACTCTAAGGGGGTGCTCAACAACTCAGCGATCAAGATAAGTACTGCAATATTTTTTCTGAAAAATTGCAAACATAATCAATAATGAACAAAATATCAAAATTTAAAATTAGTCAGAATCTGTGTACTTGCGTGAGACACATCATTTGCCACCTCCTGATCCCAGCCCTGTGGGGTCCTGCCTTTCCTTAAAACATGGGTGTTTTGTTCATCATGGAGTATTAGCATTAATTTTGATTTTTAAAAAGTATTGCATTCAAATGGCATTACCTGGATTACCACAGTTTTTGATACTTCCTTTAATGTGGCACTTGCCTCACCCTAGTACCAGCCCTGCGCATCCGTGAAAAACTCGTCCAAATCTTCCTTGCCACATCCCCGTCCCACCAAAAGAAACCCCAGCACACTTGGATGATAGCAAGGCATTTTTTTCATACGCAAAAGTAAAAAGCTTACTAGTGACACTAATAACGGCCAAATGAGGGACTTGGGTAAGTTCTTGGCACAGTTTACTTTGCAGCTTTATAAATGGAAATTCTAACAGACTTCTGGATCTCACGGTAAAAATTCACCAACTAAAAGGATCCTAAATCACTGAAGATAAGATATGTACCATTTTGAGTATATTTTTACTATGTTTGAAATAATGCACATTCATGTATTTGTCATGTGGTCAAGGCTTCAATTGGATGGCGTAATTAAGTCTCAGAACTTGATACTTTGTGGTAGAGAATAGTCAGCATCGGTGTCATTCGTAATAGATTTAATCCCTTTTATTCAATCCCGTCGCATATCAGCAGAGGCAACAGGGAATAACGTGAGACCTCTAGACTGAGAACCCCAGGCATGATATGTATTGCCCATATCAGTTTCAACAAGTCACTAAATGTCCTAGGGTCTCAATTTCCTCACCCATAAAATGGGGCTCCAACCCACCCTAAAAACCACGTCAGTAAAAAGAACACATCTTAATTGTTTCCTCTTTTAGTTATGCTAAATAATTACAGGCCAATTTGATTATCCTTGATCTCTAAAACTACAAAAGCTAATTTTGAAAAGTAAGTAATTATTTCTAAAGGACATTTTGAAAAGGGAAACAAGAATAAGCCGAGCCAGATTTTATTAAAAAAAAATAAATAATGCTTGCAAAACTTCGTGGAGCCCAGCATGTTGGTGTGCATGCGCCAAGTGGGAGGTACCGACCACTTCTAACCTGGAACTTCAGAGTTCAGAGTGGACGCTCTGGGCTAAAGCATCGGTCATCTGGGTTGAGTAAAAATCTGGCTGAACATAAAGCTCCGGCAGGCGGAGGAGGAAGACTACTCTTGACAATGGCTGGCTGTCGCTCCTGCCTGTCATTCTCACAGGGCTTCATTAAGAAATCAGGTTCTGTGGTGACTTTCCTCCCAATGTGTAATCTTGTCAGGATTGCGATTCAAGTTTCTGATCATACAACATTTGGTAGGTTAGAATATTAATTATTTTAGCAGATCAGTCCCTTGGCTCCTCACTTTTAATTCCAGCAGTTCCTTTCTACCTTGTAGCCAAGTAAGACTTAGGACCTTCTCCAAGAACTCAGCAAAAAAAAAAAAAGAGAGAGAGAGAGAGAGAGAGACACTAATATCTTAATCAGAAAGAACAGGAACTAACTCCTACGAGGTCCCCAGGATAGTTTGTCTCTCCATCATTTTTTATAACAGCGGGATTGAGATGTAATTCACATATAATCTGCCCATTTCAAGTGTGCGATTCAATGGCACTTCGCATATTCACAGTTTTATGCAGCCATCGCCACAATCCATTTTGGAACATTTTCTTCACCACACTTTCAAAAAGAAACCCTATACCCGTTGGCAGTCACCCCTCACCCTCCCATGCCCTGCAGCCCTGGGCAACCACTAATCCACTTGCTATTTGCCTGTTCTGGATGTTTCATATAAATGAATAACACAGTACGTGTCCTTTTGTGTCTCACTTCTTTCGCTTAGCCTAGTATTTTCGAGGTTCATACAGATTGCAGCAGGTATCAGAACCTCATTCCTTTCTAAGGCTGAATAACATTCCATGGTGCGGAGAGACCCCATTTCATTCACCTGTTCAGTAGCTGGTGGACCTTTGGGCTGTTTCCACTTTGTGACTATTGTGAACAACGTGGCAGTGAGCGTGGCACACAAGTTGCTTCATCACATGTTCTCAGTTCTCTTGGGTGTATATCTAGGAGTGGAACTGCTAGGTCACATGCTTCTTTACACTTATCAGTGGAATAATGTATCAATGATCTATTCTTGCATAGAAAAGTATCCTGAAGCTTCATTGCTTAAAAGAATAATCAAGGCCTGACTGGAGCTAGCAAACCTATTTCTAAGATGCCTCATTCATAGCTGGCAAGTTAGTGCTGGCTCTTGGCCGGGGGCCTCCGTTCTCCACCTGGGTTTCCCACAGGGAGGCCTGAGTGTCCTCAGAGTAGCTGGCTTTTTCCCAAGGTGCCAGGCAAGACTCAAGGTGGAAGCTGCGCTACCTTTTATGACATAGCCTCAGAAGTCAGACACTGTCACTGTCACCATATTCTATTGACCACCAAGGCCAGGCCTGATTCCTGTGGGAGGAGACTAATGGGGAGAGCCCAGGGGAGGCAAGGCCGCAGACTGTCTTGGAGCAGGCGACCACGAATGGGTTGACTTCAAAGTTCTAGTCCCTGTGGAGATGAGCCAAGTTTACAGACCCCAGGCAGGTGGTCAAGAACAGATGTCAGAGTTTGGAGGGTCCTGACAGCCCTGTCATCCCCAACCTTGCTTGGTGGATTGAACCACCTGTGGTGGAGCTTTCCTGGCTCTCCAGATGGGGAATTGCAGAAGAAGGAGAGAACCTCAGCGAGCTATGTAAGAGAAAGAAGTTAAAGAAGTCCAAGCCCACCTCCTGTCCTTGGACAAAATGCCCCTGGTGTCCACCTCGGGAGCAGCCAACTCTTTGTCTCTCTATTTACATCAGCAAAACCTTCCTGGAATGTTACTTGGGTTATTTAATCCAGTCATTAATCCACGTTCTCTCCTGGCAAATCAGCAAGTACTTATAAAGCGTCTACTGTGGACCCGCGAGCTAATCCCAGGATCATCTGAGACTAGTGTAGATGGGTGAGCCAAAAATACCCAGGCGTGACCAAAATAGTTTATTGTCAAACCCACCTGTCTTGGGGCTTCAAAGGCAAGGAACTGGAAAGGATTTATTTTTCAGTTTGCATTTAGAGAAGTCCCAGCCATGAGAATGTGTTCAGATTTATTTTCATCTAGAAAATTCCCAAGGACATGAAAGACAAAGACTGAGGAATAATTCTAGATTAAAGAAGACTGGAAAATACTTGACAACAACATGTGATGCTTATCCTGGATCCGACCCAGATGGGAGGGGAAACGGCTATAAAACACGCTACTGAAAATGGGTGAAACCAAAATATGAACTGTAGGTTAGATAATAACGTTGGATTGGGGTTAACTTTTCTGAAAGTTATAACTATACTGTGGTTATGCAGTCAAACATATTTGCTCTTAGAAAATACACACTGAAGCATTAAGGGGTAAATGTGCCTACAGCATGCTTTCAAGCAGTTCAAATATATATGTATTTGTGTAAATATATAAGTATATGTGTATACATATATTTATATGCACACATACACATGCACACATATATATACAGGGTGGGGCAAAATAGGTTTACAACTGTAGTGCAATAAATGATACAATAAGTAACAAATAAGCATATAAGAATAAACTCTGTTTTCCATATTCACAACTGTAACAACTTCTGCCCACCCCGTATATACGTAGAGGGAGAGACAAATGCCTCAAAACGTGAGCAGTGAATCAGGGTGAAGGGTACACGGGAATTTTTTAATACTATGTTTGCAGCTTTTCTGTAAATTTTTAATTATTCAAAGTAAATGTTATTTTAAAAAGAAAAGGAAACTCCTGAGGGTCTTTGAGATTTTATTTATTTATTTTTAGAGAGAGGAGAAGACAGGGGGAAGGAGAGGGAGAGAAACATCAATTGGTCACCTCTCCTATATGTCCCGACCAAAGACCAAACCCAGGCATGTGCGACCCAGGCATGTGCCCCGACTGGAAACCGGCTACCTTTTGCTTTGTAAGAGAACACCCAACCAACTGAGCCAAACCAGTCAGGGCCTGAGGGTCTTCACAGAACAGACGGTGAGGTCATCGCTCCTTCATGGAATATGAATCGGTAAACAGAAGGAACTGAGGTCAGGTGGGTGCTGATACCCACATGACGCAGCCGACACTGTGTCTACGGTGCTCGAAGCAACAACTGTCTGAACTGACACCATCTTCTCGCAAAGCAGAGGTCTCACCCAGTTCCACCCCTGCCCTCTAGTGTGGTGGCCATCTCAATGGCTCCTCCCCGAGGCCTCAGACCGGCAGCGGCACTGCTTGCCCCTGCTCCCCAAGATTGAATGCATCCTTCTTCCGAGTTGAGCCCTGGGCCTGAAGGCAGGACCCTGTCCTGTTCCCTCCAGATCAGAGGCAGCCAGAGAGCCGCGGTTCAAAATGCCCCAAGGTTCTAAGAACATCTCAGAACTGCAGAATTACTCAAATGCCTTTGAGCTGGCCTGGAGCAAGAAACCCTGTCACCCTGCCACTGCTCAGCCTCAGGCATCCAGGTGTACGTGCTGACTCCCATCCCCCTGGACGGGTAGGAGAAGGCTGGGAGCTCCACTGACTCAGGAGAAACAGATCCAAGCAAGGCCCTGAGGATGCCCAAGTTAAACACATTGGCCCTTCAGTCTTCAGAACTCACTCGATATGAACTCTGCAAAATAGTTTCAATGCCAGCCAAGCCTGGGTATCACCATCAGCCTGCCAGAGCCAACCCACTGACTCCCAGTTAGCAGTGAGAGGAGGTGGAAAGGGCACCAGCCCCAGGGGCTTCAAAGAGGAGGAGGTTGGGGAGATCTCTAACAAGAGAATCAATCACAGAGCCTTGGATGAGAACAGCAGGAGAAGGTCTTTCTGGTTTCCATAAAAGCAGTTACTGGACTGTGCTGGCCCCAGGCAAGCCCACAGCCCTGACAGGATCCTGCTGAGGACAAAGACCTTTCTCCTCCAGTTCCAAGGACTCTCTGATGTGCGTGTGGCTAAGATAAGCTTCCTGCTGTTGCCATTCACAGGAATGTTCTCAATTACCTGAGACCAGGCAAGTGAATCACAAGCCCAGCACAAAAGTTCTCAAGAATAGTAAACACTCCTTAGCTGGTGTCAGGGAGGGTATGGGAGGTTCAATCGATGCTTCTCTGTCACATGGATGCTTCTCTCTCTCCCTTCCTCTTCCCCCCACCCTCTCTAAAAGCAATGAAAAAATGTCCTTGGGTGAGGATTAAAAAAATTGGAAAAAAAAAAAAAGAATGGCAAACATTTTCATTGCAATTACCAAGTGCCAGGGCCCATCCTAGGCCCCTTACAGGTAACAACTGTGAGCCCCGCCCCAGGAACCCTATGAACATGGTGCTATTAGTATGCCCATTTGGTAGATGTGGAAATCGATGCAGAGGGGTGAAGTAGCATGCCCACTGACCCAATAAATAATAAAGCCAGGATTTGAACCTCAGCGCCTGGCTCAAGTCTGTGCTTTTAACCACTTCCTTATGTGAGGTCTCCTGGTTTGCTCTTTGTGCTGCTTCTAAAAAAAAACACCAACCCATAGATGAGGAAATAAACTCATTTCAAAAATCATACATAGACAGGAAGAGATGAATAAGAAAGTCTGAGAAGCAGGTTGACAGACGATAGGAAAAAGGAGTGAGTCCCACCGTTACCCTAGTGCAGTTGTAATCTCTACCCCATCACTCGTTCACTAATTCATGTGTTCATTCATCCTCTCATATTTAGAATTCAGGGCCTACTGCATGTTAGAGGGGGAAGAAACGAGAGGAGCACGATTTAGTTAATAAAATGAAACCTGAGCACGCAAATGGTGAACTAATCAGAGAAGGAAGATTTTAGGCCAAGTGGGTGGCGCTAATCTCAGGAGCAGAGAGAGATCTGGAAAGGAAATTTAGGCAACTGGAGGCACACGGCTCCAGGACACATTCCCTGACCACCCTTCCCCCCACACACAGGTTGGGGGCCCTCTGCAGTCCGCCCACACCCATCCCACATGGCATCTTTGTTTTAGCACTTCCCACACTGGGTTGGAGTTTCCTATTTGCTTCTCTTTCTGCTATTAATTTCTGTATCCCCCGTGTTAGGCATGGGCTCAGGGTTTGTTGATTGTTCTAAACAAACAAAACGATATGACGTGGCGGGCAGAGGGGAGCAGAGGTGTACTGAGGGGAAATGAGCAGGCAGGCTGCCCTGAGCAGGTGGATTAGAGCAGGGCTTCTCAAGTTCTATGATGCATCAGAATCACCTAGGAATCTTAATGGAAATGCAAATCCTGATTCAGTAGGTGTGGGGTGCAACCTGAGATTCTTCATCTCCAACAAGCCTGCTGATGATGCTCCTCGTCCCCGGACCCCACTTTGAGCAGTGAGGCCCTCTTTGATCCCCCACCCTTCCTAGCCCCCCAAAAGCCTCATTCCACGCCAGGACTCTCTTTCTCTGCCTGCGTGCACCCCCAGTGCCCCACGTGTCGCCTTAGCCATGGATCCCTTCTTCCTCCTCCTTCCAAAACTCAGGCTTGAACCCAATCTACCAAATCCATGCTGTTCCTATAAAGTATGGCCCACAAGTCCCAAGGGAGGCAGGTGAGGGGGCTCCTGTGGTCAAGGACATCTCCCAGATCATAGGTCACATCCCCCAAAACTCAGGCCCACGGCACCTCTGAGGCTTCAGGAAGTCCTGCGATGACACAGCCTTGCTCAGGAGACTTAAAGTCCCCACAATCCTTAGCAGCAGCGCCCCTTGCTACTCAAATCTAAGTAAAGCCCTGGAGTTTGCTCCACACCGGTGGTTTTCCATCACCCAGACAGGGGCCCATATGGAAACTCCAGGTCCACTCTGGAAACAGGCCAAGTTTGTTGTCACTGGGGGTGGGTGGGGGGTGCATTCCCCCAGTCGGTGACACTCCTTTCTAATTGTTCAGGACCCTGATTCTGAGTCTCCTTTTCCTCTCCTTCTTAAAGGATCCAAAGCCTTTACTTACACTGAATTGAACATGACTGAGTAGACTATGTCACCTCTGAAGGCTTAGTCTCGGTTTGCTCCTCCACCCCCAGCCCAGATCTATTTTTCCTTTGTTCCTGGGAGGCTGACCCCCAAAGACCACATCACCAGGCCCCTTCATCCTCTGGCTTCCTGTTGGGTTTGGCCAATGGGGGACCCTGCCAGGATATCTGTGGGCAAGAGGAGGGAGCATGGAGATATTTCATCCCCAGCAGCCTCACCCGTGGGCAGTGGCTGCATCTCTACAGCCTCCGTCCCCCGCAGGGAGGCTCCTCCACAGCTCAGCTCTCATTGGGCTCCCTTTGGCCCTTCCGCCCTGGGGCACTGCTACCAGCTGCCTGCTGCCCAAGTCCCAGGGCGCCTCGCCATCCCCGCTGGCTCCTTCCCTTCTGCCCCTTCACTGTAGATGGTCCTGTCACTAGTTGCCTTATTCTGTCTTTCAGTTAAACCCTTTTGAGTGTACTGTTTCCTGCAAGGACTCTGGCTGATACAGAATGTTACCTTTTTATTAGGAACAAGGTCCCAATTCGGCTTGAGCCAAAGCAATGAAGCTCCCATAGTAGAATTTGGAGCTAGAGGGAGTCCAGAGGGAGGAGGCATTTTTGAAGGGGAAAGTGTGCCCGTGCTTCCCAGTACCCTGATATCCAATGACATCAAGGCCCGGAAGTTAGCTTCTCAACCATTTCATTCTGTTCAGCAGCCATGGACTATGAAGCGGCTGTGTTCCAGACACAGTGCTCAGGATTCTGGGAACTAAGGATGATGGAGACCAGGCCCCGTGTCCCAGAAGCTCACACTCAGGGACACTCCGGGCAGGATGAAAGCCCTGGAATGGAATTGACTATGACAGATAGCCAATCAGGGCAAAGCCAACGAGATAAGGGCCTAATCAGAGTTCAGACAGAGAACAGTGGCGGAACAGCAGACCTAGGCTTTGTTCCAAAGCTGGAGACCTGGGAGGACCTCACAGGGTGGAGCAGCAGGTCACACAGGACCTTGGGGGACTGAGAAGCAGGCCCCTCATCAGCCTCAGCCCCAAAGCAGAGCAGGCTCTTTTCTGCAGCCTCCTTGGGGAAGCCTTTTTGGCCACCCAGGCAATTTTATTTGCTCCTCCCCTGGAATCTCACTAAACATCTATTTCCCTCCCACAGCTCTCACTGATTGATCAAGTGTCTACCCTTGGCACACACGGTGCTCATTCAGTCCCCACAACCACCCTTGTGGGTGGGGGTTAAACATCCCATTTTACAGATAAGGAAACTGAGGCTCAGGCCAAGCGACTGGCCCACAACTTCATAAACAGACACTGGAGGAACCAGGATTTGAATCCAGAAGGAATGGCTCTGAAATGCATGCTCTCAACCACTGCATTATCTCTAACTCTCAGAGGAAGAGTGCCAGCCCTGGTAGTGCTGAGCACTTTGTATGGTGTATCTAATTTAGTCTTCACAGCACCCCCATGAGGTAGGTCCTAGTATTACCTCCTGCTTCTCTGTAGAAGGAGCTGTCCCTCCACGAGGCTGCCTCACTCCCTCAAGGGTCACGGCGGATCCAGGGTTTGAACCCAGTTGACAAACTCAGAGATCATGCTCCCGACCACTATGTTCCTTGAGGGTAGGGCCTAGGTTATTATTTTTTAATAGGCTTTCTTTTGTAGAATGGTTTTAGATTTACAGAATAATTATGAAGTTAATCGAGACTTTTCTAATTGCTCTGGCTAGGACATCCAATACCATGTTGCATACAGGTGGAAAGAGTGACTGTTCTTATCTTATTCCTGACCTTAGAGGAAAAGCTACAAGCTTTTCACCACGGAGTATGATGTTAGCTGGGGGCTCGTCAATATGTGGCCTTCGTTATGTTGAGGTATATTCCTTCTACACCCACTTTGTTGAGTTTTTAATCATAGATGGGTGTCAAATTTTGTCAAATTCTTTTTCTGCCTATGATGGGGGACCCCCAAAACCCAGAATTTATCTATTAAAAATTGTGTACTTATTCTGACATGTTCAGACTTCAGTCACCTTGAAAGGACTCTCTAGTTGATACAATACACCTGTCAAGGCATTTTTTCCATGGCTCAAAACGGTTTTTGAACTCATCGATTTTGATGCTTTTTAGTGCTTCTGCCATTTTTTGTTTCACCTCTTCCACATCGGCAAAACGTTTCCCTTGGAGGACTTTTTCCATCCAGGGAAACAAAAAAACGTCGCTCAGGGTGAGATCTGGTGTATAGGGAGGGTGGGGCATGGGGGTCATGCTGTTTTTGGCCAAAAACTGCTGGACACTCAGCCCAGTGTGAGCAGGTGTGCTCGTAGATTGCCCATCATGAAATGGGCAAACACACAGAAAGAGCCTTCAAAAAAAAAAAAATTTGCTGAAGCCAAACGCAGCCTCTAACAACAATGCCGTGGTACACTGATCTGGATGGGTTCCTGGAACACTCACCTAGTGGGGGAGGCCTGCGTTACAAGGGGTCTGCCCCGCAGAAGATAACTCTGTATATTGAGATGATCATATGACTCACCCTCATGTTGTGAACATGGCTAATCACAGTGATCGATTTGCATATGTTGAACCATCCTTGCATCCCTGGAATAAACCCCATTTGATCACAATGTACGACCCCTTTAATGTATTGTTGACTTCGTTTTGCTAATATTTTGTTTGACACTACCTATGTTCGTCGGGAATCCTGACCTATAATTTTCTTTCCTTGTGGCATCTTTGTCTGGTTTTGGTATCAGGGTGATGCTGGCCTTGTAAAATGAGTTTGGAAGTGTTCCCTCCTCTCCTATTTTTTGGAAGAGTTTGAGAAGGATTGGTACTAATTCCTCTTTGAACGTCTGGAAGAATTCACCAGCGAAGCCATCTGGTCCTGGACTTGTTTGTTGGGAGGTTTTTGATTACTGCTTCAATCTCCTTACTCATAATCAGTCTACTCAGATTTTCTATTTCTTCGTGAATACAGAAAGACAAAATAATGTATGCCCTCACTTATAAGTGAAACCTAAAAAAAAGAAACAAACAAAAACCAAACTCATAAATACAGAGTACGGATTGGCGGTTGCCAGAAGCAGGGGTGGGGGTGGTCACAACGACAACAACAGGGACACAGGGAGTCTCCATGGACACCAGGCGCAGTCCCCCATTGTAACAGCTCGTATCAGTGTGGTGCACGTGCTACAGTTAACGTGCCCGTGTTGGCATCATTATTAACTACGGTCCACAGTTTGCTCACATTTCCATAGCTGACCTAACGTCCTTTGTGTGCTGCAGGATCCCACCCAAGCTAGCACATGACATGGAGTCATCACGTCCCCTGAGCCTCCCCCCACTGTGACAGTTTCTCAGACTTTCCTTCTTTTTGATAATTTTGACAGTTTTTTTTAAATTGTGGTAAAATAGATGCAACAAAATTTCCCATCTTCATCATTTTTCAGTGTGCAGTCTGTCGCGCTCTAAGTGTTCTCGTCTGATTGTGCAACCGGTCTCCAGAACATTTTCATCTTGCAAAACCGAAACTCGACACTCATTAAACACCTCCTCATTTTCCCCTCTCCGCAGCCCGGGGTGACCACCATTCTACTTTCAGTTTCTGTGAATTTGACTATTTCAGCTATCTCATAGAAATGAAATCATACAGTATTTGTCTTTCTGTGACTGGCCTATGTCAATTAGCATGATGCCCTCTAGTTTTACCCATGTATACTGTATGTAGATTCCACATTTTGTTTATCCATTCACCCACTGACACACTTCAGCTCCTGCCACCTTTTGGCTCTTGTGAACATAAGTGTACAAATCTCTCTTAGCGACCCTGCTTTGAATTCTTGTGAATAGATGCCCAGTAATGGAGTTGCTGGGTCATCTGGTAATTTGAGAAACCGCTATACTGTTTTCCAGAGCAGCTGTACCATTTTATATGTCCACCGACAGGGCACAAGCATTCCAATTTCTCCACAGCCTTGTCAACATTTCTAATTTATTTAATAGCAACCATCCTAATGGGTGTGCAACTATATCTTATTGCGGTTTTGATTTGCATTTTGCTGATGATTAGTAATGTTACCTTTCCATGTGCTTCTTGGCCACGTGCATATTTTCTTTGGAGACATCTCAAGTTTTTTTGTCTAGATTTTAATCAGGTTTTTATTGTTGTTGTTGAGTCATAAGAATTCTTTACATATTCTATATATTAACCCCTTATCAGACATGTGATTTGTAAATATTCTCTCCCTTTCTGTAGGTTGCCTTTTCACGGTTGATTGTGTTCTTTGATGTACAACCTTGACGGTTTTGAGGGGGACTGGTCAGGCACTCTGTGGGGTGTCCTCTGTTGAAATTTGTCTGATGTGTTTGCTGTGATGAGGCTGAGGTTATGGGTTTTGGGGAGAAAGACCACATAGTTCAAGTGCTGTTTTCATCACATCATATCAAGGATACATACTATAATATCAGCATGATTTATGGCTAGCAATGTTGACCTTTGTCACCTGGCTGAGGTAGTGTCTGATTTCCCCAGTATAGAGTTACTCTTTTTCTGTCCCCTACCACCACCTCGGGCTCACCTTTTCCATATTGTACTCCTTATGGAAGGAAGTCATTATGTACAATCTTTATGGTTTCTCCACACTAAATATGCTTTTGTAAAGAGTCTCTTTATTAGACGCTCCTCAAACCTCAGCTAGGACCCTGGCTATAATACAGACAGATAAGAGTTTTGATATTTTTTAAACCTTTTTTTTTATCCTCCCCCGAGGACCTTTTTTCATTGCTTTCGTAGAGAGAGAACGGGAGAGACAGAGACATCGACATGAGAGAGAAGAGTTGATCAATTGGTTGCCTCCCATTCCTGCCTGATGGGGGATCGAACCCATAACCTAGGTATGTGCCCTGACCAGGCATCGAACCCACAACCCTTCGGTTACAGAATGACTCTCCAGCCGAGGCACACTGGCCAAGACTTTTTAAAAACTTTTCATTGTAGAATATTTCAAACATGTACAAAGTAAAGAGAATAACGTACCCACTTGCCGGTTTCAACAATTATGAACATTATGCCATCCTGTTTCCCCTTCCCACTCCTGCTCTGTGTCATTCCTATTTTTTACAGCTCCCCTTTCTTTAGGTAGAAGTTGCACCCATTAACACGTGCAAATCTTAGACCACACAATTTCAACAAGTGGGTACAGCCGTGTAACACGCAGCCCTTCACCACTCAGAGTGTGTCCGCCCCCAGGGTCCTCTGTCCCTCCTCATCCAGCACCCTCCACCCACCTACCAGAGAGGACGGCCGCTCTGATTTTTTTTCACCTTAGGTTAATTCTGCCTGTCCTAAAGCTACACATAAAGGAAACTGCATAGCTGTTGTTTTGTTTTCCGGTTTCTTTCATTGAGTATAATGTATTGGAGGTGCACCCAGGCCCTTGTGCGGATCAGTACTTCGCCCCGACTTTTACTGCTGAGTGGTATTCCACCGAGTGTGTGTGCCACACTCGCTCACCAGCCCTCCTGGAAGTAGGCGTTTGGGTTGCTGCCAGTTGGGACTACTGTCACTAAGCCGCTGTGAACATTTTTGTCTAAGTCCAGTCTTTTCGTGGGTATATGTTCTCATTTCTCTTGGGAAAATACCTTTTTGTACGTTTTTGTATCCAACAGCATGGAATGTCAGTACCTCCCCCCATCCCCAAAAGATGTGATCAAATGAACTGAGTCACAGGACTAAGAGCTGGGAGACGGCGGAAACCACATCACACAACCAAGTTCCTGCGTGGAACAGGAACACCAAGAGCAACTGCTGAATAAAAAGAACGAACAGCTAAGGTGGCGACTTAGGGATTCAGTTAAGATTTTGGAACAGGCTTTGAAGAAGAGCCAAAACATGGGGACAACCAGTAGACTTCCCCCCCCCACCTGCTGGCTGAACAGGGAGTCCTGGAGGGTGTCCCTGCCAGAGTCACAACTGAGGGCAATTTGGGGGAGGCAGGCCCAGCTAGAGCAAAGGTTACGATGCCCACAGCTTGCTAGTGAGATTTTTCATATTTCGTGACTTGTTGAGGAGCATTAATATCATAGCATTGTTTTCCCCCCTTTCTAAACCCACTCCTGACTTGCCGCACGGAGAGACTCTATTCTGGTCAGGGACAATCTAGCAATCTTTTCTCCTTGGCTCTGGAAGATGTTTGTGCAGTTGGGAAATCTGGGTTTCTGCCGCTAACTAACCTTGTGTGCCTTTGTCTCCGAGTTCCTCTCAGCTCTGAAATACGATGACCTCGCAACTACACTGCCGTTCTCAATAATGCTTTTCCTTATTACAAAGATATGTGTGTCCACCACAGAAAGTTAGGGAATATAAACAAGAGAGCAGAAGAGAATATAAAATCACTCAATTTCACCACCCAGTGCTATTGTTAACATTCACTCATTCATTTAACAGTTGCGGAGCGCCTGCCACTACGGAGCAGTTTGAAATATAGCACCGTAGGCTATTTATTTTTATGTTTTAGTGAAATCCTGCTTTGTAACCTGGCTTTCACTGAAGAGACAGTTGTGAGCATATTTCCATGGCAGTAAATGTTTTCCTACAGTGTTCCAGTTTTTCATGTTAATAAACACTCTGAGAGCTAGATTCTGAGCAAATTCATAATCGTTTCTTTAGGATGATTCCGAGAAGTAGACTTTACAGGCTAATTAGTAATCACACGTATGAGGCTTTTGGCAGGTGATGCCCAAGCGGCCTGCGTCCCCAGCCTTTCTCTACATCTTTCATTCACACGGATGCACGGAAAGGGGGCCAGAGCGGCCTTGTCCATCACAGCAGGTACCAGGTACGCGCGGCTGTATGTATTTAAGTTAAAATTAACTAAAATAAAAGAAGTAATTCAGGGCCTCCGTTGCCCTCGCCGCATTTCACACAGTCAGCAGGCGTATGCGGACAGTGGTTACTCTAACAGCACAGAAATATCCCAGAAAGTGCTATTGGTCATCCCCAGTCCAGAATAATGTTCAATTCGTGTTAATTATAGTTATTTTGGGCTGGAGAAATTTGGGGGATTTTCCTTTTCACGGCATTTCTTGGCCGCTTTATAATGAGCACTTTTCCATTATTGGTTTACCTATATGATTCATAAAAAGCCTCGTCCCCTTTGGAGGGCTGGACCTCATGCCCACCAGCCACCTACTGGTGTGTTTGATTACAGGAAATCTTCAGAGCGCTTATGTCTACCCATTCAGTTTGAATGCTAATTTCCTTCCCAGAGAGGGAGCTCAAAAATGTCCTATTAAGAATCTCTATACAAATCTACTTACATGCATAAGGAAATTCTGGAAGAATACATACGGAATTAGGAACGTTACTCACCTGTGTAGCTCAGGGAGAAGGTGTCGCTGCAGATGAGGGCAAGAACGGGAGGGAGATTTTCCATGGGAATGGATCACCTATTCAAAATGGATTAAAAATAAATTTAAAATAGATCTTTTTAAGTTATACCAATGGCATACAATTGTTTTTTAAAATCTAATAGGAGACAGTGAAATCTCTTTCCCTGAAGGTGGTTACCGGCAGGCTGGTGAGCACCCTTCCGGACTTGGACTTGTTACAGAGCATCCACATGCATGTCACATACACAGGACCATAGGCACCTGTGCCTGCTTACCATGTCTACGCTTTGTACTCTCTCAGGGACACCAGCATCCCTTCCTGCGGATGACAGCGAGGGCTCCTAAAGCTCCAGGATGTTTTTCTCTCGACATTCCCAGTGGCCTTTGATTGCACCTCCATGCAATAAATACACCGGTTTTAATGAAGAGTTCAATGACTTTTTACAAAGACCCCCAGGCTACCACTGCCCTAATGGAACTATAGAACCTGTCCATCACCCCCAAAAGTTCCCTGCAGCATTTAAAACAAACCCCACAGTTTATAACACATACTAAGGGTATTATTACATAAAACTTGCATTTCAGTTATATTTAAAGGCACACATGCAGCCCTGGCTGGTGTGGCTCAGTGGATTGAGTGCCGACCTCCGAACCAAAGGGTCGCCAGTTCGATTTCCAGTCAGGGCACATGCCTGGGTTTCGGCCCAGTCCCCAGTGGGGGGCATGGGAGAGGCAACCACACATTGATGTTTCTCTCCCTCTCTTTCTCCTTCCATTCCCCTCTCTAAATATAAATAAATAAAATATATATATTTTTAAAAGGTACACATGCATACACATTATTGGGTGGTAATGTGGGTCATAGTAAAAAGAATGGAAAGTCCTCATTGAAACACCAAGTGCCATGCAAGGCATCGGTGGCAGTCGTAGGAGCGGCCGGTACTCACTCCGAGGGTTGCTATGCGTCGGGCTCTCTGCTGAACAACTACAATACATGCATTTCTCACTGAATCCTACAGCCCAGTGCCCTCTACACCGTGCCTCGTCACCTCAGTCTACAGATGAGGAAACCCAGGCTTCGTCCTCTTCCCTGGAAGCTAGATCTATCTGGTTCCAAAATGCCTTGGTTTCCTCTAGATGGGCTTATAATTCCATCTGAAATGTCAAATCCTGAAGGACGCAGACACTATCTGTCAGTCAGCCTCAGTTTATTTATGTGAGCGCAGCAAAAATGACAGTGAGAGAAAAGAGAAGAGGCAGTCCTCCCTCCCCGGAGCCTGCAGTCCAGGAGTAGGTGTGCACACCCACTGCGTCGCTAAAAGTGCCAAAGAGAAACACAATGTCAGGCTCCTCCCTGTAACCCTGGGTGTGACCCAGGGTGCTAAGGGCTGGCTTTTCCTACGTGCAGCTGCTGGGAATGTTGCTGAGACAGTCCCGGGCAGCCAGGACAGGTGGAACCTGCAACACCCACTCCCTTCTGGGTTGTCTGAAAGGCTTGAGACCTGGAGGAGTCCTGGGCAACACGTACAGCTCTGAAGCTGCTGCAGGGACAGGCCAGGGGTCTTGCTGGAAACGGTGGAGCCCTCCTACCAAGCAACTGACCACAGAGCAGTAAGGGCCAAATTTACAGCACAGAACCTCTTTGTTATGAGGGTCTTCGTTTACCTCCATGATACACTGGTAGCCACCATCAGCTGCGAAGTCCAAAAGTGTCAAAACAGCTGGCGTCGATTCTACCTCTAGTTAGCCCTGATTGGTTCCACCCTAGCTGAGTTTTCTAATGAGTCTGTTTATCTCAAGACCCAGACTCCTTCGTCCATGAGATTCTCTGGGGTCATTAAATCTTCTGACCATTCAGGAATGTCTTACATCGTTGTTCTGGAACATCGCTACTCTCAGCATACCCCCACGGTTTGGAAAAGTCCGTGGGCCTCCAGGATAGGCCAGTTTTCAGCCAAGAAGGAGCTAAACTCTGGGAGCCCTGGGTTGTTAAGGTCTCCTCAACATGCTCGCCTGGTCTCGCCAGCCAGGGACAGTGTGGAAGGAATTGGGATCAGAAATGAGTTTGGATCTCAGCTCTATCACTGGCTAACTATGTGATCTTGGGCAATTTACCCAACCTCTCTGAACCTCAGTTTCCTCATCTCAAAAAAAGGCTAAGAACATTAACCCAAGCCTTGCAGGGTTATTGTGGGATTAAAGGAGATCAAGGTATGCAGTTGGCACCTAATACATATCAGCCCTCCCTCCCTCCTCCTGCCTGCCAAGGAGATTATGGTAACATCCTGCGGAGACAAGAACAGCCAAGCAACTTTCTCTGAGGAAGATTTGTACCTGTTATTGTTTTGGTTTTTTTTTTCCTGGAAGGGCACAAACAGGAAGCTGGGATTGGCAGGAACACCGTAACTTTGGCCCTTCCAAAATGTAGTAAATGAAAGCTTCTATGGGGTCTTAACTGCCAGGCATTATAACATATTATGCACCAAATGGTCCCTGGTTTTCCATCGGTACCACCACCCAGGGGTCCCAGCCACCATCACCTTCTCACCTGGACCACTACTCCACCAGCACCAGCTTCTGCTCTTGCTCTTCCAGAAGACCCTTCTCTCCATGGAGGCCAGTTCTAACCCTGCAAATCAAAACCTCTGCTCTCTTGACGCTCTCCGTCCTCGCCTGCAGTGTCCAAGTGATCTATCTCCTGCCTCCCCCCTCCCTGACTCCACACCAGCCACACGTGTTTTTCTTTTCCTCAAACAGGCCAATCTGTTCCAGCCTCGGGGCCTTTGCAGCTGTTCCCTCCACCTGGCACGCTCCTCCCTCAAATGGAGCCTTCCTTTTCAGTGTTCAGGTGTCAGCTCCAACGCCATCGTCTCGGAGATATCTTCTCTGATCACGCCCCATCACCATCACCTTCATCACTTCACCCAGTTTCATTTTCCTCCTTGCACTTGTCTCTACCTGAAATTCTCTGCTACTCTGTCTGTCTCGTCCGCCATGGACCCCCAGGGCCCAGCCCGTGACGGGCACGCAATACTTGTTTGTTAAACAAATGAACCTTTGTCCCACTTAGGCCTAAATCAATGATCTTCAGCACGGTCTCTCTTCGTTTTAGAGCTTCTAATATGTAAGTGTCTAGACAGTCCTTTTATTTTTGGCACTTTTGGCCAAGGGACTTGCTTCTGGAATTTAGCAAAACCAGACAACGCCTGTCTCCCTAGTCTCATCCAAAGCTGTGCCACCTCTTCTAGAATCCGCTGTGACTCTCGCTGTCCAGCCCCTTCATAATAATGAGGCACATATGAGACAAAGGTTTTATAATCCCACTGGAATATTCTGCTGCCTGAAAAACTGGAGCGCCACTGGACTGGAGCCTCCAAGCCAGTGGTGGCCCAAATCTACTGAGGGCCCCTGCTCTTCGGCAGGCTGGACACATGGGATTAATTTAGGCAGGAGCCAGGCAAGAAATGCTGGCTCCTGAGAAGTGCTAAAGAAAGGGAATTTTGAAAGGAAATCAGGAGAGGGGAGAAAGGGGGTGGAGGGGTAGGAAGGACTCACCCTCCTAAACCCCAGGGATCTTAACCTGCTTGGATGGATATTAGATGTTAACTCCGGTATGTGTGTGTATGTGTATGTGAGTTTGGGGAGAGGTTCTATAGTTTCTATCACTGTTGCAATAGGATTTGTGCCCCAAAAGGTTAAGAACCTCGGAGCTGGAAGGCATGCAATTAGATGAGCGAATCATCTCCATCCTAAACATGACCTGAACTGAAACAATCACGAGAAAGGAAAAGTGCTTTATGCTCCAAAGAAAACAAAAGCCATTTCCAACAGGAATTGGCTGTCACATTCTCTGCACTAGGGAAAAAATCAACAGAGCATCCGCCCAGCCTGCCCAGGGCCCATCCCTTAAGCCCAGGTCTCCAGGGAAGGCAGCGAGCCTTTGTTTTCCAGTCTGTGGGTAACTGGCTGGGCAGGGAGCCAGAGGGGAGAGACCTCTGTGGAAGAAAATACTCAGGTGTGCCAAGTTGTGCGGGCTACAAGCACCTGGGGGTGGGCTCTGGCTGCGGCCACAGACCCACTGGGCGAGGAGGAAATGTGCCGGCCGCAGACTCAGTGCCCTCTCCTGCTTTCTTGATTTGTCACCAGTTGGGCTGTTGGGCCTGCTTCTCCCTCTGGGGTTTCCAGGGCATCACAGTATTAGTCACGGGTCTGGGTGCTTTTCTAAGTAGATTTTGGACTCTTCATGGTTGGCAAGGCCACATTTCTCCTTGTGGCCATCCCAGCTATCAGATGGGAGCTCCTGCCTATTTAAGGCTATGTGTCACATCTGCTGTTCAGAAAGGACACTCCCTTCCCCTGGCCCTTCTTGCCTTTGTAAGGGGAGGACCTGGGATGTGGCAGAAGTCCCAATAAATGCTGGAAGGAGACGCATGAGCAGGCGGGCAGGCCTGGAGCCAGCGTGCTGTGCCAGCACTTGGTCTAACCTCCAGGGAGGGCCCAGTCCACACACGTCCTGGCTTCCAAGAGGCAGGCCCTGGGTGTCAGCCCACAGCCATCCCCTCTCCGTGAGCCCCACGGATTCTCACTCAGCCTTGGGTTGTTATTTTTCAATGTTTGCATGTGTTCTGTCTTTCCTATATCCCAGAGGGGAGCCTTGATTTCCTCCTTCAGAGATGATTCTCCTCCTCCAAGCTTCCTTCTCAATAAATAGCACCTGCATCACCTAGCGGCTCATCCTTCAGGACCCCACTGAATGGCACCTCCTCTTTGGAAGGATCTTCCCAGGCACCAAATCTAAACTGTTCCCTCCAGCCACTCTCACACCAAGATGCCCTCTTCCATCTCATCCTGTTTGTTCATCATGCTCTAAGATTTTTTCTTAGGACCTGGCTGGTGTGGCTCAGTGGATTGAGTGCCAACCTGAGAGCTGGAAGGTCGCTGGTTCGATCCCTGGTGGGGCCACCTGCCTGGGTTGTGGGCCTGGTCCCCAGCTGGGGGAGTGCAGGAGGCAACCAGTCAGTGGTCAATGTATCACTTGCACATTGATGTTTCTCTCCCTCTCTTTCTCCCTCCTGTCCCAGCTTTCTAAAAATAAATAAATAAGATCTTTCTTTAAAAGATTATTTTATTTCCCTGTGTTTCCCTACATAAAGTCCACGAGGATAGCTACTCTCCACTTGCATCTAGGCCTGAGGAGGCTGACACATGGGGTCTGTCTTGCCCGAGCCCCCAAAGCCCCAAGTAGGAGGTGGGAGAACAGACAGTGGGTAGAGGCTCCCTCCCTGCCACACTCCAGTGCACCAGCCTTCTCCTACAGCTCTTGCTGGGTCCCGGGAACTACCTTCCTCCCTTGAGCTCCTAGGCCTGGTGGTAGCGGTGGCCTTGTGTGGCCAGCCCAGAAGTGCCTCACCATCCCTTCATCAGGGATCTCTTCGCCCTACCCGCACTTCTGCAATCAGCCCCTTAGCTCAGTTTTCCTCAGTAGCCCCTCTGGAATGAGCTGCTTGTGACCTGACGGTGGTTCTGACCAACCATCTGAGGCGCTGGCCACTGTTTCCCCAACAATGAGTGAAGAAATGGCTGACATGTCTTAGGTGCTTAATACATGTGTTTTGAATAAATGAATGAATGATAAGGATGCTGTGTTTTTATTTACATCTTTATGAAGATGTATATAGTTCACACACCGTAAAATTCACCCTGCTAGTGAATTACAATTCAGTGGTTTTTAGTATATTCTCAAACTTATGAGACCATCATCACTATCTAATTCCAGACTATTTTCATCACCTGTAGCAAGGAGGTGGGGGGAAAATGAAAAGGGCAAAGGGGGTCAAATGATGGTAAGAGGAGGCTAGACTTTAGGTGGAGAGCACAGAATGCAATATAAATATGATGTAGTATATTCTAAAATTGTACAGCTGAAACATGTTATTAACCAATGTTGCCCCAATAAATTTAATTTGTAAAAAGTAACCATGGATTAAGGTCATTGTATTAAAAGAAAAAAAAAACCTGTAAAGAATTAACACCATTACAGATTTAATGCAATCCCCATCAAAATCCCAGTGGCATTTTTCACAGAAATAGAACAAAAAATCCTCAAATTTGCATGGAACCACAAAAGACCCCAAATATAGAGAGCAATCCTGACAAAAAAAGAACAGAGCTGAAGGTATCACACGCTCTGACTTCAGATTATACTACAAAACTACAATAATCAAAACAGTATGGCATCGGCAGAAAAACAGACACACTGACCAATGGAACAGAATTGAGGCCCAGAAATAAACCACATATATAAGCAACTAATTTTATTTATTTATTTATTTATTTATTTATTTATTGAGAGAGGGACAGAGAAACAAAGGGACAGAAACATCAGTGTGCAAGAGAAACACTGATCCATTGCTTCTTGCACACCCCCAACCACAGACCTGGCCCGAAACCCAGGTATGTGCCCTGTCTAGGAATCGAATCAGTGACCTTTGCCTTGTGGGTTGACACCCAACCCACTGAGGCACACCAGTCAGGGCCATGGGCAACTAATTTTAAACAAAGGAGACAAAAACATACAATAGAGAAAGAAAAGCCTCTTTGATAAATGGTGCTGGGAAAATTGGACAGTCACATGCAAAAAAAAAATGAAGTTAGACTGCTGACACCATACAAAAACATTAACTCAAAATGTATTAAAGACTTAACTATGAGACTTGAAACAATAAAACACATAGAAGAAAACATAGGTACTAAACTTATGGACCTTGGTCTTAGAAGGATTTTTTATGAATTTGACCCAAAGGCAAGAGAAGTAAAAGCAAAAATAAACAAACAGGACTACATCAAGCTAAAAAGCTTCTTCACAGTGGGGGGGGGGGGGGGAACCCATCAGCAAAACAAAAAGGCAACCAACTGAATGGGAGAAGATGTTTGCAAATTTGCAAATGATACCTCCAATGAGGTGCAAATATCCAAAATACATAAAGAACTCACACAACTCAAGAAAGCATCCCCTAAATAATTCAGTTAAAAAATGGACAGAGGACCCAAACACTTTTCCCAAGAAGACATATAAATGGCCAACAGATATATGAAAAGATGCTCAAGTTGACTAGTTGTAAGCCTTACTAGTAAGGGAAATTCAAATCAAAACCACAATGAGCTACTACCTCATACCTGTTAGAATGGCTATTATCAATAAAGCAGGTGATAACAGGTGTCGGAGAGGATGTGGAGAAAAAGCAACCTTCATTCACTGCTGGTGTGAATGTACATTGGTGCATCCTCCGTGGAAAACAGTATGTAACAGTTCCCCAAAATATTAAGCCTAGAGCTCCATATAACCCAGCAATCCTTCTTCTGGATATCTACCTGAAAAATGTGAAGACTTATTCATAAGGATGTATGTACCCCTATGTTCTTTGCAGCATTATTCACAAGAGTCAAGACATGGAAACACCTCAGGGTCCTTGGGTGGACGACTGGATTGAGAAGATGCGGTACCTATATACAACAGAATAAAAATGATGAAATGCCACCTTTTGTGACAACATGGGTGGACCTTGGGAGTATCATGCTAACTAAAGTAAATCAGATGGAAATGAGCAAGGATCATAGAATTTCACTCATAGGTGGAATATAAAAAAGCAACAAACAAAGTAAATGAACTCATAAACACAGATAACAGTGTGGTGGTTAGCAAAGGGTAACGGAAGTGGGGGGAAAATAGGGTAGAGGCGGTCAAATATATGGTGGCAGAGGGAAGCTAGACTTTGGGTGGTGAGCACACTATAGGGCACACAGATGTTATCTTATAAAGTTGCACACCTGGAACTTACACAATGTTATTAACCAATGTTACCCCAGTAAGTTTAATTTTAAAAGGAACCCTGTACCCATTAGAGTCACTCCTAGCCTCTGACGACCAGGAATCTACTTTCTGTCTCTATGAATTTGCCTGTTATGGACCCTTCATGTAGGTGGAATTACATCAGATGTGGCTTTTTGTGTCTGGCTTCTTTCCCTTAGCAGAATGTTGTTGCATGTGTCAGTGCCTCTTTTTATATTAAAAAATATCTCATTATTTGACATGCCACATTTTTTTTATCCATTCATCAGCTGATGGACATTTGGGCTGTTTCCACCATTTGGTTACATGTATGCCCAAGTTGTTGTGCGAACGCATTTCATTTCTCTTGGTTAGATACCCAGGAGCGCAACTGCTGGCCACATAGTAACTGTCTGACTCTCTAAGGAAGGACACTGTGTTTTAAATCACTGTGTGTCCCACAGTGCTACACAGTAATTTCTTATGTCTTTCAAGATTTTTTTTTATTGATTCTTACGGAGGGGAAGGAGGGAGAGAGAAAAGTCGAATTGTTGTTCCATCCATTCATGCATTCATTGGTCGCTTCTTGTATGTGCCCTGACCAGGGATCGAACCCACAACCTTGGTGTAGCAGGATGACACTCCAGCCAACTGAGCTACCCAGGCAGGGCCACAGTACTTCCTCTACTCACAGCGTCAGGCATCTTCATGGAAAAGAACCCAAACTTGACAAGGATGCGGGGCAAAGGAGTCTCAGATACTTCCAGTCCGCTCCTCAGTATATACCCAGGAGACATTCTTACACATGTGCGCCAGGGTGTCCAAACAAGGGTGCTCATACTAAACTGTTGGCCGAAAATCTGAAACAACCTAGCGCCTATTAACAATAGCTTGGATAAATTGTAAATAAACTACAGCTATACATAACAGCATGAATGAACCTCACAAATAAAGCACTGAAAGAAACAAGCCACAAAATCATATGAATAGTACAAGTTCATTTATATAAAGCTCCCAACCAAGTAAAAATAAGTCATGTGGTTTAGGGATGCATATGTAAGTGGGAAAACTATTAAAAAACTATTTCAACAAAAAACAGGCCATTAGTTACCTCCAGCAGGACAGGGAGATGTGCCAGGGAAGGTCACAGGCAGGTCTTCTGAGCTGAAGCCAATTTTCTAGTTCTTGTCCTGGCTGATGGATCCATCGAGATGCGCTTTGAATTATTTACCTACTCATGCACTATTCCAAAAGCTGTATTTCACAATTCAAAGTATAATCAGAACAGAACTCAGGCCTAGGTGTCAGGAGGCCTGGATTCCGTCTATCAGATCTACCACTAAAGAGCTGTGTGACACGAGACAAATTATTTAATCTGTCTCAACTTTTTTTATCTCTAGTATGGGGATGATAATAACTGTCACTTGTTCCGGGTTTGCTATTCCAAGGCACCATAATGCACGCTTTTACATATGAGTAGTTACGGTGTGTCCTGTGGGCATGAGAAGCACGTATCTGAAGGCAGCTTCAGCAAAAAGTATTACAAGGATGCAGAACAGCCTACAGAGCCTAAGGGTGCAGCTGGGGAACCGACTCTGGGAACTAACTCTCTGCTATTCCTTCCCTAACTGCTGAGTTCTTCCCTTTTGCTGTGAGCTGGTTGTCTTGGCAACCCTGTCCACCACAACTCTCAGGTTTGCATCTCCTCTGTTCAAGACACCAGCCAGACTGAGCCTGGAATTTCTGAACACAAATTAGAGAGTTCCCTGAGGAAAGAATTCTTCCTGCTTTAGTTAGGATCCAGTGCCCACCCCTGATCCACTCAACTATGGCAAACGGACAGATCACACCATGCAAAATGCCTGCTAGGGAGAAATTTCACGACACTAAATGGCGACCGTGGACGGCTGGCAGTCAGCCCCTGGAAATCTGGCTCTGGAGACATGTCCAGTCCTAAGAGGGCAGCTCCTAGAACAGAGTGGAACAGACAACCCAACACCAACTGCTATTTAATCTGTTCTCTAAAATAGCCCAATGAGGTGATGTCGATATCCCTATTTTATAGATGAAGAGACTGAGAATCAGACAGAGCCCAGAGATTCTCAACAGTGACATTTTGGTCTGAATATTTGTGCGTTGGGGTGGGGAGCTTCCTGTGCATTGTAGGATGTTTAGCGGCATCCCTGGTCTCTATCCACTGGGTACTAATGGCACTTCTCCAGTTGGGGCAATCAAAAATGCCTCCGCACGTTGTGAAATGTCCAGACACAGGCTAAGTAAGTGACACAACACTGCTCTACCAGTAGGACAGCCAGTATTCAAACCCGGGTCTGACCCCAAAACTTGTTCTCTTAGTCACTGTGTCTCATGATCATACCTAACTTGCGACTTCACAAGGTTGTAAGGAGGATATAACTAATGTGAAAGCACCTTGAGGAAATAGGTGGAACATGTCTCCACATTTGTCTTAGGAGCTCCTGGTTCTATGGATCGATGTGACCACTCAAACAGGACAGGGCTCTACATCTCTAAGGAATTTTAATTCCATGGGTCTGACCACCAAGTAAGCATATTACCCATTTACTTTCATGATGTGACTCGTCTCCAAATCCTCTCCCTTATGAAGATTATTTCTAAAGTCTTGCTGCCACGTGTTCAATTCCACCCTCCAACCAATGGTAACTTTCCTTAGCAGCTTTTCCTCTAAGGGAGCCAAGTCTTTCTCCTGATACTTTGGTCCCCAAATCTCATATATTATTCTTCCACAAACAACTGATAAAATATGTTACAACCCTTCCTCCATAAACTAGAAGTCTCAGTAACTGAGGCTGTATCAAGTTCATGGTTACATTCTTCCAAACCCAGTGGTTCTCTTGGAGTGGACCCTCATATAATAAGTAAAATGCATCTCTCAAAATGTTGCTTGACAAAGCCCTACATGGACAGACTCCGATCTGTTAGTTTTTGTTCTGATTTTTAATATTAATTGTGACAAATTCTAAAAATGATGAAGTCCTTCATGTGCAAGGCTTGGAGGCCCCCCCAGTCACACTGTATGGGAGAACATTTTGGGTGATATTAGAGAGGGCTGGCCCTACACTAGTGACAGGTCTTTACAATGAGCTTCTGGAACTTTCTAAAAAGAAACTATATCCTTACAGCTTAAAATTTGGATGCCTAATAAATGACCATGATATGCCATTCATATCCTTACAGTCAAGATATAAACAGCTTGTTTGGAAGCCTGGTTACAATATATTTTTAAATAAACTTTTTTTATTGAAGTATAACTTACATGCAGAAAAGTACACAAATCATAAGTATACAGCTCAATGAATTTCTCCCAAAGGAAACACACCCATCTAACCACCACCCAGGCCAAGAACTTACTAGCATTCCAGAAGCCCCTCTCAGGCCCCCTCCCAGTCACTATCCCCACCCTCTCCCTTATTGTAACCATTATAATCTTATGACCTCCCTATTTTTTATGTATCTGATGGTTCAGATAATTATCTCTGGAGGCCAGAGTTAATCAGAAGCTGGGAGGATTCTTTTCCCATGAGTCATTTCTCTTAAGAATAGCTTATCAGTGAGGATGCTTCCAGCTGCAAGTAATAGCCACCCCAATTCAGACGGCTTAAACAATAAGAAAATTTACGATCTCCACAAAAATGCAAGTCCTGCTGTTCAGTGTGCTTCGGGGTTCATTGAATCCACAGCTTGAGTCAACAAAGTCCCCTGGTCTTTCATCTCTCCACTGGCCATTGTGGTGTTGGCTTCATTGTGAGGCTGGTGGCAGGGTGGCCACAGCAGTTCTTTCTGTGACTCTCTTTGGAGAGGAATCATCTTCCAGAAGTCTAATCCCACTGGTGAGAATCGGGCCACTTGTGCAACCAGTCCAGGGGGGTGGGATCGCCCCAACTGTCTTAGACTTACCCTCTAGGGGTGGGATGGGTGTTGAGAAGTCCACGCCAGTGCTCCCTACAGAGAACCACATAATAAAAATGGAAATCGTCTAGCTCAACTCCTTTATAAAAATGCTTGATAGTGCTAAACGGTAACAAGGGTTATAAAGAGTGGAGATTTGTGGCTGAACATACTGCTGGGGATTCAAGGTTAGAGGCAAGTAACTCTCTGTGAGGAAAGAATAAATTGACCGTGACAAAATAAACACAGCAGCCCTTGCCCTCTCTCTCCTCTGAACGTCAATGATCCAATGATCCTTCCTCTTCAAAACTGCCTGTTTGGGCGCTGAGTCAAAAGAAATTTTTTTAGTTATTGGGAGAGCGTTTGTCGCCAGTTATGTTAAGCACGAGACACAACGTCTCTGTATACACTCAGGACAAATCCTGCCCTTTTACAAGTCACCCTGTGGCAGGCAGCGCACATGGGGCCCGCCACTGAAATGCTGCAGGGTGTGTGCGCCCCAGCTCCCCAACCCTCTCCGCTTCCTTCAGTTACCTTGATAAACGCCAAGGGCCTCTCAGTCCCCATAGATGTTTAAACATTCTCCACACTAAAATCCAAGTTTTAAGGAAATATTATAAAGGAGAACCATGGATATATATATACATGTTGGGAAGGTAGTTGGGAAGGTAACATGTTTACATCTCTCTTACCAATGTGCTAGTCACATATTACTAACCTGTTGGAGGAATCTATCTTCAAAGAATGTCTGGGTAGGTAAGGTACACTCACCAGTGAAAAACAATGATATGATAGATATAATAGTGATGTTTTTGTGTTAAATGGTAAAATGTATGTCTGTAGATAATAGGACAAATAGTAGATAGGTTTTTAAAGATAAGGTATTACATTGTGTATGTATATAAATTATGTGTGTGTGTGTGTATCACTTTGTATTTTGTAAAAAAAAAATGGCTTTTGTGGTAAATAATTATCCAATATGGCCCTGGCTGGCGTGGCTCAGTGGATTGCGTGCTGGCTTGCAAACTAAGGGGTCACCTGTTCAATTCCCAGTCAGGGCATATGCCTGGGTTGTGGGCCAGGTCCCCAGTGGGAGGCTCATGAGAGACAACCACATGTTGATGTTTCTCTCCCTCTATTTCTCTATCCCTTCCCCTCCCTAAATATAAATAAAATCTAAAAAAAAAAAAAAAAAGAAATTATCCAATATGGATACATAATACTTTTCTCAGCATCAATGAGATGACTTACAAGAGCAATTCCAATTGAAGAGTAAGAAATTCAGCATATCCTTCAGAAAAATATTTACCACAAAGCTAATACCTCTGAGGAAATTTTTTTCTCATGACTGTACCCAATTTTAATTGCTATTATATTTATGAGGCAACTATCAGCACAAATATTACATCTAATATGTATGGTTCTAATACGAGAAAGTACATCATAACCCATTTGATCTCTATAAGCCCAAACCCCTCCAGTTTCAAAAAATATATTTATTCTATTTAACTGAAATAAAAATATGATATCCTGTGATCATCAATCATTTTAGTTGCAGTTTTGATATCCAACAGCCATCCAATATCTTCTGGATACTTAAATGTTTGTTCTTGGTCAAATTACAGTTCTTTTTCAAGAATAACATATAAGGTGTCTATATTTTACTATTCATTCTTATGTCAACTGAGAATGTATCTTTTCTTTATGATCCACTCTGGTTTTTGGTATAGGCTAGGCCTTTGTGAAAGAAGTTGGACACTTCACAACACCAAGACCCAAGCCAGTGAAGGATCTAATAAGCACTCTAAATGTTATGAAGAAGCTTCTGTTAATTTGCTGTATCAAGGTAAGCTCGAGGTTGTAGAGATTTTCAGAGGAATGCTCTTTTCTGCCATACCAGCAGAGGGCACATTTTCCAATTCATTGTAACAATCCAACCTATAAAATCCGATAGGTGGTATTGGGTCATATCATAGAAGAAACTGAAAACTAGGTAATTCTTGAATAAAGAGTTTGTTTAATTAAGAACAGCTTGGAAGAAAGAAGCATAGCAAATATGGGAAATAACTGGGTACAGCCACCTTTTAAAAATCTCACTTAGAAAAAGCCCAAACCTCTGAATAGACTTAAGGATTCTTAATTCACATAAACAGACTTCTTAAGTATCCTGAATTCTAGGTTGAAGACATTTTCCTTTAGAAGGCATTGTTCTACTCAGTTCTTGTTTACAGCGCTGCTGTTGAGAAGTTTTGATATCTGCTTCCTGATTCTTTGTAAATGAACTATTTTTTCTTCACTTTTGGAAGCTTTAGGACAGTGGTTCTCAACCCTCACCATACATCAGATTCCCCTGAACACAGAGATTTTCTTTCAATCGATCTGTGTCAGGGGCAAATATTGGTATTTTTAATGTTCCAAGATAATTTCAAGGGGATCCGAAGTGTGGCCATGGTTGATGGTTTTGGATTTTCATCTTAGCCCTTCGGCTCTGAAACTCCACAAGGATAGGCTTTGGTGTAAGTCATTTTTCATTACTGTGCTGAGCACACGGGGATCCTTCCAACCTCAAGAATCATATTCATTAGTTCTGGGATGTTTTCTTGTATTATTTCTATAATTATTTCTTCATTTTTCACTTCTAGATCTCCTATTAATTGAAATTGGTATCTCCTGGTATGAACCTCTAATTTTCCATCTTTTCCCTTTTTTCCTTTGTTGGAGATTTCCTCATTTTTACTTCCCATACCTTCTCTTGCTTTCATTTTTATTTCTTCTTTTATTTTTAAAATCTGTATTTTGAAGTAATTTTAGGCTTACAAAGACTTGCAAAGATAGAGTTCCCACGTATTCTTTATCCAACTTCCCCTAACATTGACATCTCACATAACCAAAGTACAATGGTCAAAACTAAGAAATTAACATGGCAACAATGCTATTAACTACAGACTTTATTTGACTATCATCAGTTTTTCAACTAACATCCTTTTTCTCTTCCAAGATCCAATCTAGGACCCTACAATGCATTTAGTTGCCGTGTCTCCTTAGTCTCCTTCCTCCTGTGACAATTCTTTACTCTTTTCTTGTCTTCTGTGACCTGGCAACTTTGAATATGGATTAGTGATTTTGTGGAATGCCCATCAGTTTGGGTCTCTGATATTTTCTCATGACTAGGTTGAAGTTATGAATGATGTATCCTCCATGCATCAAGGGTACATGATATTGACATGTTAAGACTAGTGATGTTAAACTTAATCACGGGGCTAAGGGGATGTTTGCCAGCTTTTTTCATTATAAAATTACTGCTTTCCTCTTTGTAACTAGCAAATGCTTTAGGGGAGATATTTTGAGGCTATGTAAACATCTTACTTCTTCTTAAACTTTTGCCCACTGATTTTAGCATTCATTGGTAGCCTCAAATTTGTCATTTCTAGAATCTTTATTCTCTAAATACCATCGTGTTTGTATTCATGGATACAGCATCATCTCTCAGAAGTTATCAGGGGTTTCGGTTTTCATTTCTTCTACATTATGTCTCCCTCTGACTTCTTTTTTCCTGTTTGTTTTGGCCACTATCTTTCATGTTAAGGCTTTTCAGAAAATGGTCACTCGTCCTGGTTCACTAAAAGCCATTTTGGATAATTTGCATCCAGAGCTTGTTGAAGGATTTCACTGCAGGGTGACCATGGGGAAGGTGTCAAATGTAAGTATCTATAGATCTTTCTCTTAGACTGGTGACTTTCCCCAGAGAGGAATCTTCCTATTCCCTTCTTGGGGCTATAATCTTGGCTGTTGGGATTCAGGGGTAGGAATGGGAGGGTGTCAGCAATTAGTATGAATTTCTGCTTAATCACCACTCTCAGCTCCATACCCACCACTGCCCTCAGTTTTGCCTGGTAATCTCATACGAAGATTCTCTCAGGTGTAGCTTTTCCCAGGACTAAAGCTCTAATTTCTGTCAGAGCAGGAGAGGGGCTGCTGCCTAGCTGTGCAGGCGCAGGTTACCAATGGCGGTGAGGTGAGTGTGGGAAGGCAAGTTTAACTTGTTTCCAAGGCTGCTATCTAATCTCTACCCTCGGAGGGACCTGTGGTGTGTCCTCCTTCTTGTTAGCTTTTCCTCCTGTAGGTATTTACATTTTATATACTCTTCTATGTTTACTGGCTTTCCATCTTCCAAAGACTTCTTGAGATCTTGCAAGAACTGAGGTGTACTCTCTCATACACTTTGTCTTTTCGGGTTTTTAATCTCTGTTTATTCTTTACTCTCATCATTTGTGTGGCTTTTGGAAGGGAGCAGAGATAAACAAGTTTTTTCACACTGCTACATTCAGTCAGAACACCTGTACTGCTATTTTTAGGTTAGTAAAAAAAATTTTAATGTTAATCAAGTATAAAATTCTATGAGCCAGTATCTTATGCAGAATTCTAAATAATCTGTGTAGATGCTCCACCCTCAAGGAGGTAGAGCTGGGCTGCCTGTGTTGACTTCCTTCCAATCTGGAGCAGTATGAAAAGTTCCTTTGGGGGGGTAACTTTCTAGTAGAGAAGCCTAATAAACACGACCTCAGCCCAGTTATCAAGGTCAACAGCAACAGTCATAAAGCATACTGACAGCACATACTGGTGGCATGCGATAAAAATGGCATTTTGTCTTGTGGAACCTCCGTTGCCTCCCTCCTCCCCCAAACCTGTCAGTCAGTCTAATTATAAGAAAAATACCAAATTCCAGTAGAGGGCATCCTACTATGTACCTGACCGGTACTCCTCAAAACTGTCCAGGCTACCAAACACAAAAGCCCAGGAAACAGTCACAGTCAAGAGGAGCCTAAGAAACATGATGACTAAATGGAACACGTGATACAGAACAGGAAAAGAAAAAAAGGCATTAGGTGAAAACTGAGGAAATAGAAATAATGTGTGAACTTAATTTTTTTGAACTTGAATAATGTGTTGATATTGGTTAACTGTAACATGTACCATACTAAGAGGTTAACAGGGGAAACGGGGTGCTGAGTTTATAGAAACTCTGTACTATCTTCACCATTTTTCTGTAAATTTAAAACTTCTGAAAAATAATTTTAAATGTTTTTATGAAACCAGTGAATGCTGGCAGCTGATTCTATTTACAGAGAAAGCAGGGCTGGTTTGTAGGTATGCAGAGTGAATGGGGTCTTTGGGTGTTAGGGATGTGGGTAACACTGGGATTCATCTCAAATTCTACTTGGGAGTCCTAGGCGACAGCTGTTCAACAGATCCGGCTCTGGTTCGGACACAGCGCAGCGAGCCATCCAGAATCACTTCGCCCTCCCTACGGTCCCGCGTACGACACCCTGAAAGATAGAGAAGACCCTTCCTTCGGAGGGCATATAATCCATTCATGAAGACACTTACATAAAACACACACAAAATTCATGACTACAGCATCTGCCTGGGGTTTAAACCTTTAAAGCGTTCTGTATCTTATTCTGTAACAATAATTAATCCGAGTGTGTATCTTTTTTCAGGTGGGGAATATTTCTCCTTTCCAAACATACCTAGACTTGGCAAAATAAAAACGAGTTCCTGCGTAGGCATACTTGAAGCGGCAGAACCCATGCAAAGACATTACCAAGGCAGGCACTGTCAGGTCAGATAAACTGCAGAGGCCACAGTCATCAAAACATGTCTCAGACACTCAGTTTGAACTAGTTTACACGAAAAGCGAGCTGACTGACTCATACATAAAAGGTCCAGAGGTAGAATTTAGCCTTAAATGAAGGTCAATAGCGATGTTCAAACAGAACTACACGAGTTTACATAAATGGTCCAAATTACAAACAAATCAGCTTTATTTCTTCCACATGTTTTCTAGGAGACTATCGGGTTCATTTTTGTACCATAACGCTTAAAAATTAAGAGGGGCATGGCTGAGGTGCTCACTTGTCATTTACTGAAACATAAGGCCAACTAGTTCAAGGTAAAACGTAAAACAAAGGGGATGACACAGGGGTTAGATGGGAGGTAAGGGAAAGAATCTAAAACAATTTTAAAAGCATGCAGAGGAAAAGGAGGTCAGATTGGGAGTCTTGGAAAGCTGTTTCATGGTGTAGCTTCTCTCAACTTCTACCTCTATTTGCTTTTGATTAGATTTCTTGGGTAATTAAATCAAAGTGGGCAGATTTAAGAGACTTGTTTCTGTTCTGGACATCATCCCATTGTTCTGTAAGGTAATGCCACACCCAGTTCTGAAAAACTGAGATGAGGAAACTAGAAAAAAGATCCCCAAAGTAGTAGGCTTTTTTAAGGAAAAATGAAATTCAAGCACCTGGGTTTTTTTTTTCCTTTCACTTGCCAAGTCCATGTGGTTCTAAAGTTAACGTTGTTTAAGTCACAGAGATTAGGAGCGGGAGGAAACAATAGGAAACTGCTTTGAGACCGGCACTGATGGATTGAAAATGCTGTTTGCCACACTGGTAACAAATGGCGTTTGTATTTGCATTATGTTATGTTTTCTCCAATGAACTTGAATCATCTCTTCATGATACAGTATAACAATTTTAAAAGCCAGAAATGACAAGTTTCCAAATTTCAGGCCACGTGTTCAGAGTAGATTTCCATTTCTCAGATTTTCACAGGATTCAGAGGTTGGTCCAGAAGAGCCCAAGGTCAAGCAAACCAATTAACAATTACTTCTCATTAAAAACACACATATTTGGGTTCAGGTTAAATCTTAATCCAGGATCCCAGGATGGGTGATGGGATGAGTGAAGTTATGCAAGGACTTCTCACCTGTGCTGCTTAATGATTTCCTCAGCTCCTCAGCTCATCCCGTACAGGTGACCTTTCCAGTAACATGGTTCAAATCTAAATTCTCGTTCACGGACTTCAGGAAACTTTTTCATGGGATGTGCCATTTTACGTAAGTTGTTTCTACTGAATCGATGAGATTCTCTTCGACAACTAAGATCTCTAAGATACTAGCTATTTTTTCGTATTTACTATTTAAGAAAATAGTTACCTTTTTGGTTTCATTTTATTAATCACACACAGGAACATCAATATGGGAATCATTAGTAGACCTACTGGGCATATTATTTATTTGGGCACAACTTAACCTTAGTTTTTACCTGGAACCACCAACAGTAGAAACTGAGTTTTAGAGCTAGACTTGAGTTTAAACTGTAGCTCTGTTAGCTGTGTGGCCTCAGGCAAGTCGAGTAAAATTTGGATTACCCCTCTCCTCCATCTGCCACGTAAGGATGCTATAGTGGAAGGAGCAGAAATGTCTGTAAACTATCGAAGACTGTATGACACATAGTAGGTGTCATAAAAATGATAGTATTACAACTGCATCCTCATGTTTCATCTGAAAGCAACTCGTCTCTCCATAATGCTTCATAAAAGAATTGTTTTTAAAATGCTGGGGGATGGACACACACACGCGCGCGCACACAGGTATGTATATACATGCTGAGTGGGCCTTGAAATACATAGTACAGACTTCCATTTAGCTAATTAAAGTTAGGTTACCAATGTTACCTACAATTACCAAAAAGTTAGTAGACTGCGGTATTTTTTACCTTTAATTTTATATAAGCGGAGTCACACTCTTCTACCTAAGGTTTTCAGGAAATCAGCTGGGATTTGTCAAGCACCTGCCGAACACTCAGGATCAGGAAGAGTGCAGTGATATGAATTAGTACAGCTGAAAATTACGCATTAGATTCAAACGCTAGTAATACGAATGGACTATCCTTTCCTGTTAGTATTCTTCAATTCGTGTGACAGTGACATAGCGAGGCCCTCGTGAACCGTGTCTCATTAGCAATGTTAGAAGGCTATCAGTAGGTTTTAAACATAATGAGAAAAATGGTTTATTTCCCTTGTTTTATTAACACAATCACTAGAACTTCAATCTGAGTGCTTAATTTTCCCTAACAGTTTAGCTATTTCCAAGAAAAACAACCACGTGAAGACTGGCATTGCAGATAACAAAATATTATTACCTTGTACTGGCTTCTCTTTAGCAGATGGTTTCAGTAAAAACAGAACTCCCGACGTGTCTACCCGGTGGCCACTTCACACCCATCAATACAGCAAAAGTCTTGGTTTTTGCCGCTCGTGATTGTCAAACGAGCAACTGACTTCCGGGGAAGAGCTGCAGCAAGAATCCCGAACCGCAGAACTCCCCAGCGTTACAGCAAACACAGCCCTCAGCACAGATGCAGGTGACTTTCAGCCGCCTCAAACTTTTGTCTTCCAGAACACCTAAAGATTACAAAGCCAACACTTCGACTTTTAAAAAGAGGTTTGTTGTGTGTGTTTTTTTTAATAACTGAAGTCAGGGCAAGAAAAGGAAAACAGTATCTTTATTGTGTGTGGCTCCAACAAACACTCACTGTGTGCACATTCCAGCAGAAAGAGACAAAGATCTTTGTTCAAAATATGTTGAAATAAAATAGGTAAACAAACTGCATTATTGAATACACAAAAGGAATGTTAATATTACTCATTCACAGTCGAGGGTGAAGTAAAACGAAAGTCAAATAATCACAATAATGTTTTGTCAAAATAGCAAATGTAGAATTTAGATGCAGGCAAAGAGCAGCTCCTAAAACTCATGAGGAAGAGGCTACATGTAGGACGGGTGACTTAGGTTCAGCTCTGCTTCTTGGAACCTTCCTCTGAGATCACCCCACAAATTCCCCACCAGGCTCTTTCAGAATACGCCGGCCCAATGTGACCAAACTCCCCATTACTTTTGGGATATCTGGCAACCAAATAAGATGGTTTAAAAAGAACCAATTTCTTGTTGAGACAAGACATGTCTAAATCCATTTCTCCTGGGGAAGGACATAATAAACATTAACATTCTGCATTTTAATTTCCTAAAATGGAATTTAACCAGATAGCTATCACTTGAGATTGCAAGCACGAGATACCATGGGTAATGATATACCTGGCCTATAAAAAGCATTTTTCATTGCTCCACATGGGAACTAAATGAGTATAAGCTCAACAATGCTCTCATTTCACAACATATGCATTTATGACAACTGCTCAGAGAACTTTATAGACTCAAATTATAGGTTCCAATGGGTTTTTGTTTCTGCTTAAGCAGTCACGTAAGGACTAAACATAGTATTTTTTGTCTTTACAAATGTAGAAGTTATTTGGAAACCAAACCAATTCTTAAGAGCACAGCAGGCCAAGAAATTTTGGAGACTGGTGCAACCTATTTTGGCAGCACAAATGTCCCCTCATCTTTTGAGATCCCCAGCCATGTGTACGGCAGGGTGTGCAGCAGCAAATGGTCCTTGGGAACGAACAAAAAACACCCCAGAGACCGGTTCCGGGGCCCAGTCAGCCAGCAGGGGTGGGCCCTACTCGCTCCAGAGGGGTTTTCACGATCTACCAATATTGAGACTGTTTTGAGAATTCAAGTCTACTTCTTAAAACAGAAGTCCTTTTTGATGGATTTGGCTAACACACTGTATCACTTTATTGTTTAGAAAAACCTCTGCAAACTCTCACACAAGCTCTACCTTTCACCTGGCTGTTTATGTAGGCAGCAGAATAATAGCAAACGGACCCAGAAGTTGTTTTCATAATATAAAGTGACATCACATTAGCAGATCAAAAGAAGCCCTGGGTATTGGATGAATTTCATGGATGGTAGAGACAAAGTCTGAAAATCTTTTCCTCTGGCTCTGAGTAAAAACAAGTCCAGATATAAACAGGAAAAGACAACCAATATGAAATAGAAAAACATGCCTCTTGCATTGGTGTTTACACTAAAAAATATTAAAAACACCAGTTTTACTTAAGACTATCATTCTTTAACATTTCTTATAAGCCAGATGTTTTTCATTCAATTTTACAGACTGCCAATACACTTGTGATTGATCCAAGTTATCTTCCGGCTTGGTTTTTTTTAGCTTGAATGTTCCCTTTCCAGCTCCTCAATGCCCCTTTGTTCTTTACTTTCTACCCAGCATGGTCCCATGTAGTCATGCAGCTCACAGCACAGCAATTACACACAAACTCTTACTCAAGCAATCTCTTCCTTGCCTTCAAATAAAGGAGCATCAGCAGTCACGCCAGTTTTGCTACACAACCAAAGATCATTTTTTTCAATAAACTGTCTTGGAGTGCCATCTTATAAGACCTACAAAAACATTTTCTAACAATAAAAGTTTGACTAGACCATATCCCTGATAATAAAAGTCAGCCAGAAATTCTCCAAAGTCACTCCATAGTATCATATCCAAGTGTGCAAAAATGGGTAATATTTTGATGAATTCTGAATCCACTAACTGTTAAATCACAGGATATAAGACCTGGGTTGAACTTTTTCTTAAATAGTTTGTATGGGCAGACACTGGTGTGCCGGGCAGTTTCCTGTCTTGTCAAGTCCCTGGCAAGCGGAAAGCAGGAGAGACTAAGCAGTGCCTTCTGGAGCCACGCTGCTCCCTGCCGCATAGGACAATGGCTCAGAGGCAGACTGGTAATCCTCAGAGGACAGGGAGAAAAACCACCTCAACCTGTGGTGGGCAGCAAACAGTCAGTGGACTGTCTCCTCAGGTGCTTCCACAGGGGAAAAAAGTAAAGGCGAATATGCCAAAGAAATTCCTGAACCAAGAAGAAACAGTAACATAATTCTAAGTAGTAACCTACTCTTCAATGAAACACTCCTCCAAGAAAAAAGAAAAAAAAAAAACCCAACAAACTATAGGGTTTTTATTCTCAAGAGAAAAACAACACAACCACAAACTAGAACCTTGGAGGTAAAAAACAGATGAGAGGGAAACATTCTCTTGTCACCATCCCCCATTTCAAGTGCTTACCGGACAAACAGAAGATCGAATACCGTATCTTTGATCGTTTTGGAGTCTCTTACTTTCATTAAAATGGGAAATTAAAAAAGTGCTGACTAATAAGCAAAAAAGCAGCAAAAATCCCTGGTAAAGCTCTACAGACATAATTACAAGTTTATATTTTACTGAGAAAGATGGTTGAGGGAAAGGAAAACTAAGAAAAAGGATGGCTAGAAACTGGTGCCAAACCAAAGTAAAGGACGAAGTCTTTGGTGCTTTTTCCAGGTTCCTGTGCTGTAGCAGTGTTTCTCAGTATTTTTCCAAAAAAGATCGCTATGAACTCGCCCTATCGCTCCGTCCACGGCTCCCTTTCCCTGTGTCTCTCTGTTCTGAGAAATGAAAGGCAAGCACAGTTCTGCCCAGCACCACAGAGTGGACCAAGGGGTGGCAAGAGCCACCTGCTGCACTAGCTGGGGAGGGAGGAGACAATCACATGGCTCTTTCTAGTTTTAACAAATATAAACGAGGAACAAGATCATTTGGCAGCTGTGTTTTAACTTGTAGGTGTACAACTTACTTCATGAATGAAACCCCTTATGGCAAATAATAAAATTAAGTCAGAATTTAAAAATAATGGTATTTACTTAAAAGAAAAGTAGAAGAAAATCTTCAAAACCAGAGTGCGCTGCTGCGTTAAGGTCTCATGTGCATTTTTACCAAAGGGCAATGTCACTAGGACATATGGATTGCAGCTATTAACAGAGAACTTTGTAATGTAACGGTGCTCGTGGAAACCAGTGAAGACAGGAAACATTGGCAAGGACACAAAACAGGGAGCAGGTGCTTTGGGAGTAAGGCTCTGAGAAAGGACACTGTTCCCAGGCCTGAGGTGGATGCGTGGCTAACCGTCTGGGCTCCAAGGGGGAAGAATACAACTGGCAGGATTTGGGAACAGGACATTGCTGCAGCCTCCGATCAAGTCCCTAGTTTTCAATCCCAAATGGGTATGCTTTCCAGACGTCAACAAGGCCTCCTCAGGAGGATTTGCTCTCCGGCGTGTAGTAGTAACGGTACAGGAAACCTAGGAGAATAGCGCCTATGATGGGGAAAATCCAGTATGTCCAGCAACTAGAAGGTGGGGAGAAAAGCAATAAAGTCACGAACATTCTGTACCAAATGTCCACTATCTTCCAACATACACATTTTAATATTTTTGTGAACAAAGAGTTTTTATTTACTTTGGGAATTTTAACTGCTTCTATCGCACAGTAGTTAGAGAAGAACAAGTATTTAGATTGGAGTGACAATGATAAATGGTAATTTTAAAAAGATTAAAAACAATGTATAGTATGCTAAAAAAAATGTACCAAAAAAAGATACATATACACACCTTCGAATGTGTTTTCACGAAGTTATATAGTGGTTCATTCTGGGTTATGGGATTATGGATAGTTCAGATTTTCTTTGTGCTTTTCCCCATATTCTACAATTAGCATTTTTAAACAGAAAAAAGCCACCATTTTTTATATGTATCTATAATATATATATTAGAAGTGTTAACTTCTAATACAACTATTGGCAACAACTGCCTCAAAAGTATTTTTTAAATTTAATCCTCACAACAACCCTATGAAATAGGTTCTATTATTATTCTCATCTTTAACACAGGAAATACAAGCTTAGCTGGCACCCAAATCACAAAGCAAAGTTAGTCAAGCAGTCAATTCCAAACCCATCCACTTAATCTCTAGTTAAGTGTAAGCACTAATATTAGTACAGACACACGTGTGCACACACAGAACAATGTTGACAGTTCTGATAAAGTGAGATAAATGGCAGTTGGCTTAAAAAGTCCTGTAAGAGATTTTCCTTAGGCCTTTCAGAACAGTCATCATTCTTCTTAAAGTAACTCTACTTCTCTGATAGAGCTTATTAGCGCCGCTAGTTTGAAGGAGTAATTCCATGATCCAAATGACCTGGCTGCCCCTCTACTTAAGACATATGCAGTTTTGGTATGAAAAGGTTTTGAAGCTGACAAACCAGATTCAATAACAAAAATGATTTTCTTTGCCTAAACATGCCTAGCACTTTGCAAATTAATGGCAAAAGCTGCTCTGGACAAGTTTAGAGTATCAGCCAGGTAGCCTTTCTTTTCTTTCTTTTTTTTTTTTTTTAAAGGAAGCTGGCATGTACAATGGCAATATGATACGTGGGAACTATGAAGTAAACTCCCCGTAACTCATGAATTCAGATATCTTGGAGAGTAACCACAAGGCACAAAAGAGCTCAAAAGCAGGATCCTTGAGAAAGCAATGAAGAGAAATTCTTCAGTACAAAAGACCAAGGATGGCTGACCACCAATCCTCATATAATCCTTGGTAATACAATATTTAACTGCCACTGAGACTAGAACCAGAGGAAACGCATTTACACTGCACCAGGGGAGATTCAGGTTCAACAAAAACTTCCTGGCCACAAGACAGAAGTCTTCTTGGAGGTTCATTCAGGTTATTGCACGTAGTTGTGATTCAGTTATTTTTATTGATTTACAGCATTCCACTGTACAAATATACCAGAATGAATTCATCCATTTTATTAATGAATGGTTATCTGAGTTATTTTCCGTATTTTAGGATCTTGAATAATGCTGCTGTGAACGCTCCCGTACATGTGTCCTGGGGTACTTGTGCACACCTTCCCCTTGAGTACATCCCTAGAAATGGAACTGCTGGGTCAAAAGTTATTCATATCGTCAAATTTAATGGATAATGCCAGTTTTCCAAGTGATTGTACCCATTTATATTCCCCTAAGAGGGCCTAAGAACCTTGGTGGTCTACTTCCTCAACAACTCCTCTGATTTCTAAAATTAAAAATTTTTGCCAATCTGGTTAGTGTGAAACATACCCAAAGATTTTAATTTTTACGTCTCTGATGACAAATAAAATTAAACCTTTTTTTTAAATATGCTTATATTTGTGTTTCCTCTTCTATAAGGTGCTTAAGTCATTTTCTCATATTCTACTAAGTTATTTTCTAATAGATTTGCAGGAATTCTTTATGTATCTGCATAATAATTCTTACTCAGTTTGATCTGTAGCAAGTCTATTGCAAGTTTAAGGCTTATACTTTCTAATTCTTTATTAAGCATAAGTTCTTAATATTAAGAAAGCTGAATTTACTGTTTCTTTCAAGTCTGCACTTTTCTAATACTCTGTCTCTCACCTCAAATAAAAAAAGATATGGCACTTTTATGAGGAGAAAAGACACATTTTCTCTTTCTTTCTCTCTCTCTCTGAAATGCTTTAAATAGGACCTCAGAAAGACTAAACAGGCAGCGCTACACAATCTCTATACAGGGTTTTTTTTTACAAGTCAAGGATTCTACAGTCATCTCAAGTAGAAGCACTAAAGGAACAGTACATTTATCCCTTGCAGAGCTGTAGTACTGATATTACTGCAAGAGGTATTTTGTAAGTAACCCTTAAGGGAAAACCCACATTCTTGAGTATGACTGTTAATACATAACATTTTCTTCTATAAAATGTAATAATAGTACCTACCTTATAGAGTGATTGTGAGGATTAAACATTAAGTTTTAGGTGGCAGTTACATAGCTGAGCTGAGCTGCAGAGGCTGGGTTTGACTCAACAGTAACTTGTCTGTCCATGCGTACCAGCCTCTTACTGGGTGGGATTCCAATTCGATTTGAAATACTCAAGGCATGAACTTTTGAGATTAAAACTATAAAAATTAATTTTGCTAATGCTAAGGAACTTCTGAATTTACAGTAGTTTTGGCCAAAACAGAATTAACTGTCAAACTGTACTCTTACGCTACGTTGTACGTGTAGACTTATGGCAGAATCTCTTGTCAGATGTTATGTTGAGCATAATGAAGTGCATTAAGGGGATACTAACCTTTTGCAGGTGCTATTTTTTGAAGGGTCCTGGAGAAGACGCATATTCAAAAATGACAAACAAAAAGAATAAAGATTAACACAGAGTACCTAAATGTTCTTGAATTCTTTATATAAACTCTGTAGCTAATAACAGAACTTCATCTTTCATGCAATTTGAGGTGTACAAATCTATATGCAATGGGGGTACCGGGAATTCTATTTCTGATAATATACTGGTATTCCCTAGTGAAGAACCATTAATGAAAGCACGAAGAAATGACTCAAACATCTTTTAGGTGTAAAAAATAACGCTGATACAAACTATACTGAAATGGACCAATTTGTAGTCACAATGATATGCCTGGTTCAGTAGGGTTTGCCACTGGCAGTAGATAAGATCACATTTTCTGAAAACGTATTTTAAAAATAATGTCTTGACTTGCAATATATAGATTACCTGAAATGACCTGGCTTATTCTCTGAAATCATTTGAAGTATGATTAGAGACCTTAGAGCTCATTTCACAATGGAAAGGGGGAAAATGTAATTAAGGGAAAAAAGTACCAAAAGAGCCTTAAAAACAAAATTTTGGCATAAATAGGTGAATTGGATAGGCTCTGAATTATATCTGAAAAAAACTATTACTAAATATTTAAAGTTCAGTTAAAGTAAATATCAAATGAACTTACTGATTCCATTAATTAAATGTATAGTACCAAATACCTGCTAACCCACTGCCAGAGGGCAATAACCCACTAACACAGGTTACTGCTACCCAAACTGCCATCTCTGCCAATATGTAGAAATTCTCCAGGGTGTGAACACACAATATTAACTGTTGACCACCATTTTCAGGAATATCCCAGAATTTTTAAAAACCCTACATAGTGGCCTAGATACTTGAGAGCAGATCATGAAATGAGTTTTAATTTCATATACCCAAAACACTACCATGCAAATGAATACATGCCCCAAACCTGAAAGAAATTAGCCTATAGGCAAATAACATTTCTAATAAAAATTTTTAGATAAACCATATTACGTACTACATACTACCTGATGATTACTGTCGCCTGGGATATATCCACTAGAATAGCACATACTGGGCTAATTAAAACCTGTACAGGTCAATCTTTGAGAAATAAAACAAATGTTTTACAGATCTGGACAATGGGGGTAGTCATGATGGGTGTGCATCAATTTATAATGTTGCCTTCTTAAATATTCCACTATAGTAGCCAAGAAATAATTGCATTCCATCAAGACAATGTCCATGGCCTTTTATGCTTTATCCACATATATACAATGATTTATAAAACAAAAATGTGAAGTTAGTATTTTTAAATGGGATGATTTGATGACATACATATACATGTGCATATGCATAAAATCTCCCTGGAAACACTGAGAACGTGATAGCTGGGATAAAGGGTGGGAGAAAGACTTTAAACTACATTTTTACCTGACAGCACTATGTAATAAAATATGTATTATGATGTTTAATTTGCATCACATTAAAAGCCATATATACAGCCCTGGCTGGTGTGGCTCAGTGGACTGACTGAGTGCTGGCCTGAGAACTGAAAGGTCATTGATTCAGTATGTGCCTGGGTTGCAGGCCAGGTCTCCAGTAGGGGGCATAGAGAGGCAACCACACATTGATGTTTCCCTCTCCTTCTCTCTCTCCCTTCCCCTCTCTAAAAATAAATAAATAAAATCTTAAATAAAAATAAATAAAAATAAAAGCCACATACACAGTTCATATAAATGGATTCTCTATATTTCAAATCTTTTAGCCTTTTTTATAACCAAAAGCCCTGGACATATGCTAACTAGAATGAGCCTTAGAAAATGTAATGAACAAACCAGAAGAAAGAGGGGAAGAGAGAGATCAGAGAGAACCAAACCATGAAATGCTGAAACTGTAATAGTTTCTAACAAGCAATAAAAAATTAAAATATACATATATTTTAGCTAAATACTTCAACGCCTGTTTTAAGATCAATCCATCCCTAGACTCAAAAAGACCAACTTCCCTAACATTGGAAGAAAGAGAAAGAGGCATATCTTCTCTTTGGGATATTGACAACCAAGTCATTGCCAAACTACAATGACTCTACTGTCAATCAACTATAATGAAGGAGTTATTAAGACACTGTCCTTAGTAGCCAAGTACATCAGCCAAGTTTGGAAAGAAGCTGAACAAGTTATTTTTAAATTTACAAAATTAAAAACAAAAAGGTTCTATTAACACAAAACCTTCCTTCACCTCTACCCTTCCATCCTCTCTACACCACAGTCCTCCAATTCTCATTTCCACTTCAAAGCCCTGTGCTGAATCTAACGGAGGTTTAAGTGAAATTCCTACAGTTTATGATTGACTTTAACTTATCCCTTTGGTTGTTCAGGCATATCCGGCTGGTTATTTCTTGCCCGCATTTACATTTACATGCAAGATTTTTGGTCAAGAGAACAGTGACTGCTCTCAGTATCTGGCATGGAAAGTAGTAACTGCAATACTATATGATTTTAGTTGTAAGAGAGTAGATCAGATACAGAGTTCTTACCAAATAACTAATATGCATATTTCCGTATTCTCCAAAGACTTTGGAATAGACTTCCAAACAACCAAACTGCTTTAAGCCTACTCTGATTTTAGTTCAAAATTAACAGAAATTAACTGTTTAAACATACTAGTTCCTAAAGTTCAAACTTCATTAAGACTTTAGTGCCCTTGTAAAATAAGTAAGCAAATATATTAATATACACATAAATACCAAACCTGAACTTTAGAGGATAAAAGGAAATATTTCATAATATCTGAGTAATCTTTTCATAAAGCTGCTCATAACTAAAATTATGTCTAAGATCTTCAAGCTCAATGCTAAATTAGTTTCCTCACTTGTAAAATGAAAGGCTCAGACCAAATGAACTTGAATTCTAAAATCATATTCAATTAACTCAACACAATTTTCTGACCCAAGGGCATTTTAGCAAAACCTACAAAAGCAGCTTTCTAAAGGTTAAAAGAGAAGGAAACCCCATTCCCCCACATCTAGGAAGGTTGAAGGAGTTCTATTATGTGTTGATTTTTCTCTCTTACATCAGGTATATTAAGGTGTTCTTCTACATACTCTGCCAAGAGGCACTGTGCCCTTAAGTTCTGACCCTCTTTGATACCGTTAAAAGAATAAAGAAATGTCATAATTGACAAATATATGAGTGGGGACTCGGGAGGTCAGTAGGGGTGCTTTCACTATTGAACCCTGTTCATGAGAAAACATAGGACAACACACACACTTAAAAACCAGTGTACTCTGTCACCAGGACATAAACACAGGAAACAATGTGCCAGAATTATGATTGCAATTCATTAAAGTATACAGAAGGGGCATTATAAGTATACCTTCAGCCTAGATAGTTTATATTTAGACTTTCAAGTGTTTAAATAAAATAGAAATATTTTATAAGGAACTTATGTTTTAATTCCTCAATTGGGTGTTTGCTAGTCCAAGAGGATTTTAAGTATTTAAAATTAGAAGTGGATTTTAAGCCACAGGACACCTTCAGCAAACTTAATGAGTATTTGGGTGGCCTGGTAGTTTTTACAGCTTTTTATTTAGAACATGTTGGTATCTATGTGGCCAGTACTTGTGAAAAACAACTTGGGTACTTTTGGCTTCAAATACTACTGGAGAGGATTTCCCCCCCTTAATAAAAGAAACTTTAGCATGAGCTATCACTATATGAATTTTAATAGTAGGTCCATCTTATGACCTAAAAAGTTTAAGTACTGAAACACTTTACAGTCCCAATGATGCCACAGCCATGCGGTCCAGATCTTGAGGACAGCCTTCTCACAAATGCTCCAATGCACTAAAACTTCTCTCTGGCTGAGAATACTGCTTAACAATTACTGTCTTGCAAAGCATGTATCTGTAGAGTCAGCCCAGCAATGGCAAACATACCTCCCTGTAGATAAGCGCAAAATTCAAGGACGAAAAGCATCCTCTCAAATAAATTTATACACAAGAACCCATTGGGCCCCAATATATAAGACATCACTGAAGAAAAAAATTAAAACACTCATAGGATGTTTCCTACTGGGACCTAAGAAATGAAAAACTTGCTACAACATTGGAGGACTGCTTTAAAAATGGATGTTACCTTGTCCTCTGACATCTTGTTTTGCAAAACTATATGGCATTTCTAAATGGAACGTTACAAGAAGACATTAATCCCTGAGATCCCTTAGCAAAGGACATTTTGTTTTTCTTTCAAGAGTGATTTTGCCATTACATTCTATGCTTTATTTCAAAAGATTATGTTACAAAATACAAATGTTAGACAAAAAGAGGGAACAAAGGAACTGACAAAATTCTTTGGTAAACAGCAATCGCCACTCATCTAAAGGGCATCTACCTCCCCATTCCAAACTTTAATAAATTAGGTTGTAAGTATGACAGGACTATTAAAGAATTCTTAAAAGGAAATGGTTAGTACCCAGGACCAACTAACTACATTACATAAACAGTGTATTCTTTTTAGTTTCTCTCCCATAAGAAAAGGTAAACTGAATGTTATGTGTGGGTAATACCTTACATATGTGTAAGAGAAAACTCTATTATAACAAAAGTAAGTAGCATCTGAGAGAAAAATATATCTGCCTTTAAATGCAATGTTTGGATTACTTCTAATATTAAGTAAAATTTAATAGATTTCAAAAGTTAAACTTAAATTAAAAATTAACTTAAAAAATGTTTAAATCTTTATGGAGAAATCGTACCTGGTTTTTAAAAACATCAAATCCTATTACAGCAAATGTCATCTCATTAAAACTTTTGTCTATCATATACTAAATATCTATTTAAAAGAATGAGGAAGGTCTTCATAAACTGATAAGGAACAATCACTACTATCAAATGTTTGAGTAAAAAGAAGCAAGGTGCAGAACAGTATTATGAGATTATTTTTTAAGGAAGGGACAGCTGCTCTGCCTATCTCTCAATTGAACAATCTATCTACCCATCTCTCTGTCTATCAACCTATCCACCTGTTTATATTCATGCATGAACAGGATCTCTTTAGAAAAGTAAACAAGAAAATCGTAGCTGGCCACCTCTGGGTAAGGGGAACTAGGAGAATAAGAGTTGGGGATTGGAGGGAGTCATTTTTATAGTACACTTTGTCTTTGCTTTTTTTTTTTAACCTTGTACACCATATACTACCCATCCAAGGAACATAAATAAAAAATGGTCAATTTATTGGGTCTATTCATTGTAATGAGATTTGACCATTCATTGTAATGAGTGAAGTAGCTGAACTGTCGCCTAGAAAATATCTGTTGAATGAAAGAATGAAATGGTGCCCACTTTTTTGGTCAGGATAGCAACTGTACGTCCCTTATCTCCTAAACCGATGGTAGTGATAAAACAGTAAGTCAGGAAGTAAACGCACACTCGAATGAGAGACTTCATGGACCATAAAGGCGTCTAGGTTACTTGCAGTAGAGTAGGCATGCAGGTAGGCAGACTGGCACAGGAAACACTTAGTCTGTTTCCAAGGTGTTTCCATAACCAAAAGCAGGTCAGGAAAACGTTAAATCAAATATGAATAGAAGGTTGATGGCTCCAGCAAGGAAGAGAGTCATAGAGACAAAAAGGTTTTTTTAACTAGTTAGTTATCTTTGACTGAAGCAGGTAAGAAAAACATCTATTGCCAGATGTTTTCTAAGCTTTTCAGTTTTAGTACTGTAATATTTCAGGGCCTTGAACCTCAGACATTACCAGTCTCAGAAGAAAACAATGGTGACTATTAATTATTTCTCTGTATCATAGCAAAAGCAGTATAAAAGGTAGTTTCAAAAAAATTGGGGAAAGGTTCCTGATTTGTACTCTGAAGTAGCCATGTTTGGGTGGTTGTTGTCATTTGTTGTTGGGGAGCGGGAGTTTCAGGTTGGGAAGAGATATGGAGCTGTGGAGGGAGAAGAGGAGAAATAAAAGAAGGGGAGAAGGAGAAGGAAAATGGTAACTGTACTATAATGTAGACTTTTTAAAAAATCACTAATTCATAGAGGTTCAGAAACCTTTAACCAAAAGAAAGTATTAACAAAATTAATATTACATCCATTTCTTCATGGTGAATATTTAAACCAGGACAGAAAAAATTTTAAAAGAGATCCCTACATCCTAGACACAGAAGTGCCTATTTAAAAATTTCTGTACGAAATAAACCTGAGGGGCCAAGAATTTCTTCCTGGACCTGAAACCAGGTTCAACTACAGCTCTATGACAACCTATGTAGGTGGTCTTGAAAATCTTCCAAAAGGCTTTGCTTGCCTGATGTGTCTGAAGTACAGCAGTGTGACTGGAAACACTCAACTGCCAGACTCGCTGCTGCACGGAGACTGTCCTTCGGGTACAGCATTCGTGAGGAAAACAGATACTTAAAAACCCTGTCTTCAATCACTGCCTAACCCCGGCAGGAGCCAAGCGACATTTGGAGACTTCTAAATTATTACAGAATGTGGTGAGCTGAAAAGGTTTCTTATTCTGTATTTATTACAACAAGTCCAAGGCTCAACAGTTTTAATTTAAGACATCTCTAATTATTTCTTTGGTCTATAGGAAGCAGACAGTGCTTTTCACAGAAGAAAATTAAAATTTCCTAAGTTTTCAAATGAAAGACCATTATATCATTCAGCAAAAAGTCTGGTGCTTGGCTAGCTGGGTGACTTTAAATGCAAATTCCCAAGTCCCACTTCCAGAGATTATGAATCAGTAGTAATGGAAGTACAGGAAACATATATTTCAGAAAACATGCCAAGGGACTCCCATACACATGGCACAAGGAGCAGAATTTGAAAATCACCACTGTCCCACTCCTAGAATGGTCTTAACTACATACTGTATTACCAAGGAAGAAAAGGAGTGACAAAGAGAAATTTGTAGACTTCTCGACATTATAATTTGAAAAATATTTTTCTATTGTTTTAATATGAAGAGTGCTTTTCATGGTTGCTGTCAGAAGTGGACGGTAGCCCCCAGATACAAGATGCATTTCTTGTACAAATGGGACTATCCCTTGAATCAAATGTTGACCTTTGGAGAGCAATGTTTCCTGAACATGTTCAATAAGCAAGACCAGGCTTACTTCAAGTTTTCTCTTAATTACACAATGAGGATTTAAGAATGGGTAGTAACATGTGTTAGGAGAGGAGCACAAAGAAACCAACATTGCTCACAAAGCATTTAAAGAACCATTTCATCCCTCTTCAAAAACAATCCAACAGTTCAAAGTAGAAGAGCGTAGCAAGACAGAAGAGTTAAATTTACACACTCTGGATTGCAGGGCAACAGACAGCAGACACTGTCAAGCAATCTGGAGTTAAAAGAATTCTTGTGTCTAGGCCAACTTTAATTGCTGTGTTAGACATGTTCAGTAATTCCAGCTCAGTAAGGAAAGGGAAGCAAGAAGCTAAAAAGGAGGAAAAGGGGAAGGAGTATCATCATTTCCATGATGTTCTAGGAAGCAACTACACTGCTGTTCCTTTAAATCAGGGGGTAGTATAATAGCTATCTGATGGACAGAGGTCAAGGAAAACTGTGAGGGAATAAAGGAGATGAACCACCCAGCTTACAGGAAGCAAGAAAGTCTCCTATCTTCTTCCTGCTACATTATGCAGTGCACATTAAGGTTTTTAAATGTTTACTCTTGTGTTTGTGCTGTATCACTAAGTAAATGGGAAGGGTGTAGGCCCATTTGAGCCTACGCAATAATAGGATTAAATTTGGGAAATAGGGACAGAAAGGCCTATTCTATTCAATTACTTCAGTCTACAACTCCTTCTAAGACTTCTAAGAGAAAGAAATTGACTTTCCAATTTTTTTCCAATACTAAGGCAATTATTATCACCTGTACTACTTAATGTAAGAATAATAAATACTTTTCTACAACTGAACCCATAAACTAATTTCTTTCAAAACCATACAGGGCATGGCTTTAGAGTTTCAATTTAAAAAGAAATATAAATAGAAACATGAACAAATGTGTCCTACTGTTCAAGACTCAGCTATTCTTTTTTCCTGAGATGGTACTGAGTCCAAATTCCTGAAAAATAGGATTTTTGCTTGGGGGAAAAGTAAACACTTTTCTTGTTAAGATAGTTTTTAAAAAAGCAATTCTATTCGAGTAAATAGAAATATAAACCCTTGAAACACACAAGAGAAACAGATGGCTTCTTACCTTGCTACCACTTTCAGGTTTAAGGTCATTCTGTTAAAAGAGGAAAACAAATAATATTTTAAGACATATCCAAATGAATGCTCACTATGCGCTTGTTTCCAACCTTGGAACATGAGACCACATTCTGACAGAAGTGAATTCCCTGAGAGAAGGCAGGGTCTGCAGAAGGGTATTGCCACCTGTCCCCACCCCATACCCGACTCTGAGCATATCAAGGTCTCTTGTTAGATGATATGGTTTTAAAAGTCCATAGTTACCACCTTTAGAAAGGAGTTAAGTAGAGATGTTATGAAGTGCATTACAAAATTCAATAGAACAAAAAAAAAAAAACCCCAAAATCAGTTTCCTTAGCTTTTCAAAGATATTGCATGTGAAGCTTTACAAACAAGAAGCCGTATCTTATTAGCACAGTAGGGCTAGATAATTTTGGAGAAAATTTAGCCTGACAGCTGAGCTGAAAGAATTTCCATCACTCTGTGGCTGTTCAGGAGCTTTCATGTCCATAAGCACTCCTAGCTTAGCTGGTTCTTACCGGATGCACATCACCAATGTAGTACTGCTTTAGCATTTCTCTGGCATCAGAGGAGTGGCCTACATCTTCAAAGCTTTCACTTGCATCTGCACCAGCTTGTTCCAGCAAAACCTCTTCTCCGCCAGGATGCTACAAGGAAAAGATACTTACTGAACAGAGGGCTCTTTGAAAAGCAAACCAATAAAAGTTACTTTCCTCTCCCCCTCCCTTTTCTCTTCTCACCTTTTAATGTGGGAGTAATGGAACCAACAGACATTGCATGCCACCTGATAGGATGCGATTGGAAGAACGCACGTAACCTCTGTGATATTTTGGCCAAAAATGTGCTATGTGAGTATAATTGTGAAGAAAACCCTAGAACAATCACAAATTGAAAGATAGTCTAGAAAACGACTGACTGTGATCTCCAAAAATATCACAGACACGAAAGCTAAGCAAAGACTAAAGAACCGTTCCAGACCGAAGGCTCTAGAGACAAAACACAACGGGGCACCCGTGCTCCTGGGTCAATCCCTTTTGCCAATATTACCAAGACAGCTACGGAAACCTGAATGGAGCTTTCTAGGCAAAGCATACATGAAATCCTTCATTCTATTCTTGCAACTTTTCTATGAGTCTGAAATGGTTTCTAAAAGTTAAATACATAAATAAGTAGTACCAAAATAACTACCTCTACACCTAGGAAGTAGATTCTATCTATAACTTACAAGCTATATCATCATCCTGGACAAATTAAAAAATAGAAATATCTTTGTTTCCTTATTTGTAAGATGGAGATAATGAATATCTGTCTTAACTACTATTATGTTAAATGAGATAAGGATATGAAATACGTTGTATTCAAGAAGACAGAGAAGTGCAGTTTGTAATAATATGCTACCATCTGCGATTTTAAAAAGCAGATACATATACATGTGCATATGCATAAAATCTCCCTGGAAACACTGATGAGAACGTGGTAGCTGGGATAAAGGGTGGGAGAAAGACTTTAAACTGCATTTTTTGAAATTGTTTTACCAAGTAAAGTATTACCTACTCAAAAACAAATACTTCTGTAGAAGTTACGTTTAGCACAATCCCTGATCTAAAGTAAACACTCAACAAACATTTACTTATAACTAGCAAATACAGAATTTATATTATTTGACATGTCTGAATTTATATTTTTGAATTATCAAGTAATGCTCTGAAGTAGTTCCTTTTTAGAACAACCTTTTAAGCAGGATGAATAGACCATCCCTGTCTTAAAAACGAATTCAACAGAAGCGTACATATATGCAACCTCCCAGTCACAGTCACTGGCTTCTGAGCTCCTAAGGATAAGAATTACTTCTCCTTTGTCTCCTAAAAGGTCTCCAGCCAGGGAGTGGGTCTCCCATCCCCGTATGTAAGCGTGCAGTTCTGAAGCAGGAGTAAGACAGCCACCACTCACGTGCTATTACACCTGAAACTTATCATTAGTTCTGAAATTGTGTCCCAATTTGCTCTACATACCTAAACTACAAAAGTTATTTTTTTCCTTATGACATATCCAACTATTATGTTGCTTTTCAGAGTAAAAGGAGAACAAAATTTCTTAGTAGCTTAAAATATTTCAGGGAATGATTAAGTTTATGGCTTCTTATATAGCTCTTGCTATGAGAAAATATTTTATTTTCATCAATCTCTCACCACTTATAAACAAATAAATACTACAACTAGAAATAAGTATAATTAACATTTTAGTGTATAAAATCCATTGTTTTCCTATTATCCATTCAATCACTTCAAACATTATTCCATAAATTTTATTGGTACTTACTATTTTACACACCAGGCAGTGATTATAATAAAGTGAGAGAAAAGCTGTGTTTTTACAAAAGTGAATTCACACAGTACATACTGTTTTATAATCTACTTTTTTTCACTGAGGCAGGGAGGTCAGAGTGGTCAAAAATCTCTACATTTAGTAGCTCCAAAATATGGTCTTAACACAGATGGTTCAGAACATGCAAAAAAGATTTCCAGGAATCTTTGATTTCTGTTTTAGAATTCTATAAACTTCATTCTGCTTAAAATGAAATGGCATCCCAGCTGAAGGCAGTGCACTAGGCCGAGGCATGTCCTGGGACCAGATAATGCCCAGGCTGAGGGGCAGGAGAAGGCCCTTAGGAAACCCAGAGAGGATGAAGGGGAAAAAAAGCCCAGCTCACCAGGGAGGAGAAGCCGTGGGGCCCTGGCCTAGCTGGCTCTCAGTGCAGATGGGGGTGGGAGCTGCTGCTCTACTCCAACATCAGGCTCTGGGGGTCCTAGCCATCTTTACCATCACCTTTGTGGGAATGACCCACCACTGTGTGTCCATCCTGCTGCAGAGCAACAAGCAGCTCACCCAGAAGAGGTATCGGACAGATAAGTCCTAATTCGAAGCATAATCAGGTAAAATGGAAATTATATTCCCAACCAATCGCTCATGACGTGAAAATACTACTTCAACAACCCAGAGGATAGATTCAAAAATAAATAAATAAAGGGGAAACAGTACCACCTCCTACTGAGTGATCCCCCTATACTCACTGACATAATGAAAGACAAGTAACAAATGTCCTCCCCATGATTCTTATCGGTGAATGGATCAACATGACATTCTCAGGCTATGTCAACCAAATGCATATTTCCACTGACCCTATTTTAAGCCTATGCTACAGCAAGGAATCAAACCTCACATTAACTGCATCCTGGTACTTCTGCTATGTATTTGGACATCAGAGCATTTACTCTCTCTGATTCTGGGCCAAGAGAATGCCAATAACCAATCAGAAACAATGCAGAAGCAACAACTGGAGCAGCCACAGCCATACCTGCAAACAACAAAGCTTTCAAGAAAAAGTTTTAGTTTCAAGAAACACTAAATTATGTCAAAGAGGAGCTCATGGTCAAAGATACTTGATTTGAAAGCACATTCAAGAAAAGAATTACAGAGGTGTCTGTGCTGTGGCACAGTGTGTGCGAGGGGCCACCACTTGTACCACTCAGCTGGCCGCGGGCAGGGAAATACTAAATTTCAGTTAGAAATTAGTGAATGATTTCACTAGTGAAATCAGTTAGTGAGAGCCCATGGACCTTGGGGAAAGAACACCTCACTTAGGCTCTGTGCAGATTAAGAGACTTTGGCCACGATGGAGGCGTAGTAGGTAAACAAGCTTTACCTCTGCGCACAGCTACAGCAAAAATTACATCTAAACTATAATACAAACATCACGCAGATTCACCAGAAAATTGAGCTGTATGGAAGTCCTACAACCAAGGATTTAAAGAAGCCACATTCATCCACATGGGTGCCTTTTCTACAATAGGCCACACTACTAAGACAGGGTGCCAAAGCAGCTCTATCTAATACACAGAAACAAACACAGGGAGGCTGCCAAATTGAGGAGACAAAGAAATATGGCCCAAATGAAAGAACAAAACAAAACTCCAGGAAAAGAACTAAATGAAATGGAGAACTAAATGAAAAAGACCTATCAGATGAAGAGTTCAAAGCACTGGTGATCAGGATGCTCACAGAACTCAATGGGCACTGCAACAGCAAAAAAGGACCCCAGCAGAAATGAAGGCTGCATTAAGTGAAACAATGAAAACTCCACAGGGAACCAAGAGTGGAGGGGATGAAGCCGAGATTCAAATCAATGATTTGGAACATAAGGAAGAAAAAAAGCATTCAATCAGAATAGCAAAAAGAAAAAAGAATTAAAAAAAAAAACAAAAAAACACGAGAACAGAACAAGGAGCCTCTGGGACATTTCCAAATGTACCAACACCCAAATCATAGGGGTGCCAGAAGGAGAAGAGGAAGAGCAAGAAATTGAAAACTTATTTGAAAAAATAATGATAGAAAACTTCCCTAATTTGATGAAGGAAATAGACATACAAGTCCAGGAAGCACAAAGAGTCTCAAACAAGTTGCACCCAAAGAGCACCACACCAAGACACATCATAATTAAAATGCCAAAGATTAAAGATAAAGAGAGAATCTTAAAAGCAGCAAGAGAAAAGCAGTTAGTTACCTACAGGGGAGTTCCCATAAGACTGTCAGCTGATTTCTCAACAGAAACTTTGCAGGCTAGAAGGGACTGGCAGGAAGTATTCAAACGATAAAAAGCAAGGACCTACAACCTAGAATACTCTATCCAGCAAAGCTACCATTTAGAATTAAAGGACAAATAAAGCGCTTCCCAAAGTAAAACTAAAGGAGTTCATCAACACCAAGTCATTATTATATGAAATGTTAAAGGGTCTTATTTAAGAAAAAGAAGATCGAAACTATGAACACTAAAATGGCAACAAATGCACAACTATCAACAACTGAATCTAAAAAACAGACTAAGCAAACAAGCATAATAGAAACAGAATCATAGATATGGAAATCATTTGGAGGGTTATCATTTGGGAAGAGGAAGGGGGGGAGTGGGGGGAAAGGTGCAGGGATTAAGAAGCATAATTGGTAGGTACAAATAGACAGGGGGATGTTAAGAAGAGTATAGGAAAAGAAGTAGCCCAAGAACTTATATGCACGTGACCCATGGATGGACATGAACTAAGGGAAGGAAATGCTGGAGGGAATGGGGGTACCAGCTGGAGGGGGACAAAGGGGGAAAATTGGGACAACTGTAATAGTAAAATCAATAAAATTTATTAAAAAATAAAAATAAATTTAAAAAAGGAATTACAGACCTCTATTTTTTTTGAAGACCAAGCAAGGATTATCTCTGTTGAGAACTTGGAGTAGCCCTTAACCTTGTAATTTTTGTTTGAGCTGCAGCCTCTCAGAATAAAAAGGAGAATGCATGTGTTGGTGGGCATGCAGCAAGGATCCTTCTTATCTGAGCTGGGCTCCCCTTTGTGTTTGAAACTAGAAGAAATGAGGACTGTGTGCTGGGTAACATATAGGGAAAGAGCTATTGTTTTAAAATCTTTTAAAATTGCTTTCTGGTAACTGCAGAAATAAAAGGCAGAGAAAGAAGAAAATTCAAGCTAATGATAATACATAAAACATAAAAACAGCAAAATTCAATTTTTGGAAGAAACATTATGATTATAATTAACTAATTATAATTAGTCAATTATAACTAATTTTCATGTACAACCCAGCCTGAATTCTAACCACAGTAGACTCTTGTTTTCTTGGGATGCAAACCCCCTGTAAAATTTATGTAGCTGGTATTTTTACAACTTCCGCTATAAAGTAGTAATTTTCATTAATGAAAATTTAGAAACTATGGATAAGCAAAACAAATCTCCTTGAATTGTTCTTTTTGAGCCTACAGAATGATATAAGGAACAAATGTATCAAAACTTTATTCAAATAAACTCTTTTCTTTTTCAGAGTGACTACTAAGGGCGAGGACAGATGTTAACACCATCCAGGATTGTTGGGAACCGCCCTGCCTGGTTTCAGAGGCTGTAACCCCGCATGGTTAAGGCTGAGTCAGAGTTGGGACCATAAGCCATGAAGGAGACAAAGTTTATCTCCCCGGCAGAAGTGCCACCTCTGCCCACTTCACCCTGCTTGGCCCTGAGCTTGGCCAGTCAGCCAATGACGGGTAAGAATCCTCAAGGGAGGATCAACCTAACACAGGCTCTGGTCACCAGGGATAAGCTTGCAGGGAAGGACTCAGAGGGCTGTGGAAAAAGGGGGTGATGGACCCTTGCCCCTCGGCTTTGAAATAGCCTGAGTCCTCATTCTGTCTGCAAGAAGTCTCGTAATCTCTTGGCTGCCTTACTTCCCTGTCTGACTTGAGCCTGAAGAGATAACAGAGGGCAGTGCAGTCCTGTGCTAGGAGGGGCAGATTCCCTGGGGAATCAGGCCTAAGGAAAATACGTACATTCCTGTGAAACCTACTTAATCTGTCCCCTCAGCTTAAAAGATAAGGGTCTAGACCTGAGATGAGTCTGGTGCCTAAAATTTTATGGCCCTCTAGCTGATTGGCTGTAGCTCAGAATAAGCCCTCAAGGTTCTCTGTAAATCCTGTATTGTTTAATCCCTACTGGCTGACAATGATTGATGAGCTTTATCTGCATTCCTATGCGAATGAACCTAATAAAAGCCCATGGAGAAAAAGGATCAAGGCCCTTCCCCTTTTAGAGAAGCGACCACCTTTCCTCCCCAAGCAGATCATGTCTTGGTAGTCTTATTCTTCATTGTGGCAGACTGGGGGGCTGCGTTAAAGCCCCCGCGACACAGGATAAATTAGTGAGTGACCCTGAGATACTGCTGGATTCCCAAGTGCCTTCAGGATGACCAAAGATGGGTTAAACAATGAGATGTTCTTGATCTGGAGTTCAGAATATATCAAGTGCACTGAAAAAAAATCAATAGCTCTGTACTATATATGGCCATTCAATTGAACTAAAGACCCAGTTATTCTGGATAAGAGCTCATGTGTCTCTATGAGAAGGGAGAAAGGGTAATGGCTGGCAGATACATAGGTAAGAGTTGCCCAAGAATAACTGTGTCTGGAATAAATGTTCCAGGGAAGTGGCAAAGTGCTATTTCTGTAGCAAGAGGTAGATGTAATTTGCATGTTGAGAACTGTAATAAAAAACAAATGACTCTAAACTCTACAAATTGAACCATCCTGTTTTCTCTTTAAAAGACAAATCAAATGTAAAATCAAACTGGAAAATCAGAGTAAGATCTGTAGATTATGAGTAATTTTTTTAAAAGATCTGTGGATTATATCAGTGGCAATATCCTGGTTGTGATATTGTACTAATTCTGCAAAATGTTACCACTGGAGGAAAATGGATAAAAGGTACAAGGGATCTATTATTTCTTACCACTGCATGTGACTCTACAATTACCTCAATAAATTTTAATTTAAAAAATCAAATGGAATTTCTAAGTACATACCCAAGAGAAATATCTACAGATATATATACTTCTACACGCACACATGATCATAGCGGCATTATTCACTGTGATCCTAAACTCCAACCAACCCAGTGTCTACAAGCAGAGTATGAACAAACTGAGGGGTGATGCGGCATTACTGTTCAATGGGTGTAAGAGACTTTCAGTTTGGGATGATGAAAAGGTCTAGAGACGGATGGTGGTGATGGTTGCACAACAACATGACTGTACTTAATGCCATTAAACTATACACTTAAGATGGTTAAAACAGTAAAATTTATGTTATATATACACAACCATAAAAAACTAAAGCACATTATGCTAAGTGAAAAAAGCAGACAAAAGGACAAATATTGTATGATTCCACTTAAATGAGGTACCTAGAATAGGCAAATTCATAAAGACCCAAAGTAAATTAGCGGTTACCAGGAGACTTGGGAAGAGCAATGAAGGGGGAGTTATTACTCATGGGATTATGAAAAAGTTTCAGAACTAGATAATGGTATTGGTTACAAAACATTGTGAACGTACTTAACACCACTGAATTGTACAGTTCATTTTAATAATAGTTAAAATGGCGAATTTTACATTACATATAATTTACCACAATAATAAAAGAATAAAGCCAGGTTTACATACCTATAATTAATGTAAGCCAAAATTTGCTTTTGTCTGACTTATAGCAAAACAAAACAAATAAGACCAAAGGAATTTGGGGGTTATCCGTCAGTAATCTAGGCTGGTTGCCTACACTACTCAAATCTATTGAACAATCATAAATTACTCTTTATTTCGTTAAAGAAACCTGATGTAAGGCAGTACATATTTCCCATTTTTCTCTATGACCTGCTTTGCTTTTAATGAATATAATTCATTATGATTTTGCAAAAAAGATTCTTCCGACCTGGATAGACTTTGTATTTTAAGACTAATGGACCTTGCCTCAGTTCATATAACATAAGCAATTACACAACATTACAAATTAAAAATGTTCCAAATAAACTACTATAAAGGACACATGGACAAAATCAAGGGGGAGGGTGGAGGTGGGGGAGGAAGGTGGCTTCGGCTGGGGTGGGGCGGAGGGATGGGAAGAAAATGCAGACAACTGTAATTGAATAACAATAAAAAATTAAAAAAAAATCAACTAGATACAAATGAAAAAAAATGTTCAAAATAAACTATATGTAATCAAGATCATAAACTCTCAGAAGAGATGAAATAATGACAGTGACCAATTCGTTTCTATCTTGGTCAAGCAATAATCAAGTGAAATACTTTTTTTTTTTTCAGGTGCTGGCAATGAGCCATCTGGCTATGAGCTTGGGAAGCTGCCTATGGAGTCTGGGTGGGGTACTGACAACTCCTGTATGAGCTTGTTCATTGAGTAGAGAGCTTTTAAATTTTTATTTCTTGATTTTTGGAAACAGAGAGAAAGGGAAGGAAGTTAGGGGGAGTGAGAGAGACAGATGGAGGGCGGAGAGAGAGAGAGACATCAATTAATTTGTTTGTTCCACTTATTTATGCATTCATTGGCTGTTGCTTGTATGTGTCCTAACTGGGGATTGAACCCGTAACCTTGACATATCAGGACAATGCTCTAACCAACTGAACTACCTGGCCAGGGCTCAAGTGAAATACTTTACAGACAAAAAGGAAATTTTGTAATATCCTCTTGTGAAAGATTTTAGTTAGTCCAACTGTCCAAAGAATGTGTGGTATGGATCAGGGGCAGCATTTTGAAATTTTCCTTTTCATTTACTAAGTATTAAGGAAAAGAGGACGGAAAATTTATGTTTTAATAGAGGAAAAAAATAGGACAAATTACTAACAGAAAATATACTTCCAGATTACTAATTCTATAGAAGGGATAGGGGACAGATGGGCAGAAAAGAGAAGGTGAAGAATGACAGGCAGTTCAGAATAAAAATCTTGTTGGGAAAAAAATTACACAAATTTTCTGTGGGTGGAAATGCCATACTGATGTAACAAAAATGTAACGATAGAGATAGATAGGCTAAAGACACTTGACTTGGAAAATGTAATCTAGAAACATGAAGCAAGACTGTGGAAGCTGCAAAATTAGGCCAAGTGATGAAAAGGACCTTTAGCCAGGTTAGCAGAATACCTCATCAAAGTAAGATAAGGAGGTTAAAATTTTGGAGAGGATAAAAACCACTTCCTAAAAAAGTCTGACAGGGCAGAGAGAGATGATAAACCTGGGTGGTGAGCAGGAAGAAATGGTGCAGGTTCATAGGTATCTGGATTATAAAGAGTCTAGTAAAACAGGAGTGTCACCTATGCAAAGTCACCACTGCCCAGGGTCTGAAGGTCCAAATATAACTTAACACCCTTATTCCCACCACATTAGGTCCCACTGCAATAGGTTTCCATAATTCCTTACACACCTTCATGATATTTATTTATCACAATTACAGTTATCTATTTAATGTCTTTCTTCCCCCACTAGACTGTAAGCTCCATAAGAACAGGGACCATGGTTGTCTTATTAATGGCTGTATTCCACAACAGAGCATGGCACCTGAAAACAGTTAACTCTAGGGAGCACTCTTCCCTCTTTCCTTCCCACCTGTCCTCTCTGTCTCTCTGGCATGTGCTCACCCATGCTTACATACCAAAAAACAAATTTGTTGATCAGGGCCTCTCACCAGGACAGTAATGGAGGTTAAATTTCACATATCTTATTCCTAGCCTTCCCTAGGACTGACCACTGGGGACCGCTCAAGGAAAGACAGCACTTTTTCTATAGATCTGTTAATTCCACAAGATAGGTAAAATTGCACTTTCTTTTCATCAGCCTTGGTGAAATCCAGTAAAAATTGTTATTAGTCAAGCTCTGACACTTTCAGGGTTATTCTAGGGCTGCACCAAACAGCCCGCATTCCCAGTCTTTCCGGAGGCAAGTCCACACTCTGCCTTGCATGACAATTACTTGTGCACAGATCTCACCCTCCCTGAAAATTCAAGGCAGCTAATTCACCTTTAAATCTTCACAGCATCTACTACTTAGTAAGCACTCAAAAGATGCTGCAGGGAAATAATTTTATTACTAATAAAAATAACCACTAACTTTTACTGAGCTCTTTGTTTTTAAGGGGTTTTTTTGTTTCCTTTTTAAATTTATTGATTGATTTTAGAGAGAGGGAGGAAAGGAGACAGAAAAACATCAATTTGTTGATTTGTTGTTCCACTTACTGATACATTCATTGGTTGATTGTTGTATGTGCTCTGACTGGGGATCGAACCTGCAACCCTGGTGTATCAGGACAACGCTCCAACTAACTGAGCTACCCAGCCAGGGATATGGAGCTCTTTATACCAAGTACCATGATAAGTCTTTATATGCATTAGTTAAATTAGCTCTCCCAACAACAACCCTGTGAAGTGGGTACTATTATCTTCAGCTTATAGGTGGGTGGGACCTTGACAGAGCTTATTTGCCCAAGGTTACAAAACTATTAAGTGGTAAAGTAGGAAACTGAACCAGACATAAAACCCAAAGCTTGCACCCAGATTTTAGAACTCTTTTTTAATTGACTTTTTTTAGAGAGAGAGAGAGATGAAGGGGGTGAGGAAGGGAAAGAGAGAGGGAGGGAGGGAGGGGAGAGAGAGAGAGAGAAACATCGATTTGTTGTTCCACTTATCCATGCATCCAATGGTTGCCTCCTGCATGTGCCCTGACCAGGGCTTGAACCCTCAACCATGATATATCGGTACAATGCTCAAATTAACTGAGCTACTCGGCCAGGGCTAGAATTTTATTTCATATATACAAGTAACCAAAATTCCCTTCAAAAGGCACTGTTCAGAAAGTGAAAAGACAAAATACAGATTGGAAGAATATATTTACAATACATATACCTGAAAGGACTGTCATCTGGAATACACAAAGGACTTGCACTAAAATACACTTTGAAGTCAATAATAAGAAAACAACCCAATTAAAAAATGGGCCAGACTGAACAGACAACTTACAAAAAGACATACAAAAGGCCAATCAGCACATGAAGATACTTAACATTATTAGTCATCAGCAAAATGCAAGTTAAACCCTAATTATATGCCAGTACACACCCACTGGGAACACTAGAATGGCTAAAAGTAAAATGACAAATACCATGTGCCAATGACGGTGTAGAGAAACTGGAAAACTCGTATTACTGGTGGGAGTGTAAAATGATGTAGACATTTTGGGGAAAGGTCTAGCTGTTGCTTAAATAGTTTTAAAAAAAAAATGACCCAGCAATCTCACACCTAGATATTTACCCAAGAGGAATGAAAACATATATCCAAACAAAAATTCGTACATGAAAGTTCAGAGCAGCTTTATTCATAATAGCCAAAAGAATGGAAACTACTCAAATGTTAATCAATAGGTTAATAGATAAATTTTAGATTATACAATGAAATAAAAAGCAAAAACCAGAAACAAATTGCTGATACATAGAAAAACCATATGTAAGACAGATCTATTAAGCAAAAGATGCCAGACACAAAACAGTGTATGAAGTTTTCTAGTGTAAGAAATCAAATCAGTGGTTGTATGAGGGCAAAGGTCATAGAAATGTTCTATGTATTAATTGGGATAATGATTACACAGGTGAGACTTCTGTCAAAACTCAGTGAACTCTCCATATAAAATCTGTACATTTTAACCCTGGCCGGGTGGCTTGGTTGAAGCATCATCCCGTACACCAAAAGATCACAGGTTCAGTTCCTGGTCAGAGCACATACCTAAGTTGTGGGTTTGATCCCGTCAGGATGCAAATGGAAGGCAACCAGTTGACGTTTGATGTCTCTCTCTCACATCGATGTTTCTCTCTCTCTCTCCCCCTACCCCTTTCTCTATGTACAGTTAAGTAAACAAGCAAGGCACAGACCAGTGTGTACAGTATACTACCTTTTGTGTTAAAAAGCAGTGGGAAGGACTATGTTCACTTTTGCTTATATATACAAAACAAAACTCCAGAAAGATATACAAACAGTAGTCAACTTTAGGTAGAAGGGAAGGCTTTTCACTGTATACTGTATGACTTATTCAAAAATAAAAAAATTAACCCGAGTTCCAGAAAACTGGTAACTGTCCTAATTTCCCTACACTGCAAATCCAATCCTTCCAAATTATGTTTAAAACGTGAAAGAAGTTGGTGGTAAAACAAACCTAACTCCTTAAGTCTTCCCCAACTAATAGAAACCCTATTCTTCCAGACCTGCAGGCCAGAATCTTTAGTGTCATCCCTGACTCTTTTTCTCTCACTCCTTAAATCCAAAGCACCATTAAATCCTATTGGCTCCACCACCACAACACATCCAAAATCTGACACTTCTCACCGCCCTGGACCACGCTACACCATATCTTGCCCAGCCTCCTTACTACACTGGGCTCCTCAATCCTGCCCTTGCGCTCCTTCAGTTTCTTCTCAACAGTGCGGTCTGATGATACTATTGAACCACTAAGTCACCTCATGTCACTCCTTAACTCCACTGTGGTTTCTCTTCTCAGAACAAAAGTCAGAATCTTTTCTAAAACCTGCAAAGTCTGTTTTGCAACTTGATCTGCTATCCCTCGATCATGATGAACTCATCTACTGTAATACAGCCACTATGACCTTCCACACTAGTCCCTAAGCACACCACACATATTCCTACCTCTAGCCTTTGAACTTGCTCCCTCTGCCAAAAATGCTCTTCCTGCAGATATCCACATGGCTAGCTCCCTTAACTTCTGCTGGCCTTTACTCGAGTCATCTTTATCAGGCCATCTCTGGCCAACATACCTAAAATTTCAATACATCATCCCCATACCCTCACCCCACACACACCTACAGTCCTCTTCTCTGCTTTATTCTTCTTCTTAGCAGTTATCACCACTTAACATAGTATATATTTTAGTTTTTTACTCTAATTATTGTCAACTTCCCATAGATTGCAATCTCCATGAGGGCATGTGTTTAATTACCCATCATGGTATCTTCAGCACCTAGAACAGTACCAGGCACATAGCACACACGTAATATGTGAATGAGAATGAATGAATAAGAAAATAGGGCAGAAACTACGGAACAGGTAAGTCAAATGGCTAACTGCAGGTAAAGATCCATAGCTCAAGTTTCAATGGAAGCCTTGGCACACCTGTGATGTCGCTGGCTCCATCAGCATGTAGTAAGCCAGGTTAGCAACCATGACTCCAGATTGAATTAATGTCCCCTAAGAGCACTGAATATTCCCGAGAAATCTGGGGACAATAAAACCGCCAAAGAAAAAACACTTTCACCTACCCATTATGAACTATGCTTTAACATGCTGCAACCCACAACTGAAACTTATTTATGAGGCATACACCAAAGGACACGGCTGAGGCTAGAATTCTGAAGTACCACCATGGAGACAAGAGAAATCTGAATCTGAAGAAATCCATGTAGACAAAATCTACCTAAACCAGACTCTTCCACTAATCAACTGTATGACCAAAATCTCTCTGAACCTGTTTCTTGTAGCCCTGTTAAAAAAAAGGATCACTACCACCCAAGGCACTCTCAACTATTTTACTGAGGACGAAATAACAGAAAAGTACTTTTAAAAACATACAATGTCATACATCATACAAATGCAAGAAGTTACTAAACTTTATGATGCTAACTTATTGGCCACCAGGAAGAGTTAAAAACAATGTCTTTTTTGGGAAATTTTACATTTTAAAAGTTTTTATAGATTTCAGATTCAGGATGTAGAGAATTCTGCCCTAGACTCCAAATTAATAGAAAAAATATTTTTATACTTTTCCATGTATTTGTATACGAGTACTTGCTTCAGAGAAAGAACTAATAGAAGGGACCTTTTTTCTCAATTACAATAAGGTTACATTATACAAATATTTCCAAGGAATTAACCACAAGGCTAATCTATCAATATTACTCAAAATAAAATGGTACAAACCAATACATAATATATAACGAATATTTATAAATAAACATATCAAAGCCTCAAGGATTAGGGGTGGAGAGGATGAGTGCAAATGAACAAGAGGGAACTTCATAGAGCAGCAGAAATGCTCTTAATTGAGGTTGTGATCACCTGAGTGAATACACTGTCAAAATTCATCAAACTGTACGTTCTAGTGAGCACACTTTATTGAATGCAAATTACACCTCAGTAAAGTGAGTTTAAACGAATTTAACGTCTCTCCTGTTTCCTTAAATTGGGAAAAAAAACAAAAACAAAAACCCTCAGTTGTACCATGGCCTCAAGGGGAACTTATGTAATGAAGTCTAATAGAACACCTTAAAGATTTAAAGGATGACAGAACCTAAGTCAACGGTCACAGAAAGATTAACTTATGACCCTCTGGCCTCAAGATGAACCCAAATTAGAAAAAAATAAACGCAGCGTAATGGGGGAGGGGTGAATCCGAGTTTCTGATCAAGAAAATGGGGGGGGGGGGAAGGTTTTACTTCAGAAGGCAGAGTGGAAAGAGCAAAGGTTTGGAGCCCTTCAAAACTAGGTTAGAATGACTCTAGAATGTTAAGCGTGTGATCTTGAGAGTCCTCAGTCTCTCTGAGACTCAGTTATCCTTTCTCTAAAATGGACATCACAGTGCCTTGGTGTTTAGCCTAGCACACAGGAAGCGCCCAATACATAACTGATACACGGTATTATTTAACAGCACCAGAATTTAGTGCTGGCTGGAAATGCAGGCATCTATAACCCCCACCCCAGTTTTCCTCTCAGAGCAAAGCAAAAGTAGCCCCTGGCGTAGGCTGGATCGCCCTGAACCAGACGTCATTTCCCTCCTAACACACACCCCTCGCAGCCTTTCCGGCCCGACCACCCCTCACCCAGCTGCTCCACGGGGCTGCCCACCTCCGGGTCCCCACCTCATTAAGGAAGCGGGTGACATCGTAGACTCGCCCGTGGATCACCAGCCACGTCTCCTTCGAGGTGTTCCGCTGCGCTACCTCCTCCAAACGGAAATAGGTGACGGGGGTCTCCACCCCTTGCCCTTTCCCATCGTTGCTGCTGGCTCCCACAGTCGCCATTAGGCCTGAGATACCTCTTCTACACCGCTTTCCAGCTTTTCGAGGCTAATTTCTTGAGGTAGACCCTGCTCTCAGCCTTCCCCGGCTTCCGTAACCAGGACCCATAAGGCCGTTGGAGGGTTCCCGGCAACAGCCAATCATGCTTCCGAATAGTTCCTGGTTCATTTTCTTTTTACCAATGAGACGAGGGATTCAGTTTCAAGTCCCGCCTACCCCTCCCCAGTTCCTTAGGACGTAGGCCTGGTCCGAGGTCCACCTAACCAATCAGAATCGCCCATCCTCTCCCACCTCGCCAATTAGATGCCGTGATTTTGGAAAGGCGCCTAGTGGAGACGTATTGACAGGTGTCACGCAATTGAGGCTTCCCCTTCATTGGCGTGCAGACCTGCAAAGTCCTGAAAGAAAGGGGCCGAGTCTCCATTTCCCCCTTCCTCTTCCTTTCGCCATGGGTTCCTCCTGAGTCACGATAAGCTCATTTTCCCCACCTTCTGTGCGGCCTGTATTCTAGCCCCAGGTTTACATCTTTTTGCTTTGCATGAGACCTGGCGAATCCCCTCTAAGGGTCAGTTTCCTCACCAGTCAAATGGGCATGAAAACTTCTTCTACCTTGTAGAGCACAGATTTTCAACCAGTGTGCCGCAAGAATTTTAAAAACATGCAAGAGCTGTCTATTTAGTCAGAGGCACTGACCTCTTTTCCCTTAGATTGTCAAATTAAAAAGAAAAAAATGGCAACACAACAATAGCCATCTGGTGTGAATGAATCACAATTATTCCAAAATTGTTTGTCAGGTTGACAAAAAATATAGCTTTTTTTTTTTTTGGTGTGCTGCAGCATTTTAACAATTAGTTTATGTGTGCCATGAGAGGAAAAGGTTGAAAGTCACTGTTATAGAAAATGTGGCCAATTAAATAAGAGAGGGTATCTGCAGAGCTCTTGGCACATAGCAATCAATACATAAATGAAAAGGCTGTGTTAGAAAAGGTGCACTGGCTGGCCTGAAGCCTTGGGACAGGGTTAAGGGGCAGAGTGTGGAGTATCCCAAGTTTCTGCTGCTACTAAGTATCTGATTTTGTTGTATGTCAATTATATCTCAATAAAACTGCAGGGCGGATTGATTTTTAAATGAATTCTTTGGTGATCAGAACATATCTACACTAATTTTGTTTCTACGTGCTCTAAAATAGAGATTGTCTCAACTGTCACGGGCTGGAGGTCCCCAGCATTTTGGAATTCCAAGTTTGTTTAATGTGCAGTATTGTGAGCTAATCATTTTAACTGCTATTACAACAGACACATTGATCGTGGTGAAATATTTTCATCAAATCACTCTCCCAGGCTCTCCACAATCCATCCCCAACTTCTTTGACTATTAGTTTACACCATTCCCTTTTATAAGCCTTGTGCACCAGCCACTGACTCCTAAACCTGCTGGTAATAAACTCACAGCTGTGGTCATACCAGGCCCACCCACTTAAGATACACTCTTCTTCCTTCCCAGGCCTACTCACCTTTCAAGCTCTCCTCAAATTCTTCCTTTTTCACAAACTCTCCCACCACTCTGAGCTCCAGTGGTTCCATTGCCTTATACTACCTAAGCATACTGCTGCTTCAGGAAACGCCCCTGTATCTAAAATCATAACTTTCCACATTTACCTCCCTCATTAGATTGAAACTATAAGAGGAAGCCCAAATGATTCTTAGGATATTCCACAAATTCTAGATTCAAATATCTGCATTCATTTTAGAGATATTTACTGAACATTTACTGGGTCACAGGTGGTGTACTAAGCTCTAGGGATAGAAAGGTGACATAACAAAAAAGCCCTCTGAAATAAACAAAAATATTTACGTATGCAGTATATAAGTTTCAGTGCTAGAGATAGAGATTTGTACCAAATGCAATGAGAAACAGCTCTGAACACATATTCGTTAAGTAACACTTACCCCTGGTGTGTATAAGTCCCCTCAAGAGACTATGTTAAAAGGGCAGATTCCCTACCTTCCAGACATGGAGTCTCTTCTTTAACTTGACTCTTGGCCTGCCTTGTTACTTTCATCAAGAGATTGTAGCATGAGAGGTGCCGTACAAATTACAAAGTCTAGACCTCAAGAGGCCTTGAAGTTTCCATCTCCACCATCTTAGGACATTACCCCAAGACCATGATGCTGCAAAGAAGCCTGGGATTAAGGAGCCAGCCATTTAAATGCTGTCTCAGCTGAGCCCGCCCCTTAATCAACTGTCAGCTGAATGTAAACACATGAGTGAGTAAGGCTAAATCAGCAGAACCACTCAGTCAACCCACAAAATCATGAGAAATACTAAAACATCGTTTTAAGACATGTAAAAAAAAACCCCAAAAAACACTGAAGTGGTTTTTTTTGAAGTTTATTAGATATGCAATGTGATGTATTTATCGCTCATGCAATGTATTAGTAAAATTACACAGCATTTCTTTTTCTACCTCCACCTCTAGGAAACTGAGTCCGATTGTGTTTTTCAATACCCTAAGAGGATAGCCTGGAAGAACCACTCAGCAACAGGAGGAGGAGTTAATATACATGGAATACCACAAAAGTAAAAGCGGGCTTTCTGAGAGAAAAGTAGGTGGGATTCCTCCAGTAGTAGTGATGCCAAACGCTTCCTCAGAGGGACCTGAGCAGGTGACAGGGCCTTGGAGGGGGAGGACTACGTGGTGCATTCAGAGAGATCGGACCCTCGGGTGCCAGAGCTCCCAGCCAGCAGATCGCTCGAGCCCTAGCGTGGAGGCAAAACAATAGATCTTTCAGTGACCAATGTGGGCTGAAAGCTTGAGGGCCCTTCCTGAATGTTTTGTACCATGTAAAACCCCGGGGGAGAGGAGAACAGCCCCATAAATGCCTGAGACTGAATTTGTCACAATCGTGGTCAGTGGAATTAAAGTGTTTTTTAATTGATATTTAAATTTCTGTTGTACAATAGAATGTCAAACAGGTAAGTGGAAAGAATCATACAATGAACTCCTGTATAATTCTAATTTAGATTCACCAAATTAGAATCTAATCACTAAATTAGATTCACCAAATTGTTAATACTTTTCCATATTTGATTTCTTTGATATATGTTTATTGTTGTTGTTAATAATGTTAAATCATTTCAGAATAAGTTGTGGTCCTTATGACCCTTCACCTCGAAATAATTCTGTATCTTCTAAGAATAAAAAAATTCTCTTACATAACCCCAGTATAATTTTTAAATTCGGGGAATTTAACATTTACACAAAACTATTACCTAACATGCTGTCCGTATCATTTTCCAGTTGTTATAATAATGTCCTTTGTGAACTTTTGGTGTGTCTTCGTGATCCAGGATCCAGTCCAGAATCATGCAATGCACTTATTTATGTGTCCTGTGTCCTTAGTCTCCTTTAATAAGGTACATTTCATCAGCCTTTCTTTTTCTTTCATGACATTGACATTTGTGAAAAGTATGGCCTCAACTTGAATTTGATTCAGAAAAGATAATGTGGCCTATAAGTAGTGATTATAAATTCATATTCAAAATTTATAACACGTTAGCCAGAAAGTGTAGCTTGGAATCCTGTCCCTACCACTCACAAACCTGGCAATGTCAGGCAGCTTTCCAAGTGGATACCCACTTGTTCCAACACCACTCGATGAAAACACAATTCCCCATTGAATTGTTTTTATGTCTTTGTTTAAAATTGATTGACCATGTAAGTGTGGGTCTTTTTCCGAACTTTCTCTTCTGTTCCAGTGATTGGTCTATCCTTGTGACAATTTCACACTGTCTCGATTACTGTTGCTTTGTAGTAAAGCTTGAAGTCAGGTGATGGAAATCCTTCAGCTTTGCTCTTACCTTTCAAAATTGTTTCTGCTATTCTAGACCCTTTGTATTTCCACATAAATTTAAAAATCAACTTGTTGAGTGCTCGCTTTGGCAGCATATATACTAAAATTGAAACAATGCAGAGAAGATTAGCACGGCCCCTGCGCAAGGATGACATGCAAATTCGTGAAGCGTTCCGTATTTTGTGCAGCGCCCCCGTGGGCTCCTCACACCCTTTGATTAACTCGGAAGAAACAGTATGAGTCAAGACGCAATGTGTGGCCTCAATAGCAAAATTGTGATTTTTCATTGTAATAAAGAAAAATCCCAGCTTGTTAAACCAAGAGATCAAGGTTACATAACCAGAGATAAATCATGTTGGTAGCATGTCCCCCCTGGTATGTGATGAGGGGGACACTTCGTCTCTATGGTATGCCTCCCCATAACTCATAACCCCTGTTCTCTCATGAGAAAAATATGAGGGACATTCTACAAAACACATGGCCAGTATTCCTCAAGACAGTCATACTCATTTTAAACAAACAAACAAATAAGGCAGCACTGAGAAATTGTCAATTGTCACAGCCTCAAGTAGACTAAGGAGACACAACTACTAAATGCAATGTAACATCCTGGGTTAGATCCAGATAAAGTAACAGTAATGTACCAGTTTGATTTCTTAGTTTTGACAAATGTACGCTAGTATATGTAAGTGTTAACATATGGGAAGCTGAGTGAGAGGTATACAAGAACTCTACTATTTTTGTAATTTTTCTGTAAACCTAAAATTATCCCAAAATAAAAGGTTATTTTTTTAATAATCAGCCTGTTAATTTCTGTAGAATTTATAAAGAATAAATATCTTAACAACCTTAAGTTTTACAGTGCACAAACACCGTATACTCATACTGCTGTATTTATTTGAACCTTTTTGTAATTTGTAGCTTTGCACATAGAGGTCTTCTGCATCTTTGGTGAAATGTATTTCTAAATATTTTATGGTTCTTAATGCTATGACAAGTGGAATTATTTAATTTTCCAGTTGTTTGCTGCTGTAACAGAGAAAACTTTGTACATTGACTTAATATCCTATGACCTTGCTAAATTCACTTATAGCTGTAGTGGGTTTTTTTAGATTTCTTTTTTTAAGTACTGTTTATTGATTATGCTATTATAGTTTTCCCAATTTTTCCCCCTTTATCCCCCCCTTTTTTTTTGTTTTTAGATTTCTTAAGAATAAACTTAAATGTAGCAATCATGTCATCTGCTAATAGAGACAGGTTCACATCCTCCTTTCCAAAGTGCACTTTTTCCCTTGCCCTATTTCTCTGGCTAGGAAGTCTAACACAACATTGCCTTAAAACGGTGAAACGAGCATCCCTGTGTTATTCTCAATCTTTTTTTTAAAAAAAAGATTTTATTTATTTTTAGAGAGAGGGGAAGGGAGGGAGAAAAATATGGAGAGAAACATTGATGTGAGAGAGAAACATCGATTGGTTGCCACTCATACACACCTGACTGGAGACCAAACTCTCAACCCTGGCCTGTGCCTTGATGGTGGAAGGAACCGGTGACCCTCGTTTTGCAGGAAGATGCCCAACCAACCGAGCCACACTAGTCAGGGCTGTTGTTCCCAATCTTAGGAAGAGGAAGAAAGCATTAGTCTTTCATGATTAAATATTATGCTATCTGTAGATTTCTCAGTAAATGCTCTTTATCAGTTAGAGGACAGAATTTCCTTATATTCTTAGTTTCCTGAGCTACTTTTTTTTAATTACAAAAGGATACTAAATCCTGTTAAAATTTTTTTCTGCATCTGTTGAAGTGATCATATGATTTTTCTTTTTTATTCTGTTAATATGGTGAATTACTTTGAATGGTTTTCAAACATTTAACCAACTTGTGCATTCCTGAATAAACCCCACTTGGTTATGATATTGGTCTTTTTTATTTATTGTTGGATTCAATTTTGTTCTACTTCTTAAGGATCTTTGCATCTATATTCATTAGAATAATTATTTGTAACTTTTTCTTCTTGAATATCTTTAATAGTTTTTTTCAAGATCTTTGATAAATATTTACTGAGTAACTATAGCTAAGTACACCGTCAACATGAGTATTAAGCAAAACTCATGAAAATGCCTGCCCCAGAGTGTCCTCATTCTGGGTAATAACTCCAAAATGCTGGCTATTTTGGAGTTATTATTGCTAGGTGCTACTAATGAGACCCAGCTCTTAGGAAACTTACTACGAGGCAGATGGCACTTACCACCAGAGACATTTTTAACATTAACATTTTACTTTTGCTTTTTTTACATATTAGAAAATCCTCTCTCTGCTGCTTACCAGGTGTGTGCTCTGAAATTTATCTCAGGTAACAGCTGGATCAGTGTGTGAGATGCTGCTCCAGGGGAGTTGTTATTTACCTTGCAAGTTCATTTTACTGCTTTTATGTAAACAGTAAAATTAGAACAGGAAACTGGCAAGGAAAACACCGTGCATGCTCCTTGCGAATAGAGCCAAGGATTTTGCAGATATCAAACACACCTCCTGTATTCGTTCTCACATTCTTTTTTTTGAGGTGAAGGGTACCCTTTCCCATTCCCAGGAGTGGAATACAATGAGGTGGGCCTCAAATCTTGCCCTTTTTGCCCTTTTCAAAGTATTATGTCCCCTGGCAACCTATTCTCTTCCCCTGCCAAAGGGAAGACAAACTCTTACAGCCATCACAGTCCAGCACTCTCCTTCCTTCCCAGGGCTGGGCCTGGCCATCCAGTGTCAGTGAGGCTTCATAAGTTAGTGCCAAGTTAGGGACCCATATCCTCCAGGGTCCAGCCTCAGGGAGGGTTTGGCTGCAAGCATCCTAGGGCCAGCCAGACATCTCTGGCCTGTTGGGTGGACTCTTCTGGAGCTTCCTTCAGGATATCCTGTTGAGTTTAATGCCAGTGGAGCCCAATACCCACCAGCCTGGTTCAGTTGCTAGGAGAGAGGGAGACTATAGCTGTGCAAACAGCCATCAACAAGTACACTTTCTACCCTGGGTTGGTTTTCCTGGTTCAGAACACCCACTTTTCTTCCAGTGTTTTCATTCACATGTTTCAAAATATATATGTGTATATATATTGTATGTATGAGGTCTGTCCAGGAAAAGTCCAATCATTGTTAATATAAGGAGAATGGTTTGGGCGACATCGATGTAACCTGGCAGCCAAGGCGAGTGGACTGGAATGTGCATGTGTGGACAATGACAACTTCACAGTCAGTGGGGGTGGTAGACACCATTGAGTGAGCATGTGTACTGTGTGGCCGTCACATTCAAAATGACTGAGTGAGTACAGCAACAAATCTGCATCAAGTTTTGCTTTAAGCTTGAACATTCCTCCACGGAAACTATTCAGATGATTCAGAAGCTGGTGGTTGGCAGCGTCATCACAAACAACGTGCCTGCTCAGGCATCATGTCTTGAGCAGAGTTTCTTGGAGAAACATCAAATCACCCAGGTGACTCAGCTCCCTTACAGCCCAGATTTGGCATCCTGTGACTTCTGGCTTTTCCCCAAACTAAAATAACCGTTGACCCTGTGTGGTATAGCTCAGTGGGTTGAGAGCATGGGCTGGGAACCAAAGGGTCGCCGGTTCGATTCCCAGTCAGGACACATGCTTGGGTTGTTGCGGGCGAGGTCCCCAGTAGGGGACACATGACAGGCAACCACACATGGATGTTTTTCTCTCTTTCTCCCTCCCTTGCCTTCTCTCTAAAAGTAAATAAATAAAATCTTTTTTAAAAGAACTGAGGAAAATAAATGTCATTCTATTTATTCAAAGCTGAAAAACAAATAAAATAAATACAACAAAAACATGAGTAATAAAAGACTAAACAGAAAAGCTGAACTTCATCAAAATGTATAACTTTTGTGCTGCAAACAATACTATTAAAGACTGAAATGACAATCCATGGGATGAGAGGGAATATTTCCAAATCACATACAAGCCTACCTTAGAGATAGTGCAGGTTCAGATCCAGACCACCGCAGTAAAGCTGAGTACTGAAATAGAATTGTAATCCTTTTGCTGGTGGAGGGTCTTGCCTTCCATTCATACAGAAGCACAACTCCTGTGAAGCACAATAAAGTAAAGCACAGTAAAAGGTGGCATGCCGGTATCTGAGAAGGGACTTGTATCCAGAATGTATAAAGAAACCTTAGAGCACCAAAAAAACAACCCAATTTAAAAAATGCATGAGGGATTTAAGTAGACATTTCACCAAAAAAGCTGTACAACGGGCAAATAAGCTTATGAAAATATTCTCAACATCACTAGCCGTCAGGGAAATGCAACTCAAAACTATAATGAGATTCCACTTTCCCACCCACTAGGATGGCCACAGTTAAAAAGACAGACAATGACAAGTGTTGGTGAGTATTCAGAGAAACTGGTACCCTCATACATTGCTAGTGTGAGTGTAAAATAGAGCATCTACTGTACAAAACATTCCAGCAGTTCTTCACAAAGTTAAACACAGAGTTAACATATGACTTGGCAATTACACTGCTAGGTATACACCCAAGAAAAATGAAAACATATGTCCACACAAAAACTTGGTCACCAGTGTTCATATCAGCAATATTCATAATAGCCAAAAAGTGAGAACAACTCAGATGTCCCTTAGCTGGTGAATGAATGGAGTGTGGTGTGTCCTTATAATGAAATACTATTCTGGAGAAAAATAACATACTAAACATGGGTGTACTCTGAAAACATCATGCTCAGTGAAAGAAGCCTGTCATGACAGACCACATACTGTATGAGTTCATCTATGTGAAATTTCCAGAAAGACACACCTATAGAGAGAGTAGATGTAGTGGTTGCCCAGGGCTTGAGAGCTTTGGGGGAATGGTTTGGAGGTTCCTTTGAAGGGAGAGTAAAATATTCTAACATTAAATTGCAACGGTGGCTGCACAACCCTAGGACAATATTAAAATACTGAATTGTACACTTTTGATAGGTGAATCGTATACTACGTGAGTTATATCTCAACAAAGCTGTTGAAGAAAAAGCAGACAAAACTGAGACATGGTGTTAGAAGTCTGGACTAGTGGTTAGGGGGAGGGCATGCAGAGCGGGAAAAAGAGGAATTAAAAAACATGAAAGGCTGCAGTACATCCCAGTTGTGGAGCCAAGAAAAGAATGCACGTGAGAGACATTAAAATGTTGAAGGTTTTTAGAGTGTAAGGAGTATTGTGGGGAGGAGGTTTGATAACGATAATCTAGGACAGAGACTGGGTAATATCACTATTTTTACTACAATCTACTGGGCAAAAGGCTACTTAGAAAAAGCGAAATAAACCAGTCAGAAAGAGAATTACCTTATGATTTCACTTACTGGTATATGTGGAAACTAATGAACAAAATAAACTAACAAAGACAGACTCATCCATACAGAGAACAGACTGACAGCTGTCAGAGGGGAGGGGGGTTGGGAGGTTGGGTGACAAAGGTAAAGGGATTAAGCAAAATAAAAATGTATTACAGAATTGTACCCCTGAAACCCATATAATTTTTATTAACCAATGTCACCCCAATAAATTCAATTAAAAAAACTCACAGGCAGATCACAGTATGGTGATTACCAGGGACTAAGAGGGCTAGGGAGGTACAAGAGGGTAAAGGGGGTCAATGGTGATGGAAGAAGATTTGACTTTGGGTGGTGAACACACAATACAATATACAGATGATGCATTATAGAATTGTACACCTGAAATCTGTATAATTTTATTAACCAATGTCACCCCAATTAAAATGGAATTTTAATGGAATTGTATTAATGGAAATTAAATAAAAGGAAAAAATAAAAATCATAATTGTTTCCATAAACACAATTTCCTTTAGACAGAATACTCCAATTGTCTTTGTTCAATGGCCTTTATCTAGTCTGTTGAGGATGCATAGAAAGCACAGAAAGCAGCCTCTGTGATTAGATTAACCTCTAATCCATTTTAAAAATAAGCTGTAGTGGATATAATTTACTTGCACTAATGTACTTTTTATTAAACATGATTTAAGTAGAACCTTTCTCAGGGGTGTGGCTGGAGGAGTAAACAATGGCTATGGATTAAGTGATAAGTTAATAAATTAAGATAACAGGTAGTAGAGGGGACAATTTTTAAATTTAATTTTTTAAGTCTTTAATTCATTGACATTGTTCAAAACTAAAAAAAAAAACAAAACATTAAACAGCCCAACAAAAAGTCTCTTGCCAACCTCTTCCACCCACGTTCCATCTCCTTTCACTCACCTACCCCAAATAACCACTTAATAATTTTTTGTGTGTACCTTTCTTAAGTTTGTCTATGTAAATATAAATATTTATGCTTAGTTTTACTCACTTTTGATACGAAAGGTAGCAAACGATGCTCAGTTCTGCATCTTAGCTTTTTAACTTAATGATATCTTAGGAATGTTTAGATAGTAAGACATAGAGAGCCCCCTCATATGCTTTATTTTATAGCTGCAACTATAGTTTTTTTATAGTTTACTATTCAGTGGGCATGAACATACCATAATTTCACTAGTCTCAATCTTTTAGGGTTCCGAACAGTGCTATCATTAATAACCTTCATCTTACCTCACACGTATGCACAAGAGGAAGTAGGATTTCTAGGTCAAAAGCATAGACATTTGTATGTTAGCAACTGTACCGATTTATATTCTCACTGGTGATGTGTGTGAATGCCTGTTTCCTCATAGACCCGTGCGTTATCAAAGTTTTTGAATTATACCAATCTGAAAGTTGCAAACATTGTATCACGCTGTAGTCTTGATTTGCATTTCTCTTCTTCTATATGAGGTCGAACATTGATTCTATAGTTAAGAATAATAAAAGAATTATCAACCTTCTATCTAGATCAACTCCTGAAAAATAACCCTAATAGCCAAGAATTTCTTTTGAGTTGAGAGGGCTTTATTTCTGCATGCCAAGCATGAGCCTACCTTAAGGGATAGTCCCTCTGCCTGGAACGGTCTCCCACCCCAACTTTACATTCAGATTTTATCATATTTATCTTACATTAACTGTCACTCCCTTGGTGAGACCTAGGTGAGCCACCCACCCTATGTAGCTACCCAGTGTCTCTGACACATCGTTCTGTTTTCTTTCTCTCCGTAGAACTCATGGCTACCTGATTCTCTTCTGGTTTATGTGTTGAGTGACCTGTATGCAACACTATTGTATCCCCAGTATCTGACACGGTGCTTGGCACACAGTAGGTGTTTAATAACTACCTGTTGAATAGATAAATTCCCAACTTCTAGAATGAGATAAAAGGGGTTAAGTTTCTAAACATTTTCTAAATAGGGTTTTGTTTTTTTTTGGAAATGGAGTATGGGAAAGGAATTTGGCCTTGTCCTTGGGCTGAGAATGCCTACAGGCAACCCCTAACATCGAAACTTTATTCTTAAAGCCTTTTAACTTCGTGCTAACTTCGAGCAGTGGACGTGAGACCCACCCTCGGTTAAGTTCAGGTTAGGTTTGGGACCCTGGGATATTTTCTTTCATCCATAATCACTGGATCAAGGCCTATAAATCAAATAGTTAAGACACAAAACACAAACAAGGTCATAATTTGTTTCTTCCTGCCCTCTGTTTTTCTTGGCAAGGAAAAACTCAAGCTTTTCCTGACTGGGGATGGTTAATGACATGGGGGGTTGGGTGGGGGGTGATTCATTAAAAGTGGCCTGAGTAACTGGCCTTTTATTTCTTCTCATTCTTTCCCCTTATTGTCCCAACTCATGTAAGGAAACACATTGAATAAAATAATTCTCCTGAGGATAAAGAACCTCCCCTTGACTCTTTGTTCACTTGTAGCTACATATTCCCAGAATCAAAACCTTGGAGCTTGGAGGCCAGTGTGGCTCAGGGTGATGTGATGGGCATTTCTGATAGAGAAGGAAGGCCAACAACCCTGGTTTATGGAAGTCCCTTCTTTTACCCCCTTTTCTTACCAAAGCTGTCTATTTTGTTAGGAAATTCTTCCTGCCCCCAGGGACCCTGGTGGGAGTTGAGCATGGCTGTGGGCGAGTCTGACAACCTCAGCTCCCCGTTTCTAAAATGGGTGTTATAATACCAGTATGTTCTTCTTAAATGTGGGGCATTCATGTCAACTATTCCTAAGGGCTGGACAAAGAAAAGGAAGTGGTAACAATAAAAAAAAATATTCAATTTAATAGTACACGTGGATCACAATATTAAGAGAAACAGCAGAATATACTATTTTGTGAATAGTATAGATGTGAAACCTTCATCTTTCACACTATACACTGCTATTTTGTTTGAAATATTTTGATATTTTTTAAAGAAATAAAATTAAAAACATGTCTAGAAAAAGGCTGCACAATAATAGGCCAAAACACTAAGGGCTATCTCAGGGTGAGGGCTGAGAGATGATTTTCATTTCTATCTTTATACTTTTGTGTACTTTGTAGTTCTTTTTGCAGATTATGTATTAGTTTTGTAATTACAAAGAAACAATAGTAAAATGGTATTTTATTTTAAGTAGGTTTATGTGCCCCAACCTTCCGTACCTTTCTGTGGAAGTGGAACAATTTGTTTTCCAAGAGGTGGGCGTAGGAGGACACGAGTGGCCCAGGAGAGGTGGGGGGACAGACGTGACTCTGATCCGGGTCAGGGCGAGGCTGTGGAAAACTACCGGTTGATGCCACGCCCTCAGCAGGGTTCTGGGGAAGGCCGCTGTTAAATCACCCCGCCATTGTTTTTGTTCCCCCTCCACGTGAGATAGTCCCAGTGCCTCTCAACTGCCGTTGCAGGTGTAGCTTCCTCGCCTTTCGTCATTTTTGTTACCTCCCTTTGAGCCTACTGCCAGTGCACTCCACCATCTCTGCGGATCCCAGGTGACCTGCTCTTCCCACAGGGGACCCAGCCAGGAAGGGGAGAGTGAGAGGATAGATCTGTGGGGCCCCCGTGTTGTAAGTTGGTGGGGTTTGTGGACTTTGGAGAAGGGGCTCAATAGATAGCGCGCCTCCTCAGGCTCTGAGTCAGTGGTGGCTCTGGGTTGTCAGGAGATGGAGGATCTTCTCATACGGACACAGGTTGTCAAATGTGGCTGAGTGTGCGTGCCCAGTAGTCTTCCTTACACCTGAATTAAACAGACTTTCCCACCAGTCCCGGCAGCAGTGGCACAGGACTCAGGGTGGCCTCCCCGTGTGGAGGGAGAGGACTTATGCTCCCTCCCAGGGTCTGGTTCCTAAGAGTCGGGAAAGAGGAAGACACTGGGCAACTCACACCCAGTCTCCTAACGCTCTCCCTTCCCTAAGTGCCAAAGATGAAGGCACGAAGAAGAGACTGGAGCCTTAACGTTAATTGAGGACCTGCTACAGGAAGGAAATACGTGGAGTGGGAAGAAAGCACTTTCCTCTCCAAAAGTTCTTACTACTTCTTGAATTACAGAACACCTTAGGAATATAAAGCAAGCTATAAGCCACCACCTCAGAAAAGTGCACGTAAGTGCTGTACTTCAGCATTAATGGTTTGTATCTGCCTGCCTTTCCCTTTCTTCTGGTCTCAGCACCCCGATCTTCCTCGGAGAAACTGTTCCTAGGCCAGTCTATGTGAAGCTAGTGGGGCTGCCAATCAATATGCTCCGCCTCCCTTTGCTTGCAGGTGGGCTGTGTGATTCAATCTGTCCAATCAGAGAAGCTCATTTCCCTGGCCCCATTGTTTCAGAAATGGGACCTGGATTTAAGGCAGCCAATCAGGGAAAGAGAACTAAGCGGGTGAGACTGCTTCTGAACTTGAAGAATAGGAAACCAGAGAAAAGTAAAGCTGGCGGTTCTTCACAGCAGTTTTGTCTGCCAAGTGGAAAGAGTCTAAAGAATAGGGCCCGACAAAGCAGAATGATGCCCTGGGGATACTGTTGAACCTTTGAATATAGTCAATGAAATCTAGACTTGTTACATGAGCCGCTAAATTTGCCGTTTTTTTTCCTCAAGCTAGTGTAAGGTAGGTTTCTGTCCCTTGCAACCTATGCGCACACACAGAAGTTGGCCTCCACCTTCAAGGGTGCTCAGACCATGAAGCCCAAACCTTCCCTGGACGTCCAGAAGCCCTTCTGTTAGTGGTGCCCACTATAAATTTGAAAATTGATCAAAATTGGAGATTCAGATAGAACTGGCCACCGCATTTGGGGCAGAAAGACTTGCTTCTTCACGTGGGTGCCATCTCTGCTTGCCAGCAACTTGGAAACCATACTGAAAGCACAGGCTGGAGGGCACGTAACTTGAGAGAAAACAAGTAACATGGGTGTGTTAAAATGCAGGAAATGCTAGGAGAGAGCGACTAGTCCTCTTTTTCTTTATATACCATGAATGAGAGTTGGAGGTGGAAAGGAGAAAGAGAATCCTGCCCAAACCAAAGAGAATGTGTCTGCACAAGTTGGCCTGCGAAGGCACCAACCTGATCTGCGGTGGTAAAGAAAAAGCAAAAAAGCTATAGGATGGTAACAGCTAACATTGTAATCATTTACTCCAGGCTAGATGTTACACTGAACCCTTTACATACATTATAACAATTTTAGGTACTATTGTGATTCCCATTTTACAGAGGGTAAAACTGAGACTGAGAGAGATTAGGAACTTGGTGAGACCGTCCTACAACTCACAGAGCCAGGATTCCACAAGCAGGGCAGTCTTATTCCTGCAATTCCTAACCACCATGTCTGCCCACTCTGTCCAAAGAGCTGGATTGGAATCTAGCTTGTTACCTGCTGATTGAATGACCTAGAGCAAATCAGCCTCTCTGAGCTTGTTGCCTCACCTGGAAAATTCAGGTGTTATACCAGATAACTTAAAAACAAACAAACTCTTTCAACTCAAAAATTCCCTCCCCCCAAAACAGTTTCCAAAACTTAACCCCTAACTCACCAAACTAGGGTTTGTATTCCTGCTCTGAGCTTTTCTGCTCAAGACCATGTAGATTGGCTTTCCCATGGATTTAGGATCAAAGGGCTCCTTTCGGCTCTGTGTTCCTTTGAAATGGATTCAAAGGCATGGTTTTCAAAGTGCAGGGGGGACTGGAAGGCCTTCATCCTTGCTGAGTGAATCAGTATCCCGGAGCACAGGTGACAAGTCCTGACCCATCCCGCCACTGTCTGATAAGCCCAAAGGTCACAGCTCTAAATGACCCCACTTTTCCTTCTTCCTGGCCCTTTTGTGGGTTTTCTGATAAGGTGCCCTAAGTCATCTGTGACACTGTTTTTTCTCTCTGCAAACAATCCCCAGGGCATGCACTCCGCCTGTGAGCTCCCCAGCTGCTTCCAGCTCTCCTTCTGCTCACAGCCCTTTAATTGCTGCATTCCAACAAATTAGCCATGTGACAGAAGATTATTTTTAACTTCAATAGAACAGCTCCTTCTCTTTTAATATATCATGCTTGGCCCACATTCCCTCGGTGAAAAGGGCACCATCGGCTACTTCTGAGAACTTTTAATTACTCTAATTGTTTGCAAAACTCTTAGAAGCTTGGGGGGGAAAAAAAAACGCATGTCTTTCCCCTTTCCCAGTTTTCCCATTTGCTATTTAATAGAAGCTGAGATAGAGCCCAACCTAGAGACTTACCAGCTTTAATGGGTCTCCCCAAGTCCCCTCTAGCCTTCTCTCACCTGTTCTCAACAGGATGGGTTTCTACAGTGCAAATCCACTGGCAGGATGGAGAGGAAAAGTTCCAGAGTGACAGAGACTCCCACCCCAAACCCGTGCAGAGCTCAGAAGGTGGCAGAATGGGAATGGCCGGTGCCCCAGGAAGACTGAGCGCTTAGCACCTCTTAGGTCTGAGAACCCTCCAAGAAAGTCCTGATGACTGAGCTTGACACTGAATCTGAGCCTTTCACCTTCTAGTAAATCACACACAACAAGGCGCATCTCAGTGACGCCAGGTGGATCAGAGGCCCTTCTCCAATTTTTCTGAATTTCCTAAACCCCAGACATTTCTCTAATCTCAAGAGGCCAAGTGGGAAGTGTGGCCAGAAATGATCGTGATTGTATCACCCTCACCTCCTAGAAAGACACAGAGATGCATTTAAGTTTGAGTCTCCCCAAATTGAGAAACGTACAATTTCTTATACCTGAGTTTTGCAAGGTGATACAGGTTATAACAGTATATGGATCCTTCCAGCTATTTTGGATGCTATATGCAGTTTGACACACAGTGAATTATAAAAGGATAGCTGTATGTGTGTGTGGGGGGGGCAGTGAGTGGATGTGCTTGTGTGTTGGGAAGGGGGAGGAAAGCGTACTCCAGGCAGTGGGAGCAGCACGTATGCAAGCTGTCATATGGGGAAAAGCATGATGTGTTTGAAGAATTTTTAAAAGGCCAGCATGACTGGAATCTACAGATAATAACACATTATGTCCTCCCAGTACAGTTCTTCCAAGTTTTTAAAATTGAGGTATAATTTACATAAAATAAAATGGCTACATTTTAATGTATAGGTCACATTTCGACAATTGCAAACATCCACCCCCCGAATCAGGATATAAACTTTTCCGGCTCTTCAGAAAGTTCCATAGTTTCCCTTTCCAGTCAATGCCCCCCCCGCCCCCCCGCCCCACTGGCCTCAGGCAGCGCTGCTCTAATTTCTGTAACTACAGACTCATTTATTCTTGATTTACCAGCACATGAATGGAATGACACAGTGTGAACTTTTTTGTGTGTACTTCTTTCTTTCTATGTTATGTTTTCGAGACTCACCTGTGTTGTTCCAACTTGCATGGGGTTTTCCTGTTGGATATGGGGAAATAAGGTGAGGTTAATACATTCGGGCCTAACCAGGACAATTTCATTCATGATACATTTCCCTAGAATAGGCTTAAGGTAACTGCCATCGACTGTGGTAATGCTATTTAAACACCGCAAGGTGCTTTGGGTGAAAGAGAAGTTGGCAAAAAATACCCCATACCTCACCCTTGGACCCAGCCATCCTGCACTTAAGAGTTTCTCTTACAGACAGATATACTCACACGTGTGGCATGTTTGTACAAGAATAAAAATGGCAAGATTATTTTTCAAAGCCAAGGATTAGAAACAAACTAATACCCATTAGTAGGGATCTGATTAAATAAACTATAATGAGTCTAGACAATGGGACACTATAGTCTTGAAAAAAAAATGAGGAGGTTTCTCATGTACTGAAATGAGGTGATCCCCAAAGTGAAGAAAGCCAGACACAGAACAGTGTGTTCGTTCACTCACTCAAAGATCTGTGTGGGGCAACCGCGGTGTGCCGGGCACCCCTCTCCACACTGAGGCAACAGCATGGCACAAAATAAAATCCCTTCCCTTGTAGAGCTCCCGTCCTAATGGAAGAAGCGAGAGAAAAAACAAACAAAGGGAAAATATACTTGTGTGGTGTGTTATCATACGTAAAAGAACAAAAAGGAGTAAGGTAGTGTAAATGTGTTCTTTGAAATATGCACAAAATATCTATCTCGGAGCAGATACACCAGCAACTGGTGGCGTTGGGGAAGGGGACAGGGAAGGAGGGGCATGGATAGAAGAACAAATGTTACTTCATGCTCTTTGTATCTTCTGAACTTTTAAATTATTGAAATGTGCTACCTAATCCAGAATTAATGGATATAATTACATTTTTTTTTTAAGTTGGAAGAAGTATTTGGCAGTATTTTCAAGCACCTGGGCCCTGGAGCAGTGGGAAGCACCCAACCATTTTTTAATCAGGGCAGGAGGAAAGGGCCAGCTCCCAGCTGCCACTCAGGGCAGTGGTGAACCGAAGTCACAGCGGCACTCGGGCAGGATAAAAGAGGCACAGAGAAAACAGAAGGAAATAAAATCAATCTTGAGTGACATATGTTTCGCGGGTATTTATAAAAGACTTAAGCAGCTCCTTCCTAAATTTGAATTAATGTCAAGAGAAAAATCATTTCAGGAAGTGCAAGTTCCTCTCTTCAAACTTTTTGGGACCGTCCCATTCTGGTGTGAATCACACAGAGCCAAGTTCATTCACAGGGAACATCTGTGTGTTTGGAGGTGGAGGGAAGGGGAGCATAATAAAGAGGCCATCTGACACTGAACTTGGACACCTCTTGTCTTTTTTCCCCAGCTTCCCCTGGGTTGTCCATTTGTTTGGTAGTAGGGGAAGGAAGGTCCATAAAACATTTCTGGTTTATTATTTGGGTTTATTCATAGAACATGTGAAAGTGACAATATGGAAAAGGAGCCTGACTGGAATCTGTGCTCTTTGTGAATGTTTGTATTCCAGAAGCTTCCCAGAGTTGTTGGATGATTGTCCTATGATTATGAGAAGTCCCCTTATGGTCACTAGTCAACCAAAATGGGGGGAGGGGAAGTTTGGCTTTAAATAACAAGTTTATAATTATTTATCTTATCTCACAATAAATTACCCCTTTTTAAATACTACCATCATTTTGTTCTATCTTTATTAACTTTTAATTACTGGTTAATATAGGAATACATTCTTCCCTTTAAGAACATTAGTGTTGCTTGCAAATAAAGTTTTGCTTCCCTTTCATCATTACCCACAATGCTAATTTAATTGGGCTGGAGAATGGCTGGCAATAAATTACATTATTATGGTGATTCTAATATGCCACAGACTGTGAGAACCACTTGTCTAACTGATACAGGACCCCAATATTTTTAGAAACTTACTACCTAGAAATGATGGGAAATATGTATTTTTTTAATACAAAAAATCATTTTCTTTTTGTAAGTGAAGGGTGAGAGTTGTCTTTTGAGATAGATTGCATTTCAGCAAAACTCTTCAGTGAACTGTGCAAATAAAAAGTCAGTATGGAATCTTAGAATGGAAGTTGAAGACAGTAAGACCCTAAACTTACCATGTAAAAGTTGTCTTTGGCCTGGGCGTGTTCCGCTTCTGTAGATTATTAAGATGTGGCCTGAGACTAGGGACTGAGAGAAAACTGATTGAAGAAGTTTCTTGCTGAGAGAGATAGAAAGAGAGAGAGAGAGAGAGAGAGCAAGAGCACGCGCGCTATAAAAGACCCCTGTGGCCCTGGCTGGTGTGGCTCAGTTGTTTGGAGCATCGTCTTGTAACTGAGGGGTCGCAGGTTCAATTCCCAGTCAGGGCATATACGTAGGTTGTGGTTTGATCCCAGTCTGGGCGCCTGCAGTCCCAGGCCCAGGCACATACATACAGGAAAGCAACCAGTTGATGTTTCTCTCTCGCATCAGTGTTTCTCTCTCTTCCTCCTTCTCTCTCTGTCCTCAGGTGAGGATAAATAAATAAATAAATAAAAGACCCTGTGGAAGGGCCAGGCTCACGCACTCGAGGACTGCCCAGTCCAACACAGTAGCACCAGCTACATGTGATTATTTAATTTTAAATGTAAGTGAATTGAAATCAAATTTAAAAGTCCCTCCCCCAGTCACAATAGCCACATTTCAAGTGCTCAAAGCCACATGTTACAAGTGGCTCCCATGCTGGGTGCAAATACAGAACATACCCATCATTAAAGAAAGTCCTGTGTATGAGACAGTGTACTCTAGAAATTATCTATTTGCAAGTTTTTAACTTTCTTTCTTGAAATGTAATTACTTACTTCATTACCAAGCCTTCGACAAAGTCTCAAAAGAATAAGAGCAGCCCACATTTATTGATCACTTAGGTGTTGGTCAGTTTTCTTGGTTGCAGCCAACAGGTTCCTCTCTCACTAACTTAAGCACAAAGGGATTCAGTGGAGGGTTTGGGTAGCTCACAGAATCCTTAGGAAACTTAAGAAATAGGCTCGAGGTTAAACATGCAGGAATGAAATTACACTTCTAAAATTACGCTCTGGAACTGGTTGACAAGCAAGCTGCAGTCTCTGCCACCATCCAGAAACTTCAGGACTGCTAAGCTGCCACCGCAGCTGCTGGCTCCAGAATCATGTTGCCTTTGCCATAATCAGCACCAGCAAAATGGATGTTTCACACCTGCTTCTCCCGCCACATAACTCATGGTTCTAAAGTCTGACACAGTGGAATCTAAATCACAAACACAACCGCAGCTGCAAGGGAGTTTGAGAAATGTAGTGTTTAGTTTTCCAGCCTCTGCGGTCCAGGAAGCGAGCTAGAAAAGGGATTGGAATGGATTTGGAAAGAACCATCTAAAGAATCTGCCACTACCTACCGTATGCCAAGTTCCGTCAACATGCCTGAGCTCCTATTTCATTCGTACAAGAATTCAGTCAGAAAGGCCTCTAATGGCCCCCATTTGACAGATGAGGATGCTACAGGAAGTGGTGGGGCACACAAACTGGTCTTGGTTGTGCTTTGTGAAATTAAGTGAGGGCCTTCTGCCCACTCTTGGAGAGAGGTAAAGTGAAGCAGGGAAGGGACAGCAGCCTGGAGAGGCCAGGATGGAAGACGACAACCCCCGAGAATAAAGCAGCAGTCCCAAGGTGACAAAGGACAGCCAAATGAATTTGAGAACTCAGGGGTGGTGCTGCTGTATGAATTCATGCCAGGTCCCAGGGTCCCTGCCCTCTCCACAAATCCATGCTGCCCCCACGGGAGGAACCAGGACTTACACGCACACTTCAAAGAGGTGAGAGCACCTCCCTCGTTAGGTTCTGACAAGCCCAGTTGCCGTTCTGTGGCAGGGCACAGAGTGGAAAAGTAAAGAACTCAGCAGGATCAGCTTCCAGAAGGAGGTGAGTTTTCAGTTGGTTTTTAGAGGAGAGGAGAGGAGAAGTGTTGGCTCAGGTACAGCTCTCAGAAGGCAGAGGGTTTCAGTTGAAAGGTCTCACATGCCCTCACGCCAAGATTCATTAGTTGGAGGGGCAGCCACTGTAGCATATCAAAGCGATGTCCTTGACTGAGGATAAAAGAGGTGAGTCAGTATTTGAGAGAAAACAATAAATAAGCTGGTTGGGAAGGGAATTGATTGCAGGATAAAATCATGTAAAAACCTTCCCATGGTTATAGTTACATTAAAATACCAGTACAGCATGTATTGAAATTCAGTTTGGAGCAGAGTGGAAATTGTGGGGAGTAGGTCCTAGAAATTTTCTAAACAACACTCCGGGCTGAGTCTCCTGATTTGCCCGTCATGAGGTCTGCTCCTGCTTCGGCTCCCGTTCCCTGCGTTGCAGCCCAAGGGCTTGGTCTGGGTCTGGGACCCCTTTGCCTCATCATTATCTCCCAGAAACATTCTTATAGGATCAAAAGATAAGCATGTCAGGAAGAAGAACAAACCTCAGAGAAATTCAGAATAACCTAAGAAAGGGGCATCGACATTCCTGAAATGTGGTTGTAGACATGATTCTGATTTTGTTTATACTTTATCAAACAATATCATCAACTAACATGTTTAACAAGTCTTCCCATCTGCCAGGGTCAATGCTAAGAAACTTAATAATGCATTAAATCATGTAACCCTCACAGCAATTACCTTTACTAAAGGCTATCCCCATTTTACAGATGAGGAAGCCGAGGACTCGAGGTCCCACAGCTAAGAACTGGACTCCACAGCCCAGGGATGTAACCGTCCTGCCACGCTGCTTTCATTTCTCTTTCCTTATCTGTGTTTCCCTATTATTTTTCACATGTTATGTTTGCTTATTTGGTGGCCCCTCACTCCTCCAAAACCTAGAAGTTGGGTTTTTTTAATTTTTATTTTGAGAGTACGTTTATTAAAGCTAGGGACCATGAAACAAAGCAAGGGCTTAAAATAGAAGAGGCAAGATCACAGTGAAAGGACTGCGCTGAGGTGGGGCTGCCTTGGCCCTTTAGAAAGAAAGTCACAGAGGCAGAAGGAGTGAGCCAGCTGGGGTGTGTGGACTCAGGAAACAAGTTACAGAGGCAAAAGGAGGGCCCTTGGAGACAGGTTCAGGGTGGTGAGCCCAGGACCAGCTGCCCCTGCCAGCTGCTCCCCTGGTTGCAAGTCTCCTGGGAACCTTTAGAGCTTGGGAGAAAGCAAGCCAAGATACACGCCTGAGGAAAGAAGTGGGGGGAGGGAAGCAAGGTGTGGGTGTACTCGAGGGAGAGCACGCCAGAAGCTTCTTAAAGCGTGATGACCAAGTCTACCTCATCTTTTGACACTCTTACCCCCAACACCTGGCAAAGACTAGCACACAGTGAGTGCTTAACACGTGTGAGCTGGACGGAGCTTTGTGACACAGCGATCATTCATTCGCTTCATACGCTTATCCCCGCTACGTTGCAGCATTCAACTGCTTCCAGGGAACACGCAGATGAAGTGAGTCCTCTCATCTCATATAGTGCCAGGGTCAAGAGTGAGGGTCTTGGAGCCAGCCACAGGTTTGGATCCTGTTTCAGCCACGTATTAGCTGTGTAGCCCTGTGCCAATGTTGAAAGAAAATTATAATACATTTTGCAATTTGCAAAGGGTTATCTATAAAAAAAGAACCGCTGTTGGGGCATGAAGTCAAAGCTGGAAAAGTTTATGATTCAGATGCTTAAATACATAAAGTATTAAATTGCTTAAATATATATTTGAGAAATGTGGTGGGTGGGAGAGTTCTCAGAGGAGCCCAGGGTCTCACTAGAGTAGCCAGCAAGCAGCCTGCTGACCCTCTCAGGCCCCTCCTGTTGAGAAAGACCAAGCAGCAAATACAGGGACTTGTGGTTAAATGTTAACTTGTGTTTATTTCTCTACAACTGCCTGCTGTTTAATTTGGCCAACCTAGTACAGATTCTTTCGTAAGCCTGTGTGTAATTTCTAAACACCAGACCTACGACCTTTACACACACACTAAACATTTATAGAGTGGGAGAGTTCTCCTTTTTTCTCCCTCAGCAAATTGAATAAATACCAACATCCTCCTCTCCCCTCCAAAAGAGGGTTCTTTGATCTACACTGAAGATAAACTGGTAATAATTCATCCTGATCAGCCAAGGGCTGTAAAGCAGATTCTTTGATAAGCCAATTAATATCAGAGGGCACTGGGGCTTGTTTCTTCCTGATGCTGACTTAGATTCTTAAAGCCATAGAATTTTAGAGCTGAAGAGAGACCTTTTAAGATTGTCTCATCAAACGGTATGATTTTAATGAATAAGAAAACTCTGAGCTCCAGAAAAGGAAAATGCAGTTTAGACTCGTACAGATGTTAATAAAGATCTGTAGAGAAAATATTTTGTCAACAACAATACCTACAGCACCTTAAAGCGAGGTATTGCTTTTTGTTTCCTTTATGGTCTGGTGATCCAAGTACAGTATCTGGGCCTGAAATTAAGAATCTGTAAACACTAAGCCTCAGTGTTGGGCTGACGTCAGAAATATTTGAGAATCACTGCTGCCCCCTGCTGGAACTTTAAAGTCTTACAGGCTCTCAAGGTTCTGTGGAATTTTTTTAAGTCAAAAAAAGTTATAAAAGTAATATTTCCTTAGGTTAAAAAGTTTAAACAGCATAAAATGGAATAAAGGGAAAAGCAAAAATTTCCCTTCTTCAATTATACTTCCCAGGGGTAACTGTTGTTAATTTTCTTCCCTTTCTTTCTTTCTTCCTTTCTTTTATACTTCATTACTTTCTCATTCTATTATTTCAAATTCCTTCCTTCTACTCTTTTAATATTCACTCTGTTCTCTTGCTAACTTGAGTCGAGTGGTTTTCTCATTTGTTTTCAAAATTTCTTCCTCAAAACTACATTTAAGCCTACAAAATGTGTTCCTAATGACTTTTTGCTTCATCCCACAAATTTTGATATGTAATATAAATGTATTATCATTCTGGCCTTAAATTATGCATTTTCACTGTGGTTTCCTTTTCAATTAATTCACAAAATTATTGAGGAGAACATTGTGGTTTTTAAATGTGATTGCATATTATTTATTATTTTATTAGTACTTGCATTATTTATTTATTTATTTTGCTTTTCTTATTAGTTTTTAGGTTCTCAACAAATTTCACTATAGCCTGAGGATGAATGTGGTCTGTTATGTATTTTTTTTAATTTGTAGGTTCTATCACTTACTATGCTGTTATTTTTGAAAATAATCCGTTACATGAAATTTGTTCATTTTATTTTTTATTTCTATATCCTTACCTTTTTTTTAAACAACTATGTAACCAATTAGTATCTTCTAGAGATGTGTTAAAATCCCCTCATCTGATTATAGGTTTGTCCTTTTTCCTTACATAAGTTAATGTTTGTCTTCTAAATTTCAAGGCTATTTTTTAGGTACATACAAGTCCATCAGTACTATATATTCCTCTTATTATAAGTTCTTTCCTTAGCCATAAAATGTTTCTGCCACAAATTGTATTTTGTATGGAATTGATACTGCTTTTCTTAGGATAATTATTGTTATCGTTTGTATGAGACAAATTTTACCAGCCCTTTTGTTTCAGCCCATCCGGGTGGCTTTATTTTACGTGTATCTTCTGTAAGAAGACTATGCCTAGATTTAAAAAATTCAATTTAATTGTACAATCTCTTATTTTTATAGTGAGTTTATTCCATTTTCAATGTTTTGGATTATTCATCAATTTAAAATTATTTTTACTCTTTTAGTTTTGATTTCCTGTTCACTTTCATTTGTTTTTGTTTCTTTGCTTCCTCGTTTCCTGCATCCCATTGAACTAGAAAAGCTTTCTGCATTTTCCCCACTACGGCTAAGAAACTACTGACAATGTTTTCATTTTTTGAATGCTTACCTTGAGTTTTTAACATACACAGTAGACCATATATTTTTCCAAGCATTCCCAAATGCCCAGTAACTTTATTTTTGTTCTGAAAAACAGTAGCAAATAAGCCTTTAGCACACTTTAATTTTTTAGAAAAGTAAAAAATTGTAGCATTCTGCCACAATGTTTTCACTTACGTATATATTCTGTATATACATATATATTTGTGCACATGACATATTTTATATACAAATAGGACAATGCTATACACAGTTTTGTAACTTGCTTTTCTTCTTTTTCTTTGTTTTATTGCTTTTGAATAGGTAGAAAATCCGAAAACTTCCTATATTTTTAAAGAAAGGTCTTGAACATCTTTTCAAAGCAGTAAATACTGACCAACTGTGTTCCTTTTCATGTGGCAGAATAATATTCCAATGGAGTAATTTATTACATTCCATCATAAATTATTTATTCAGTCCTCCTTTGATGGACCAAAACGTAAATCTCTGTAAGAGTAGGGATTTTATTATTTTGTTGTTGTTACTCACTGCTGTCTCCGGGTGATGAGAAAAGAGGCATTTTTCGTTTTATTGTGCTTCACAGATGTTGTTGCGGGGGTTTTTTTACAAAATGAAAGCAAGACCCCCAGACAGAAGAAAGATTACAAATCACTTTTTTGGGATGCTGGCTGTATACTGTGGTCTGGAACCAAACCTGCAATGTCTCTGGGGTATCCCTGTAATAATAAAATAAGTTTAAAGCATGAATGGACATTTTCCTAGTCTCAAATATTTCTGAGTTTCAAAAATGCTGCCCTGAGTATTTTTGTGCCTTTACTTTTGGGCATAGGACAAAGTCTAGAAAGAGGTGTAGGTGCAAAGGCGTGTGAATTTTAAGTTTTGATAAATACTGCCAAAGTACTTTTGAGGAAGAATGGATTCAGATGTTTAGCAATTCTTCCATTCCCATACCTGCCTGGGCATCAAAACCGGAATCTCCCAAACAGTTCATTTAAAATAGCTCCTTTCTGCACATCTCTTCTTTGTTCTAGTTCAGTGCGGGAGGGAGGAAGGTGGCTCTGTACTCCACGCCCACCCCTGTGATTCTGATGTACACACATGACTGAGAATAGCCAGCCGCATAATCTACCCATTTCCTGCTACACTGTAGCAGATGGAAACATGCTCGCATATCCTAATCTTAATGTAGTTACTCATCTGTTATTCACCAGATGCTTATCAAATGCCTACAGTGTATACAAGACCCTATGCTCTCTTTCTCCCAGAGGCAAGACTGTACAGAAGGAGTGGTTATGGATTTCACCACTCCCATGGGTGGTGGTGCTGGGGGCGAGTGGGTGAGTTTGTTGGTGTGAGTGTGTTGGCGGGTGGCTGGGGCTTGGGGAGGGAGCAGTGTGTGGGTGAAACTCAGGAATCCTGCAGCACTACAGTGGCAGGAATTTTACAAAGACCCAGCCCTGTCCTCCGTGACACGTCTGTGTGTGTAACAAACAAGAAGTCAGCACAATTCTAGGTCTTAGGCAACTGCTGCGGGGGGTCACCACAAGCTAACACGTGGGGCACAGCACAGTCCTTTCCCTCTGGGCCCTTCTAACCCAGATAAAACATAATATAAACAAAACACACATGGGAAATGCGCCATGGACAGCCAACAGATCACAGTCATAAAAAGAGATGACAGATTCCACTGTCATTCACAACCCACCCAAATGTCATGTCCTCTGGCAGTTCCTGCCCCCAAAGCAGGTGGTGTTTCCATGTATTCCATAGCACTTGAAACATAACAACAGAAAAAATTAAAAAATACACACGCATAAAATCTATTACTGCTGCTCCCTGAGGCTTATCAAGTCTGAGCTTCTAGCTGCTTTACTGACCCCATTTTATTCTCTCAGCTGAGCAGGGAACTCAGAGAAGTTAAATAACTGGATAAAGCCCACACAGTGTCGTAGAGTGGTCTTCATAATTTCTGCTTGCACATTCCATCAAAATAATTTTGAAAACTGTATACCCCTAGAAACAGACACATACTTAAGGCCACATAATTTATAACAAAGGAAGTACTACAGAGAGTAGAAAAAGATTTTTTTAACAAATAGTGTTGGGATAGCTGGATACCCATATGGAAAAAAAAATGAAATTGGACTCTGCTTCACTCCATACACAAACCAGATCCAGATGGAAAAAGAGACAAATGCAAAAGGCAAACATCTACAAATTTTCAGAAGATAATACATGAAACTATCTTCAAGACTTATGAATAGGAAAGGATTTATTAAACAAGTCACAAACAGTTCTCGTAATAAAGGAAAACAATGACAGATTCAATTAAACCAAACTTACATACTTTGGTTCATAAGTATACTCCACTAAGATAAACCACAGAGTGAGAAAAGATATTTGCAACAAACACAGCTATACGCTCCTCAGATTGTTGCAATATTAGGCTAAGGCGGCCGTGTTAAATGGTACAAGTACTTTGGAAAACAGTTTGGCATTCTTTTGTTTGTATGTTGCATTACATAAGAAAAAGAAAAAGAAACCACCGCCTAATAATATGCATCTCCTTGCACATCTTAAAGTTGACCTCCAAAAGTTTTCATCTTATACTAGGCCCTCCTTCTCTGCGGGGTTATGTTCCAAGACCTCCACTGGACGCCTGAAATTGCGAATAGTACCAAACCCTATTCATACTATGTTTTTTTCCTGTATACGTCCCTACCTATGATAAAGTTTAATCTATAATTTAGACACAGTAAAAGATTAAAACACTAATAAAAATAGAACAATTACAACAATATACTGTAATAAAAGTAATATGAATGTGGTTGTTCTCTCTCAAAATCTCTTCTTGCATTTTACTCACCTCTCACTTAAAGAAAGCACTTCACAGACGCTCTTTTGCATGTCTGAGTTGCCAGCTTGACCATTCTTGCACTCTGGGGCCATTACTAAGTAAAATAAGGGCTCTTGAACACAAGCAGTGTGACACTGTGACAGGGGGTCTGATAAATGAGATGGCTAGCAAACGACTAACAGGTGGGTAGTGTATCCAGTGTGGACGCGCTGGACGAAGGGATGATTCACGTGGGGGGTGAGATGGAGCAGGATGGCACAAGACCCCATCACACTACTCAGAATGGCGCACAATTTAAAACACGAACTATTTCTGTCATTTTCCGTTTAATATTTTTGGTCTGCAGTTGACTGTGGGTAATTGAAACCAAGGAAAGCAAAACTGTGGGTAAGGGGAGACTACTGGTTTTTTGCTTTTTACTTAAACAAGAATGCTCATAGCAGCCTTCTTTGTAATTGCCCAAACTGGAAACAGCTGAAATCTCTCTTCATTATTTTTGAATTCTTGTTTCTTCATTCTGTTCTGGTTGAATGTTTCTTTCTTCCTTCTGCTCCAAACCATTGATTTGAGTCCTGGTTTCTTCCCATCACTGCTGGTTCCCTGTACATTTTTCTTTATTTCACATAATGCAACCTTCATTGCTGCCTGGGTCTTTTTTATGCTGTTGAAGTACCCAGTGAGTTCCTGGAGCATTACCAGTGTTTTGAACTGTATGATAGGTTGGCTATCTCTTTGTTGCTCAGTTGCATTTTTTCTGGAGCTTTGATCTGTTCTTTCATTTGGGCCTTTTTTTTTTTTTTTTGTCTTGGCGTGCCTGTTACGTAGTAAGGGGTGGAGCCTTAGGTGTTCACCAGTGCAGGGCAACCATGTGGCTGTGTTGTGATGCAGTCTGTGGGGGAGGGATCATAGAAGGAACAAGGCTGCTTGCTCTGCTCTCTGCTGGTTTTCAGTCACTCCCCCCACTACCCACAATCAAATTGGGCCCTTCTGGTGCTGACTCCCCAGGTGGGTGGGTTTGTGTACATTCTAGGGCCCTGTCTCTCCAACGAACTCTGTGAGGCTGGGAGTTTCTCCCACTGCTGCCTCAACCCCCACAGGTATTTTCAGTCAGAGGTTTGAAGCTTTATACCCAGGCACTGGAGCCCTGGGTTGTGAGGTCTGTCTCTCTCCCCAGTTGTTCCTCCTGGTTTTTCTGCACATGAATGTGGGGCCACCCAATCTGCCAGTCGCTGCCTTGTGATGAGTCCTCTCCACCCTGCTTGCCTGCCTCTGCCCCTCCTACCGGTCTGGATGAATGTTTCTTCTTTAACTCCTTGGTTGTCGGACTTCCATATGGTTTGATTTTCTGTCAGTTCTGGTTGTTTTTTGTTTTTAAATTTGTTGTTGTCCTTGTTTTGGTTGTGCGAGGAGACAGTGTGTCTACCAACACCTCCATCTTGGCCGAAAGTCCAGACTCAGACATCTAATCATTCTGATATCTTGGGCAAGTCACTTAACCTCTTGGAACCTCATGCCACTCACCTGTAAAACTGGCAAAATAAATGCAGCTTTTTGTGAAGATTAACTAAAATATCAGGTGTAAAACACCCTAGCATAGTGAGTGATAACCAGCAAATGCTCACAATTTATTATTATTACTTCTATAAGTTTGTTGTAACATTACATATTTCTTTCCTTTTTCTCTTATTATATCTTGAGCATTAACTAATCTTTGTGTATACAATTATTTGTTTATTTTTATAGGGGAATACTTTTTATCACAGAATAAAATTCCTTACTATGAACACACCATGACTTACTTAACATTTTTACTACCAGATTTCAGTTCTAATTTTCTATACTTTATAAGTAATGCTATGATAAAAATCCTTATACTTCAATCTTGGTGCTCATTTATGATTATTTCCATAGGACAAATTTCTAAAATATGGAATCTTTATGGCTCTTGCTGTTTGTTTTGTTTCTGAGTTGTTCTCTGGCTGAAAATCCTGTTTCACAGCACTCTCCATGATACTGCATATTATTATTTTTAAAACCTTGTTAATTTAATTGACATATGTCAGACATCATTTACAGGCCTAATCTCATTTCATCTTCACTACAAGCCTATAAAGTGTCCATTTGACAGTCTGCTCCTCTTTAGCAGATGGGAAAAACAAGGCTCTGAGAGGTTAAGTTGTTTTTTAAAAAAAAATTACAGTTGACATTTAATATTATTTTTATTAGTTTCATGTGTACAGCATAATGGTTGGACAATTATATAATTTACAAAATGATCCCTCAAACCAGTAAGTTGTTGGACCAGGATAATAGGCCTGTTGTTGGTCCTTAACATGCTGACTGTGGCTTTTCCCTGTGCCACACTGCCTCCTGCTGGTGCCCAAGGAGAAGGCATGAAACACTGAAGTTCCTCAAAACAGATTCGTTAGATAAGAGTTGGGTATTTGTCCTGAGTAAGGAAGAAAGTGATGCTGGGACAACCACATGATGATGGGACTTTGAAAAATGGGGAGGAAACTTATCAAGCTTTACACTTAATATGTATATACTTTATGTAAGTTATACCTTAAGTTTAAAAAAATGAAAATTAGGAGAGTTTTGACTCACACCCAATGCCCTCACTTCCATACAAGACCCACTCCAGGCCTACCCAGTCCTCTGGAAATGCCCTAACTCACTCCCCTGCCTGTGAAAGATATAGACAATGACGCACCCAAAGAAGGAGTGGGGAGTGGACTCTCCGAGATCGGTGTGGCCAACCCATCACATAAATGCAAAGAAGAAAGTAAGATTCAGGAATGTATCCAGTAAGATGGGGATGAAGGTGGACTTAGAACTGGGGTTGGACCAGAAAAGTACCAAAGGAGAGCGGGACCATGATTTTTTAAAAAGTCCTCTCTGGGCCTATCTACAAGAATGGAAATGGAGAAAAGAACTCAAGGAAGTTATACTGTGTAGTCATAAGATTATGTAGTCAGTTGTTCTGTATCTAGCAAATCATGATACAAATACATAAGAAATGGGAGGCTGCCCTAAGAATGTCCCCATGTCAGGCTGTTGGTAGGCATGGAATTAAATTTCAGTAAATATAATTCTTTGATGGTACAGTTTTTCAACTTGTATCAGAAGCCTTACTCATGTGCCTAGTCAATTCAGTCCAACCTCGAGATATGTGTTGGGTCCTGGGTTAGGTTCCAGGACGTAGGGTGAACAAGCAAAGAGGGTGCCCACCCGGAGGGACCTAATTGTGGAGAATGTATTTCAGGAAGGGTTAAATATGAGATGCTAAGGAGGAGCAGCAAGCGGGATTTAACTTAACCCAGAAAGTCAAGAAAGAATGAAATGTCTTTTAAATGAGGTTTGAAGAACAGGAAGTATTTAATTAGCCTACAACTCTAGGCAGATTGAGTAGCAGGTGAGGAGGAAATGATGGAAGTTGTGCAGGTATGAGCCCAAAATGTGGCTGGCAAACCGGCGACCCCTGCAGGCTTTAAGAGTCATGATAAGATGTCTGCACTTGGTTGAAAAGCAAGAGGTTGATGAGTGATAAGAGAAATATTCTGATCTGTGTTCTACTGTGTATTCTTTGACTCAGTCATTCCACTTTGAGGAAACTATCCTAAGAAAAATAATTATAAATTTGTGCAACTATACAGTTTAAAGGACTTCTAATATGGAGATTGCCTAGAATTACAAAATTCTGAAAGACCTAAACATCTTACAGCAGGGGTTTAGATAAAGAAAACTCTGGTTCACCCAAATATTAGAATGCTATATACAATAGCTGCTAAAGATACTGCAGAAAAAATACTTAATGACATGGAAGGATATTTGTTACATGTTAAATGAAAATTGAAGGTTATATAAAATATAAATAATATCCCATTTTTGCAAATACACACACACGCAATAGGTATACAAAATATTGGAAGGCTATAAACCTAAAAGTCAACGTATTTTTTCATGTGGGATTATGGATGATTTAAATGTTAACCTGTTTTGGGTTTTTTGTTGTTGTTCTACCACAATATGTGTTATTTTTGTAATTTAAAAAATATTATGATTTATATGTCTAGAGATTTCGGGGGTATCAGCCATACTCTATTTCTTAATCTCGACAGGGTTAACACTGGCCTTTGCTTTAAATTTTTAGTATAAATTTGTTTAATAAAGTTTCCTCATGTATGTTACATTTCACAATTTTAAAAGTGCTTAATAATCTGCATGTACTTATTTTTCAATATTTTATACACAGACCCACATCCCTACTATAGCGTTCCATAATTTCAGAGCAAAGTTGACAGTCGACTGCAAACACCGGTTGGTTTACGGGTCTGGGCATCGTGGACTTCAAGCCCCAGTAGGCATTGCGCCCGCATACCGGAACTACGGAGTCCGACAGGGGGCTGGGGCCCTACAGTCCGTTCCCACCCAGAAGCCCGCGGGCTGCTTGGGACGTTGTCTGTATCATGGCCGCGGGAGCCGGGACAGGGGGTCTCGCTTCCGGCCCGGACGTTGTGCGTGATCCGGCGGCGTCACAGTCGAGGAAGCGGCCCGGTCGGGAGAGTGGGGAGAGTGCGCGGCGAACGGACGCGATGGCGGGAGGAGGCGGGAGCAGCGACGGCAGCAGGAGGGCGGCAAGCCGGCGGGCGTCCCGCAGCGGTGGGCGGGCTCGGCGAGGGCGGCACGATCCCGGGTTGGGGGGTGCTGGGGAGCGGGGCGCGGGGGAGGCACGGCTGGAGGAGGCGGTGAACCGCTGGGTGCTCAAGTTCTACTTCTACGAGGCGCTGCGGGCCTTTCGAAGCAGCCGGTACGGGGACTTCAGGCAGATCCGGGACATCATGCAGGGTGAGGGCCGAGCCTGGGAAGGAGGCTGGGGCGTCTGGGAAGGGGATCTTTGGGGTCCCGGTGTGGGTGATGGCGTGGGAGGCGGGGGGAATCGCCAAACCAATGATGTCTTCTTTCCCAGCTTTGCTTGTCAGGCCCTTGGGGAAGGAGCATACCGTGTCCCGGTTGCTGCGGGTAATGCAGTGCCTATCACGCATTGAAGAAGGGGAAAATTTAGGTATGACTATTTTTGTGTTCTCCGGGCGTAGGGTTACTCTGTTATCAAATTTCCGTCTAGAAGTGAAGGATTCGGGATTAAGGTGCGCTATTGTGTTTTGATCAGTGTGGTCTTTTTCCTTCTAGAATGAGTATGCTCTGGCTTTAGTTTTCTCCCGAGATTCTCTTGCCTGCTTTTCTATTTTGTTTTGTTTTTCAAATTTCCTCCCACCTGTTTCTTGCTCGCCCCAACTTTGCTGCTATCTGAAGTGAGTTATGTTAAGATGGCCACATCTTTTCCCCCATAGTAGAGTGTTTTTAAGATAGGAGCACTTTTTTTTTCTGAATTGAACTTGACAGCTGTTTAGCAAAGGGTCTACAGTTTCTGGCCACTTGTATCTGAGTAGGACGTGTTGTATCCTGAAATTTGAGATGCAAATGCATCTATTAAAAAATAATTTTTACCTGTCTTGAAAATTACTAAGTCATTTCAAATTCATTGATTTGACTTTGGGTCCTTAACATATTTGTAAACCTGTAGTGAGTAAGCAGTTAAATGCAAATCCTCACTACGTTTGCATGGTTTTTTTCCCTAAATGTATGTCTTTTTGGATATAACCTTTCTGGTCTGTAGAAAACAGCTTAACATGAAAGCTGTGCTCTTTATTCTAGACTGTTCCTTTGATATGGAGGCTGAGCTCACACCCCTGGAATCAGCGATCAATGTGCTGGAGATGATTAAAACGGAATTTACACTGACAGAGGCAGTGGTGGAATCCAGTAGAAAACTGGTCAAGGAGGCTGTAAGGCTCTTTTTTCTTTTTTCTTTTAACAAAACTCAGAGGTCTTTGAGGATACAATGCTTACCTTTTTGGGTGGGGTAGATGAAAAGGGTGGGGAGAGAGCAAGTCAGCACACTCAAACACATGAACATACACAGAGATATTACCTCTTCAGGCAACCCCTTCTCAGCCAAGATTTGGAAAGAACATTAATGGTAGGTGCTCAGCTTTTGTGATTTTAGTAGTCTTACTTGTGGCCCAGGCAAGAGGGGCCACAGTACACAGGTAATGGGTTGACGTTGAAAACTACAGGTTCTTACACACCATTTAGGAGAATTTTGGAAGGGCTAGAAATAACTGGTTTGGTCACCCTTATTTATAATAAACTAAAAAGGAGAGGTGGGGCCTTGGGAAATGTGGGACCTTGAGCTATGTCATGGAGTTGTCTCCAGAACGAGAGGTTTAGGTCTATTCTAATTCTTGAATAGACAGAATTTCAGACGTGCTGTGATAATCAGCCAGTTAGAAAAATAGTAATGGTGGAAGGCTGGCACAGGTAGTGCTCTTGACAAGAAAAAAGCTAGTGGTGTGTCTAGGAATTTGGGACTTTTGACTGTGTCACGGCTCAGGTACCTTCAAGTAGTAGAACTTAGTTTTACTTAAAACACAGAAGTGGCCTTGAGAACCAGTCAGAAAAAGCTTTTTGTTCTTCAATAACAAAGGGTAGGGATGTAGAAGCAGATTCAGAGGTGTGGGGACTGAGGAACAACAGCTCGGCATTGCTTTGATGGTGGAAAGTAAGGATACTGGTAAGGAAAAAAAGAGCAAAGATCACCCCTTAAAAGGATAGAGTGGGTGTGGAAGCCTGAGGATAAAGCCTTGCTTAGCAGTGAAGACTGTCCCTTGGCTGTGTGCTCAGTACTCAGGTAGCTGTTAACAAACAAGTACTGTATGTGAGGTACAGGTATTTATTCAGTTAAGGACCTTGGCAGAAACTACTTTTGGTCTTGCAAAGAATACTTAGATAATTCCAGTTCCAAGAACAGAATTTTAGCTTAGGCCAGTCAAGTTTATATTGGAGGGAAAGCTCCAGAAAGGACATATTAGCAAGGGAAGAGAAATCCATGCCTGTTTTCAGAATAGCTTTTGAACGGGAAGAAATGGCATCAAAACAGAGTAATTTGTGTAACTCCAATTAAGTAACTGGCTGATTCAGGAAAACAGCTCCTTCAGAACAGAAGAGCTATGGGTTTGTCTTCATCTTTCAGCTGAATATTATTTCATTATTATTTTAAGTTTATAGATCTTTTGTTTAGGAACTTCATTAGGAAAAATCTATTTGTAAAATCTAAATTCCCTTAAAATAGTTAAGCATTTTCTTAGGTTGACTCCCTTTTGCTTTTCCATTTTCTACCATGTATAACATCTCTTGTTATATTTACTAGTAATAGTAATAGCAGTATTATTATTACTGTGGTGTAATAAGTTACCCCAAAACTTTAGCAGCTTAAAACATTAAATATTTTCTCTCAGTTTCTCTCCAAGAGTCAGGAATATAGTAGTGGTTTAGGTGAGTATTTCTGGCTCGAAGTCTCCCATTAGTTATAGTCAAGCTGGCTGCTGGGGTGAAGTCATCTCAAGATTCAACTAGGGCCACAAGATCCGCTTCCATGCTCACCCACACAGTTGTTAGCAGCACTCACCCCCTCCATGGCTGTGGGCTATGGGCTGTGGACTTCAGCTCTTTACCTCCCATAGGGCTGCTTACAACATGGTAGCTTGCTTCCCCTACAGCAAGTGACCCAAGAGAACAAGAGCCCAAGACAGAAGCTGCAGTCTTTTATAACTTAATCTCAGAAGTAACGTTTTATCAACTTTAGCCAAATGCTACTGATCGCACAGACCAGACCAGCTCTGGATTAGTGAATGAATGGCATGGGACTGTGCAGGAGGGAGGGATCATTGGCTGCCATCTTAGGAGGCTGGCTACCAAAATTACCTTGATCTCCCCGTTATTAAATGATACTATATCACTTGTCTGTTCAGTCTTTTTCTTTTTTCCATTTCTCATTTAGAACCATAAGATCCGTTAATGGTCATTGGGAAAATACCTTGGGATGCCTCTGCTCAGTGAGGCTTTTTGGTGCATTAAAGTGTCACAAAATTTAATTTAAAAGTATATTGGATTTATTTAGGAAGTTTATCAGGTGAGTTATTTTTCTAAGTTAGATCTCAACATATGGTCTGAGGATCTCTTACAGGTCTTTGGGATCCTTTATCGGGTCAAAAACAATTTTCATAACAATACCAACCATTAGTTGGCTTTTTCAGCATACTGACATCTGTACTGGTGTGCAAAAGCAGTGATGGGTAAAATCGGTGCCTTGGCATGGTCAAGGTAGTGGTAATAAATTGTACAGTAGTCATTGTATTCTTCATTGCCACATGCTTGCAGTTTGTTCTTTTTTAAGCCAATTTCGATTAAGAATGTTTTTGATGGAAGCAGTAAAAATTAATTTTATTAAATCTAGACCCCTGAGCAAACATCTTCTCACTATTTTGTGTGACAAAATAGGAGGTTTGCCTAAAGCATTTCTGCTGCAAGCGTGAAGGTTGTCTTCAGGAAAGCCCTTGTGTGATTGGGTTGTGTGCTGACTAGCTGTTTTATTGGAACACCATTTTTACTTAAAAGAACTGACAGACTTTGGTTATTCAGCGATGGGTATTTGGCAGCCATTTTCTTGAGAAAGAACAAAATGAACTTGTTGCTTCAGGGAAAACAATTGACATTATTTGTTGCCAATGATCAATAAATTCAAGCTTTCAAGTGAAAATTAGTTTTGGAAAACTTGTATTCATGCGCTTGATAACTTCCCAATTCTTTAATTTAGCTGTTAAGATTGATGGTGGTATTAACAACTGTGATTTTTAAAAATAATTTTAATGTATCAATATGTGGAATATCTACATAATTCGGTGAACTAATATTTTCCAAATGATCACTGTATTATATTACAAAAATCATTGGTGGGTAAAAGATCCATTTAAAGTATAAGATAGAGCCTTGGCTGGTGTGGCTCAGTGGACTGAGTGGACTCAGTGGCCTGCGAGCCAAAAGGTCACCGATTCAATTCCCAGTCAGGGCACGTGCCTGGATTGTGGGCCAGGTCTCCAGTTTGGGGGGCACATGAGAAGCAACTGATAGATGCATCTCTCACACATTGATGTTTCTCTCCTTCTTTCTCCCTCCCTTCTCATCTCTCTAAAAGTAAAAAAAATCTTTAAAAAAAATAAAGTACAAGATAGAGCAACCCATTTTAATGTAACAGATGATGAAAAATTCACTTGCGAAAGAGTCAAAGTATAGCCATAATTTTCTGAAAGAGCTATTAAAATACTCCTCCGTTTTCCAACTTCATATCTTTGAGGCCCGATTTTATATTTTATATATATGTGTAGTGTATATATATTTATATATTTATATTCAAATGAAACAACAGAATGAATATAGAAGCAGATATAGAATCCATCTTCTATTAAACCAGATATTAAGGGGATTATTAAAAATGTGAAGCAGTGCCACCCTTCTCATTAAACTTTTGTCTTAGAAAATATAATTTTCATAAAGATACAATATTTATGTTAACTTGTAATGAGCTTGTTATTTTTTAATGACTTAATAAATATCTTTAAATTTCCTCAGTTTTAATGACTTAATAAATATCTTTAAATTTCCTCAGTTTTATATGTAACCCACATAAACAAAAGCTCTTTGGGATCCTCATTAATATTTAAGAGTGTAAAATAATCTCAAGACCAAAAAGTTTGAGAACTCCCATAAGCTGTTAATGATATTGAGACTACATTGGTTTTCTCTTCGTAAAAGAGACATTCCTCAGTTAAGAATTCTGTGGAAAACAGGAGAGAACAACATGTATGATATGTTTTCAGGGAAGCATTGATTTGTTGCTTGTTGCTGTGCAGCACTCTCCCCAGAACTTGAGTAATCATGTTGATTTTCTTTTGGCGCTTTACCCCGCTTGGGGGGCTAGTGCATCTCACACAATCTCCTAGAACTTTAATTCTTGAAGCAAAAGGCTTTGTCAAAGCTTTGAGCATTCCTGCTTGCCGTAACAGCCTGGTTTCCTTCTGAGTTTACTTCTTTAGCCTTTCTTCACTTCTCTGAGTTTGGTTTTTTCTTCCTCTGCTTTTTCTGTCTTTTACTCCCAGACGTAAACCTGTCTCACCTCTATTGAAAATCTGTCCTTGGAATTTCCATTTGTTTAAGTTAGCAAGAGACCGTTGCTATTGCCTGCAGCCCAAGAATCTTGACAGGCACATAAAGAAAAGAAATTACCCTTATTTCTGAACACTCTTGAAGTGAAAAAGCAATGGTTCATCTCTTTAAGAGAAATCTTCACAGGAAATTAAAACTTAGTTTAAAAAAAATAAGCGTACAGCACAGACTTTGGAGGCAGGCTTTTAGATTTTGAAAGCATTCACATTTCCTTTCTAACTATAGTAGGACCTATGTTCAAGTTCTGGGGTAGGTATACTCGCTTGTGCTTCCCTTAATGCTGCAGGTGTAAGTCCTGCATAGAATGTATGGAACAGCTGAGGACCTAGAAATATAAATGGTAGTAAGCAGATGGGGAAGAATACCAGAATTTGAAAGTCTACCAAACTGGTGATGAGTAGTTTACCATTTTTTCCCTGTCTGGTATCTTCCAGCCTGGACTTGAAGGCTCTGAGACCTGGAAGTACACTCCAGGTGTGAACAGAAAGAACTCCAAGAGAGGTTCTATGTGGTCTGAAGAGCAAGAAAGAGATCTCCTAAGGGTCAAAAAGGGTGGGAGAAATTCCAGTTTTGTTGTGCTTTTTTTTTTTTTTTTTTTTTTTTTCTTTTCTCCCTTCTGTTCTGTCCCAACACCTGGACAGTACTACAGTGGTGGCAGCAGTGGCCCGGTCATGATGTGGCAGCAGGGCGGGAACCTAAAACTGAAGGAAGAGAACCCCTTTTCTCTTTGGCAGTGGAGCTTTGATCCCCAGAACTTGGAGCAGATTCCACTGCTCTTGTTACTGTACATCTTGCTGCTTAGCCTGGATACAGATGCAGGTAGTGTTTAGCACAGTAGAGAAAATAAGCCCAGAAATGCAAAGCTGGATCAGTATTTGAAAATCAGTCAATGTAATCTACCCTATTCATCTGAAGAAGAAAAAACCTTAGGATCATATCAGTTGATGCCGAAAAAGCATTTGACAAAAGTCAATATTAGCTCATGATTAAAAAACACTCAGAAACTAGGAATAAAAGGTAACTTCCTCAACCTGATAAAAGGCATCTACAGAAAACCTACAGCTAACATCATACTCAATGGTGGAGAGAGAATGCTTTGTCCTCGAGATCCAAAACAAGGCAAGGAATGCATTCTCACTACTTCCATTCTACATCATACTAGAAGACCTGGCTAGTGCAATAAGAAACGGAAATACAAGGCAACAGACCAGAAAGGAAAGAACAAAATTGTCCCTACTTGCAGATGAAATCATTGTGTATACAGGGTAGGGCAAAAGTAGCTTTACAGTTCATACAGAAAATGATATAATTATTAAGAAATAATAATACAAGAATAAATTGTGTTTCGCATACACACAACTGTAAACCTACTTTTCCCCTGTCCTATATTTAAAAAATTCCATGGAATATACAAAAAAAAAAAAAAAAAAGCTATACTGAGTTTAGCAAGATAGCAGGCTATAAGGTCAACGCAAAAATCAATCATTTCCATGTACTAACAGTAAAGGACTTGAAAAATGACCAGACAGAGCCATATACAATACAGCAGTCCTCCCCTCTTATCTGCGGGGCGTACGTTCCAAGATCTCCAGTGGATGCCTGAAACCATAGATAATACCAAACCCTATATATACTATGCTTTCTCCTATACATACACCAATGGCATCTTTCTGACATATCCTAATTTCCGCCATCACTGCTTTCTGCTTTGGGGCCGTTATTAAGTGAAATAAGGGCTACGTGAATGCAAGCACTGTGATGCTGCGACCATCACTCTGATAACTAAGATGGCTACTCAGTGAGTGACAGGCAGGTGGCGTGTACAGCATGGATACATTGGACAAAGGAATGACTCACATTCCAGGTGGGACGAAGCAGGACGGCCTAAGATTTCATCATGCTACTCAGAGCAATGCACAATTCGAAACCCATGAATTGTTTTCTAATGGAATTTTACCTTTAATATTTTTGGACTGCAGTTGACCACAGGGAGACTACTGTAGTTCCAGAAAAGAAAAATACTCAGGTGTAAATCTAACAAAATATATAGGATCTGTATGTGGGAAAATAGAAAATGCTGATGAAAGAAATCAAGACCTAATAAATGGAAAGACATACCATGTTTGTGGATCAGACAACTTCATAGGACATAGTTGTCATTTTTCTCCAGTTGACCTATAGGTTTAACATAATTCCGATTACAATTTCAGTAGGATTTTCGGTAGATACAGACTGATTCTAAAATGTTAGGGGAGAGGTATGAAAATAAAACACTTTGGTAGAACAAAGCTGGAGGATTTACTACCCAATTTTAAGAATCACGGTAAAGCTACGGCACTCGTGACCAGAGACATGTAGATTGGTGTTGAACAGAAGAAAGTCCTGCAATAGACCCACACAAATACGGCTAATTGATTTTTGATAAAAAATAGTAAAGCAATTCAGTAGAAACAGGATAATCTTCAACAAACAGTATTGAAAAAATTGAATGACCACATACAAAAAATGAACCTTGACCTAAAACTCACAAAAATTCATTCAAAATGGATCATAATCTAAATGTAAACTGTAAAGCTATAAAACTTTTAGAAGAAAACATGAAAGAAAATCTTCATGTCCTAGATTTAGGCAAAAAGTTCTTAGACACCACACTATAAATATGATCCATAAGAGGAAAAATTGATAACTGGACTTAAACAAAATTTAAAACTTTTGTTCTGAGAAAACTACTAAGAGAAAGAAAAGACATGCTATAGACTAGGAGAAAGAATTTGTAAATTTTATATCTGACAAAGGACTTGTATCCAAAATATAAAAAGAACTCACAAAAGAAAAGAAACAACCCTATTTTAATAATGGGCAAAAGACTTGCAAAGGGAATATACAGAGGGCAAACAAGCACATGAAACATCAGTCAGTGGGGAGATACAAAGAATTTTCCCCACTATGATAGGACATACCTGTCACAGTGACGAAACTTTAAAAAAATACTAACACTGACTAGCCCTGGCTGGTGTAGCTCAGTGGACTGAGTGCCAACCTGCAGACCAAAAGGTCACTGGTTCAATTCCCAGTCAGGGCACATGCCTGGGTTACAGGCTGGGTCCCCAGTTGGTGTGTGAGAGGCAACCAGTTGATGTTTCTCTCCCCCTTTTTCTCCCTCCTTTCCTGCTCTCAAATTAATTAACTAAATATTTTAAAAATATACAAAATACTAACATTAAAGTGCTAGTGAGGATATGGAATAACTGGAACTCTCATACATTGCTGATGGGAATGCAAAATGGTATATAACCACCCACGAAAACAGATGGGCCATTTTTAAGAAGTTAAACCTGTATCTTCCATATGACCCATCAATCCCAACCTGGGTATTTTACCTTAAAGAAATGAAGTTATGTTCTTAAGAAAACCTGTACATAAATGTTTTAACATCTTTATTCATAATCACCCAAAATTGCAGACAACCCAAATGTCCTTCAATAGATGAGTGGATAAACAAACAGTAGATTTCCGTACGATAGGATATACTGCTCAGCAATAAAAAAGAAGGAATTATTGATGATGCTACAACATAGGTGGATTTCAAAGATACACAGAGGGAAAGAAGCCAGTCTCAAGGCTATGTCCTTTAAAAAATAAGTGCTTTGTACTGTATGAATCCCTTTATATAACATTCTTGAAGAGACAAAACAAAGGAAAGATTAGGGATGGAGGATGGCGTGGCTACAGAGGGGCAGCACAAGGGAGGGTTCTCTGGTTTTTTATCCTTGTGGTGGTTACAAGAGGCAATACATGGATTAAAACTCAACAGTAACCTAAAAAAGTTAATTTTACTGTATGCGAGGTAAATAAAATTTAAAAACATAAGACATAACTGATTTATAAAAATAAAACTTTTGTGTTCAACAAAGTAAATATAGCTTTAGTGTAGTTTCTCTGCTGAAAATGATGTAAAAGTCAATATGGTCATCTGATTAAAATGAAAAGACTGACTTCATACCTCTTGTGCATTCAGGAGCATTTGACCCCAGTTTCCTTTGCCCTGTAGGGCTGTGCTCAGCATGTTAACAGGATCACCAGAGATTAGTACTTACTGAATTCCCTTGCTATTCCTCCTACTCTTGGTCTGTTTCTCTCTAAATTCTTCCCTGTGAAGATTGGAGATATCTATGAACCAGTTTCCTCTTGTATGTGAGGTATGCCTGACACCTCTCTTGAGACAGGATGTAAGGTAGTTACTTTATCCTGTTAAATAACTCCAAGTACTCCCAGTTTTCCCCTGGCCTTTCTGATTTTTAAAAAAGTGTGTACGTATTTTTTAAATATCCTTTTTAATATTCAATTACTGTTAATTTCCCTCTACATAGAGTCTCTTGGGTTTCTTTTTACCAAAGGACTCTTGTTGTTCTCTGTGGCTGATGAGATATCCTAACTGGAACTTTGTCCCCTTTCCTTGCTGCCTGTGGGCGAGCTGGGTTTGTCTGTCTCAGTAATTCCCTGCACACTTTAACTGGAGTTGCCGGCGGGGGTTTACAGTACTGAGAGGCTGTGTTAGTTCTTCTACAGAACTGGCCTCAGGCCTCTCCTAAATGGAACTAGCAGCACTCTGTAGTCAGCAGATCACTTTAATTTTTTTTTGCAATATGTACTCCCCTCTTTCCCTCAATTACATCAAAGCTTTTACATTTAAAAAGAAAAGAACCAATTGTTCTGAGGACCTGGAATGACTTGTGTCCATTTTGCCTTTCCTTAGAAGGCCTATTCAGATTGAATACATGGTCCATAATCTAGGGGATCAGATTTTGTTGTCTCAGTCTTTAAAAAAAAAGAAAAAAGAAAAAAAATCCAGTGTAATGCTGAAAATCTACACTATACACTGAAAGAGAGCTTATAGTTTTTCGTAACATTTTAACAATAATTGTTAGTTTTTGAGGATAGGAATTTGATAGAATGTGGAAAAGTTCTTGGGTATATAGTATTCAGTTTTCCTTTTTAGTAGAGCTTATTTTGATATTTGATATTCTCATTGCACCTGTCATTACAAGTTACAGAAAGTTTTTTCCTTCTTTTTGTAGGCTGTCATTATTTGTATCAAAAATAAAGAATTTGAAAAAGCTTCAAAGATTTTGAAAAAACATATGTCCAAGGACCCTACAACTCAGGTAAATTTGTTATTTTGCTCCTAAGACTTAAACCCATTTCATTGTTTTTCGTGGGAAAACAGGGAAAGGGTTCTTCGTTAGGAATGTTATCTAAATATTCATCTTTAAATATTCAGCGCCTCTAGCATGTTGTCTGTATATCCAGGGTAACTTACTGTTAGATTAGCTATGAAAATTTTATTTTTTATTAGACAAATTTATGTAAGTCGTTTACTTACCCATTTCTGTCTGGTTTGTGACAGAACTTTATTTCAGTGACCAACACCAAGGCAAGTATCAAGCTACCAAGTTTTGTAACACTTCCAACTTTACTTACATAAATGCTGGTCCTGCAGACTTGAGAATCTGCCTTTGTAAGGACTTAACTCCTCTATTTTCTGGTGTCAAAACCTCTGTTGGTACCCTCCTCTTGTTTTGGGGTGTTTTTTTCCCTTTAAATTTTAGTTTTTGAAAAGGTAATATATGTACATAATACAAAAATTTAAGAAGTACAACAAAAGATCTTAGTAAAAAATTTTAATCTCTGACTCAGCCATCTTGTTCCTCTTCAGAGACAACCAGTATTTTTTACTTTGATCTTTTCAGAGACATTCTATGTATATGCAAGCAAAAAAGTGTGCAAGTATGTATATATGTAGACATACACATATATGCATATGTGAGCATATTCTACACACTAATTTGAGCATTTTTGTAAATTGCTCCTGTCACCTACTATATCTTGGAGATCATTCTAGATCAGCACATACAGAGCTTCTTTATCCTTTTTGTGTTTTGGTGGCAGGAGTTAAAAAGTTTTACAATCTTTATGAGCTGCCCTGGCTGGTGTGGCTCAGTGATTAAGTACCTGCCTGGGAATCAAAGGGTCGCTGGTTCGATTCCCAGTCTAGGGCACATGCCTGGGTTGTGGGCCAGGTTCCTAGAAGGGGGCATGTGAGAGGCAACCACACATTGATGTTTCTCTCCCTCTCTTTCCCCCTCCCTTCCCCTCTCTAAAAATAAATAAATTTTTAAAAAAATATTTAAAACCTTTATGAGCTTTGTGCAGTGGCACTATCGTAGCCAATGAGGTTTATCAGAGTCACAGTTGTTGCTAATTGAAATAAATGAATAAATCTTTAAGTAAATGTATAAAGGCACTTTAGATCCTCTTCTTCATTATTATTTTATAGCTGCATAGTAATCCATGGTAGCTGATCCTTAGTTTATTGACCCGTTCTTCGTGGTGGGCTCCCCATCATGTGTGTGCCAGTGATTTTCATTGAGAGTGTTGTGAAATCTCTGATGGCATTGTCTCAATTTATCATCATTGGTTTTTTACTGTAGTTCTCCTTTCTCATGTGGTCAATATTGGTTCTTTGTGTAGAAGCTGAGAAATGATCTCCTGAACATTATCCGTGAAAAGAACTTGGCCCACCCTGTAATCCAGAACTTTTCCTATGAGACCTTCCAGCAGAAGATGCTGCGCTTCCTGGAGAGTCACCTGGATAACTCAGAGCCCTACCTCCTCACGGTGGGCTGTGGCCTTCTCTTCTTATAACCATGGCCTTGAGAATGTGCAGGCAATGAGAAAAGGACAGATCTTTTTAGAAGTGGAAGAGTAAATGTGTGGGAAAGACTCTGAATTATATGCACTATCTTCCTTTATTAAATGCCTTCAGTATACAGAAATAGAGGTCCTGGCAGAAGCAAATGGAACAAAAGCTGATCTCCCTAACCTCCCATTTTTACCTCCTCCATGTATGATTAATCTGGTGTGGTTAAAGCAGAACATTCATCTTACAATTGATGGTGGTTCCCAGAGGAGATGAAATGCAAGTTAAATTTTGGAGGAAGAATGGTTTACTAGACGTGGTGGTATGGGGTTGTTAACAGGAAGAAAGCATAATTGGAGAAAAGGTGTCACTAGAAGTATGATAAGGCAGAAGAGGCCAAATAAAGACATTCTTTAACTGGATCAAAGAGATAAGAATAAGGGAAACAATGAGGCTCAAGACAGTTTGTAGAAAAATTAGAGCCCAGTCTGTCCTAGGTGGACTGTGATAAGGAAAACTGAGTAAGAGGGGTCTTTTTTTTTTAACCAGGATTTAAGAGTATTGAAGATACGGCTCGTAACAGTAGATGTGCAAGGCCTGTGTTAGGATAGTGGCATGGAGCCTAGCCATCATTTGGTAAATCGCAAATTATGTGTAAAGCAGATAGTCGGAATAATCAGGAGCAAGTGTCAGGATGGCCTAGGAAAGGCCATCTTTTGTGTTCCAGGTAACTGGAAAATAACCTGCTTCTGTTTCTGGGTGAGGGTAGAACTCTCAGCTTTTAGACATCACTTGTTAACAGTTATATGTATCTATCTGAAATAGAATATACTAGACCGGAAATGTGTCAAACTTCAGTCAGATGGAGACAGATAAGCAGTTTGAGGTACCAAGATGGACCTACTCTGGGCTTATGTGATATAAGTAAGGATTTTCAAAGAGTTGTTAAAAGTCAAAACATCTGTGGACATACAGTCATAGAAAATTCTATACACAAACTAAAAACAGGCATTACTATAAACATTAGTTACCGTAAATTTGAAAAAGAAATTGGACTTTTATACATAGCCCTAAGGTATATTGGAGATTCAGAAACTATATTAGGGAGGAAATTGGAGGGATGGAAGAAGAAATGCAAAGTAAAATCACATAAACAATTTTTGCAATGTCAAGATGATTAGCATACTCAAATTGAGTTCTTTAGCATAGAAACTGTGAGCCTTTTTTTTTTTTTTTTTTTTAAGAAGGAAGAAATTGAGATCATTCTTGTAAGTTCTCTTCTTATGGCTCCCACTAGTTTATGCCTAGATTTGTAGGTGAACGTATTTGCATATTGAGTGTGTTCATGGTTACAGAAGCAGAAAATTAATTAAATTCTGTGGCTTCCTCTTCCTGATGATACCCTTCCTTTCCCAGATGGCCAAAAAGGCTTTGAAATCTGAATCTGCCGCATCAACTACAGTGAAGGAAGATAAACAGCCTGCACCAGAGCCTGTGGAAAAGGCACCCAGAGAACCTGTGAGGTGAGAGAGGTGCCCTTTTGTGATCTTGGGTAAAACTTTGGGGTGGTCTTTTCAAAACGTAGTCTCCTCCTTAGAGCGAGGTCTGTTAGTTCCTCCTGGTGCTCTGACCTCCTAACATGTCACTGTGTTACTCATACAAGGCACAGTGGGAGTTACAGAGCATGCCCTTCGAAAATGAGACTATTAAAGATCCGGATGTCAGATCCCTGACAGAAGTTCCTGACTTGCTATTCTCAAAGGTTCTTTCCTCCTCTGTTTCTCTTTGACTCACCCTTATCTACTCATTATTTTCTTGTTGTATCTGATCTCCTAATACAGTGTTCAGACTTCTGAATCAGATTCCCAAGACCATTTGTGAAAGCAGGGATCGAAAATTTAGATGCCTTTGGGGTCTGGTAGGAAATGTAAAGGAACAAAGTGGGTCTAGGATAGTCGAGTGCACGGGACTGTGAACCGGAGAGGGCATGCTTTCCAGCCTCATGTGATTGTTGCTGTGTGAGACGGTCCGAGGGTGCCAAAGCTTCGGTGCAGATTTTTGTGTGAGATGTCTAATATTTTATTTTTCGCTTTCCCAAAACCTTCTTTTCTTTTAAAGAAAAAATGGCTCAACATTTTTTAATGTTGGTAGTTATCCAGTTTCAAAAAAACAGTTGTGCCCTGGCCGGGTGGCTCATTTCAATCGGTTGGAGCATTGGCCTGTATACCAAAAAAAAAAAAAGGTTGTGGGTCCCATCCCTGGTCAGGGCACATACTAGGTTGCGAGTTTGCTCCCCGGTCACAGTGTTTACGGGAGGCAACCAATCGATGTTTCTATCGTATCCATGTTTCTCTCTCTCTTTTCCTTCGTCTATAAAATCAATAAACATCCTCGGGTGAGGATTTAAAAAAAAAAAACAAAAAAACTCTTCCATAGGTTAGGCAAGAAGACATCTTCCAGCTGGGTTTGGCCTACGGGTTGCCAGTTTGCCCTCTCCTAACAGTTTTTACTTAAAGCAGGCTAGCCACTCCAAATAGTAGATGAACTTCGTTTAGAAAAGGCAGGTTCTCCTCGTTCCAAGACTGTGTGGCACACTTCTTACTCTGCAAATTCTCAAGATCCCATTCATGTATCGTAAGAGAAAATGGGCAGAATGGAGACTGGCCTTTCACTTCCATCACATGAGGGTTGGACGGGGACAACTGGAAGAATAATTTAGACTTCAAGGTGAGGTTGGTGGAGTATCAGTAGGTGTCCAGATGTACTTGTTTAGTCACTGTGCAGAACCCTTACATAATGGCAAACACTGCTTTAGTCCATACACACTACTGGGTTCGGCTGCACCCAGACTAAAGAAGAGGTCTCTGGAGGCAGTATCTTGGGCCCTAGTTCTGCTGAGGCGGTCTGGTTTGGAATTAATTAAAATTTCACAGTTCAACTTAAATGGAAGATTTTAAAAATAAAGGTTGTATCAAGCAACCTCTCTCTCTCTCAATGAAAACTTCTCACCTGGAGGAATCCTCTGCTAATGCGAAGCTTCACACTTTGAAAACGCTGTGGCTGTTTAAATGAGTGTCAGCAGTGGTGAAACTGATCTTTGTATGTTTGCCTTCTTTGTAGGCAGCTACGGAATACTCCAACCACCTTTGGAATTATGACTCTGAAAGCAGCTTTCAAGACTCTGTCCGGTTCACAAGATTCTGAGGCAGTCTTCTCAAAACTGGACCAGAAAGACCTGGTACTTCCTAATAAAGCATCCCCATCATCGCCAGCCCTCAAAAACAAGAGACCGAGAAAAGATGAAAACGAAAGTTCAGCCCCTGCTGAGGGAGAGGGTGGCTCTGAACTGCAGCCCAAGACCAAGCGTATGACAATAAGCAGATTGGTTTTGGAGGAGGATAGTCAGAGTACTGAGCTGAACTCAGGCCTCGACGCCTCTCAGGAAGTCATTCCATCATCACCATCCAAGCCTGCCGTTCTCAACCAACCGCTCCCCAGGGAGAAGAATCCCAAGTATGAAGACCTTCTTTGTAGGAGTTTGGGGGCTGGTTGGTGGTCCTGGTTGGGCCTGGTATCGCTTCTGTGAATGAAGTAACTTTCAACTAAGTTAATCACCACCAAGGCTTGCTCAGACTGCTAGAATGTGACTCAGGAGTGGGGAGTGACGACATAGCCATCCGTACCAGTTCCACAGCCCCACACGTGGGCTTCCAGGCATTGCACTAGGGCATGAGTGAGAATGGAAGGGTTTCGGAGCCTTCTATTTATGGCTGCTTTCATTTTTAGCAGACTTCTGAGTACCTTAATTACTAACTAGAGATCTATGAATATTTACAGTTTTATATACTTTCTGTGAGCTTTGGAGACTTGCTAAATTCAGTAAATATTTACTAATCTGTCACATTCTGCTAGATTCTATGGAGTAGTGGTTAGAATGCTTTCATTTTGCTCCCTATCCTGACCCTTGACCTGGCTCTTGAGTTTTGCTTTGTGCTGTCTTGTGGATCCTTCCTCCGGGCAAACTGGTCTGCTTGCTCCCTCTGGAACATGCTATGTTTGTTTCTACTACTGTATCCTTGCTCCCTGTCACTCCCCACAGTTGGATTATCATCTTTCCATCATTGCTTGTCAGAATCCCATCCGTCCTTCAAAGGGAAGAGAAGCACTTTTTGTGGGCCATGTACATTCATGAATCTCTACAGTCCTCAGTGATATATTATTAGCCCCACTTTATAGATGAGAAAGGATCAGAAAAGTCATTAACTTGCCATAAGTCACAGAGCTGAAAAGTGGCAAAGTTGGGCTGTGGGGTTTTTAATCCAGATCAGTCTGGACACAAAGGCCCATGGCCTGCCCTGTGCACCACTTAGCACAGGCTGCCTCTTAAAAATTCTGCCTCCTCCTTGAATCTCCCTTGGTCATCCTGCTCTAAGAGATCACTTTGTCGGTCTCCCAAAGCCACTGTCATCTCTACCACTGCTCTTGTGGTATGGGGACCTGTGCTCTGGCAGGTGCCCTGTGGGGCTGTGGCATGTGACAAGTGACTCGTACTCAGGCACTAATCTGAACTACATGCACCACTACCTGCACTTGGAAGTGACTGAGTTACAGCTGGGCAAGCAGATGCAGCTCAACACTTTTATTCTCGTTTTATACATGATCTTAACTCCTTACAGCAGTCCTGTGAAGTGTAGGTATTGCCCCATAAACAGAGGAGAAAACTTGATAGAGTGCATGATTACAGTGTTTTTATTGATGGATTTGTGAAGGTTTCAGACATAACCACCTCTGTCATGTGTCAAGGGTATGAAGTATGATGAACACTCTAAAGCAGAGGTTGGCACACTACAGCCCAAGTCCAGTCCATCTGCTGCCTGTTTTTGTAAATAAAGTTTTATTAGAACACAGCCACATCTATCATTTATGTATTGTTTGGCTGTATTGTCTATAGCTACTTTTGATGCTACATTGAGTTGAGTAGTCACAACAGAGACAGTAAGGCCTGCAAAGCCGAAGATCCTATCTGGCCCTTTGCAGAAAAGGGATCCCGTGACCCAGGCTGTGTGTGTGTAAGGGGCACTGGGAGCTCGAGGGAAGAAGAGCTGAGCCTGCTCAGCAGAGTTGGTGGAGCAAACCTTGCAGAAGAGCAAATATTAAGTTGGCCTTGAAGGATGAGTAAGAGGTCATCAAGCATATTGGGAGCTGGGAGTTCTAAGCAACAGGAACCCCTTGCATAAAGGCATGAAAAAGCCTGGTACGCTCTGAAAAATGTCATAGAATACAATGCAGAGAGGATGAAGGGAGAAAAGTCTGGGTGGGTAAATGGGCCAGAACTTGAGTTTGTATTGTATTCTATCAGGTAGAGGTTCTCAAACTGGGCTTCATATCACAATTACCTGTAGAATGTTTAAAACTACACATTCCCAGGCTCCTGACTACTGAATTAGAAGGGTCAGGGGAATGCTCTGTAATCTGCTTAAAAACCCCAAATAATGCTAATCCAACTAAGGTGAAGGTTTGATGAGATACCACTGAGGGCTTCTGAATAGGCGCTGAGGCAAAGGAGAGAAGGAGGGTGGCTAGACACCACTGCCAGGTGACAGCACTTGTGGGAAGCTGGACCACTGGAAGAGGAGGGGAAGGCAGGGTTAGGGTATATCCCCTGGAGGGCAGGGTCACCTAGATTTTTATATCCCCCATGGCACTTAGCATGAACAAGTGCTTACTAGATATTTAGTAACCAAATAATTACTGATTTTTGCAATTTAAGGGATCACACGCACAATTTCTATAAAAGGCCAGCAGAAGTTTAACATTTTAGACTTCGAGAGCCACTTCTGTATCTGTTGTATATTCTTGTTTCCTTACAACCCTTTGAAAATGTGAAACCCATTCTTGGTTCAAGGGCTGTTCAAAAACTAGGAGCCCCAGGCTTTAGTTTGCTGGCCCCTCTAGACCACTGCTCAAGTTCTAAGTTCACCAGTAAGGAGCACAGACACCAGAAAGTGACCTGGCTTGCCTGGTCGCATGGCCATTAACAGGATGAGGACCCACATCCCAGCCCCTTCTACAGCATTAGAAATTCGAAAGTACCAAAACATTTGTACACATAATAAATGCCAGGTTCAGAGGAGGAGTAGGTTACCACTCATCTGCAAAGGTGGTCTGCAGGAAGACTGAACAGTTTCTTGGGTGAAAATGATAGACCCAGTGGTTAAAATCAATTTTATCCCAGCCCTAGGATAAGTAGATAGAAAACTTAAGCTGTCTGACTTTAATATCCTGAAAATGGAAAAAAAAAAAATCCTTTGTCTCAAATAATTAGAAATAACATTGGGGGGGGGACGATCCAATTCAAAACAATGGAAAGTAAAAAGTACAGCCACTTAGGTAATTGCATAGAGAACTCAGGGAACTCAAGGAATTTTTTCAAGCCTATGCACTTACTAAGCAAATTGCTTTCATCACTCATTTGCAAAAAGTAGCCTTAAAAATGAATATTTGGAGGGGGATAGTGATGTACTCAGTGCTGAGTTTGAGGAGTGGTCCTCCAGTCTGGGGGATGATGACATGGGGATACTTGACCAGGACTGGGGAGTTGGGTGTAGGTGAACTTCAAATGGGTCACAGCAAAACAAGGAAAAATGTAGGACTGTAGGTGAGCCAAGGACAGAACACGGGACGGCCCATGATGAATTTGTTTCACAACTTGTCCTCTCACTGATCTCTCCTCAGATTACCCAAAGGCAAGTGGAACAGTTCTAATGGGGTTGAAGAAAAAGAGACTTGGGTGGAAGAGGACGAACTGTTTGATGTTCAGGGTAAGCTGGGAGACTCTCCTCGGTCTCTCCTTGACACTTGCTGAAGTATGAGATGCATGTAACTATCACATAAATGTTCCAGAAACCGCTTGTCTCCCAACCAGAAAAAGTTTAGGAAGTTCCTCATTGTGACTCCTGAGGAATCAGTTCTATGTCCTCTCCCGTTAAACAGTACAGACTGTCAAAGCAGCACTTTGTATTGAAAGAAAGTTCCTGGCTTTGTTTTAATAAATCCTGCATTTAATTGCAGTTGATGTTCTTCCTAAAGTCTTTTAATTAGAAAAGGATATTCCTTACATTTTCATTTTAAGTAAAAAATCTCTTACCAGTTTCTCCATTTTTTTAGAGATGAGAAACTTTGCTTTTTCATAATTATTACTGAACTTCATAGCATTTGTATTAGAATCTCTCCCACCACCTATTTTTTATTCTAATGGAAATATGTAAGTGCTACAGCTTAATTTTGGAGATTCTAAGCACTTTTATCACACAACAGTAATTCATTGCCAATCCCTAGGTTTCATCTTTAAAAAAGTAGCCTCAGTGGCAAAAACGTGGTTGGCAAGATCCAGATCACAGGGAAAATGGGAGATTAGTAACATAAAATCACTAAAAATGACATTAAATATTTAAAAACATCAGGATATAAAAGTTTAGGAGACACCCACTGCAGTCCAGATTTGTCAGCTTTAGAAATCTTCCACTACCGTGTGAAATACTTCAAAATTTAAAAATAATCTGCTCCCGAGACACCTTCCTCCATTGTGTAGGAAGCACTGCTGGGACAGTGACAGACACTCTAGCAAGTTTTGTGTTTATGCAGCTTTGCCTTTTCTTGCAGCTTTTTAACTGGCTCTCATTGTCTTGAAATAGCATGTCTTTTATACTTTTATAGCCAGCCTCCTGTAGCCCTCTGGCCCTTTAAAATATCACCTTGGTCCATGTTTCTTGAGGCCTGATCTCTTTCCATATGGTGAAAGGGCAGAGCTTGAGCAGATCTCACATGGTTTCTCCATGTGGGAAGCCATAGTTGTTACCCTGTTCTTTTATTTAAGGAATTGAACCTTTTACTAATACAAAAATTATCAGGGATTTGAAATTTCTGGCACGAAACAGTAAAACTGTGTTACTTCAAAACAGTGACTTGCCCTGGCTGGTGTGACTCAGTGGATTGAGTGCTGGCCTGCAAACCAAAGAGTCACTGGTTCAATTCCCAGTCAGGGCACATGCCTGGGTTGCAGGCCAGGTCCCCAGTAGGGGGTGTGCAAGAGGCAACCACACATTGATGTTTCCCTCTGTTTCTCCTTCCCTTCTCTTCTGTCTAAAAATAAATAAGTAAAAACTTAAAAAAAAAACCAAAACAGTAGCTAGCTAGGGGTTATAAAGCAGAAGTTACATATATATAAACAGGTATATGTATTAAATACCACAGTCCCTTGGTAACTTTAGAAAATGCTAGTTTTATTAAAGAGCCTGAATCCATCATTAACCAACATTTATTGAATACTTTTTTGTAAATATTCTGCTTTGTAATAGCTCTGAAATGAGTCTACTTTTAATGTTTTCCAGCAGCACCAGATGAAGGGAGTACAGCCAGTGTAACAAAAAAGCAGGTAATTTAAAAGTCTCTTTTCTAATGTTTTCTAATTGTGTGGGTAGAACAGAGGTTAAAATAAGTACCCCCATCTCACTGATAGATGACCCATGCAGCGGGCAAAATATTGTTTTCATTTTTCTGATGATCCAAACTAAGTTAAATAGAGTAAGTCTTTGAATAACATCCTTTTGTTCAATGTCTTTTTGTTATAATGTTGATTAGATGCTGTAGAAACTTAACCCTTGTTTATATCAATTAGCCTCTGGTAAAACTGGTTTTGTTATACGTCATTATGCTTACAGTCGCAGAACCTATCAATGACATTCCGTGAGGACCTACTGTAGTAGAGGACCTCTGGAAGAAAAATCTATAGTTGGACAGAAATCTGACACATTTTCCTGACCGTGAACACACATTTGAAATTTGAATGCAAAAGTGATTATTAGTTGAAGATGAAATGGCAGGACATTGAAAATTATTAAATGTACAAATTCAGTGTTAATTTATTATCTGTATCAAACCCTTCTGTTGGGTTCAGATTATTCTCTTAGGATTCCTGAGTTTACCTCTTCACTGTTTGAAAATATGAATAAGTGGACAGAGAGGTGATAAATCTTTGGTTTTCTTTTGCAGAAGTGGACTGTAGAAGAAAGCGAGTGGGTCAAGGCTGGAGTGGAGAAATTCGGGGAAGGAAACTGGGCTGCCATTTCTAAAAATTACCCATTTGTTAACCGAACAGCTGTGATGATTAAGGATCGCTGGCGGACCATGAAAAGACTTGGCATGAATTGAAACAAGCTTTCGTTTCCACAGGATTCACAGGAGTATGGTTCCTAATTAATAGCCCAATAGTCTGCTCTTTCTTTCAGAAGCTGGGCTGGGATGAAAATTTTGGGCATCCTCATCCAATGTGGGGGCAGTCCCAGTTCTACTTCATCACTGTTGGAGATCATAGAGCTGAAAGACAAAGCCAAGTCTACCCTATGTCCTTGGCAGAGATGACAGGCAGACAGCTTGTACAGTGCCAGAATATCATTAGTATTTCCCTTCTTCAGTGGTTTGCTTGAATTTAAATCCCCAGTAATCAGTAGAACCTTCTCCTAGGCTATGGTGGAGTCTGTTAGGAGCACTTAGGACTCCACGACCTGTTAAAACCAGCAACATGAGCATTATTCGGAGTGAACTTGTTCCAGATAAAGCTTTGGCCTCCTGATGCAAATGCAAAGGAACTTCGTCTGTCATGAGCCCAGGCTAATAATGAGACCAGTTGTGGTGGAATCAGGGTCCCTTTAAAAACTGTTTAGCCTGTTGTGACAACACCTAGACCTAGTCTTGGCATTTGCTCTTACTATTTGCTGGACTACATAGGCAGGTTTAACCTCCACTTCTCATGTGGTTGAACCAGTGTGTTCTTTGGTGATTGTAGAAAAGCTTAGCCTCTGCCCCATTCTCTCTTCCCAATTCCCTTCCCTATGCTGGACTTTTAAAGCTTAAAAAATCCTGATTGAATATAAATGCCTAATTCCATTCTTTATGAAATGGTTGCTTCCACCTGATTCCCTAATTGTGCTGTGTGTTAGTGTCTTGCACTGAAATTCAACATTTTCTTCTCCTTTTGTACTGTGTTGTGCTTGCCGTCTCTCTTGGACATCCTTAAAGACTGTCTTTTTAGCAAAAAAGAAAAAAAAATCAGTAAAGTGTTTTATGTAATTATTTTTTAAAATTTGAGAACTAATTATTGTCCATAACTTGTAGCATTCTTCATTAAAGTCTTGCTTCTCTCAAATTTAAGTAGCTGTTTAATTGCAGCACAGCATGTATGAACACATGTTAAATGAATTTTGCTGAACCACGTTGACTGTTAAAAAGCTGATGTCAAACTGTATTGGATATTCTAGTCTTTGGAAGCTATGTCGAACCCTTTCTCACTTTTGAGTGAAAGATGTAAAGAAATGCTAAAGTTTTACAATTTATCCTGTACTTACAAGTTGGAAATTTTGTACAGCTCTATTACCTGTTAACTATGTGTTTTGGAATTTAGTATTACTGTTTTTCTGCCAATTAACCCCAAATGAAGCTACAGTGAGAACTTATCTCCTCTCAATACAGCCACCTCCTCCTGATCTGGTTGCAGCTCATGTGGTCTCCCTCTGAGTTGGATTTGGATCCAGAAGCTTTTCTCCCCTCAACTCTCACCTCATTAAGATGGCGCGCTCTGGGTTGTGATGCAGTTAGGGAAGCAACATATCCTCGTCAGCATTTCTCAAATTTGAAAAACGCATAGGTCCATTAACATTTTTAAATTTAATGTCAGTGGTATACTGTTACTGAAATGTGTACAAACAAAAAACTAAGCCTATATCTTCTACAGAACTATAAAACTTACCATGTACTGTTGACTGTTTCGTTGACTCTAAGTCACTGCTCACAACATGAGTAGTGTAGAAACTGTGGCAGTGGTGGGACCTGGGTGGGGGTGCCTGTGCCCCTGTGTGCTGAGAAATGATCCCCATCTCCCACCTGCACCTTGGCAGGACTGCTGCAGAGCCACTGGGGCTCCAGGGTGCTGTGATATCATTTGGCCTCTGTTAGAACTGAACACAATTACAAAGTCTGTTTGTTCTTTACTTATTATCTTGTGATAATTCAAATATTACCACTTAGAGTCAATGCGATGAATTCTGAAGCAAGACTTGGTTAGAAGCTATTAATGCCCTTTTGGTTTCTTAAGATTATGGCTGAAATGAAAACATTTAGGCATTGGCAGGACCCAGAGACTGAGAGAAACACTGTCCTCCTGGCTAAGAGTGTGGGGCCCACTGAGGGCCCCCGCTGTGCCAGCTGTGCTTGTGGGATGGTGAACCACCCACTGGAATCTCTGAATGTCCACTTCTGTCTGGCTTCATCCATTAAAATTTTTTTTTAAGATTTTATTTATTTATTCTTAGAGGGAAGGGAGGGAGAAAGAGAGGGAGAGAAACATCAATGTGTGGTTGCCTCTCATGCACCTCCTACTGGGGACCTGGCCCATAACCCAGGCATGTGTCCTGACTGGGAATCAAACTGGCAACCTTTTGGTTCACAGGCCGGCACTCAATCCACTGAGCCACACCGGCCACGGCTCCATTTAAATTTTTGCACACACTTTCATGTTGTACTCTGTTCTCTGAACTGTAGTATTGGGCAGGAAGAAGTCCACTGAAATGGATGTTTCCCCATGTGTCTTACTAGAGTAATAAGTATCACCTAGCAATTTTATATGAGTAAGAGAAAAATCTCCCTGGCCAAATTCTCTCTGTATATTCAGTTGGTTGTAAATAAACTTAATATTTATCCCCAGGAAGCAAGAACTGAAAAAATGACAGCAAAAGGAAGGATGGAAATACCTCTACAGAAGTAGTAGATTCTATCTAGCACCCATGAAGTGGCTTTTGTAAACCATAGAGTTTTTTAGATGAAAACAAAGCAAAAAACTCCTGTGAGCCAAACATGGGGGTATCATGCCAATGGAGTATCTATGCGTGGCCCTGGAACTGGCCCAAGTGTGACTTGCAGAGTTAATGATTACCCCAGCAAACTACTTGGTTCCACTGGGCTGCAGGCAGTTCACCTGCAGAGGAGTCTCCAGGAACCAGCATGTTCCCTTTGCTTGTTGGGGCTGGACTGATGGTTCTGAACCTGGTGGCCTCTGCTAGGAGCCAGAAGATGGAACCCCTTAGTGGCTCTGGGGACCAGACACTCTTGCGAGGAGCAGATCAGTATGACTTTGCCATCATGATCCCTCCAGGAGGTACAGAATGCTTTTGGCAATTTGCCCACCAGAGTGGATACTTCTATTTCAGTTATGAGGTGGGTACCTGGACTCCTCTGGCCATATGGGGACTTGTTTTTTGTTTCCTTTTGTAAAATGGGTCACAGTTTTAGACTAACATGAGGTTCCGGTTGTCTTTACTAAGCTGAGATTCTCCACCTATTAATGAAATAGACCTGCAAGTAGATGGAAACTCCTGATGGATGAATAATCACTAAAACATATGGCTTAGTTTCTCATGGGGGCCATGGAAGTGTGCTCAAAGCCATGGGACAAACAGGGTACCTCTTCCTGGAGAAATAATCATTACAACTACTCCGTTGTGGAAATGAAAGGGGAGAGTACATTTTTTAAATTATTAAAATAATACAGAAATGGAAAGTCCCGTGAACTTGAGAGAGACCTGGACAATTCAAAAAAAAGTTTATGGAGTTGGGAGAGCAACATTTACTCTTGACTTTACAGGTAATTCTGGCAAACTGTAGAATCACTGGTTCAAGATTTCTCTATTCAGCCAGATAGTCCTGTTTGTGTTAGGAAGGTGTATGTTTTCAAGGTGCCTGTTCACAGGCCAGGTACTTTCATCCACACCACAGTGCCCAAGGACGGTCTGCTCAACAGTCAAATTAGAGGCTGTTCATTTCCTTTGTTCTTTATCTCAGAAACCTGCTAACTCTCTAATCTTTGTTTAGAGTAATAGATTGCATATAATGACCTTATTCCACTCTACTGTAACTTAAATTTATTTTAAATTAGAACTTTTTCTTACCTGTAAATTTATGAGAGTAGCTATAGTCAGCTCACTGTAGCCATCGAGATCCAACTTGACAGCCTGTGTCCATCAAATACCTCATTTGCTGTCAAGCACGAAATAAGCCCAAGTGTCCGATGACACCAGGGAGCTCAAAACCAAGCTATTTCAGTAAAGAACTCTACAACTAGCCCTGGCTCAGTGGATTGAGCACCAGCCTGCGAACCAAAGGGTCCTGAGTTCGATTCTCAGTCAGGGCACATGCCTGGGTTTCAGGCCAAGTCCCCAGTGCAGGGGCACATAAAAGGAGGGAGTTCTTTCTCTCCCCCCACCCCATTCAAAAATAAATAAAATCTTGTAAAAAAAAACCTACAACCAGAATCTTACACACCAACTGATGATACAGGCCAGCTGTGTGGTCTGTGACATGTCCTTCACAAGAATGCTATTGACATTTGGGGCAATTCTTTGTCCCACAGTTCTATTTCTAACATGGTAGGATGTTTAGCTTTGCAGTCCCTCCCCACTCCACCCAACACCATTGATGCCTCAACCCAAATCCCAGAAGGGGTTGGGCAGTACGATCCATGATTGAGAACCACTGTGCTGATGATTGTGGGATGTCAGTCTTACCACTTAATTAGCTTCTTGGTGATGAATCAGGAGCTCTTCTCCCTCTTTAATGTCTTGGCAGGTTCAGCGGACAATGGGAATGTCACATAACCGGCATATTGCTGCCACTGCACACACCCCACAAGGTTTTCTCATAGAAACCTCTCAGAATGTTCGGGGCCAGATTAACTTCAATACCCAAGAGACAGGTCTGTTTTCATTACCACAGCTATAATAATAATCATAGGTTTCTTTGAAAATGGGAAAATAATGAAGTACTGAAATTAAGTACCTGAGATGTAAAAACCCTGGCTTTTTCAGACAGGGATGGTGAACCAGTAGGAAGAAAATTGAGCCTAGGACACCAAAAACCAGTTTTCCTGAAGACTGCCAATGGCCAAGTGGCAGTCCTCTAGCAGTCTTTTGGGGGCAGTCTCCAGGTGACTAATTGTAACTCCAAAGTCCAGAAGCTCAATTTTATGTCGTCATCTCCAACTGACCAGAATATGAGAAAGTGACCAAAAAACCCATTTAAGATACAGAATTCCAATTAGCAAATTTATTGTGGGATAACATCTCTTTCCAGTCATGGGAATACATGAGCCAGTTCCAAAAAGCAGGCTCAGAACAAAAGAAAATGCACGACCATGAAAAATACCTATATTCCACAACAAAGCAGTTCTCTAGTCACCGGAACATTCCTATAGCCTGCCCCCATATAGATGGAACCTGTCCCCACCCCGCACAGCACCAGATGCACTCTCTACCGGCCAGGTGTACAAAAAAAGATGTTTCTCAACAGAAACATAAGACAATCCTTCATGTATAGCACAGGATACTCTACTCAGCATTATAGAATATTTAGCATTTGTACCCCCCTACATGCCAGTAGTGCCTTCCAATCATTTCAATAAACACACTGCCACCTTTCCAATCCCACTCCTCCCCACTCCCACACACACAAGGGGAGGCAACCCCAGCGGAGAACCAGCACCCAAAACCATCAGTCCTGATACAGACGACCTTGCAGTTAGTTACTCCAGGATGGTTTCTTTCACAATGCATCAAGTTTCCCCTAGCTTCAAGTTCAAGATGGTATCCCCCAGCTCTAATGGTATATAAGCAAGCAAACACCATTCTCTTAATTTCAACTCAATTTGAGAAATTTCTTAATAAGAAATAAAAGGTTGAAAAAGAGGAAGGAAACATGGTTTTCCTTTCAGTATAGAACTAGCTAGTAATATTTGGCAAAACAATTATTATACATAATATTTAGTAAATAAGTTTCCTGTAAGATCAGTATCTTTCTTCCACATCAAAAATTGGATCTTTGTACTTGCTAAGTAAAAAAGTGCTAATGTAGCACACTGGCCACTGGAGAACAGGGAGCTTCTAAACCTAGAGGATGAAAGATCAACAAAGGGTGGGAGACCAAGACTCGGTAATGATCTAGGGATTCTTACAGGTTTTTATCAACTTTGTCTAAAAAATCAGCAAAATCACTTTGGTTCTGTGCAAGTGTACCTCAGTTTTGGAGTCTTCTATGAGGGGCCTGAGATGGACCACAAACAGCAAAGTGAAAGAAAACAACTGAATGATACTCTGGATGCGATTGAGGTAATTGCTTTGTGGGAGAGCAACATCCATGGAAACTGATTTTAAATGTGGAGGAAAGACTAAAAATATGGGTGTAGTTATCACTTGATCCAAGCACTCATCTGTGTAGAAACCAACCAGGCAAGGGGATTTGAAGCCTTTCATTTTTATGACTTGGAGCTCTTGAAATTTTTCCTTTGGTTTATACCAGGAATTGGCAAACTATGGCTCACAGGCCAAAGCTGGCCCACTGCCTTTTTTTTTTTTTTAATTTAGATATAATTAATCATTTTAAAGTATACAATTCAGTGGTTTTCAGCATACCCGTTCTGGAACAGTTCTGGAACAATCGTGAGTATCTAATTCCAGAACAGTTTCATCACCCCCAAAAGAAACTCCATACCCGTTAGTCACTATCCATTCCCCAGGCCTCCCGCTCTGGCCACTCACCAGTCTACTTTCTGTCTACAGATTTGCCTATTCTGTATATTTCATATGAGTGAAATCACACAATGTGGCCTTTTGTGTCTGGCTTCTTTTACTTAGCATGTTTTCAAGGCTCATCCACATCGTAGTATTTATTAGTATCTCATTCCTTTTTAAGCCTGAATAATGTTCTACTGTATGCATGTACATTTACACACTTAACTGACAGGCATTTGCGTTATCTTTTTTGCTATCATGAATAATGCTATGAACATTTGCATACAAAGTTTGGTATAAGCATGGTTTCATTTTTTGTATATATGCAAGTACTGTACTCTACTGGGTCACAGAGTAACTCTTTAGGTATGAGGAACTGCAGTTTTCCACAGGGGCTAAACCATTTTACACTCCCACTGGCAGTGAATGAGGGCTGCACTTTCTCCACATCCTCGCCAACACATTGTCTTTATTAGCCTCCCTAGTGGATGTGAAATGGTATCTTCTGACTTTGAGTTGTTTTCCTAATGACACTGAGCATCTTTTCATGTGCTTTTCAGTCATTTATGTATCTTTGGAGAAATGTCTAAACACTTTGTCCACTTTAAAATCAGGTAGTCTTTTTCTGAGCTATGTGTTTTATATATTGGATCTGTGTGTGTGTGTATGTACATATACATATATATATACATATACATATATATATATATAATCTGGATATAAATCCCTTATCGAGATATATCATTTACAGGTATTTTCTCCCATTTTGTGGGGTACTTGTACTTTCATGATAGTCTCCTGGATGCACTAAAGTCCACCGCCTAGTTTTGTAAATGAAGTTTTATTGGAACACAGACATACTGAATTGACAATTACATATTGTCTCTGGCTTTTTGGTGCTACGATGGTAGAGTTCAGTAGTTGCAAGAGGCTGTTTTGCCTGCAAAGCCTTAAGTATTCACTATACTATCTGGCTCTCTAATAAGTTTGCAGGCCCTTGTCTTCTACCATATGCAAGAGCTGAAGACACCACCCAGGACAATGTTAAGTGCGTATTTAAATCTAGAGATCTGGAAGAGCTCTCTGGTTTCAACATTGAAGTTTTTCATTAAAAAAGTTTAACATAAAGTCCAGGCCATTTTCCTATAAATTACCATTTATTAACTGCAAGAGCTGCCAACTATTACATGTCATAAATTCATTTAAGTTACTTAATTTCCAAATTAACAGTGCTGGTGAGCACCCAGGTGAGAAAATATGGTGGGCAGGGGGAGCAGTAAGGAGGAGCCCTTTCCTTATTTCATTGTCTGTCCCACAGGAGAGTACCCAGAAGGTACAGAGAAATATTTTTCACATGTGGCGACACTACAACTTTGCTCGAATGAGGAAAATGGCTGACTTTTTCCTTCTTCAATCAAACTATAACTATGTGAACTGGTGGTCAATAACCCAGAGCCTTGTTATTGTTCTTTCTGGGGTCCTGCAGCTGTATTTCTTGAAGCGCCTCTTCAATGCCCCAATGACTACAGACACAAAGAAGCCAAGATGCTAAGCTACAGTAACTACAGCACCCTGGCTCTCTTCCTCTGGGGCAGAAGCTTGTCAAAGCTTTGGTTAAATCAACTTTTTAAAGTTATTGGGAAAAATTCAATTTCTCCTCTTAGGTAGTTTATTGCTCTCATCTAGAGGCAAAATGGCAATAAAGAAATAAAAATGCATAAGTTTTGATGTTGGCTATTTTTAAAGTTTTATCAAACTTGCAAGTTTACCATCAAAATACTATTCATCATATAGTGGTCCCTTAACCTTCACTAAGTCTATATACAGGTTAACAGAGAACTCTGGACGGGGAGAATAGTTGAAAAAAAAATGGGACAAAAAACATATAAAGCCCAGTTTTTATATGGGTTTTATATGTTGCATACAAAAACAGGAGTTGGTAAATGCTTTTTTGTGGTTAAAAATGCTTTATTTTTAGAGATGTAACCTTTGGAATTTAAAATAAGCAGTATATTCATTAGAGAACTTGTTTTACAATACAGGTAATTTTAAAAATATTTGCGAAATGTTTTTCATTTAAAAAATGTTTTAATAATTCTAAAAATGATTTCATGAAGCGTAGGGAAGAACAGAGGAGGTAAATTATCTCAGGGTCTCCGATTAGTGCTTTTTGTCCAGTGCAGTGAGTGAAGGCCCGTAAGGAAAATGTTTGAGGAAACCAAGTTGATGGAAATAAAATTTAACCTGATCTCAGGACCACACCATCCACGAAAAGAAAAATGGAGAAAACAGCTTGGAAAAAAATAATATAATCAAATTATACCCATTAGATCCTACTCTTAGTAGCAGCAACACTCAGTATATGCAGCATAAAAATAATTCTCAGCATTTATTTCACACCTATCATTTACCAGGCACTGTGCTAAGTACTTTACAGTCATGATTTCTAATTCTAAAAACCATTCTTAAGGTAGATGGCCAAAGCTGTTTTTTGAAACAGAAAAAAATGAAGCTCATGAAAGTTTAATGACTCAGATAAAGCATCGTATCCAGCTGGTAGGTGTTAGAACTAGGTTTTAACCCAAGTTTTCTTCCACACCACGCAGAGCCTACCATAAAGAAAATCATCAGAATAAATTGCTCTTAGTATTTTACCCAAATTTCACTTGTAAAATCCCACGCATGGCCTACTATTTGGAAACGGCAATATCTACCTTTCATAGCATTAATAAATAAATAAAATGTGTTCTTATCATGAGTTTAGGAAACAGTGTTATCACAGATAACAATAAAAAGCTATTCTTGTCCTCAATTCCAATGATTTAGAACCTTTTACTGAAAACAAGAAGCCCTCTGATTAAAATATAAAACACAATATTCTATTTAGTAACAAACACAAAGATCCGAAACTCCATTTTTGAACCATTTCTGCTTAGTTAGAATCCAGCCTGCATTTGTCCGTAATAGAATATAAAACTAAGAAGTCCCTGGAGAGGTCAGTGTTGACAAAATTCAACAGATGGTGGAACCTACACAGACACAGGAAACAAAGCTAGGCCCTTCCACACAGCCACAAGTCCTCGCGATGATTTCGTTTTAAGTCAATGTCTCTTCATGTCGCACATACTCCCCAATGTCTGCTTGATGAAATACCACAATCGCCATGGGGTCTACTTTCCTGCAGTCTTGTGTAGACTTTGCTGCCACCCCAAAACCCTGGGATTCAAAAGAAGAGACACTGATTCACTCAAGTCATTCAATAAGTACGCATGGAGGGCTGAAAATAACAGACGAAAAAATACAGTTCTTTGAGAAATGCAAAAGCTGCAGAGAATTTAGTCTCTCAAGGCCACAGACTGGAAATACATCCTTCATGACTAAAAAGATTCTTAATCTTTGTAACAGCTACCATCTGTACTCACCAAAGGGACGTCTGCCATGGAGTACACCACCACTCCCTGGTACTGGGCAGTATTTTCAGTGATTCGACCCAGTCCAGATTTTAACACGTGGTTCCCATACAGGAAGGACTGCTCTGCTCCAGGCTTTATCCACACTTTGTACTATAAGAAAGAGAATTAAATCCAAAACACGTAAAAGTGCTAATAGTTATATCCCCAGAGATGAGCTAGCTGCTGTATCTGACTGATTTCTTGAAAACCTTTCAAGAAAAAGATGCATGTTTCAAATTGTTCACCCCCTAAAGAGAACTGCCAGCTTCTCTCCACTCTACAAGCAACTTCTCCCACGGCCAGTTCAACAGCGCTTTTTCTGGACCCACTAAGCTCCTCCTCACAGCCACTTACTTGCTTTTCGATCTTCAGCTGGGTTTGCCCAGGCTTTTCTCCTCTGCTGGAGATAATCAGAGCACTCCCGCCCCACGGCCCTAACCATACGCATACGCAAAGAGTTAAGACCTACAGGCATCTCCACGTGCTGGCACTGATCCCAAGCTCTGCAGGGGACTCCGTGGCAGAGAAGCTGCCCACTTATCTGCGTTCTGAGGTGGCCCTCAGCCCTGACTTCCTCCATCCCCAGTGGACGACGGGAAACCACCTCACAAACCTTGGCGTAGGGTGCAAGGTAATCCAGAGCTGTGACGTGCAGCCGGAACTTGTGGGTCTTCGTGAACTTTCCGAAGCAGGTCCCCAGCGACACCAGCTTGTCACCGGAGATGTTGGCGGCCAATTTCAAGATCTTTTCACTAAAAGGATAAATAAGAGGTGTCATGTACAGACGCTGGTGGGACCCAGGCCGCCATCCGGGGCCATGCCGCCCACCCTGCCCCACCTCACCTCACCTCACGTAGTACACACGGTCGTTGTGCAGCCTGAAACAGTAGGTGCCGTCAGGCCTGTCGACCAGCAGCTGAAGGTTCTCCCCAATGCTGTAGGCAAAAAGAAGACTGGAAACCGCGTGCGAACAGACTGGTCCCGGCCCCGCGCCCCACTCCGCCCCCGCCCCTTCTCACCACATGCACTCTCTCCTCTACCCTGCGCGCTCTTACTATTTTGCTATCTTCTCAAACATGACACGCGTCTCCTCTTCAGTCAAAGGCCGCATTTTCCCGCTGTTGCCACACCGGCTCCGCGTGCCTCAGTCGCCGGAAGCGGAAGTCAGACGCCAGCCTCTCCCTGGCAACCCCAAAAGCCCACCTCTCCATCGCTTCCCCAAGCCGCCGGATGAGAAACCGTAGGGGACGGAAGTGTACCTCGGTTGCTTCCGGTCCTAGATTTGGAGCCAGCGCCCTCTTTGGGCCCGAGGAGGAAGTGACGCTACTGCCGGAAAGATGGCGGCGATGGCGACAATTCCATCCTCCACTCCGGCATCTGCCGTGGCCTCTGCATCCTCCATTTCAGCATCCGCCACAGCCACCGCAGCGGCTCTCGGGGAAGTGGAGGATGAGGGGCTCCTGGCATCGCTGTTCCGGGATCGCTTCCCAGAGGCCCAGTGGCGGGAACGGCCGGACGTGGGTCGGTACCTTCGGGAGCTGAGCGGCTCCGGGCTGGAGCGTCTGCGGCGCGAGCCCGAGCGCCTGGCGGAGGAACGGGCCCAGCTGCTACAGCAGACGCGCGACTTGGCCTTCGCCAACTACAAGACCTTCATCCGCGGCGCCGAGTGCACCGAGCGCATCCACCGCCTGTTTGGCGACGTGGAAGCGTCGCTCGGCCGCCTGCTAGACCGCTTGCCCAGCTTCCAGCAGAGCTGCAGGTGCGGCATGCCCGATGCTAAAGGGGCTTTTAACAACTGCAATAAGTGGCATTTACCATGATAGAGATAGCTGACACTTACAAAACGCTTACCAGGTGCCAGGGTCTCCTCGGAGTATTTGATTACTGTATTTAAACTTTACAACAGTTTTCGAGGTACGTAATGTTTTCCCATTTTATGTACGAGGAAGTTGAGACACGGAGAGATGAGTGGCTGTCCAAGGGCACAGCTATAGTAAGTTTCAAAGTTGGAACTGGAACCTCTGCACGGCTCTCCCACAGAGGGCTGTGTGAGCACTAAATAAAGAGAATTCGTGCAAAGCACTAAGAATTTGGCCTGGCATACTTAACTATCTACAATTGGCAGCTTAATATATATGCATATTTATGTAAATATACATAAAACACATGTAGATACAACACATACAACAGCTCAGACTGGAAGTTATCTGCTCCCAAACTTCCATTGATAGGAAGCTGACAAGGAAATCCTCCCACTTGGGGGTAACAAAAATTATCCCCCCAAATCCCTCCCTTTTGAGTCATATTCTGCTTCCGTAGATCCTCAGTCCATTATCCCTAATTCTGACTTCCAGCCTTTCATGATAAAAGTTTTAAGTTTTCTTTTGAGTCTTTGGGTATTTGACAATAGCTTTTATACCCTTCCATCCACCCCAGAATAGATAGGGGAACTTCATAAAGCAGATCTCTGCCTTTGTGGAGAAGAAATGGAAAATGGTGGAAACCAAAGTTGAACAATAGCACAGGAATAGATTAAGAGGCGGAGGGAACTTGGGAGTAAGGTTGTAGCCTCTAGGCTAGTTGATTATTTTGAAAATAGTAAGTATAGCTATTATTAAAGGAATATTGATTCTGAGTCAGGTTCTCTGTTAAATGCTTTATACACATCATCTCATTAAATCTTCACATTCTTATAACATGGGTCCTATTACTTTACCAATGGGGAAACAGTTATGAAACAATTAAGTGGCATATCTGGGTTCAAATCTTTTTATCATTTATTAGTTATGTGATTTTGAACAGGTTGCCTAACCTCTCTGAGATTAGTTTCCTCAGCATACTTACAGGTTTGGCATGAAGATTAAATCAGTTATACCATTCAGCCCAGTGCCCAGTTCATAGTAAATGCTTGGTAATTATAGTCAAGGTTTGGGTGCAGAGCAATGAGCAGCCAACATTCTCCTCATTGTACTAGGAACTTTGTGAAAGAGGCTGAGGAGATCAGCTCCAACCGCCGGATGAACACCCTGACTCTAAACCGGCACACAGAAATCCTGGAAATCCTAGAGATTCCTCAGCTTATGGACACCTGTGTCCGGAACAGCTATTATGAAGAGGCCCTGGAGCTTGCAGCCTACGTACGCCGACTGGAAAGGAAATACTCCTCCATCCCTGTCATCCAGGTAGCCAACTTCCCCAAAGAGAATGCAAACTGATGTTCTTGGTATCAGTAATTCTGTGGTCATCACTGAACCTTTAGGCAGAAACTGTAGGGAAACTCTTTGCATGTTTCATATCAGTTTCTGCCAGCCAGACAGGTTTGAACATTAAACATACACTCATTCATCTATTCAACTGAAAAATATTGTGTGCCAGGCTCTGATCTGGGTGCTGGGTGTACAATGTGAACAAAGCAGACAAGGCGCTGGCTCTCATCAGTGTAAGACGATACTTGTCAAATAAACAGATAAACAATGTGATCCTTTCAGATAGTGGTTAATCATGGAGAAAACAAACCAGGGAATCGGGTAGGAGGAGACCAGGGTGAATTACTCTAGGGGGTGCTGTCAGAAAAGGCTCTTCTGGAGAAAGAACATTTAAGCTGAGACCCAGATGATGGGAAGGACCCAGCCACATGTAGATGTGAGGAGAGAGCAAACCGGAAAGTGGAAAGAGCAAGTACAGCAGGCCAAGGAGGAAAGTTGGCATGTTAAGAAATACAAAGACAGCCAGTGGGACTGGACTGCAGTGAGCAAGGGGAGAGCATGGGAAGCTGGTGAGGTTCTATAACTTCGTTGTAATTCCGGTTTTGTCCTGGGAGGAGGTTAGTGTAGCTTCACCTACTCTGTTGCCATCTTGGGTCTCTGCATGTGTCAGCTTTAGGAAATCTACTTCATATGTCAGGGAAGCAGTGGGAATGTTGGTCTGTAATATTCCGGGTTAGTGGAATGGGTCCTAGAGAGTGCTTCTACAAACTTGGTGTGACTCTGTATTGTCAGGGCATTGTGAACGAAGTGCGCCAGTCCATGCAGCTCATGCTGAGCCAGCTCATCCAGCAACTGAGGACCAACATCCAGCTCCCTGCCTGCCTCCGTGTGATTGGCTTCCTGAGGCGCATGGACATCTTCACAGAGGCTGAGTTGAGGGTGAAGTTTCTTCAGGCCCGAGATGCTTGGCTCCGTTCCATTCTGACTGCCATCCCCAGTGATGATCCCTACTTCCACATCACAAAAACCATCGAGGCCTGCCGTGTCCATCTGTTTGATATCATCACTCAGTACCGTGCCATCTTCTCAGACGAGGACCCATTGCTGTCCCCTGCCAAGGGTGAGCACACCGTGAATGAGAGTGCTATCTTCCATGGCTGGGTACTGCAGAAAGTGTCACAGTTCCTGCAGGTGCTGGAAACTGACCTTCACCGGGGGATAGGCGGCCGCCTGGACTCTCTGCTGGGCCAATGCATGTATTTTGGACTGTCCTTCAGCAGGGTGGGGGCTGACTTCCGGGGCCAGTTGGCTCCTGTTTTCCAGCAGGTAGCCATCAGCACTTTCCAGAAAGCCATTCAGGAAGCAGTAGAGAAGTTCCAAGATGAAATGAACTCCTACACCCTCATCTTGGCTCCAGCCATCCTGGGCAGCAGTAACCTGCCTGCTGCTGTGCCAGTCACTCAGCCAGGGACGCTGCAGCCGCCCATGGTGCTCTTAGACTTCCCACCCCTTGCCTGCTTCCTCAACAATATTCTGGTCGCCTTCAATGATCTGCGCCTTTGCTGCCCCGTAGCCTTGGCACAGGATGTGACTAGGGTCCTGGAGGACGCCCTTGCTAAGGTGAGCACATACTGTTGGCTCTCTATCAGAACCTTCTTTTGTTACAGGAGGCCAGACTTTGGTAATAAACCAGTCCGTATGTTAGTGGTGACTGCTCAGTTAGAGAGGTTTAGTGTGGTTTTGAAGGTTTTTAATGGCTGAGCAGCTCTTAACCAGTTAGTCCCCCTTCATGGAATCTAAAACAATCCATGAAATGGCTCATCTGTAGTAATGATTCAGTGATGTGTTAGTTTTCTACTGCTGTGTGTCAAACTCCCACAAACATCATGTCCCAGTTTCCGTGGACCAGGAGTCCAGGCACAGCATAAGTGAGTCTTCTACTCAGGATCTCACAAGGTTGCAATCAGGGTCCCCTTTCAAGCTCCCATTAGCAGATTTCTGTTCCTTGCAGTTGTGGGACTGAGGCCCTCAGCTCCTAGAGGCCATCTCACTCCATGGGCAGTTCATACTGTGGCTTTGTGATTCTTCGAGGCTAATGGAAGAGTATTTGTCCTGCCCGAGTCTGTTTTAGGGAAGTCCCCAGTCCTCTTTTAAAAGGCTCATTGGATTGTCAGGCCTGCTCAGGATAATCTCCCTTTTGATTAATTCACTCACTTCATTAGGATCTTTAATTACAACTGCAAATCCTTTATTTTTGCCATAATGTATGTTTAAGAACAAGCCACAGATTCTGCCTGAACTAAGGGGAGGGGATCACACAAAGGAGTGGTACCAGGGGGTGGAAATCACAAGAGCATCTTAGAATTCTGCCTAACACAAGTAATGCTATTACTGCTGCTAATATCCTAACACAGTGCACATTTTTTACACATTTAAACCTTTAGATATTGGGATGCTTCTCTCTGGTTGATAACCTCTCATAATCACTGTGAACCAGGTGGCAGTTGTGATGTGACTATATAAAATATTTCTATTGATATCCTCATGTAAAAGCAAGAAAGCATGAGCACTGAAGCTTTTCAGAGTCAATTAAATTCAAATAATAGTAATTAGCTAGTATTTACATAGAACTTACTCCATGCCAAGTAGTGTTCATTGTACCTGATACATATTAAGATTTGATCTTCACAAGCCTATGAGGTACATCCTGTTGCTGACCCTACTTTGTAGATGAGGAAACTGAGGCAGAGATGGCATGGAGGGCTCAAGTAATGACTTGGAAGTCACAGAACCAGTAAGTGGAATAGTTAGGACTTGAACCAGGAAGTCTAGCACCAGAGTCTATTATTGACCCTGTTAGCATGACACCTGTCTATCAGGTCAGCTAGGCTGTTCTGTTCTTTGTATTTGGAACTTCTTTTCCAGCTGTTTCATTCTTCCTTTATAATTTTCTAGTGATCTAGCTTCCTGGAACCTTAAGGCCTTACTCAGTAAAAACCTGTTGTAGTTTTTGTTTCATTTTCCTGGATCAAATGTAGTTCTAGATGGTCTCCCAGGGAGTCAAGAACTATGTATTTTCTCTGTATAATTTCAGGATACTCTTCCACTGGAAAAAGCACCAGTAATGAAATAAGTTGGGTCAGAAATACATCAATGAATAAAAACTAATTTCATAGTTAAAAAAAAAAGAAATACATCAATGAAGTAACAGAACTGTGGAGAGTGATCACAATTCTGAACTTAAAATAATAATAAATGGACTGTTTGGAAAAATTTTCTTCATGAAAACTTGAGGGTTGCGCATTTGTGCTTAGTTTCATGTAAGGCTGATAGCGATACACTTACTGCAGTACCTTTGTCTCTTAGGTAACCAAAGTAATCCTGGCGTTCCATCGAGCTGAAGAGGCTGCCTTCACCAGTGGGGAGCAAGAGCTCTTCATCCAGTTCTGCACTGTCTTCCTGGAGGACCTGGTTCCTTATTTAAATCGCTGTCTCCAAGTCCTTTTTCCACCAGCTCAGATAGCACAGACATTAGGTAAGAGAAAGGAGAAAAGACTTTTAAAGCCACTTTATTGATATAATTCACATAATAATTCACCCATTTGTGAAATTCAGTATGCTTTAGTGAAAGAACGGAGGTGTACAACCATTACTACCATCCAATTATAGAACATTTCCATCATGCCAAAAAGATCCCTCACACCCAGTGTAATCATTCTCCAGTCCCACTTTTAGCCCCTGGCAACCACTTACCTACTTTCCGATGCAATAGATTTGCTTTTCTGGACATTTTTATATAAATGGAATTATACAATATGTGTATATCTGGCTAAGTGTAAGAAGCTAATCACAAAAGAACCACATACTGTATGATTTCCCAGCTTGCCTTCACTTTCCTATACTCACTCTCTGCCCCTGGGGTGGGGTGTGGGGGATGGGGGAGACGGAACTTCCCAAAAGGCAATGGGCTGGTGATCACACAAGCAAAGAGTGGCTGCTCCCCACTCCCGCCCCCCACCCCCACCCCGACCCAGCATTTCTCTTGGGTCCCACACAGGGAAGCCTGTGCCTACTGAGGTTCTCTTAGCTCTTACTCCCCTTACTCCATCCGCCTTGCACAGACAGTGCTGTTCTGGATTACCGTCGAAGTCTTGCTTTACAATATAGATCCTGTCCCATATCACTTATTATATTGAAATACGGTAATTGTGTCAGTTACTTCCATAAAGTGTTTCTTTTTTCCTGTGACACATCAGTATATACATTTTTTAAATGTTTCTTTCCATTTCACTTTGCCTACCATCTGGGTCAGGCATTCCACCCACTCAGCTCTCCAAGTATGGAAACCTGGGGCATGTGAACATCAGCGTCGTCCAGGAGCCTCTCGCCATCATCCTGCCGAAGAGAGAGGTGGTCTTCTGTCTAGATGAAAATGAGCCAGTGTCGGAGTCCACAGCTCCAGCATCAGAACTCCCTGTGGAAGAGTCAATCCTTGAGCCCGTCACTCCGGCTTTCCCTGAGGAGGGGCAAGAGCAGGTTGAACCATCGGAGCCACTTGAGGCCGATGTGCCCAGTGCGAGCACTTAACAGGGGTTGCCGCTCCCAGAACCAGGCTTACTGCAGCGCCCAATGGGAAGGAGAGTTGCCTCCCTCAGAAAACACGGGGCAGCCCCAGGGAAGAGGCTGCGAAGGCATGCCTGAGAAAAAATTAAAAGGGGAACCTCCTGGTCAGTCCTCTTATAATAAATGCAATTAAATAATAAAGCTGATTGACGCCCGGAGAAGTGGGACTACGTCCTGTGGGCGGGAACTACGCTTCCCGGCATCCCTGGCGGCGAGAGCGCTAGGCTAAGGGACCTGTAGAGGAACACTGCCGGGCGGTCGGCTCTACTCCACTGCACCATGGGCCGGCTAGGGGCCGGGTGGCTGTTGGCGCAGGCGTGTCGCCTCGTGGGGCCGGCCCTGCCGTGGGAAGAGAGGGTGGCAAGCGGCGTCACCCGGGCCTGCAGTTCCACGCCCGCTGGGGATGGCCCCGAGGGACCGGCGCGCCCCCGCTCGTACTGGCGCTCCCTGCGGCGTCTCGTACAGGGAGCACCCAAGCCGCCGTACACACGCGTGTGCCAGGTCGGGGACCCTGTCCTGCGGGCGGTTTCGGCCCCAGTGGAGTCGGCGCAGCTGGCGGGGCCCGAGCTGCAGCTGCTGGTGCAGCGGCTGGTGCAGGTGATGCGACGCCAGCGCTGTGTGGGCCTGAGCGCGCCACAGCTGGGAGTGCCGCTGCAGGTGTTGGCCCTAGAGTTCCCCGAGGCTCTCTTCCGCGCCTGCGCGCCGCGCCTGCGCGAGACCCGCCAGATGGAGCCCTTCCCCCTGCGCGTGTTCGTGAACCCCAGCCTTCGGGTGCTGGACAGCCGCCTGGTCACTTTCTCCGAAGGCTGCGAGAGTGTTGCCGGTTTCCTCGCCTGCGTTTCCCGCTTCCAGGCCGTGCAGATCTCAGGTGCGGTATGGGAGCGTCCCTAAAGGGGCTTGGTAAGCGCGTGCGTCTCCTGCCTCTGATCCCACAATTTCCATAAAGTTCCAATTCAAATACAGACTCGTTGATAGCTGATCAGCAGAACCACCTGGCATGACCAAAGGACAGGGCCAGGGAATGGACGGGACTTGTGAATGACAGATTGGGATGGGAATGAAGCACCTGTGAGAGTATAGCCAGCTCAAGTAGGGTGATGGGGTGGGAGGTATAGAGTAGGGTTGTTAGGGTGGCCTGGGTCCTGTTTGTCCACATCCAGGTCCTGCTCAGCGCCTTTGCACACTGTGTCTATCACACACACACACACACACACACACACACACACACACACACACACACACACACACACACACACACACTTCTGCCCCAATGATATCTGTCATGGTGGAGTGGGCAAAGTGGGACCTGCTTTGCCCAGCCCAGGGTGACAAGCCATTCCATGTCTGTTATACCAGGATGTTTTGTGGAATGTGGTTCTGTCTTGGTTGGGATGATTATTCCTCCTGAGCAAGCCACTTGATCCATGAGGGTCAGAAAGTGGTATTCCTTATTTTATATTGTATCAAACTGAAACACTTTTGTTAGGAATTGAAAGCAAACAGCAATACTTCAGAAACAGGAGTGTTCAGAAGAGAAGCATCTTATTAGGAAGATCATTTCTCATCTCATCACCACAGTAAGCCCAGCAACCTAATTGTTGGGAACCAGGTTGACTACTTGGTAATATAGACAGAGCTGCAGCATCTTTTCTAGGGAGGGTAAGAGATGCTATCTGACTTCCCTTCTGACGTTACCTCCTGTAAATAGGAACATCCAAGGCAGGGAAAGGGCCAAGAGGTTCAGAATGATGAAGTTCAGCATGTCCTCACCCAGACTAACTAACTTCCTTTGCAGGGCTGGACCCCAGAGGAGAACAGATGGTGTGGCAGGCCAGTGGTTGGGCAGCACGCATCATCCAGCACGAGATGGACCACTTGCAGGGCTGCCTGTTCATTGACAAAATGGATAGCAAGACATTTACAAATATCCACTGGATGGCGGTGAATGACTAGAGCTTTCCTGTAGCATCTAAGGATTCTGAAAATCGACACAAACATGTCGGCTTGGAGCTGGGCATGTCTTACTTGGCATTGACTTGGCTCTGACAAAGCAATGGACTTCCAAAGCCTGCCGAACTGAGTTGGAGGGAGGTGTTAAAAATTATGGCCCCAAAATGATCTATGAAATATTGCCTTCAACTTGAGAAAACAAATAACTCCCTGAAGGAGTGGACATTTCCTAGTAAGCTTGTATGGAGATGAGCGGGGCAATAACCACTCTCAGTAGACATGACTTCAGAAGACCTGTGCAATCTATTTCCAAAGCCAAGATCTGATAATAAATGTCGTCACAAAAGATCTGAAAGACGTGTTTAAAAATGCAGGTTAAGACTGATTTTTTTTTTTTTTTAACCAAACTCATTTTTACAAGAGATTTGTGTTTCTTACCTACAGGGTTGTTCTTTGCCTTGGACACCAGTGTGCTTGTGGAAGTAAACACAGGACAGAATGGCCCCAGATCATGGAAGTGTTTAGTGATAATATTAACATAAATGAGTACCCACACATTTTAATAGGTTCAGAGTGTTTAGGTTTCCATCTTTTGCCTTCAACCTTTAACAGATGTGGGGAAGATTTTTCTTTTGAGATTTCTTAGGCTACTGGTGCTTGACTAGTTCTTTGGGTGGAGACCATGGAGCAGGGCTAAGGGAAGGGTAATAGTTGAGAGGAAGTCGGTGAGCTTCCCTCTCACAATTAGAATAGAAAGCAGAACTGTGTTTCCTGGACACTGCACTCGTTTTGGAAAAATAAATTAGCATCATGCTGACTGACTGGTGTTTAACCTTAAGATCCTGTCAGGTGAAGGAATTTGTTTCTTCAGGTACTTGTCTTACCTCATTTTTACATTGACTTTGCATCATTGGTATTTTACCAAAGTCCTCCAAGTCCAAGTACCCATGTTGTAAGAAGTCCAATAAGTTGTTTGGAGAAAACACGTTTTAAGCAGCAGTTAATTAAACTAAACCAGGAAAGACCCACTCTCGTCTACAGCTTTCTCTAAACAAACCACGTCTGTAGGGCCTGTGAGGACAAGGGAAGGTGGACTGGCTCTCTGTGCATTAAACTTTGGAGAGGAACAGGACCTCACACTACCCCAGGTAAGGTTAGACCCTCGGCCATTGGGGAAGTCTGTAGAAAGCTCTCAACAGTGAAAACATGGGTCCTTAGGAAAATCAGAATTCACTTCTGAACACAATGTTCAGAAGCTCTTGCAGGTTGGCCCTCAGAACATTCTGATGCTTTCTTACAGTGCTCTGCATAGTCCTTACTAGCATTTGGCTTCAGCTTCCTGACCTTGAGGCCCAAGAGTTAATGATTGCTCAGAGTGGACCCTGGGGAAAGCCGTAGGCCATCTCTGCTGCTGACAATATAGATTTACTCTTGTGACCAAATTCACAGAGAAGAAAGGATTTGGTCTACTAATTAAGACACTACAACCCAAAGGCGCAAATGCTTGCATTTCCAATAAAGAAATTCTCTTCCACCTCAGGGAGATGTGTTAGCCAAAAAACCCACACACGATCAGCATCCAGAGCTAATGCGTGTTAGAGCTAATGAGAATTGGCTGTAGTGAAAACCAATGTAGGCAGAAGGTTCAGAACGGAATTCCTGGTAGGGAAGAAGTGGATTTCAGAATAAGCATTTAGGGGAGGAAATTCCTCTGCAGGTATTAGTCATGATTAACAGAGACTGTGAGGCCGCAGAGTCAGTCTGAGGGTAGTTCAGCCTCAGTGGGTGCCGGAAAGCTGTGACTAGAGCTGTGAGGATGAACCCTAGCAGCCCTAAAGTTTCTGTTAACCCCTGTTACTTGCCTAGGCCTTCAAGCACTAGAAATGAGGAAGCAGGTTTAAAGGGAAAAAAAAGCAAGGACCTTCTGACTGAAGTAAAGGTAACTAGTGGTATATAAGAAAATAAAACTAAACACAACATTAAGATGAAACAGTACAGGGCAAGGGGCAGTGTCTTATCCTGGCGTCTAGTCTAGTCCAGCATTTACAAATATAATTGGTGGCTGAGGGCACATAACTCACCAAGAAGTATGTGGGAACTCCAGAGCAAGCGACAAAAATTTCAGTCAGTTTCTGCTTGTCATCTGGAGGTCAGGCAGGCTGGTGCTCCAGGTAACGAGGCAGGGCTAACCAACCCACAATGGAGAGAAGCACTGAGCCTGAGCCCAAGCCTTCAAGAAACTAAACAAAAGTTGGCTCAATTTAGCAGACACTCCTAATCAGATCAAAGAACCACCACAGTGCAAGGATAAAACAATCTAGGAGTTGGCCACGCACTCAATTCTGGACCATTTGGTTTTGAAGATACCAGTTTTGGGAGGGGGGAAGGGCTGGTACCAGGGCCAGGCCTTTTCTGTGTCCATAGATGCCTGTGGGCAATGTGAGTCAGCCTCGACTGCTCCTGCTCCCTGTCGGACATCATTTCCAAGGCTGTCTACTCTGGAGCCTTGGGTGTCTCACAATCAGGGGTCACAAATTCAAATGGCCAGAGGGACTAGGCAAACAGTGCAAATGTGTGAACAGGCCACGTGGGGAGGGTGAACTGCAGAGCATGTCACCATCTGAGTAAGGCCATCCCTGCTCAGCAGCAGCTGATAGGTGGCCTCAAGGGGACAGAGGCTCAGCATTACCTAATTAAATTTTTGTATCTACTCTTGATTTTTGATAGCAGAGCAAACCAAACAGCTGCAGGCCACAACTGGCCCACAGGCCTCCCAATTTGAGATTCTGATCTGGAGGATGGACAACAGGAAGGAAAACTCAAGTCCCTCAACACCCCCAGCCACACTTTCGAGTCCCTGGGAAAAGGTTTCATGAACCCATCTGGAGTACAGGCCTAGGAACAGCGGCAGCTGGCAACACTCCTACTTCCTACTCTGCTGAAAAGACGACAGCAGAGAAAACCAGAAGGAGGTGTTTCTAGTGGAAGCAAGCACGGCCTTCGAAGAGCTCCAGACAAGAGTCAAAGAGGAGATCACTCAGGTGGCTCAAGAAGGGAAAAGGATTTATTAGCCCATTTCCAGGACAGGGACCCGGGGCCAGTGGGCTGGGTTGTGTTCTCACATCCAGAGGGAAGAAAAGGCAGCAGTGAAACCCGCCTGACTGCCTCCACTCGTTCTGATTCACACAGCTCTGTGCTCACAGACCATCCTCTCCTGTAGGGAGGACACAGGGTGCAGGATGCCAACCTAGGAGGGTGTGAATGGCCTGGCTTTACTCTTGGCCTTTGCAGGCAGAGCTTGGGCTGGGGATCCAGGGCATCAATCATTCTTCACAAGGAGCAAATCTGGATCTAAGAGGAACAAGCCATGGGGGCTCTGCAGGTCTGCTGCACCAACCCCACAGCATGGGCTGCTCCCACTCCTTGATGTTTCCAGGTGATTTTAACTTTATTATAAACAAGATGAAAATCCAAGCAGCATTAATTTAGGAGAACAAAAAAAGGCTTAAAAAAAAATACAGAGGGGCAGGACAAGGAGTTGGTGAGCATCCAAGAAGAAGAGGAGGAAGTAGGAAGAACCAGTATCTCACTGGCTGCCGAATGTACTTCTGCGTCTCTGTGCCTGGGAGCCCCTTCCTTCCTGCTCCTTGACTGGCGGCCAGACAGCAGAGGGGACACTGTAGGGACTTTAGGACAAGCCCTGGAGCCCTGTCTGGTCACCAACATGGGGAGTGCATGAATTTACCCCAATCAACTTCCCACCTTCACTGTCACCAGAGTGAAGAAGCTTTTAACCCTCCTGTCCAAAGTCCTCTGAGAATTTCTTCACTTTCAGGAGGTCATCTGCATTCACGGTGGGCCGAGTAGTGGCCAAAGACCGGAGCATGTCCGACTGCAAAGACAAGAACATGTGACTGAGGAGTAGCCAGGTTCCAGGCCCTTAGCCTCCCAATGTCGCAGACCCATGCAGTCTAGGGTAGGAAGAGGCCTGCCTGCAAGGTCAGCCCCTGCCCCAAACGCAGAACTCCCTGTGGCTGCCTGGCTTCTGCCTGAATGCTTCCTGTGGCAGGGATGCTCCTCCTTCCTGAGGCAGCTCATGTCATCTCCAGATGGGCCTACTTCTGGTCTAAGAGAATCTAAGATCCCATCATCTCTTACCTCCCGTGAGAAGCTCTTTCTAACTGCACGCCCACCACACCAGCCACAAAGGCAGACACCTGCCATAGAGAATGGGCAAGACCATCGGCCAAGACTAGGATAAAGGGAGGTTAAGACTAGCCAGATGAGAGGCTGCCTGTGCAACTCCACCAAATCTCATGGTGCTGACATACATTCACTAGTTCCTTCTGTGTACAGAACAAGCCAACCCCATGGAATCAGGCAGTCACAGCACCTGGCCTTTACTCTTTTGCTGAAGAAAATAAAGTTCTAGTATTATGGCCTCCATCCTGGGCCCTCACTGAGTCTAACGGCAGGAACACTAGTTACTCAGAACCCCAAAGGCCATTCTCTGTTTAGGAGGGGCCACAACAGCCTAAGACAGAAAGGGGGAGAACCTTATTTTTATTTTTGGAGTCAAGCCCCCAATTTTCTGGGCTGTGCAGTCCTCTCTGCCAGATGGCCACTTACCATGCAAACCACAGGCTCTAAGAGTTTGTCACTAGGGACATCCATCCAAGTCATCTCCATGGCCCCTGGGTCCCCTGGTGAGCATGGGGTCAGGAGGTCATTGATCATAATGCTAGGGTTGGTGCGGGAAGGGCCACAGACCTGAAACCAAACAGGAATTTGATTGGCTGAAGGGGCTGCCCCTTGGTTTTGGAGGAAGTGGCAGGACACCTCAAGAGAAGGTAAGGGCAGGATATGAATGAATGTCTGGGTTTCCAGGGTATTGTTGAGGAGGGATGGGCTCCTTCAAAACTCTCAGACTGAGTAATCAAAGTGGCTTGAAGTCTGATTTCAGAAGTTCAAGATCAGCATGCTATTCCAGCCACTGTCCTCCTGAATTTCATTTTGTGGCCCCAAATGCCTTGGTATCTTCCTCTTCCTAATTAGCTCAAATTTCACTGCGGGTGCAGTGACATCGAAAATGTTTTTCCAACTGAACTCTCCATTGGCAACATTCTCCCAAATATTCGAAGGCTCCTTCCCTCACCTTCTTCAATTCTTGACTCGAATGTCACCCAGTGTGGCCTATCCTTTAAGAGTGCAACCTGCCCCTCCCCCTCCAAACCTCAGAAATGCCAGACCTCCCTTCCCTGCTCTTTCCCCTCACCGCCCTCTGAGAAACCAATCTGTTTTGGTTGTTGCTTGACTCCTCCACTAGAAAGGAGGCTCCTGGAGGGCAGAGATTTCTGTCTGCTGTGGTCGGTTACCAACGTCTCCCCAGCATCTAGAATGAGACCAGGCACAGAGCAGGGCCCTTGGCAACACTTAACAGAGATCTGTTGCGTGGAGTTCCTCCTTATGGTGTGTGGGTTTGTACCCACAACTTTTCAAACACTGAGTCGGGCCCACCACACACTAGCACAGCGCTGACGGTGAGGGTGGTGGAAGCAACTGCCATGGTGCCCTGCCCTCTAGGTTCACACAGTCTGAGATGGTCACACTCAAGCAAGAACTGCAGGGGAGGAGAGAGCAGATATAACCCTAACCCCTGGAACCAAAGGGCTCACTCTGCACTTGCCCTTGGTTCTCCAGGAGACCCAAGGTGTGTCAGCTGGCAAGGAAGCTGATATCCCCTTTCTTGTGACACTTTCTAAGCAACTCCTTGCTGGCTCACTCACCTTTTTGAAGTGCGTTGCTGACTGTACTTTTCTAACAGGCTGCATGAGGGAGTCCCGCACGATGATGCTGATGTCTGCACCTGAGTAGCCTTCTGTCTTCCGGGCCAGCTCGTGGATATTGGCGTCTGTGAGGTTATGGGGCGTGCTACCCAGGTGCAAGCGGAACATCTGGGCACGGGCAGCCTCCTCTGGCAATGGGATGTAAATCCGCTTTTCAAACCTAGAGAGCCAAGCACACGGCTGGACTTGAGAGCAGATGGAGAAGGAGTCTTAATGCAGGGGTGCAACAGGGCCCTGCAGAGCTGGCTTCATTTGGGGCGCTGCTCATCATGCAGCCACGGAGATGCCTCCGGAAAAATGAGGTCAGGCTGCATCCCTGGCTGCCAACGGCACGTTGCCAGAGAAAGAGCTCAGCCCCTGGCTCCTACTGGGAAGACTCACCTCCTTCTAATGGCTGAGTCCAACACCCACGGGATGTTTGTGGCACCAAGAACCAGAGTCCCATCGTTGTTATTCCCCACCCCTGCAGACAAAGGGAAACACAGACGCTGACTCAGAACACCTGCAAGGATCAGTCAAAAACTGCAGGAAAGAACCTCGGGGGCTCTGTACTCAACTGAAACCATCCCTGTGCCACATGCAGCAGTGGGGCGCTACCCAGCTTCTCTGGAGCAAAGAGCTCCGATGTCCTGCCTGCCTGAGGAGGGCACGGGGTGGGCAAGGGGGCAAGGCTGCAGGGACCTCTCCACAATGAAAGCCTGAGGAGATGAGCTGAGAATTGCTTCTAGAACCAGGGAGGAAACCCAGGAAGAGCACGCACCCTGCATCTGGACCAAGAACTCTGTTTTGATCCTTCGGGCAGCCTCACTCTCATTTTCATTGCGGGATCCGCAGAGGGAATCCACCTCATCGATGAAGATTATGGAAGGCTTGCGCTGCCTCGCCAGCTCAAACAGGTTCTTGACTAGCCTGTGAAGGTGAAAAATGGGGTTGGCACCTGGACAGCCACACACGGGCCCAGCCAGATTCCCAGTCACCACTTCTGTCACCCTTCCCGCAGGGAGGTTGAGACTCCAGTCACACTTGGATTTCAGTTAGCACAGTGGTAACAACCCTCTGGCAGTGCTGTGCCAAGAGGAAGCACAAGCCTGACGTCAGCTTCAATCCTGGCAGCCCCCTTCACTAGCTCTGGATTTAAGACAAGTCACTTCCCTCCCTCTCAGCCTCAGTTTCATCATCTGCAAAACAGGAGTCGGTGTGGGGAATAAGTCAACTCTAAAGTCCCCAGCAGAGGATGCTCGCCTGATACCCAATTACTGGGAGTGTCTTTCTCTTCTCTTCACAAAGACTCCTCTCTCCCAAGTTCCCTTCCAATTTCAGCTGTCCTAGTGAGGAGAGCACCCCACCCAAGAAGCTAGCAAGATACCCCTCTGCTGGCTACTTCTCTCTAACATCCAACGGCAGCTCCTCTTGGAGGTGACTCCACGGGCAAGGAGGCTGAGCCACCCGCAACTGCCGGGGATGGCAGCAGAGCAGGGCCTGAGGGCTGACTTACTTCTCACTCTCCCCCAACCACTTAGACATCAAGTCTGAGGAGGACACAGAGAAGAAGGTGGAGTTGTTGGCCTCTGTTGCCACTGCTTTGGCCAGGTAGGACTTCCCTGTGCCAGGGGGTCCAAAGAGCAGTATCCCTCGCCAGGGGGTACGCTTGCCTGCAGGAAACAATGAAGTTAGCTTCCTTCTGACTGGGGAGGGGAACAGAAAAAAGCAGAAGGGCCTTAGTTACTGTAAATACAGTCAGAAATGAAAAGTTCTACAACACACTGATTCTAAAAACAAAGAAGTAAAGGGAATTAAATTACCTGCCAAGAGCTTGGTCTTAGCCCTGGCTCATGACCCCTGTGACGTTACAAAGTGACAATGGCTGGCACTGGCTCCAGACCCTGCACACTCACTGGGACAGTCAAGTCAAAGTTCTAGTCATAAAGGTATTTCTGGTACCAAGAGAAGCCAAGGATTAGATCACCGCAATGGGCAGGCTCTGGGGCCCTTCCCAACGGGAGCCCTGAGAAGGCCAGGCCTCACCACTAAGGGCAAAAGGAGCTGAGTTGCCACCTGCTCCTGAACACCTTCCGAGTGGGAGCCTTGAGCTTGCTCCCTCAGAAGCCTGAGATTTTTACATCTGGGCCTACTGTGGCTCAACTCTTACCTGTGAACAAGTGCGGGAATTTAATTGGCAATATGACAGCTTCTTTGAGGGCCTCCTTGGCCCCCTCCAGCCCAGCCACATCATTCCACCGAATGTTGGGCTTTTCCATCACGACGGCACCTGCAGAGGGAGGCAGAGCCTTCAACCCAGAGCCCCAACCCACCAGGGTCCTCATCAGGTATGTGCTCCACCCCCCAGCATAGCCATGGGCCTCGAGCCTCTTACCCATCAGTTGTTCTTGCAATTTCTTTTTCTCTGGATTATCCCCTTCACTGTCACTATCACTGCTGGGAAAGGAGACAGAAGATGACAGGCTGGAGCAACAGGAGGCTGGTAAGGAGGCTCTCAGAGCGAGGCCAGGCTCTGGCTGCCAGCACGGTAGTAAAGGGATGCTTTCCCTGCTCAACAGTGGTGACAGACCCACAAAGTTACCCCGAGCACATTCAGGGCCTACATGGATCCTCTAGGAAACTCTCATAACCCATCCTCGTTTCTTCATTAAGGGTATAAGAACAGAGACATGTGCCCTTTCTAGAGCCTGGTGAGGCACATGTGCTTTGGCTGGACTTTAAGAGCAGCCAGGCAAGGCAAGCAACTGGAGCTCTCACTGGCCTCTCATACGGACTCAAAACCAGACAGCAAGTGGCTCTGACTTGGAGAAGAGTTAAGTCTTCTTAGGTCTACAGGGGAGCACCTGGAAAAGAAACACAGTCACTGTCATTCCCCCTCCCCCAGCCTAGACCAATCCCTGTCTGGATGTAAGTGATTTGCCATGCTCAAAACTCCTGCAGCCCTCCTGGAGATGCTTGGCCTCCTGCCCCTTCGTTGGAGGTCTCTCACTCCAGGGAATCCTCTGCACCCAGGGCAGAGCCTCTCATCTCTGGTGATGCAGCTGACACAACACCCACCTCTCCCTACTCCTTGGCCATCCCCCCAGGATCCTCCCCTCACCTCCAGGACACCGCTGGCCTTTGTGCTCAGATAACTAGAATCTCCAGAGTGGGCAAACCAGACACAAGGAGAGAAAGTGCAGAGGGAGCGCTGGCTTTGGAGTCAGAAACATAAGCCCTGGTGTGGGTGCAGACTCCACCAAGTTCCAGCTCTGTGACCTTGGCACTCTCTGAACCTCTGAGTCTGTTGCCTCATAGGTCAAAGAGGGCACCTGATGCCAACCGCAGCTGACATTATTTAACCCTTACTGTGCACCAAGCTCTATTCTCAGGGCCTCACCCCATCATCTCATCTGCTCCTTAGAGCAACACTAGGAGTAAAGTCCCATTATCTTCTTCCTCCTACTGATGAGGAGCCTGGAGGCACAGGGGTCGGGGTGGGGGAGGTCATGGCCCTTGTCCAAAGGCCACACGACTAGAAAGTAGCAGAGCCACTTTCTGGGTTATACTCAGAGGGTCTGGCTGCAGAGTCCAAGGCTAGTAACCTCCACGCTGGCTTCCCAGCCGAGATCCACTGAGATAGTGTACACAGAAGTATTCTGTAAAGTGCTTGATGAAAGCAGCTATGGGCTGCTGTGAATAGAATTCCCCAAAAGAAAGGTGCTGTGGAAGTCCAAGGCGGCATTAGCACCAAAAATGACAGCAACACAGGAAAAGGGAACATCCTGGTGGGGGCTCTGGCCCTGGTAGATCCTGCATTCCTCCACACTCACCCCTTGCTCTCACTCTGATTCTCCTTGACTGGCTTCTTGCCATGCTTCTCCTTGTTCCGTAAATAATCCTTAAGCTTCTCTGCCCGGTCTAAGTATTGCATGCACTTGGCTCGAATGCTCTCCTTGGCCTTGTCACTGTGTGCCTCATCTGCAAAAGGAGAACCAGACAGAGGCCCTGTGAGTCCCCAGGGACCCACTCTCCTCTCACAGGGGCTTGGTGGCTGGGGAGGGCCCATGTGTGACTCACATTTGATAGCGTGTAGGAAATACTCCACGGCATGCTGGTAGAGCCGGAGTGCCTCCTCGTAATTCTTGGCTTTATCCTCTTCTGTGGCTTTGGTCACCAGATCAATGGCTTTCTGGAAAGGCAAAGTGAATAGCTCAGTGCTTCCCAAGGGATCCCAAAAGCCTTTAGGGTACCAGGCAGGCAGAATATACCGATGAGAGATATCGCCAGGCCTGGGAATTAGTCAGTCGCAGACCATTATGTCAGCCTGCTTTTCCAACATCAACTGGAAAGGCCTTGAAAGGATGTTTTAAAAGATAACCATCCCTCTTCACAAGGCACTCTATGCAATGAAAGCAACCTCCTCCTCAGTTGTCACTCTGGATTTCAGCAAGTGGAAGCCTGATGAAATAGCTCAGGTTACGGCTCACAGGGAAAGTTCAGTTTCTATTCTATACCTCAAGGGGAAGAGAAATGGACCCTGACTCAGAGCCTGGAACAGGAGAAACACCAGAACCAACTGATTCCTGTGTTGTTCAGCTGGGAGGCCAGAAAAAGCACTTGACCTCCAGGGCCAGAGAAGAGCCAGCCAGCAACAAAGTCTTTCATTGACCTGAATTTTATGAGATGGACCTAAAGGGATCTGCTGGCCCAACCTGCTTGTCTAGGCTGAAAAGAGAAGATGGTTTCATCAAGTTGATATCTAGGGAAAAGTTACTTAGACACGTGGGTCAATACACCAGCATCTCCAGTATTAAAAGTGCTGGCTTACCCCACAGGCATATATGTACTGCCAATTGAGGGGAACAGCCCTCTGGAACCTTCTAAGAACTCTGTGAGAGTGTCTTTGTGCATCTCATAAATCCTGTAGCCTGTGCTCTAGACTGAACTTGAAGCACGCTGGATCTTTCAGCTGTCCCGCACTTACACATCCCGTTTTAGAAACCACAGCTTCACCAACCCAGGAAGCATTGCCAGAATTATCATCCTCAAGCTGATACGGCACTAGACACCAGGCGGGCTGATCCCACTGCTACATACACAGTTGCATCCACAGCAAACAATAAACCTCCTGATCAGCTCTTGGCAGGGCCCAGGCATTTGTGTGGCCCTTCCCCATCTGAAGGCAAGAAGTCTCAGAAAGAAAGACACAGGTAGCTCTACAAGACTAACATGGGTAGGTCCGGCTAAGTTGATGTTAACTTAGGTTGACGAGATGAGGAAAGGTGGAAGAGTGCAGGCTACTATTTCCAAGCTTCAGCTCCCTCCACTATCTACACATAGAGAATGGCTAGGAGTCCTGAACCTTCTGAATGGATTAGCTTCAACACAGGCTTCACTTGTCTACTCTTGGCCCCACGACAACTCTTCAGATAACGTATGAAAGGGGTGTTCCTGTTCCGGGTGGCTCTCTTCTCCAGAACAAATACACACAGTTCCTTGCACTTCTTCGCTCTATATGACTTCTTGCTTAGGTTTGTCCTTTTGAAAGAGGGGGACAGAACAATACTCCAGGTATGTGGCAGCGCAGGCCCATCTCTTCCTGGCTTCTTGATACTACATTAATGAATGCACTTAAGGTTTTTCTGCCACCCACATACAGCTTTTCAAGTGCAAGAGGCCTCAGTTGCAGTTTGGAGAGGGACAGTTTTGCCTAACAGGAGGGTAAGGTGACAAAACTGCCAGCCCTGCCACACCTGTAGTAACACGTATTGCAAAAGATGAGGATGAGAGAAAAGGGCTGTGAAAATGTACTAACAGAAGAGCTGGCAAACTTTCTGTAAATGACCAGACAGCAGATATTTTAGACTTTGCTGGCCATATAATCTCTGTAGCAACAACTCCTCCCTGCCTTGGTAGCCCCAAAGCAGCCGCAGACAATACATAAACAAGTGAATGGGGATGTGTTCCAATAAAACTTTATTTATAGACATTGAAATTTGAATTTCATGATTTTCACATATCCTTTCAGCCTTTTAAAAATGTGAAAGCTTATATGACATGTTACATGAAAGAAGCCAGTCACAAAGGACTTCATATTGTGTAATTTCCAGTGATATAAAATGCCCAGAATAGGCAAATCCATGGGGATAGAAGATAGATTAGTGGTTGCCAGGGGCTGGGAGGGACAGAGGAGTTGGGGGGTGACAGCTACAGGGTACAGGGTTTCTTTTGGGGTGATGAAAATCCTCAAAAAGTGATTGTGGTGCTGGCTGCAAAACACTGTGAATATACTAAAAGCACTGAACTGCACACTTTAAATGGGTGAATTGTATGTTGTGTGAGGTATATCTTAATAAAGACGTTTATAAAAAAATATGTCCCAAAACCATTCTTAGCTCACAGGCCATACAAAAACTAGGCAGATGGGACCTGCAGGTGGAAGTTTCCGCACTGTTGCTGCTTTTTCCTCCACCTGAAGCAGCCATCTCTCCTCCACCTCCAGGAATCTGAACGCTACCCATCCTTTCATGACCCGGCCAAATGCCACTTCTTCCAGGAAGTCTTGCCTAATTCTCGCAAGCTCTGTATCTGTCATCCCTTAACTGAGCACTTACTATGTAGCTGACACCATGTTAAGAATGCTTTACCGGAACTAATCTAGAGTCACTGTCACAACCACCCTACTCCAGACACCAGGATCACGTAACTAACTAGCCCAAGGTCACATACTAGTGTGGGTGGCAGAGTCGACATTCAAACCCTGGTCGGAGGCCTGCCCATGTTTAAGTTTTCCGGCCGAGCAGGACTGGCAGCAACTGGGTGGGTCAGTCACGCATCCAGCTGACGCCACCCCAGCACCACCCTGCACAACCCAGGCAATGAATGAAGGGTCGCTGGCCGGCAAGAGGAAATCGGAGACAAGGGAAGAAGCAGGGGCTTGCTGGAAGGGAGGCAGGAGGAGGAGGGACAGTGAGCGGCTGGACTGCGGGCCCGAGCGTCCCAGGCGGCGCCTGTGAGGCCCGGGTGAGGCTGAGCCCCACGGCGGGACCGGGGCGCCAGCTGCTAGTAGCGGCCTCGGGGCTCGGCCAGGCCGGGAGGGCCGGGCGTTCCGGACGGGAGGTGGCCCTCGGCTCCGAGCGCGTGAACACAGAAACCGGCCCAGGCGGCTACAGGGCGGCGGGGCTCTGAGGAGGCCCCGCGCCCGCCCAGGCTGCCGGCGCGCAGGCCCTGGCGCGCCTCCTGCGGCCTCCGCAAGCCGGCCGGGCCGCGCCGCGGTACCTGGAGGGTTGACGTTGTCATTTCATCTCCTGAGTCCGCCTCACACCCCGCGGCGCTGCTTGCGGCCTCGGTCCGGCCTCGGAGAGCCGAGGTACTGGGTCCGGCGCGGGGAAGGGTGGCTGCTGGCAGCCGGAGCCGCGTCCGAGAACGAGAGAGGAATGCGGCCCAGAGCGGTCGGGCCTGAGCAGCGCGGCTGCCCCCAGCGGTCACGGCCGGCACTGCAGGCACCGCTCTCTGCGGCCACCTGCGGCCGCGGCGGGGGCGTGTCGGGGTGGGCGGGGGCGGGGCCGCGAGCTCTCGGAGGGCTGCGGGGGGGGGGGGGGGTTGGGCCCTGGGGGCGGAACGGGACGAGGGGGCGGGGCCCGAGTCAGGGCTGGGTAAGAACCTCAAGTCCCAGGCCCCGCTTCAAATAAAACAGCGCCTGTAGGGCAGCTTTACTGGCACAGTAAACGTTAGTTTCCTGAGCTCTGTTCCTGATGTTTAATGGGTATACTAATAATCAGTATCTACCTTTTCTGGCTTTTGAGGGTAATGAGTGAGCTAGCTAATGTAAACACAGTGTACTCCACAGGGTTCAGTCCCTGGTAATTTATGATGCCCATGGCTCTGCCTAAAGGTATTTTTTGTTGGTGGTACTTTTTGTTGTTTTTCATATTAACGCTTCTACTTTCCTCTTTCTAAAAAAGTGGTTCCCTTAAACCTTTATAGCTAGGGGGTTTATTCCAGTGAACTTCAGTATAGCAGGTTGGCTGTTCACATTCATTCATTTAACAACATTTAGTCAAAATAGACTATGTGTGGAGTTCTGTGTAGTTTCAGGGGATAGAGCAATGATAAAAACGGCTCTAGGGGGGCCTGCAGTCTAAGGAGAAAGATGATTTACATCAGGAAAAACTATGTAATAAGCCTGTATGTGAAGACCTACGTGCTGTGTGGGCTTCTAACAGCCAACTGTCCAAGATAGGGGGTCAGGAAAGGTTCCCATTAATTAAAGGATGAAGGGGCTGGGGAAGAACATTCCGGGTTGATGAAACAGCCTGTGCAAAGGCCCTGAGTCCCTGAGGAGGCCACTGGTGGAATTTAAGAAACTGGAAGAAGGCTCAGATAGCCAGAGAGCAGAAAGTAGTAAGTCAGAGCCTGATGAAGCGATGTTAGGGAGTTTGGCAGGGGCCAGGACATTTGGCTACGGTCAAGATTTTGGGTTTTATCCTAAGAACAATGAGAAACTTTTTTTTTCTTTTTGATAGATGACTCTAGCCCTCGTATGCACAACAGATTGCAGGGATGGGGTGGCTATTTTATATGAAGCTATTGCTGTGGTCCAGAAGAGTAAGGGAAGCTTGGACTGGGGGGAGGGGGGCTTGGAGAGACACACACAGAGCAGGGAAGTTTTGGAAGATAAATCATAAGTGCTCAGAAGTAGATTAGATATAGGGTATGGTGAGGGGCAGGAGGGGAGGGAGGTGACTCCTGGGTTGCTGGCTTTAGCACCTAGACCAATGGCAGTGCCACTGAGATGTAGAATATTGGACAAAGACCAGGTTTGGGGCAGGGGGTGGAGGGGTGAAGAGTTTGAGATGCCTTTGAAATGTCAAGTGTCAGATATGTGCATCTGGAAGTCAGAATAAAGATGAGGGCTGGAGATGCACATCTGTGAGACATCTGGGTATAGGTGGGAATGGCAGCTGTGTGAATAACATCTCCCAGGGAAGAGTAGAGTATAGGGTAAGGCGAGGAGAGAGCCCAGGACAAAGCTCGGAGGTTTGTTTGGCCAACCAAAGGAGGATGAACCTGCAAAAGATGCTCAGAAAGACAGCTGGAGAGGCAGGATAGCCAAAAGAGTGTCTTGGAAGTCAAGGGAGGGGTGTGGGAGGACTGGGAATAAGGAGAGGAGGACACAGTACCTAATGCAGCTGAGAAGGCAGAAAGTGATATGCAAGATACTGATGACCTCAGTCAGAGACGTTTCAGTAAGTGATGGAAGCAGAAGCCACACTGCAGAGGGTTGGGAGTGAGTGGGTCATTAGGACATGTAGTCCATGGGGAGGCACAGCTCTCTCCAGAAGATGGGGGAAAAGAAAGGGAGGCCCAGAACAATAGCTGCAGGAATCATGGGAAAGGAGTTTTTGATGGTTGTTAACATGAGAAGAGTTGAGCATGTTTGAAAAACCAGTAGAAAGGATCTAGTAAAGATCAGTGGGAACGGGAATGGGTAGGACTGGCGTTAGACATTGTAGCAGGAGAGAAGTAAATAGATGCTTACCTATGTCAGCCAGAAGGTAACAGGAAGGTAGGTGAGTACTTTTGGGTGGCTTCTACTTTCTCTGTGAATAGAAGGAAAGAAAATCTGCGGGGAGAGAGAGAAGGTGGGAGGTCTGGGGTTTGAGGAGAGTAAAGATGGTTTGAAATTTAAAGTGAACCAAAAGTGAGCAGTTAGGGGTGAAACTGGTAACGGTTGGCAACCTCTACAAATGTATAGAGGTACCAATTTGCCTTGGCTTTTTCTCCCCAATAATCAGCTATTTAGGTGCAGGGAGATGGCAGGATTCATCCAGGTGACTGCTAGAAGACAGAGCAGCAAGGGGATCCACTGGTTTGGTGAGTGTGGAATCGGAGCAAGGTAAGGTTGGAAGTGCGTAAGAAGAAAGTGAGAGTCCGTGTACTATTGAGGACCCAAAAGGTTGAAGGATAGTCACAGTGAGAGCACACTGGAGAGGGATGCTTCAGATACTGATTTCAGAAATGGCTGTTTCAGCATTAATGCAGTCCAGGGGAAGACCATGGGAGCCGGAAGATGGTGAGATGACGTGATGGGGCCATCATCACATATGGGGAGGTCAAGAACCAAAAGGCCAAAGTGCTGTGCATCCCTGGGGCCTGAGTCAGGATACGGACCTGAGTAGCCAGACAAGGCCTCTGATGAGTCTGGATGAAGAGGCACACACCCTGCAAGTCGTGGCCTCTCCGCTTCTACCCCAAACATTCTGTTCTTTTAGATACTGACAGAGCTGAGTGGGGAAGCTTTTGTTTGCTGTTTCGGCCCCTGGCATAGTCACTGTCCTTTTGCCTCACTGAGAGGGCAGGGCCTGGTCTTCTCCAGGGGCATGGCACACGCACTTAATATTTGCTGGGAGAATTAATAACTAACTTACTCAGAATTAATAAATGAGCAAACGAAAGAGAGGGACTCTACCTGGTAGGTGAGAGGCAGAGAACTTGAGAACATATTAACCCCACATATTAGATGGGCTGTGTAGGTTGAAAGATGGAATTGAAATAAAAAATCCCTACAATTAGAAGAGGACTATATTAGTTTGTTAAGGCTGCCATAACAAAATAACACAAACAGGGTTGCTTTAAACAATAGAAATGTGTTTTCTCCCAGCTCTGGAGGCCAGAAGTCCAAGATGAAGGGGTTAGCGTTGGTTTCTTGAGGCCTCTTTCCCTGGCTCTCAGGGTCTCTGCTCTCTGTGTACACGCCCTGGTCGATATGTGTGTCTAAATTTCCTCTTCTTATAAGGACACCAGTCAGATTGGATTAGGGCCCATCCTGATGGACTCATTTCAATGGAACCACCTCTTTAAAGGCTCTATCTCCAAATACAGACACATTCTGAGGTGCTGGGGGTAGGGCTCAACATATGAATTTTGGCAGCTCACAATTCAGGCCCTAACAAGAGCTGGGTTTGCAATCCGCTGGCTGTGGGTATCTTCTTTGTTCTGCCTCCACGTTCTTGGACCTCTCTCTTAGCTTCTTTCACAAGCTTGCCCTCCAGACACTGAGCCTGCTCATGAGGTAGAGCTGCTCAGAGGAAGCTCCTCCCTGTAGAGGAACCCTCGTCCCTGAGCTGCTGCTGCTGACAGGAAATGGGGTCTCCTCCCCTCTCAGTCTTTGTTGACATTCCCCTTGGAAATCCTGAAAACAGACTCAGAAACCTCTCAGTTCTGCAGTGGCAGTGCCATTGGTGGGGATGGGGGAGTAAGTTGAGGAGGAAAGGGGGAAATAAAGGCACTAAATTTAAGTTATTTGTGGGCTGGCACATGGGGCGTGTTTAGGCTTGATGATTCCGAATCAGATCAGTACCTTTAAGTTCTAACTTTCTCAGGAGAGCAGAAACCAGATTCTCAGCTCCCACACTTTAGATAGAGTCATTCATTGACTTGCAAATGCACCATTCCATTTGCTCTTTCTCGCACAGCACTTTTCTAGCCTGGGTTCTGATGCTGAGAAGGTGGCACTTGTTAACCCAAGCTCAGGCCGGTGAGTCCAATCTGCTTAGCCAATGCAACCTTGTAAAATCGGACTATACAGATCCAGCACTCTAGGGCTCGTGCCAAGGAATGGGCTCTTAAATAATTTGTTAGGGAACACCTAGGATGGGGGCCAAGAGCAGTGTGGACAACAAAAACCAGGTTTGGGTGAGTAACATCTTGGAGCGGTAGGGCCAGGGCAAATTATACTAAGATGTCACACAAAGTGAGTGACAGACACTCAAATAAATGGAACACTGATGATTCCTAATACAACTCCCGAGAAGCCATCTCCCCTCTCACTCCTTTGTGTGACTCAAAGTGTGATAAAGCTCACACTGATCCAGTGATTAAGCTCCCATCACACAGATGGACCGAGGACCAAAACTAAGTTTTTAATAAGAGTTTGATCGCTTCTCGGCCTTTTGGCTAGGATCAAGTGTAGTATCTGTTCTTATCAGTTTAATAAGAGTTTGGATTTTCCCTGAATATGCTTAAAAATAGCACCAGAAGGGCCTGATGAGACATGATAGCCAAACACAACATGTGGTACTGGATAGGGCCTTGTGTGAGAAAGGAAAACACGGTAGGACGATTGGTACCATCTGCGTGGGGTCTGTGCGGGGGTGGTAGCGCTGTGCAATGCTGGGTTCCTAACTGGGAGGGCCGCGCGTTGGCAACGCAGGAGAGCGTCCGTGTGTTTGGGAGGTACACACTAGAGAATTCAAGGCTGACAGGGCATCATGTCAAAAAAAAAAAGATGGAGCAAAAGTGGTAAAATGTTAACAACTGGAAATTTGGTAAAGGTGATGTAGGGGTTCTCTGTACTGTTCTTAAAACTCTCTGGTAGGTTTGGGACTATTTTAACATTAAAAAATTAATAATTTTAATTTTAACATTAAAAAAATGGAAAAAACACAAGTCTAAAAGCAATTTTTTTATTTACAGTATAAAGATTACAAAGGTATATATTTATTTATATATATAATACCCTTAAGTTACAAACTTTCATTGTAATATACAATGCTATACGCTGAGGCGCAACTCAAGGGAAAGTGTTGTCTACGCATTTGTATTTATAGAGCACACACATAAAGCTTTCTCCTTTTTTTAACCAAGAACACAAATACTGCTCTGTTTTATGCCATACGTTTTGATTTGGTAGTCTGGTGATGCCAGGTTTGAAACTTAAATTTTAAACAACACTTAAAAAGAAGTCTCTTTTAAATACAGGGTTCTAAAAAGAAGGAAAAACACCCCCAGAATATTACATACTTTTAATTCTTTGTAGAAGTATCATTCTAGCTTTCTAAGTCTTAATACTTAACGAAAATGAAAGTAGTGTGGGACAGAATACAAACAAGTGAGTAGAATCAGAGTTTGCACAGATTAGCCAAAAATAGGTCTTTACAGGTAGTAGTTTCTTCTAAAAGACCTTGGGTCTGATACCAAAAGTGAAACAATTCTTTGGGTACCAAGGTCTTATCACGCTGAATCCATCCAACAGATTGTAAACATAACACTGGAGTCCTGTACTGCAGGAAAAGAAAAGATGAAACTGGATCCTATAGTAAGGGCAGACTTACTAAAGCTGTGAAGAGTATCATCAAGATTGAGAATTGTGCCAAACCCAAAACTTAGTTTTAATAATTTCCTCTCCCCCAAATTCTCTTAACTGACAAAGCAGAGGTGAAAAAAATGTAACTGGCACTCACTCAGAGCAGGACCGAGATAGAAGAAAAGCACTTCTTCCAACCTAGAAGGATCAGACACTTCCATGACAATACTATGTACTGGTTCCGATAATACATAATCATTAGCACCAGATTGTCAAAGGGCAGGAGAGACAGACACTGGAGGCATGGCCGTATTTGTGTGCACAACTCCAGGACACTTGAAAACAAAGGGGAAGGAACCCATGGGAGTATGCTCCCTATGCCATTCCAGTCACAGAGTTCAGATGCTTTCTGAGCGTGATGAAGGATGTTACCCAAAAGGCCGACCCCAGTGGTAAAAGGAAAGCAGCTGGATAGGAAAGGGTTGTTACTATATAAAAATTATGGAAATGTTCCAACAATCTCTCATTTTCTTTAAGTGCCCTTTTTACTGAGTTTGAATGCCAGTGTCTGGAATAAGTGGGATTGTAGTAAGTTTTAAATATCTTTATTTTGATCTCTCATTAAGAAGAAATACTCCGTCTACCATGTGTAAGGACTTATAGCAAATGAGATCTTTAAAGGGTATAAGTGTGAAAATGAATGGGCCAGCACAATTTAGAAGTAGGGCCGGGTTAGTTTTGCTCGTTATCATTAAAAGCAGCGTTTCATTAAAAACTTTCCCACTGATCCACTTTGGGCAATAGAAAATTGTTGTTATGATTTATCTTCCTAAGGATATCCTATAGTGTTCTCCCTCCCAAACTAAAATCTTCATTTTGCATTTAAAAAATTATGCACGATGAAAAGACCAGCCTACTTAAATGTGCTTGGACTTCTTTCATGCTGGCGTGGCCCAAAGACCAGATGTCCTTTCAAACACCATACAGTTTGCCAGATGAGCAGAACTTCAGACGTACTTTGGTGAAGTGGTTATTTACTTAACCTTGGATTGACAGGTGGCATGGCGTGATTGAGAAGTAATGGGCTATGTGCTACCTGAGGTCAGGAACTTTCTTTCGGACCCTTCAGAGTGCCTGTGAAGAACTGTAAATGCTTATTAGATGAAAGACTACAAAAATTAATATACCGTTACTTAGCTTTGCAATTTCAAAATTTCTCCAAGCCTGCAAAGAACCTTTTGTCTATGCACAAGAGACTTCTATCACTTTGGAAGAGGTGACAGAGCACCCAGGGTCAGAGTGTGTATGTCACTGGGATAAAGAGAGGTGCAAAACCTAAAGAAGCATTTGTGTCAATGGCACGGAGGTGACGATCACTACAAAACTGAGTGAGGTACTTGGAGGACTCAGAAGTCAGAAATCTATCACGTCACCTAACCTGACCCTTCAGGGATAGGCAAAAGTAGGTTTACAGTTATAAGTACACAAAATAGAGCTTATTCTTGTATTATTATTTATTGGTTATTGAATTATTTTCCATACGAACAATTATAAACCTACTTTTGTCCACCCCTGTACAACAAACCATTGATAATTTCTCTACTATAGCCTTTTAGTTCCAACCAGTCTATTCTGGGGCAATTCAAGGGTTACAGTTCATATGGTAGATTTTTGTTGAATATAACTAAATGTTCATCGGAGAATAAGCAGTCATTTGCAAATAGCATATTTATGCATCATATCAAATGTAGATTCACTTTAAAAAGCAGAATAGGCTTTGGTTCAGTCACCTGAAGTAGAAAGGAAGAATAAGTGGCAAGAGATTAAGTTCAAGTATATCAGTTTTGAAATAATAGAAGAAATCTTGTTAAAATACTTTTTCTGGTTAATATACAGCAATAAAATTCTTCCAGTTGGCAGTTTAGCTAGTGTCAGAAAGAGACAAGGAAACAGATGTGCTGTATGTGCCTACTTATTGGACCTCACCTTAACCTGAAATTCGATCCATTTATAGGATGAACTCGTATCACCCATCTGCCAGATGGTTTAGTTTTTTTAGAGAAAGGGTTTCAAATCAGCCACGTAAGCAGTCTATTACTAGTGTAAAATAAATTTCACTTAATATCATTACACCATAGGAATAACTATATTGCTCAAGATAACAGAATCCCGATATAAAGCATAATTATTTTAAACTGTCTGTCGTCAAACATTTATCGAATGTCTATATACTCAGCAAAGTGAAAGATGCAGCTTAAACAGGGAGGAGGAAGGGGGAAGACTGCTGCTGTTGGTTTTTAAAGACACTATATAAAAAGTCAAAATTCTTCTAGATTTCCAAGCAACTGAAACTGAGACATAGAGAATGGTAACAGATGACAGATTCCTTTGTTTTCATCTTCAGGAGCCACTGTAACAATTCCAAGTGAACGAAATTTCTAAACTCAAGACAGAATATAGTATCACCTGCCCCATAATATACCTGATAAAGATACATAAACAGGATATGACTATAGTCAAATTCAACTGAAAAGTTTAAGCATCCCACATTTAAACAAGTCTCTTTTCTTATACAGATAGTCAGATCAGACCAAACAATGTTCTGAGACCAAGGAGATCTGGCATTTTACTTCTTCGTTAGCGATTGAAAAAACCCGACCTTTGGCTTTCTAAAGAGCCATTTCATTCATTGTGTCAATAGCGGATGGCAGCGACATGGAAATGTATGCTGGATATTTGGATGGTTTAAATATTATGTACAATCAATAGCTTATAACCAGTAAAAACAATAACATAATTTAGCGTAAGTGTCCAAGATAAGATACAAAAAAGCAGAGAAAGTGCTTAAGTCTACAGGTCTTCCCTGAAAGCTTCAAAAATGTTTAACTCTTTAAGTAGGTAGGGCTTTTAAAAGAAGTTGCATAGCAGCTTACAAGATAATTTGCATTAAAAAATATGGAGATTCTTCCATGTTTTTGAAAACATACAAATATTTCCACATGCATATAAATTAAATAAGAAGACCTGGAGATTCTCACACACACACACAAATCCATCATAACCTTTTCTCAAAAGTTATGGTCACACTTTTGTCCATCAAAACAACTTACAGTAAAACTTGTTTTTCTGGGAGAAATGTAATCTTATCCAGATTCCACACAGCTTAAGAAAAAAATTTTGGTTTATTAGCTAAGTGCATTTAATCAACTGAAAAAAAGCTTTGTTACCATTCTGCTTAGGAGGATAAGAAAAGAGTCAGTGACAACTTTAATCATTTGTTGGTTAGAGAGGCTTTTCCACTTACAAAAATACAAGAAATAAATAATTCCCTCTCTCCTGCCATGCAATAATTTTCACTAACAAGGTCTGTGGGATCATAGATGATAAAAACAGGCAGGATCGGACTTTACCTAGCCCCAAAAGTGCTAACTGACATGGCTTTAAAATAGGTGGATGACATTTAAAGTAGTATTTTTGATTGCCTGTACATGTCCCAATATTTAACCTGAAACTCTGTCTACTAGGTAGGTGAGTTTACAGCTACAAATATCTAATAAATAGTGTATAAACATAAAGTATTTCTTCATATAAAATATTAGATACTAATTTCCAGGTAAGGTTCATTTGATGACGTCAGGAAAGGGCTTACCTTTTTCAGAAAAGCAGTAACTGAGCCTTTTCCTTTACAGGCATCTGTGTGGAATATGGAGAAGGTGTCTAAGCCCAGGTCTCGGGCACAGGAAGTGGTCCACTGGAATGATGGGGACATTACTCTGCAATTCCTTTACATTCTACACATGGAAGCCCACAACATCCTAAGCCATTTTCCTAATTCAAAATAAAAAGGAAATGAAAAATCAGCTGTTCTATAAAAAATGTGAAATCTCAAAAATGCCAATTATTAGTTATCATTTGAAAATAACTTGCCATATTTTGGCATTTAAATATAAACTGACCCTTGAAGGACGTGGGGGCTGGGGTGCCAACTCCCCATGCAGTCGAAAATCTACTTACTGGCTTTTGACTCCCCAAAAACTTATCTACAGTTGTCCCTTGGTATCCACAAGGAATTGGTTCCAGGGCCGTCCATGGACACCAAACTCCACGGATGCTCAAGTCCTTTATATGAAATGGTGTAGAGCAATGGATACAGTCAGCCCTCCTCATATCCAGATCCCAACTGTGGATCGAAAATACGCATATATTTATCAAGGCTGTCTCATTCATAAAAAGTACTTCATTTGTGGTTCGAAAATCCCAGAAACACACTTAATGGAAGAACAACCTGGTCATCCATCACTGGAAAGCTGTTGATGTACGCTAAACAGGCTTAAGGGCTCTTGCTCTTGGGGGTGCTAGTGGTCACAGGAAACCTCCCATACAATTTCATTTCACAGCAAGACTCAAAACCCTGTTAAGTATTAAAAACCCTATGGACCTAGGGGCTATACATGATGGCTTAAGTTTGAGCAAAAGGGTTTGAAATGCACACATGCCTGGCCTCCCCTGCCCACATTTTAATCACACCCTTTTTACAGATCTTTTTCATGTAACCATTGAGCAGGTGGCTCAGAAGTTCCCCAGGAAAGTCTTTTCAGTGGCTTAGTCTTTCACACTAACACAGAAAACCTCAACTAAATGGCTTTGCTGCCAAAGTCTGTGATTACATGATTCATCTTCTCAGATTAATACCTTCACTGCAAAGAATGTCTAAGCTCCCTCATCTGAGGGTATCATGTGTTCAAATTCTTCTTCCAGAAATCATAGCTGGACCTTCAAGGTATTTTTTTCTTCCCTAATTGGTAAACTTACTCCAGATGGAACCAAACTTGGGTTTATGAATTTTCAAAACATAGAAAGCTCCTGAAAGACGTATTCTAGTCTAGATTTCAATTTCCAGTTTTAAGTAGATCAGATCGTTCCTTTTTGAGACTGGTGTTGGGGGCAGAACAGACATCTCTCCCCAGCCTCTGCCTATGGTTAATCTCACTGTACTCGGGGAAGCAGTGAGGACAATGGGGTTACAATGTCTGACTAGAACTATCTGCTCATGAGTCAGCTCTGTCACACATTCCACCTATACATCAATCTGCACTCAAACCCAATAGCTCCACCCTCCGTAGTGTTCACATCCTCTTCCGGTTCTCCTGATTAATCTTGTAAATGAGAACTAATCCCAGTCCTTTCTTGAGAAAACAGAGAGCACCCACACCAATATTACCTTTCTTTCAGTTCCAGGGACTGTGCTAATCCTGTGCTAATTTTACATAGCTATTATGCTATTTTAAAAGTTTTCAGATATACACCTACTTCTAATTAGAAGTAACAAGCCAAATGTGCTCTCCAGTACCACAAAATCAGCAATCTTACTGCTTAGCAAAACCCTGGTAGCTGTCCCATGATCTCGTCACTCTGCCCACTGTAGGATGCATTACTAGGCCACACTGAGTCTTGAGTTAGCTGCCTGTTCATGCCACTCTGCTGCCACAAATGGAGAGGCCCAGAGCCAGCGCCAGGACCCTACATGGGTGCCCAGTGCCCAAAACAACTTGATACTTTGTTTGTGCTGCAAAGCCCGCTTCTCCTGCAAATTCTACTTAAAACAAGCTTGCTTTCCGGGATTTATCTTCCTCAAAGATATCTGCCCATTAGGAAAGACACCACTAAGAAAAGCTGCCTCAAAGGCTATTTATTCTTCAAAACTAGGATAGATGATCTCCCTGGAATGGCAGTGATATCCAGTTATTCAAACAGTGACTAATAAAGCTCCACTAACCCTAACCAAAGGCACATTTGGTAAGCAATAAAAAATGGCTTAGGCTAAAATGAGGATTTTCTTTTAAAATAAATATTACTACACCTCCGGGCTCCCACCAAAGATAAAATCAGAAAATCCTCAAATAAGTGAAACTTTTTTTTTTTAAAGCAGTGGTTTCCAACTTTTCAACTTGGTCACCACCAAAAAGGGAGTGGAAGGCAAGGCAAATCAAATTTTGCAAGTTCTACGACCTAAGGTCAGCACTTAGGAGTGGCAAAGCTTGTGATGCAGTGGGGCGCGATGGCCAGCGTGGGGTGCAGTGAGAGCCAGGGCAGATGGAAGAACGCTTTGGTGAAACAACTCGAGGACCTCCTAGGGTGGAAGGAGTGAGCAAAGGAGGACAGTAAACTCCAAAACTCCAACACAACGTACAGCCTAGTTGGAATGACCAAGAAGCATGGGCTGCTGTAAACTAGCACCTGGGAAGAGACAGTCATCCAAAGCTAAGTTTGAAATAAATCCTACAGGAAGAAAAAAAGAAAAACAACTTCTTAGATATTTGACTATGTCCAAAAAGAAAAACAATGAGCCACCCTTTGTAACAGGAGAATTAAACAGAATTACTTAGAAACCACATTAGGAAACTAGACAATAAATCAATAGCTTCATTTTGGAGCTTATTAGAGTCCTAGAAATGCTGGCCAAGGTAGCTTGTGAAAGGCGGGCTCTTCTTTAAACACGGTTACGGGTCAGCAGTGATTTGCAGGTCCTTGTCAAGGCACTGTGCTGGAGGGTAGAGAAAAGAGCTTTCTTTTTGTGCTTTTTAAAAAAATTTGGGGGGGAGGTGGACATATTTCTTGTGTCATTCAAGGCTCTTTTCTGATTTTTTGCTGCTCATACAAGTAGTCCCATGCGAGTGACTTTGGCCGATAAGAACGTGTGCAACACAAATACAATCGGCTTCGGACAAGAGTGCAGGTCCATGGTCTGCGGAGGAAGGACATGAGTCATCACTACCATATACGGATGCTTTAAACAACAGACACGCAAAATAAACAAGTTTAGATGTGATGCTCTACTTTTTAAAAAGCTAAAATAAAGAATGTGCCAGAGCTATGGAAACTCTTGGGAAATGAAAGCCGCAAATGAAAGTGTTCTCTGAAGTTAGGCTATTCCATGTTATAACTAAACCTTAGCATGAGGTTCCACATCCGCAGTTAGGATCCACTTGGTGGTACGCTGGGTTCCACCAGGCCTGGAAGAACTAAAACGTACAGGATATAAAGAAGGGAATATTCTATATGGAGACCATTAATTGTAATTATACTATTTCTGCGCAGGAACCACAGTAAGCTCAGCTGAAGCGTGACCATCTACGGTAGGACTTTTGACACCCCACATAAGTTTGTGGTGGAATGACAACTTGACGCTAGCAAGGAGGCTAGTTACGCTTTCCTAAGCACAGGCCTCTGATTTGGACACCTGGCACCAGAAGAGCAGAAGACCTGGGGTCTGGCTACATGAGTCAGGGGGCTTGTCAATCATTGGCACTGATACCAGAGACCAGGAACAGGACATAGCTTAGTTATGTCTTGTAAAGAAAAATAAAACTTTATGAGAAATGTAAGTTATAGAGCACTAAATTCATCATTAAACTTTATCTATATTAATTATAAAGCTGGGATTAAAAATATATAATAGCTAGGGATATTCTAACTCTTTGCCTGCTAAATGGCAACTGATATTAATAACTGGTTAATTAAATAGAAGTTCTTTAATAGAAGCACTTAACTTTCTCTAATACTTCAGGTTTCTTTAAAAAAATATTTTATTTATTTATTTTTAGAGAAATGGGAAGGGAGGGAGGAAGAAGGCGAGAAACATTGATGTTATGAGAGAAATGTTGATTGGTTGCTTCGAACCCACAACCCAGGCAGGTACTTTGACTGGGAATCGAACTGGCAACCTTTCGTTTTGCAGGACAATGCCCACTCAATTAAGCCACACTGGTCAGGGTTGCTTCAGGCTTTTGAAAAGCCCTGGTCGATGGCCTATCCATATTCTAGTTTCTCAAAGATTCATCATTTAAAATAAGATTTCTAGCCAGTTTTCTCATCTGTTGGTTGAACTATGTTATCTCTAAGATCTATTTCAGTTCTAAAATGTCAAGATTCTGTTTTCAAATTCACACATATTGTGACTGTGTCAATGGACATACGATTTCACATACAGACCTGAACTACTGGCTTAATATTGATTAAAAAAAAAGAAGAAACGGTTTGTTTTACTCCTTTATCATAACTTATGATTTCTGAGGTATATTTGACATACTTCTCTAGTTCTCTAAAGGGGAATCATGAATTACTGTTGACATTTCCTCTAAGGTACCAGGAGGTACAAAAAGAAAATGATGGCTGTATGGACACATCTCTACATCTTTTTTCTTATCAACAGAAATTCTGTAGCAACCAAGTCACTCTATCACTTTTAATTTTTATCCCAACAACTGCTTAATGGCAATAGAATTCATTTAGTATTCAATGTTTAATAATTTAATATCTTACGTTTTAGAAAAGCCTATTTCTTAAAAGGGCTTTTTTTTCTTAAAAGGACGATTCAAACAAAACTTTTTTAAAAAGGAAATGATTTCCTAATATGGGGAAAAGAAAGGAAAAAAAAAAAAAAAAAAGCCCAAACCCACTGCATCTTAAAAACTGAAGAATAGTTTTCCAGAAAAAAAATGGAGTATCAGTCCATAATATTTCCATTCGAAAGGGAAAGAAGCAATAAATGAGACGGAGAACACCAATTCAGATAAACATGTTTCTCAGACACCCTCTTACCAGCTCCCCCTCAGGACCTCCAAAGTCCAGGTACAGGTTCCGGATGCCGTCATCAGCAGACATCCGCAGTCGTTCAAAGGGGTAGCGGTACAGCACGCTGCCAGGAGCTCCGTTTTCCCTGGAGATGGTGAACCCATTTTCATAGTGAACAGTGAGTCTTGCCTCTTGGCCATTTAATGTGCAGCCTGGTGAAGATAAGCAAAAACATTAATCAAGTTCCTACTTCGATTATTAAGTGGAAAAGGATTCTTCTGACTTCAAACGAAGAAACAGAATCTTTTAAGAATGTGTGATAACTAATCTATTTGGAACCTTCTAAAGTAAGTTTTGCTCTAGTCACTCAAGTCAACATCCTGAATGAGATAAGGAAGAAATTACCATAACTCTCCTTGACATCTGACCTGATTCAGTTTGATTCAGTATCAACTGAACACTCGTGCTGGCAGTGGCCTGTGCGGTACTAGACAAGTAAGACGCACAGTCCCTGCCCTCGAGCACCCCATAAATGAATAGGCATAAACATGAAATCCCTAACTGGGTAAAGTAGAACGTGTAGGACATGACCAAACACTAAACCGAGTAAGGCCAGAGTCAAGGAAAGGTTTCCTGGAGGAGATGGGACTTCAGACAGGCCCTAACAAATAGATCGAACTTGACAGACAGTGAGGAACACGGAGAAAGTTTCAACTGGGTGAGAAGAAGGAACCACCAAGGGAGAAGGCAGAGAAAGGCCCCTCTGCCTTTCAGGAGCACTAACATGGTTTGGTTGGTATTTGGGAAAAAGATAAAAATAATGTTTATCAAAGATAAAGGCTATAGTTAGCAAAAGTTGTACCGTTGGACCTATCGGAGATTAAATTCAGAGGATACTTTTGAATTGAGAAGACAAAAAACTTTGATCATCAGACTGGCAAATGTTTTTACTAACAATTGGAACACTGCTTTGTTATACAGGGTCTACACGTGAGAGGCCCTCTGAGACGTGGGAATTAACACAGCCCTCACGGTCGCTTTACACAGGAAAAATGGCTCCCAAAGAAACAAGCGCTCACACTCAAACCGATTCTTTCGCTGGATGTGCAAAAGCATTCAATTGGTCAAGGCAGCTGGTGTGTATAGGAAATAAGGAAAATGAGTAACCTAATTATTGGCAGTGTCCACTCTCAGCACTCAAAGAAGAGAGTTTTGGACAATGGACTGAATATTAGTTACCCGCATGTAACGAATATTACCTTGGGGAGGAGCACAGATAAAATTAACTCCTTGTACAAATAAGCCAATGCAGTAATCTCTAAATGAATGGCTGAAGGGTTTGGAGAAAGAACGGACAGATCCCAATCAAGGCAACCAGGGTACAGTTTTCAAGAGAATTTTATTTGATTAACATCCCTGAAGGGTGTTGAGGTATGAAGAGAAGAGAGGGGTCAGTTCTAGTCTAGGATAGAAAAGCTCAAATAACAAGGATCTGCCCAAGTCCTCCAGCACTGGCTGGAGAGGGTGTAGCACAGGCAGGCGAGTATTCCTGCCTGCAGGTGCATCAGCAGTGGGGCGAGATCCGAAATCACGACTAGCAAAGGCAAGCCATTAACTCCCCAACAAACTTGTCATGTAAGAGATTTCTTAAAGTGTTCTGTTTAGGACTGCTCCCCCTCAGGAAGTAAAGGAAGGAAAGCAAACGTTAGTGTCTGTATTTACTTAAAAAATGTATATATACACACATACATACGAGGTCTGTCCAGAAAGTATCCTGCCATGCAATATGAATATAGACACATTTATTGAAGATACAAAAAACACTGTAAAACACCTCAGTTCCCTTCAAAGTAGGCACCCTGGGACCTCACACAGTTCTCCCATCACCATCAACTGCCCCATCATATTTTCCTGAATCTCACCAATGGTCTGAAATCTCTTCCCTTTCAAAGGTGACTTTAGTTTTGGGAAAAGCCAGAAGTTGCAGCCAAATCTGGGCTGTAGGGGGGCTGAGTCATCTGGGTGATTTGATGTTTCACCAAAAAACTCTGCACGAGATGTGATGCACGAGCAGGCGCGTTGTTGTAATGAAGCTGCCAATCACCAGTTGCCCATTGCTGCAGCCTTCTGAACCATCCAAATCATTTCCATGGAGGAATATTCAAGCTTAACGCAAAATCTGGTGCAAGTTCGTTGTTCTACTTGCTCAGCCATTTTGAATGTGGTGGTCACACAGTACACATGCTGACTGGGGGTGGGGGGGGCATCTACTGCCCCCACCAACTAGTACAGTGAAGTTGTCGTTGTTCACGCATGCGCATTCCAGTCCACTCTCCTTGGCTGCCAGGTTACATCGATGTTGCACAAACTGTTCTCGTTATATTAATGGCTGGGCTTTTTCTGGACAAACCTCGATTACTATTTATGATTATTACCTCTACCTTGAAAAGGAGTAAGTAAAGGTCATATTGAATATGTTTAGGTTCAGAATTGAGTTTTAGTTTAAAACTTATAATAAATACCAGACAATTCTGAATGAGTGTGAACTGGCCATAAAATAGCCGAGGCAATGCTGATTAAGTACCTGACACACCTCACCCTTAGAGGGTCTCAGGAGTAATGGACCAAAGGTAAATAAGCCTCTAACTCTGATTTAATGAGGGGGGGGTGCACACATGCACATGTATGTGTGTGGTGTGGGGCAGACACCTGTGACAAATGGCCCTATTCCGATAGGGCAGGATCTGGGAGTAATTATTAGCAAAACTCTGAGCTGGTCCAGGTGACTGACTTATTATAACCATCCTGATGTCTTGATTCAACTAAAATCCTTTCAGATGGCTATAAATCCATTATTCACCTCAATTTATAGGTAAGTCAGTGAAAAATTTAATATACTGATTTTACTTTACAAAGTTGTTATCAGAAATATAAAAAGACACACAACAGCAATAATCGGGGACATTGACAGGATGTCAGATACTGAAGTCTAAAAGAGAAGAAAACTACAGTTTGGAGGTTAATCAATGGAGGGAGATAAACATTCAGCACTTGGCAGTGGGGGCTTTGTGTTCCCTTTGTAGGGTACAACAGGGCTGACAGTAGGCAGGGCTGAAGAGAAGAGAAGCAACTTCATGAGCCTGGACCCTGAATAATTAGAAAATATGCGTGAAGAGTAACTATATGGTGGAATGGTGATTCATGTCTTCATTCACTGGCCTGTTTGTTCATTATTTCATTTATTCGTGTATTTTTAGATTCTCTGCTCTCACAGGGCAGCAGGGAAGACAGATGGGCAATCAAAAGCAATCTATACTGGATTGTTTGAGCACTTATGATGTGCCAGACATTGTGTTAGGTGCTGGGAGATACAGAGCTGAATAAAGATGGTTTCTGTTCAGACGAGAGAGAGAAAGAAAAGGAAATGTGGACGCTGTAGAATGAAGTAAGTACTGTAACAGAAAGTTGGACAAAACACTGTGAGAGGATAGAGGAGACGGGAGTAGATTAACTCTGGGGAATTGGAAAAGCCTTAATAGAGCTGCTATTTCAGTTGAGTCTTAAATACTAATAAAAACTATAATAACAATGGCCACTTTGTTGAATGTGTACACCAAAATTAGTTAATCATAACCTTTTAACTCACCTAAAAATTAAAATAATAAGCTTTCAGGGTTTGGGAGCAATTTTATTACCAAGCAATATGCAAAACCGACATTCTTATCTCTTGCCTAACATTTATCTCATCCCTGACACCTGCTTCAATACCCACCCACAATACGGGGTAGGGTTTGAGGACAGGTGGTCAGCAGGGACGGATGCTAGGGGAGCAGGCCTATGTGCAGACCAACCACATGAAACCAGGAATCTTGAGTTTGCCATATATACTCATCCGAGCTCAATCATTCTAAACAAAGTTCTCTGATGAGACTTCCCCTGCATCATAAAAAACTGCACTTGAAAATTCTGACTTCTAAGGTTTCAATTATTAAACTCATTTATTCTTTTAGTAATAGCTGTATTGATATATATAACTCACATACTGTACAATTCAGTAATACTATATTGTAAAATTCTTTACAGTGATGGTTGTATGAGACTTCTTAAGGAAAAAAAAAGTTTTTCCTGTTATACAAGTGAGATATAACTTTAAAAATTCAAACAATATAAACATAGCCTGTAACTGCACTTGAAGTTAGTGATGGAGTAAAAGCCAGGGATGCCTATGGCACAAATTACTCAGCAATGCCCACTCCAACAGCTAAGGTGCGGACACGCGGCTCCACCCATCCTCTCCCCTCTCCCCTCTGCCCCTCTTCCAGGCTAAGGCCAACCCCTCCACCTGTGCTTTGGATCCCATCCACTCACATCTTCTCAGAAACTGTGTAAGACTGATTATTCCTTATTCCTCTTGCCATTTTCAATATCTCCCTTTAAACCAGATCCCTCTATTAACTTTTACAAATGTCCTAGTCTCTCATTATTAAAAGAAATACCTCTACTCAACTCCCCACCTTCTTTTCTCTACCAGTCTCCTCTCTCCTCCTCTTCTGGGCAAAACTTTTTTTTTTTCTTTCTTATTGTCCTCTCGTGCCTTTAAGAGCCAGCCCTATACTCAGGACGGCCCTCCTAAACTGAGAGGGAGATTGCTGTGTGTCCTGCCAGACTCCCCTGTTACAGCTGAGCACAGGGGAGCAGAGAAAGCACAGGCCAGGACGAGCAGAGCAAAACTTCTTGAAAGAGCTGTGGACACTCAGTTTACCCACGTTTCACCTCCCCTTCAACCCTCAGCCCTCTGCAATCCGCCATCACACCACAAAGCGCCCCTCCCCGAGGGCACCAAGTATCGCCATGTTCCTAAATCCGACCTGCTTCTTCAACCCTCATCCTGCTTGATACTTGTAGTACTCACTGTTGGCCGTCTACCCAGCTTCTATTTCTCCATTCTCCCTTTACTGCCAAACCCAAATTTTATTCAGGTTTCTACTTTCTCCTAATGTGTTTCAGGGAAGAGTGACCTCACCTTCAAGGGCAGCCAGGCTGGCTTTCCCCTGGTGACTGGCATTGGTCCAGGGTGTGCACATGAACCAAACTGGCTCAGGTTGAAAAGAACTATGATTGGGAAGAGAAAATACAACACCACCCTCCTTTCACACTGGTTCTCTCTCTTTTATGTAAGAGAATACATTTCTTTAGTGTTTCATCTAGTTTGAGAGAGCACTTTCTGTTAATTGCATCCTAAATCACCCCACTGGTACATTTAACCCTACTGGCCATTCCTCTCCTTGAAATACTCTTCCTTTGGCTTCCGTGACACTTACTGTCCCTACCCGCCCTAATTTTCCTTCTGCTCTGGCTATAGCTTCACAATCTGCTAAATGGAAGGGACACTGGCTTTTTCAAACCACAAAGATATTGTTGAGTATAATGACAAACATTAAAGATAATTTTCTAAGCAGCTCCATTAATGGGGGGAAAAAGATTTTAAAGCTAAGAGGAGAAAAAAGCTTGTTAGCTGGTAATATATCTGTTCATGTTACACCAAGATGGATACTGGTAAATACAACTTAGGTTTTCTACTTTGTGTCCTTCTAACTGAGAGAGTGCTGGTGGCTACCAGTGTATCATGAAGGACACTGATGTCAAGGAAATCCTCTCCTGCCCTGGCTGGGTAGCTCAGTTGGTTACAATGTTGTCCGGATATGCCAAGATTGCCGGTTTGATGCTGGGTCAGGGCACATACAAGAAGCAACAAATTTGAATGTATAAGTAAGTAGGACAACAAATCGATGCTTCCCACTATCTCTCTCTTTCTAAAACCAATGTAGAGAAATTTTTAAAAATGCTATCCTGAAAACCCTGTTTCTGCTGTTCTGGGCCCAGTTACTTGGGAAAAGGGCTCTGGGGGGCTCCAATGTTTCCAGCAAAACCCCTTAGCAGCTGCAGGAGCGTGTGGGTCCTCTGGGCATCAGAGCAACCCAGAAGGGAGTAGGCTTCGAAGGTTCAACCTGGTCAGACTGCTCAGGGCTCTCAGGCAGGGACGGGGCTACCATTCTTCTTACTGCACGTGGGGAAAGCCAGTCCATCACGTATAACCAACAGGATAGTCATACCTGGGGTTGCAAAGAACACGACATTATGTTCCTTTCTTAGAGCTATTTAATCAAAAGTATGAGATAAGGTTTTATTTATTTCTATTTCTCTCATTACCAAGCAGAGCTTTGTAAATAACAAAATACTCAGAACTGTTGATTTAATGAATTAAGAGAAACTCATAAGTATATGTATATGTCCTCCAGGAGTTTAATTTGGCCATAAGGAGTCATTGAGAGAGGTGAACGCAGCGGGGCCAGTCACTGGTTTTGAAGTCAGAAGTCCACAATTCAAGTCTGAGCCACAGTAACCCCAGTTCCTTCTTCTTGAACATGGAGGCAATAAAATTTGTCTTAGAAGGTTGTGTGTTAGGGTTCGGTAACATGTATCTTATGTATGACTTGTAACAACCTTGATACGTACCTATTGCTCTTTCTGTTTCTGTCCTTCCTACTTCAAAGGCGGGGGCTGTGCCTACCTTATTCACTTTAGTGTATAGCCAGTAAAAGCCCAGTGAATACACTCAGTCAGTATTTGCTGAGTAGATGAATAAAAAGGGATTCAAGAGAATTTCTACAAAACTGAGAACAACATGGTTAGAGCAAACTTTTTCCTTCCTTACAGAGGCCAACAGTAGAAACACTTTTAAATGCCCATGTTCCTTCTCCTCTTGCAGATTTTCTACATATTTTTTTATTTTTATTTTTTATTGTTGTTCAAGTACAGTTGTCTCCATTTTCTCCCTACCACTCCCTGTGACCCCAGCCATCCACACCTCCCTCTCCCGATCCCTCGCCTCCACCGGTTTTGTCCATGTGTCCTTTATAGTTGTTCCTGAAAACCCTTCTCCCCTTTACATATTTATTAATGCAACGCCTACCTGTATCTATGACTTCTTGGTCTTCATATCACTGAAGTTACCGAAATATAAAGTATCTTCATAAAGTTCTTGGATGATTTAAAAACTTGAATAGCTTGGGTAATTGGTATAATGAAATTAAGCCTTTAAAAGCATACTTATTAAAGTTTAAACTACTATACACGTATATGTATTTTCATATTTTCAATTCCTGTGACAAATGGAAAATGGTTTTATGGGCCTGAGGGAGTTAAGTGCATTCTCTGCTTAGTCATCTTGAAGTTCACATTTGCTAAAGAGAAAAAAGTCCTCACATACCAGAAGGATCACTCATCAATTCTACTACAACTATAATCTAATAAATGTATAAAACTAAACGAACATTATGAAGATTCACTAGTCAAATCTTGTAGGGTAGTCACTGATATTTTTCAAAATGGATAAACTATAATCAAAACACATATAAGAAAACAGAGCTTAAGTGATTTCTTTTTGTCAACTACCTAACTTTTTTTAGGCCACAAGTTCTGAATATGTGCCACAATCTTAGTTGTTTTTTTTTAAATCCTCACCTGAGGATATGTTTACTGATTTTTAGAGAGACAGGAGGGGGGAGAGAGAGAGAGAGAGAGAGACAGAGAAACAACGGTGTGAAAGAGAAACATCAATTGGCTGTCTCCTGTACGTACCGGGACCAGGGATTGAACCCACAACCTTTTGGTGTATGGGATGATGCTGCAACCAACTGAGCTTCCCAGCCGGGGCTCCAGTCCTAAATGACCTTGTCTGAAACTCCCAACAATTTAACAGAAGGTGGTAACACTTATCTGAAGGACACACTTGTCTCATGTATGTATGTGTGCATGTATGCAAATGTGCATGTGTACACTATGAACACACATAACCAGACATAACAGGCTAAGTATGATCACACACGAATACGTGCATATACATATAAACACACACGTTTTACAGAAACTCTGACTTTCACCAACGCAGTTTACCTTCAGCCAGTTTAACATATCTGGTACAGCTTTAAATATAGGGTGATAAATAGGTACAGTACATCAGTTAACCTAAATTGTGAAAACGAAAGTATTACTAAGGTAATACTAAAATATAGCTGTGAATGAATTAAAAAGTTCAAAATTACCTAAAAATATTTCTTTTGTAAAGGAACCACCCTGCCTGGTGTGGCTCAGTGTATTGGGCATTGTCCCGCAAACCAAAGGTCGCCAGTTCGATTCCTGGTCAGAGCACTCGCCTGGGTTGCAGTTCAGGTCCCTGGTAGGGGGCATGTGAGAAGCAACCAACTGATGTTTCTCTTGCACATCAGTGTTTCGCTCTCTCCCTCCCTTCCCCTCTCTCTAAAAAATAAATAGATAAAATCTTTAAAAAATAAATAAAATAAGAATATTCAGTATAAAGAACGAGCCGGTCCTTATTCTCCCTCTCCTCAAGCCATCTATATCTGAACAATTGTGAGCCAGGGACTAGATAGATTCTGATTTCCTGCAATGTGAAGTTTAGTTTCCCCCCCAGACCTTCAACTTGAGGACTGGCCCATCCCAGAAAGCACGTTCTGTGGTCAAGACGAAAACCAGAGCCCCACAGCCCGTACTGCGGTGACCCACCACTCCATAGAGAAAACAGGCAGAAGACAAGGGAGAAAGTGTGGATGTGGTGGCTTTGGTCAAAATCCACAGCGGGTTCTTACTAGTCATTGGTGTCACTGAATGACGTGCATCATCGCAGTGGCCGTGACAAAAATATCAAGCAGGTCCTAAACAGATGAAGACTGTGTTGTCTGACAACATGAAAAACTCTGCCTGTGCCGATGGTGGACATGGCCCGTGGCAATGCTGCCCATGCAGTGCTAAAGCTTGGAGCTCCCTCCCACTCAAAAGGCTACAGAAAGGAGGGTAAATCACAAGACATTCTGCAACTGAAACATTTTCTCTTTTTATATAAATTCTGTAAAACTAGACTTACAAAACAAAATCATAGATAAAAGGAGCAAAGTTAAGTAAATCAACTTATAACCAGATATTTAAAGTAACTCAAACTATATTAGAAACTGCGATATATTACTTTTAACTATTCTGTTCCTATTAAATGAAAAGCAATCTGGAAATATTTATATGTATATACAGGACATAACATACACAAATATACATATATGAAACCATACCCCAATTCATGTAGACTAGCCACAAGAGGGCGCTTCAAGAATGGAAAGGGAGGATCGGAACTCCTTCAGGAGCTTAGTTCGGTAGGTACTCCGCACACATTTTCAAACTTTTGAAGAGAAACTCCTATTCCAAATTCTTTATTTTTCTATAGCCGTAAACTTTGCCAGATACATTTATTTTAAGGATATCTATTCATATCTTAGATCACAAATCTTAACTATGGGGTCGACGTATCTAGTACTTGGTAAATGAGCCCTCACATTATCACACAGCCATAAATGAAGAACAGTAAAACTCCAATCTTGTACACGGGGTTTCATGAATGTGTTCAGAGCCATGTACAAGACTCAGAAAAACTTTGCTATTGAAACAAAGAAACCAGGTTTGTTCCCATTATGATCACCTTAAACTGCCATATTTCAGAACATTTCTAAGTCTGGCACCTGTAGAACAGTTCCAGTTAATTACTATGAGAAATGAACTCGAGGGTCTATACCTAGAGACACTTCCTTGATCAGCTCCGCAGCAGCGTGGCAGCCCTGAACGAGTATCCTGGTCCAGGTGGACAGATCCCGATGAGTCTCCACCCTGAAGAGATGCATCTCGATGCCTTGCCGAGAGCCTGTCCTGGTAGCAAATGTAAGGTCAGATCCCAGTGAGGGTGATCGACATCCAGAGCCAGAATGAACCAACCTAGGACCACGAACAGAGCAAAGATTAAACGTAATTAATGTACTGTCAGAGGAAAATGTCAGTAATTTATGCTGATGGCTATGCAGAAAATTACAAAAGCCTTCAGCAGTGTTTGGAAAAGTACATTTCAAAATAAGATTATAGTCTTTTAAGTAGATACCATTCTGTGTTACCACAAAATGACCCTTGGTGTCACAGTCAGAACACTGGGCTGGTGGTCCAAGGTCCACTGGCATTTTTATGCTTCCAAGAGGCCATGCATATCAATGAAACACTTGATTTTGATTAGCCATAGTTTACTTTAGGGTTTACTCTTGCTGTTGTACGTTCTATAGGTTTGGACAGATGTGCCCATCATTGTGATATCATACAATTTTCACTGCCTCCAAAATGCTCTCTACTCTGCCTATTCACCTTCCCCCTTCCCCAGCAACCATTGACCTTCTTATTGTCTCCATTGTCTTGCTGTTTCCAAGATGTAATCTTGTTGTAATCATACAGTATAAAGCCTTGTCAAATGGGCTTCATTCACTTAGTAATATGCATTTAAGTTTCCTCCATGTTTTTTTTTTCATGGCTTGATAGCTCATTTCTTTTTGCTCTGAATATTATTTCATTGTCTGGATGTATCAGCAGCTTATTTATCCACTCACCTACTGAACACATCTTGGTTGCTTCCAAGTTTTGGCAACTATGCATAAAACTGCCATGAACATCTTTGTGCAGCTTTTTATATAAACATGTTTTCAATTTCTTTGGGTAAACACCAAGGAGCGGAATAGCTGGATTGTATCATAAGAGTATGTTTGTAGGAAACCAGTCAACTGTCTTCCAAAGTAATTGTAGCATTTTTGCATTCCCACCAGCAATGTATAAGAGTTTTTGTTGCTTCGCATCCTCACCAGCATTTGGTATTGTCAGTGCTCCAGATGTTGGCCATTTTAAGTCTGTAGTGGTATCTCATTTTTGTTTTAATTTGCATTTTCCAGACAACACAGATGTGGAGCATATTTTCACATTCTTATTTGACATTGCTATATCTTCTTTGGTGAGGTGTCTGTTAAGGTCCTTGGCCCATTTTTTTTTTTAATATTAAACTTTTCTTCTCTACTTTATTTGTTTTTAAAGGTTTTATTTATTTATTTTTAGAGAGAGGGGAAGGGAGGGAGAAAGAGAGGGAGAGAAACATCAATGTGTGGTTGCCTCTCATGTGGCCCCCACTGGGGACCTGGCCTGCAACCGAGGCATGTGCCCTAACTGAGAATCAAACCAGCGACCCTTTGGTTCACAGCCCACACTCAATCCACTGAGCTATACCAGCCAGGGCCTTGCCTATTTTTTAATTGAGGTGCTTCTTTTATTATTGTTGAACTTTAAGAGTTCTTTGATATTTTGAATAGTCCTTTATCAGACGTGTCTTTTGCAAATATTTCTCCGAGTCTGTGGCTCATTTTCTAATTCTTTTATCATTGTCTTTTGTGGAGCAGAAATTTTTTATTTTCTTTTTTTAGGGGGAAAGGGAGAAAAAAGGAAGGAGGAAAAGAGAGAGAGACAGACAGACAGACAGACAGGGAGAGATAAATATTGATTTGTTATTCCACCTATTTATGCATCCATTGGTTGATTCTTGTAGGTGCCCTGATCAGGGATCAAACCTATGATCCTGGTGTATTGAGACAACATTCGAAATTAACTGAGCTACCCTGCCAGGACAGAAAATTTTAATTTTAATGGAGTCTAGCTTATCAGTTATTTCTTTCATGGATATCTTTGGTTTTGTATCTAAAAAAAGCCATCAACACACCCAAGGTCATACAGGTTTTCTCCCATGTTATCTTCTAGGAGATTTAGTTTTGCACTTTGATTTAATTTTGTAAAGAGTGTGAGGTCTGTGTCTAAATTCTTTTTTCTTTTGCATGCGGATGGATGTCTAGTTGTTCCAGCACCACTTGTTGAAGACACTATCTTTGCTCCATTGTATTGCCCTTGCTCCTTTGTCAAAGATCAGGTGACTATATTTGTAGGGGTCTAATTCTGGGCTCTCCATTCTCTTTCATTGATCATTCTTTCACCAAAACCACACTTGTCTTGATTAGTGTAGTTTTTTATAGCAAGCCTTAAAGTTGAGTAGTATCAGTCCAGTTTTGTTCTTCTTTAGTGTTGTGTGGGCTATTCTGGTCTTTTGCCTCTCCATAAAAACTTTAGAATCACTTTGTCAATATCCATAAAATAACTTGCTAGAATTTTTTATCAAAATTGCATTAAATCTATAGATCAATTTGGGAAGAACTGACTGACATCTTGACAATATCATGGCTTCCTATCCATGAATATGGAAATGGACTCTCTCTCCATTTATTCAGTTCTTATTTGATTTTGTTCAGAGTTTTATAGTTTCCCTTATACATACTTGGAACATTTTTTGTTAGATTTATAGCTAAATATTTCATTTTCGGGGGGTGCTAATGTAAATGGCATTGTGCTTTTTCACCCATAAGATCTTATTTATATATTTATTCATTTGAGAGAGGGGAATGGAGGGAGAGAGGGAAAGAAGCATCTATGTGTGGTTGCCTCTCACGTGGCCCCCACTGGACACCTGGCCTGCAACCCAGGCACGTGCCCTGACTGGGAATCGGACCTGTGACCTTTCAGATTGCAGGCTGGCACTCAACCCACCGAGTCACACCAGCCAGGGAGTGTTTTTAATTTCAAATTCCATTTGTGCATGGTTGGTATATAGAAAAGCAATTGATTTTTTTGTATATTAACCTTGTATCTTACAAAGTTGCTATAATTGTTATTAGTTCCAGGAGTTTTAGGTCAATGCCTCTGGATTTTTTACATAGATAATCATGTCCTCTGTGAACAAAGAGAGTTTTCTGTCTTCCTTCTCAATCTGCACACCTTTTACTACCTTTCCTTGCCTTACTGTATTAGCAAGAACTTCCAGTACAATGTTGAAAAGGAGTGGCAATGGGGGACACCCTGGCCTTGTACCTGATCTTAGCAGGAAAACTTCGTGTTTGTCACCACTAAGTATGATGTTACACATAGATTTTTTTGTAGACAGTTTTTATCCAGTGGAGAAAGTTCCCTCCATTGCTAGTTCACTGAGGATTTTTATCATGAATGCGTGTCGGATTTTGTCAAATGCTTTTCTAAATCTCTTAATATTATCACGGGATTTTCTTCTTGAGCTTGTTTATATGATGAATTACATTAACTGACTTTCAAGTGTTGAACCAGCCTCGCATATCTGAAATAAACCCCACTTGGTTATGGTGTATAATTCTTTTATGCTTTTTTGGATTTGATTTGCTAATATTTGTTGAGCATTTTTATATCTATGTTTATGAGAGATCTTGGTCTTTAGTTTTCCTTTCTTGTAATGTCTGTTTGGTCTGGTATTAGGGTAATGCTGGCCTCATAGAATGAGTTAGGAAGTATTGTCTCCGCTTTTACTGTCTGAAAAAGATTAGAGGAAATTTCTTCCTTAAATGTTTGGTAGAATTCACCGGTGAACTCAGCTGGGCCTGGTGCTTTCTGGTTTGGAAACTTTTCACAAAAATTAAGTCAAAATGACTCTTAGATCTAAATGCAAAACTTGCAAAAGTATAAAATTTCTAGAAGACATCTTAAGAGAAAATCTAGGTGATCTAAAAAAATACACTAAAAGCACGATCCATGAAAAAAAATCATTAATTAAAAACTGCTCTTTGAAAGACACTGGTAAGAGAATGAAAAAAGCCACATAGAGTAGGAGAAAAAAATGTGACAAACACATATCTGATGAATGACTGGCATCCAAAATATACACAAAACTCTTAAAACTCAACAATAAGAAAAAAAAGTTTAAAAATGGGCAAAATACTCATTTCTTGGTATATAGCCAAAAGAATCAAAACCACGTATTTGAAGCCCATATCCACTGTAGTATTATCCACAACAGCCAAGAGGTGAAAGCAACCTAAATGTCTACTGACGCATGAATGGATAAAGGAAATGAGGTATCTGCATACAACAGAATACTATTAAGTCTTAAAAAGAAGGAAATCCTATCATATACTCCGACACAGATGAACTTTGAGGAAATTGTGCTAAGTGAAATAAGCCAGTCACAAAGAGACAAACACCACGACTCCAGTTATATGAGGTACCCAAAGTGGTCAAACTCGGAGAAACAGAAAGTAGAATGTAGTTGCCAGGAACTGTGTTAGATTGGGAAATGGAGTCTCAGTTTTGCAAGGTTAGAAAGCTCTAGGGATCTGCTGCAGAACAAGGTACGTACAACACGACTCTTGGACACTTCAGAAGAGTTAAGGTGGTAAATATTGTTAAGGATTTTTAAAAATCCTTGGAGTTACGGAAAAAAATGGACAAAAGATCTGAATAGCTACCTCATCAACGAGGACATACAGATAACAAATAAGCATATGAAAATATTTTTCCATTAAGTAAATGGGAAAAAAGTGCTCCTGCTTCCCAGAACAGATTTGTCACGGAAACGCAAGATTTGTTTTTAGAAATATTAAGTCTAGGATAGGTAACAGATATTAGGTTTGTACCCAGAAGAACTGGAAACATATGTTAACACAAAAACTCGTCCACAAATGTTCACAGCAGTATTATTCATAATAGCCAAACAGTAGAAATAACTCAAGTACCCATAACCTGATGAATGGATACACAGAACATATAGCGTATCCATGCCCTGGCTGGGTAGCTCAGTTGGTTAGAGCGTTGTCCTGCTACACCAAACTTGCGGATTCAATCCCCAGTCAGGCACATAAAAGCAACCAATGAATGCATGGATGCGTGGAACAACAAAATCGATGTTCCTCTCTCTCCCCCTCCCTCTAAAATCGATAAATAAAAAAATAATTTAAATGTGGTATATCCAAGCAATGGAATATTTTTTATTTATTTTTATATATATATTTTATGGATTATGCTATTACAGTTGTCCCACATTCCCCCCCTATAGTTCATGTCCATGGGTCATACATATAAGGTCTTCGGCTTCTACATTTCCTATACTATTCTTACCCTCCCCCTGTCTATTTTCTACCTACCATTTATGCTACTTATTCTCTGTACCTTCCCCCCGCTCCCCCTCCCATGTCCCTGTTGATAACCCTCCATGTGATCTCCATTTCTGTGGTTCTGTTCCTGTTCTAGTTGTTTGCTTAGTTTGCTTTTGTTTTGTTTTAGGTGTGGTTGTTAATAACTGTGAGTTTGCTGTCATTTTTACTGTTCATATTTTTGACCTTCTTTTTCTTAGATAAATCCCCTTAACATTTCACATAATAAGGGCTTGGTGATGATGAACTCCTTTAACTTGACCTTATCTGAGAAGCACTTTATCTGCCCTTCCATTCTAAATGAAAGCTTTGCTGGATAGAGCAATCTTGGATGTAGGTCCCAAGCAATGGAACATTATTCAGCTATAAGAAATTCAAGCTGTGATACCTGCTACAACATGGGAGAACTTTGAAGACACAAAGGGCTATAAAATGCATGATTCCATTTACATGGAATAGGCAAGTCCAAAGAGACAGAAGGTAAATTTGTGGTTGCCCGGGGCTGGGGGAGGGGAAAATGAGGAGTGACTGCTGATGGGCAAGGAGTTTCTTTTTGGGGTGATCAAAGTGTCCTTATATTGACTGTGGTGATGGTTGCACAACTCTGTGAACAAACTAAAAATCATTAAAAAGTAACTTTCCTGAAGGTCATTAAACGATTCAACATTTTGTGTCATGACAAGCATTTAATATAGTTTAATTTATTCACTTCTTCCAAAAATATTTTCCTTATGTTTAAGAAGTTCTAAGTAGTTCAGTATAACAGAACAAACATACTTCCTCACACAAGAAATCCAGCAGACAAGGTTTTCCACACAGAATTTTTAAACACTTGGCTGAGAAGTGTATACAGCAAAGAGAAATAAATCAATGGCTTATTGGTTTCATTGCAGGCTGTATACCTATAATACTTTTCTACAAATTTGCTGGTTCCTTCCTTCCCTCCTCTAATAATAACCTGAGCAAGAGCACATCAAAGAGCAAATGGATGCTCCTTTACATTTTATTTCCTTTAGTTGTCAGGGAGTCACCTGGTGCAGAGCTTTTAAAAATGACTGATACCCGCCCTGGTCAGGTGGCACCGTTGGTTGGAGTGTCATCCTGTGGACCAAAAGGTTTTAGGTTCGATCCTGGGTTGGGGTGCATGTGGGAGACAACCAACTGAGGTTCCTCTCTCTCCCTCTCCTTCTCTATTTTCTCCACCCCTTCCTAAGATCAATGAAGCATATCCTTGGGTGAGGATTGGAAACAAAATGACTGATGCCTAGCTCACATCCTCCAAAGTCAGATGCTAGGGGAGGGCCCAGACAACCTTATTTTATTAAAATTCCCCAGATGGTTCAAGTGTGTAGCAATAGTTGAGAAGCACTAAACTAGTGGTTTGCTAATTTTTTGGTCTGAGTACCCTTCTACACTCTTAAAAACTACTGGGTATTTGAAAATGCTTAAAAAATATATTTATTGATATTTACTATAATTAGAAATTAAAACAGAAATAAAAATATTAATTCATTTTAAAATAAAAATAATCCTGTTACATATTAATGTGAATATTTTTATTAAAATATTTTCCAATACAAAAAAATTTAACGTGATGAGTGGCATTGTTTTAAATTTTTTATAAATCTCTTTAATATCCAGCTTGAGGACAGATAGGCGAATTCTCACATCTGCTTCTGCATTCTGTTGCAGCATGTTGTTGAAGCATATGAAGAAACGCCAGCTTTGCGTAGTGGTATGTAGTTAGAAAAGGAAATATTTTAATAGCCTTTGGCTATCCTGCCCACCAAACCAAAACTCAAGTGGTTTCTTAAAGGTTAGTTGTAATATAGAATCTGAAACCTTCTCAATGAAGTTTTCATATCCTGTTATATTAAAAATCACTGATTTGTCTTACACTTTGAATGGATCTTTTTTACATGCCTGCATGATTTTGTAGCATTATGTATTGGTCACTTGGAAAATATTTTTTCCCTGAGCTATGCAGATTTTCCAAATGTTTAAAGCATCTTATTATACAATATCAAAAAGTCGCATTTGCGTGCTGGCTGGTGGAGCTCAGTGGACTGAGTGTGGGCTGTGAACCAAATGGTCGCTGGTGTGATTCCCAGTCAGGGCCCATGCCTGGCTTGCAGACCAGGTCCCCAGTGGGGGGCATTTGAGAGGCAACCACACACTGATGCTTCTCTCCCTCTCTTTCTCCTTCCTTTCCCCTCTCTCTAAAAATAAATAAATTCTTTACAAAAAAAAAGTCACATTTGCTAATACTGCCACTGACCTCATCAGAAAATTCTTTAGGTATTGGGAAGCTGTCAACTCACAGTGACAGACACAAGTTTTCCAGAATTCTAATTTTTGTTTGAAAGCTAGAATTTTATAATCGGCAACAAACTCTATCAGTGTTTTTCTTAAATGACAAATCATTTTGGTCATTTTAGAGAAAAATGTCTGACAAATACCCAAGTCTGACTAACCAGAGCTTGTAATCCTGTTGTTTCAAGTAAAAAACAGCGTTCCATTAAAAAAAAAAAAACCCAAAAAACCAAAACAGCTAGTTCAGCTCACAACTCAAATCCACACGTGCTTTTCTTTCGAAAAAACCAGCACACTTCACAGAATATTAAAAAGGTGAATCCTCAAGGATTGAGAGGGAATAAAACTAATAATTGTAACTGCTTCAACAAAGTCACGTTGAGGTTAAATTGGCTGCCAATCCATACAAATCCATCCAAATGCCTTGATTCAAGCTCAGGCACTAGCAATGTTAGCAACCCTCAGTGCACATGTCAACAGTGAAAAAAAAGCAAGTTATATCTTAGTAATAGCTTTAAACTCATAGATCCCCTGAGCAGGGGATCCCCAGAGGTCCATGAAAGTGGACTTTGAGAACCATCTCACTGAGCTGATTCCCAGAGATTCAACATGCCGCTTTAATGAGTTAAGTAAGTTTCAAAATCACTCCACCTAAGATCCAAGCAAGACGGAGCATGGGGAAAGCGACAGGGTGTAGCCTACCATATTCAGTTTGATTGTTAATCCCAAATCAGACATTAAAAAATACAAAGTCTAGGAAAATTTTTCCTACAGATCTGATTATTGTAATATTTGGCAGAGGGAATCTAATGCAAACCAGCTGCTGAAGCCTGGCTCGGAGCAGTTGGTTAGCACACACCGCCAAAAGGCCCCTTTAGTGGGGGAGGCCCGATGAGCTCATGCAAAGGCGTTTTAGCAGCTTTTGCTCCGTGAGTCCCGTGAGCACACCACCACTCACTTTTCCACCCTGTAAAGCAGTCACACTTTCTTTGGATCTTTTTTCTCTTCCAGTCAAAGAAAGCTTACTGGAAAAGATGATAAAATGCACAGCCTGCAAAATCTACAGCCCCTTTAAAACCCAAGTGTTCTTTAACCCCTATCATGCATCTGACTTTAATCTCAAAAGGTGTGTAAAATAAAAATAAAATTAAAAAAAAACATAAAAATCTTCATTTACCACTTTCGTGTTTTACTTAATTCTTCACCGGCCTGAAATATCAGCTGTTAAGTAAACACAAACACACACACACAGCCTTGGTTTCGAAGAATCTGTAAAGGTGCAAGCCCATATAAATGACAGCTCATACATCACCCTAACAATGTTCTTTGCTTTTTGACTATCTACTCTTGTGGGTAACCAAGGTCCTTAGTTTCTTTTTTCTTCCCTATGTGTTTATGCTCTCTCTCTCTCTTTTTTTTTGTCTCATCCACTCATATGAACATGTTCCAAATTATTAGAAATAGAACTAGTGAAAAGTGAACATTCAGCCCTTTCTCATTACTCACATAGATCACAAACCCCACTCTAAAAAGACATAAGCACACCACTTTCTGGCCTTTCTTTGTGCGGTTTTCCTGGTCCGGTTCCATCCTCTGGTCTCTCTCAGTCACTGGCCATACTCTACCCGCTCTTGGGGCCAGAGGATGATTAGGTCCCACTTAATTCTGTCATGCAATGACTTAAAACAATTCCACTGGCAGACGCGGCCACGTGGAAAAATAAACCTCTCGTTGGCCCATTATCTTTACTCCTAATCCACTGGTGCTTCCTGAACAAGGAGTTATATTAATTAAACTTAGTGAGTAACACATTCAGGGAGCTACAGGCCCCACCCAAGTGGAGCCACAGGCCCATTTAAATTAATGGCCAAGTTAACTCTGTGTGTCTAGGTTGATCCAAATAATATATTTGAATCCCTCATTTAATATGAAACTTTCACTACTTATAAAAACTGTTGTAGAACTAAGATCCTCTTTTAACAATGGCTAAATTAAACCAATTATACTTCTTACATAGGATTCTTCATTGACATATTTTCGCTTAGTAATAAATTATTCTAATTTAAGCAGCTAACAAAACAATGTGTCAGGTACCACTGCAGGCATTTTACAAGGACTAATTCATTTAATAGTCACACCCACCCTATCTCATTATGGTCCATTAGGGTTTCATTAACACATGAAAAATATGTAGCACAGAAAGGTTAAGTAACATGCTCTCAATTACCTACTACAAGTGGCAGAATATGGATTCAAACTCAAGTTTATTAAGGACTGACCTCAGTCCCTTCTATTAGATTGTATTGTTTTCCAAAATTATAAAATCTTGGAGATATAATTCACATGCTATCCACTTTACCCATTTAAAGCGTACAGTTCAATGGATTTTAGTATATTCAGAGCTATGCAACCATCACATTTAATTTTAGCAGATTCTCATTACTCCCAAAAGAAATTCTATACTCATTAGCAGCCATTCCTTATTTCTCCCACTCCTTACTGCACCCCCCTCCTGTCAATGACGAATCTTTCTCTACAGACCTGCCTATTCTGGACATTTCACACAGATGGAATCATGTAATATTTGGTCTTCTGTGTCCAGCTCCTTTCACTTAGCATGTTTTCCAGGTTCATTCTTGTTGCAGTTTATCAAAATCTCATTCTTTTCTGTTGCTGAACCATATTCTATTATATGGATATACCATATTTTGTTTTTTCATTCATTTGTTGGTTGACACTTGGTTGTTTCCACTGTTTGCGTTTTATGGATAATGGTGGTGTAAACATTGATGTGTAAGTTTTTGGGTGGATGTAAGTTTTCATTTCTCGTGGACAGACATAGGAGTGAAATTCCTGGCTCACGTGGTGACTCTATGTTTACCCTTTTGAGGAGCTGCCAGACCGTTTTCCACATGGACTGCGCCTTTTTACACTCCTACCCGCAGTGTATGAGGGTTCCACTTTCTCCTCGTCCTCGTCTACAACTGCATTATCTACCTTTCCAATTACAGCCATCCCAGCGGGCGGGAGGCGGAATCACACTGTGGTTTTGATTTGCGTTTCCCTGATGGCTGATCATGTTGAGCATCTTTTTATGTGCTTTTTAGCTATTTATGCATCTTCTTGGGACAAATGTCTATTTCAGCTCTTTTCCCATTTTCTAATTGGGTAATTCATCCTTTTATTATTGAGTTGTAAAAGTTCTTTATATTTTCTAGATACAAATCCCAGATTAGATATATGATTTGCAAATATTTTCTCCCATTCTTTGGGTTGTCTTTTTACTCTTATTTTGTTTGGTGTTTTTTTTTTTGCTTTTTATTTTCTTGATTATGATATCTTAAGTACAAAAGTTTTAAATTTTGATGAAGTCCAATTAATTTATTTTTTCTCTTGTTGCTTGTGTTTTTGGTGTCATATCTAAGAATGCTCTGCCTAAGCCACAGTCATGAATATCTACTCCTGTATAAAACTAAGACTGTTATAGTTTTAACTCAAATCTTGTTTGTATTTTTTCTCTAGTGGCAAATTAGTACCACACTGATAGTACAACCACAATCACCCCATTTCCTTCTTCACTACCAAGGCGCTCTGGCGGTCTGGGCCCAGCCTAGTCTACGGACGGAAATTATTTGTTCACAGGACTGTAATTTCTAGCATTAAACAAAAGCTTACCTATGCAATGTCACAGGTTTTCTGCTCCATCCCTCTGATGACACATGGTTAAGGAAATGTCTAAAGATTAAAACTCCCTCCTTACATTTTATGATCATAACTAGAGAATAAACTTTTTCCATGAAATTTAAATTTAAGTGATCTCTACAATCATATCCCTAAACTCTAATTCTTGAAAAACATATATTTAATCCCTTTACTTACAACTACTGAGACATGTCCACGTGTTTTCATAGTTTTCCTGTGGTAATGTAACCATGCCAGACAAACTATAACTTAAGTAATAGAATTTAACTCAGCTAAGATTTATTGAGGGCCTACAATATGCCAAGCATTAAGGGAAGTGCTAAGATGAGTTAAATCATAGTTCTTGACCTCAGGAAGGTTATAATTCATTGGGGATTAACAAAACAAAAACAGAAACTGATGGTTAGATTCGCTCCTCCTGTAGATCCCTTATGTCCTGATTAATGAGGAATGAGGGCGTACCTCCCTAATTCTGAGGCTCAACAAATTCCTTATCTTTATTCTGTGATCTAGGCGCTCCAGCTCTAGATTAGGAGTTTCAGAGAAACTCCTGAAAAGCTATGTAAAAATTGTATTTTTATTTTTAAAAAATGATATATGTACGGGAATTTGGCAAGTTGAAGGAGCTCTCTGTAACATGAAAGTCTTCCCGTACTCTTCCTCACATGAATCTTTTCTGCTTAAAGAAGGAACTGCCACCTCCCCCCACCCCTGTTCCCTGTGGGACAAACCAGATGGTCTCATCATTTAGCTTTTTTGACTACCAAATACTTTGCTGTGGGGCTCGTGTGTGGTTTTTTAGTTACATCAAAATGTCATTCTTTTTTAAGCCCATATACAACTGAATGTAAATATGTCTTCTAGTTTAACACTAGATAACTAATTTGAAGTTGTCTCTGCTCTTTGCACTTCCAACTCCCCACATCTAGCACGCTAAAGACACCCTGCTGCTTCAGGTCAAATCAATGTTTATGTGATGGAATAAAAATTACATGTTCTTATGCCAGAAAGAGAAATTGAAGAACCTTTTGGCTGAACTGTGTGGTTTGTCCACAGTACCACATTCTGGTTTAAATGATTTCATCACTCAGTCAAAAAGCTACCATAATTTCAGTGGTTTTCCAGTCACAGTCAATAAAGTAAAAGAAGCAAAAACACTATTTGCTTATCTTCATGACTAAGCAAAAGTCTTGAAGGGAGCAGTTAGAAAGCTGCCTCAGTAACTTAATAAATGCACACCAAATACTAAGGACAGAAACCATTCATTCTGGGATAGGAGATGCTAAGTAATCAATAAGGTTGTGAAAGAAAAGTTTTTGTCTAAATCAACTATATCAGCCACTTAAATCCTATTTTAGGCACTAAGATAACAGAATTCACTTAAAAATTCTTTTTTGTTTCATTTGAACATTCTTTAGAAAATGTAGAGTAGGAGAGATATTTTATTTGTCCCTTGTCTTACCTTGTGGCAACAAGAGGGTAGCTGTGGCACGGTGATGCCCAGGCATCCCTCGTCCATGGCATACAGTCGTAAAGCAGCAAATCCTTCTCAGTCACGGCCATGAGAACCGGTCTCCACTGTTGTCTTCCACCATCCAGTTTTGCCTGTTACAATGGCGAGATCCAGAAAGCAGAACTAACACTAATGATATATAATTGTGTAAGTCCCTTCAGTGATGGTCCAACATAGTGGGTCTCCATTGTTTCCCCAACCATATACTCTAAACATCAGTATTTTTCAAATTTTTTAAATAAGAAATACATTTTGCATCGCAGTCTAATACACATATAATTAAATTAAAAAATTCCCCCAAACAATGCAATGCCTATATTTTATGCAGTGTACTATGATAATTTCTATTCTAGTTTTTAAAAAATGCTGATGACCCACTATGTTGTATTTTGGAAAACATTCATATAAGCTATTGTGAAAGACTTCCCCATTATACTTAGGAAGTTTATGCTTCAATGTCAAATGCACCATTGCCTTTACTTGCATAAAGTTCAGTGATCTCTGTGAAGGTTTAAAAATGTAGAAAAACAACCACTCTATCCATATTGTCAAGGATCCAAGGGCCAAAAGCAAAAGACTATGTTCAAGAAAAGCTCTGGTATCATCAAAATACTTGCCCTTATGAGATAAGATCCTTGAGCAGACAATGCTTAACAGCAGTGTATTTTAGCACTGATCCTTCAGCTCTCTATCACTGATGGATGGCTTCAATGAGAATCCAAATTGGTGAATTACCTGTCCCTTAAAGAGCCCTCTCAGAGCCACTTTTTATTTTCTCCTCCTTAATGACCTTGGAAGGTAATCTGAACATGTTAGAGCATCTTAAGAATACATCCTACAATCTGAAAAGTGGACTAAGTGGTTCTGTTCTGTTCTAACAGCTACCACTGGGACTGTTTTCTCCCAGCTACAGCCACCTGCTGATTCCAGGTGCGGAAAGTGAATTTCACCCAGTGAAGTGACCCCTGTTCTAATGTGTGCTGAAAGCACAAAATACATGAACTGACTTCGAGAAGTCAAGCAAAGTGCTGTAGAAATAATTATACTTTTCTTATTAGTGAACGTAAGTTTTCTAAGACTCTCTATTAGTCCATGGGTAACTCTATAATATCTGGAGGGGAAATACCATCTCTAAAGAGATTCTCTGGGTTCTTAAATTTTGGGGTCATAGGTACAGCAAGGGGATTTCTAGTTTATGTGCACTATTAGGTCTTTGAGACTGTTTGGAATAATATATCAATAGGGAAAATAATGTAAGAGCTGTCTTCCCAAAGGATTAAAATGAGAATCTAATTTTTTAAAATTAATTATCCCCTAACTGGTAAGAAAGAGATTTTGAAGCCTAGATCAGAGTATATGGATTTGGAAATCCTAAATTAAATTTATTTCTTCCCAAAGAAGATATTTTAGGCTCTAAGGGAAAACTGCTAATGTCAATATAAGTAATATCCTATTTCAAGAGAGACAACTCTTTGTTCAACTGAAAATTTTTAAAAAGTGTTTATTCTTTAGCTCTCTTGAGTCCTTAGTTTCTGGAGAATATCTCTTCCCTCTTCTACTTACCATTGGAAAATAATGAAACCTCAATTTAAGTCATTCTGTTTGCCTATTTGCCTTAACTTATAAAGATACGGTTTGCTTTTACTGGCGTCAAATGCTGCCCGCTACACACAGCGTGTGATTTCGGCTGTGGTATCAATGCAACCAGCCTCGGGGCTCTGCTACTGAGGTTTTGGCTGGAGCAGAAAGGGACACTAAAGTTAGGGTTCTGGTTTGCTGTGTTTCAAGACCCATAAATCCATTTACATGCACACACACCAAATCAAAGCCTTCTCCAGATTTTATTTTCTAATAAATAGAGCGAACAGCACTAAAAATGAAGAAATACTAACAGTTGTTACTCATTCCCTAAACCTCTGAATCTTACAAATCTTTTTGGTCAAGTGATATACTTCTGTTCTTTATTTCTTTTTATAATAGAAAACACAGAGAAACACTAAATAAACCATTTCACTCATACAGATCTGAGTCTTTACACATTTGGGGAATTATCGGGGACAAAGTAAAACCTGTGGAAACAAACCTTTCTCTGGCTGCCTTGACCTTTCTAATCTATCCGCAAATGCTTAAAAATACTGGTTGTATAGATCATTCCTGTCCCCCCATCTAGTGTGTTTAAAGAAAATTCCCTTTCAAGGCTACAGCCAACTGGAAGGTAAATTATCAGTCACATGGAAGCCAGTACCAACAGAGGGCAGAGGCCCCTGTGCACAGAACGGGTTAGTTACCGTTTACCACATGTCTGTATTAGAGGTTTTCCTGTTTCAAGCAAACTCAATTTATGACAATGTGAAATAACAAAAAGGAGAAATTATTTAAACTTAAATAAATGATCCTTTCTTAATTTACCTGTCCTAAATGACTATATTTTCTAAGTACAACTGAAACAGTTTCATTTACATGCAAGCTTTTCAGGAAATATATGTCTTGCCAGAATAAATGCTTACCTATATTAAACAGGTTACATGATCTGAAATTATCTTGACCACCTTCATACTCATAAAAAATTTCAGTCAGAAAAGGCTTTGGCATTTACCTAGTCCAACCTTTATCAGATATATACGGTCATAATACCTCTGAGAAATGGTATCCAATCTTGCCTGAACACCCTATTATGAGAGTGATATTTAATTTGGGTAACTCAAACAACTATTTTAAAAAGTAAAAATCAAGAATATTTTAGAAACAGTACCTTGAAATTAGTTAAGTGGTACTATATTTAAAGCGGTGGAAATTTTCTCTTGGTATGGTTTCCCAACCCTGAAGTTGTGTTCTTTGACAAGATTTTATAATTAGTGACTTGTTTGCTTGCTTTTTGTATGTATGTACAGAGACAAAGAAAAAAATACTGAACATCTACTAAGTACAAAGCATGAGGCTAAGTTCTCTGGTGGCAATAAAGATTTTGAAAAAAATGTGCTCTTGTCTTCCAAGAGTTCACAACTGAGTGGAGGAAACACATATAATACGGTCCATAAAAGACACACTGTGAAGAATTGGTGCCTTTATTTTTCTCCTTTCTACTTGTTTGTATGTAGCATAAACCATATTAAGCTCACGTTAAAAGTCTGGCAACTCTCATACATTGCGGGAAGTCTAAATTAGTTCAACCCTGAGAAGAAGCAGTTGGGCAATATTTATTAAAATTACAAATGCATATACCCTTTGTGGTAGTTTAAAAATATATCAACCCTGGCTGGGTTGATATATCAAAAACTGTATCTAGCCCTGGCTGGTGTGACTCGGCTGGTTAGGCATCATCCCACAAACCGAAAAGTCATCTGTTCGATTCCTGGTCAGGGCACATGTCTAGGATGCAGGTTCGGTCCCCAGTGGGGGCGCCAAGTTTTACTACTCACTAACACAAACTTAAGAACCAAAAATATTCAGATACATGGGTTCCCTTGTTAATCTGCTCTACCTGAACTCGGGAACCGAAGGGTTTGGACAGCACATGTGTAGAAGGTCAAACTATAAGGTCATTCGTGTAGCATCACTTGTAATGGCAAAAGGTTACAACAACAAAAGTGGGGGAGTGCTTATTTAACTACAACGACAGATGGAAAACCAAACCGTTGTAAAAAAGAATGCCCTGTTCAGTGATATGGAAAGATCTTCAGGATATATTGTTTAATGAAAAAAGATATAAAATAGTGTCTGCATAATAAGCTATCTTTTTATAAGAGAAAAAGGATACATGTTCATATCTGTTTTTATTTGCATAGAAAACTCTCAGAGAAAGCACTAGAAAGGAATGAAATTCATGACCTCTCTGGGGAAACGGTGGGAATTACGCGGATGGGGACAGGAAAGAGTAAGACTTCTCACCTCTTTTTATTTTGATTTTTGAATCATGTGACTGTGGTACTTTTTAAAATCATGAAGATTTCTAACATTGCTGAAAGCATGAAACAATTACTACTCGATTGAGTTTTTCAACTAGCGCATAAAAAAATAGAAACAATGAAAAACATAACTAAAATACTAAAACTTTCATAATAAGTCCTAAGTATGGATACCATGATTTTCATTAGTTTCCTCTCGCTTATTCTAATTATGCTTCTTAGAAATGATCCCAGTAGTAATTCTGTGTTCTAATTTATTATGATTATTATTTGAAATGTTCATAAAATTTCAGACTTGACAAAAAGAATAGACTAGTGGAGTCCAAAATGGTCCACAACACAATCACTGCGAGCTACCGAACAAGACCGCCAGGACTCACGACAGACCTACCAAACCAGAACTCTGCTGAGGGGGATGGGTGGCGGGCAGACCTGGGAAACTGTACTTAAGACAGAAACAAAAGAACAAAACCTCCCTGGGCTGATACTTAAACAATCCCTGTCCCCTTACACACATGAAGGAACCAGGATACAAAAAGATGAAGGAACTTTCAAAAAGATCTAAAATAGTGAAAAACAGAACTAGCTCTTGAACCGTCATTTCTGAACCCCAAGTCTTCTTTTTCCAGCTCCTTCTGGACCAGCTGACAGCGAAGGACCCAAAAGAAAAAGTATGTACCATAACATCACATAGAACTTTTAGTCTCCCTTACATCAAACTTGGATTAAGTTCTTCCTTTCCCTTCAGTCAATATCCACCTAGGTTTTTTTTGTTTCTCTTCTCTTCATTTTTTAGTTGTGGAAGACATTTGTCTAATGGCTTGTAAAATATTTTGGGTATTTTATACTTTTCTCAGAGCAGGGCGGAGAAGCCTGATGCCCCTGAAACTCTGTCAATAGACTAGCACAGGGGCTGGGAAATTATGACCTGTGGGCCAAAGGAGGCCCACTGTGTGTTTTTGTAAATAAAGTTTTATTGAAACACAGCCATACCTATTCATTTTCATACTGTCTATGACTATTTTCTTGCTATAATGGCAGACTCAAGCAGTTGTGACACTATCTGTCCCTTTTAGAACAGTTTGCTGATCCTATTCTAAAATCATGAAAACTGTTCTCTGTCATTAAGAACAGAGATTGTAAATAAGAAACCTCTTTTTAGTTATGTTGTGATGATGATATTATCATGATGGTCAGTTTTTCTGGTGGAAGTGATAATTAGCAACAAAGAACTAAATGGTAGGGAGGAGAAACAAAAGATCTGCATGCTGGATATCCAGGACCTGACGATATGATCAATACTACAGATACATGAAATCTGTAAGCCGGATATCCAGGGCCTGACTTTATGATCAATATGATATACGGGAGAAACATCCTGGCTCTGAATGGCAACCAGGTGAGACACTGCACTACCTCCCAGCCTACCTGTTCTGCCAGCCAGGCAATGTGCTTGACCTCCTTGCTGCCTCCTGCTGTACTGGTTGCACCAAGCATGGCATTGAATTCGGCCAACACCTGTGGGAGGAGAGCCATTATGTTGGTGTGGATAGCTACGAACCAGGAGTGTGCGGTAGCTGTATCCTTGCAGCGTAGGATCAACGTGTTCCTGCTATCGGGAGAATGGAGCTCTATCAATCTGTGTGGAAAAAGAAAAAAAAAAAAAAGTGAGCTAGATCAGAAGTCATCAAACCTGCCAGTGTTTAACATACATTACTGGGAATCTATTTTAATTTTACATTCCAGAATAGAGATACGCTTCTTAATTCCATAGGGTCCAATTCCAGAGAAAACCACGTATGGAAAGGTAATCGGTGGGGTCTTTTGTTTCAATGTGTTAATGCAGTGACCTAAGAGGAGGGAACCTGTTGTATAGTTGTATAAACCATGTGCCTTAATTTCCATGTCACAGAAATGGAAAGCATGCTTGTTCACTCTCATAGGCACACTGTAAAGAAGGAATTGAGATAAAAAAATATACATATTTAGAAAATACCTTAAAATACATCATTATAAGGTGTTGGGCTGGTCGGTAAATAAAACCTATTGCCAAATAGTGAAGTGAAATTTCCACTGTGTGAAATAAAGAAAAGAGAAAATAGCTGAAGAATATGATTCTTTATGAAAATTTACAACTGTTCTTTGGTGTCTGAGTAACATTTCATGATTAAATCATATGTTGAGTCATAGTAGAAAAATAGTTAATGTAAGAGATCTTCAATTCCTTTTTTAAAAAGATTTAATTTTTATTTATTTTTAGAGAGAGGGGAAGGGAGGGAGAAAGAGAAGGAGAGAAACATTGATGTGCGAGAGAAAGATGTGCATCGATCGACTGGCTGCCTCTTGCTCGCCCCCAGCCGGGGACCTGGCCCGCAGCCCAGGCATGTGCCCTGACTGGGGACTGAACCAGCAAACTTTCAGTTTCTGGGACAACACCCAAGCAACTGAACCACACCAGTAAGAGCTAAACACATATTATTGAGCACCTACTATGTATCAGATACTGTGGTAGATAACTGGTATTGTAGATACAGTGGTGAAAAAGATAGAAAAAAAAAAAATCTCTACCCTCACTGGGTTTATAGTCTAGTGGGGGAAGGAAGAAATTTAACAATTAATTAATACACAATTTCGCGTTATAAAAAGTGCTTCTATTAAGAACTGTGATGACTACTATGAAGTTCTTGACTAAAAAGGCACTCCCAAGATAGGAGTAGCAAAGCAACGGAGGCCTCTATACCTCTGGGGCACCCCCCCCCCCACAGCTGGTGTCATGCACAGGTCATAAGCACAGCCACCTGGTACATATCTACTCATCCAATCATGTGCCCTCCCACTGGAGTTACCCATGTAACTACTTTGAAGATAAATACCAAGGAGCACAATTACTGGGTCATATGGTAAGACCATGTTTAGCTTTGAAAGAACTTGCCAAACTGTCTCCCAAAGTAGCTGTACCATTTGGCATTCCCAACAGCAATGAATAAGAGTCCTGTTGCTCTGACTTTGGCCACTTTAATAGGTGTGTAGTGGGATCTCATTGTTTCAATTTGTAATTCTCTCATGACACATGATGTTGAGCACCATTCATATGCTTATTTGCCACTGCATTTCCCTTTGATAAGGTGTCTATTCAGATCTGTTGCCCATTTTTTAACTAGGTTGGTTTCTTATTGTTGAGTTTTAAGAATTTTTTGTTCATTTGGGTAGAAGTCCTTTAGCCCTTTATCTCATATGTATTTTACCAAGATTTTTCTCCCAGTCTGTGGCTTATGTTTTCATGCTCTAAAAGTGCGTGATGGTTAATTTTATGTGTCATCCTTGAGTAAAGGGTACCCATATAGCTGTTACACATTATTTCTGGGTGTGTCTGTGAGGGTGTTTCCAGAAGAGATTAGCATTTGAACCAGCAGACTAAGTAAGGATGGCCCTCACCAACTTCGGTGACGGCACCATTCAATCCACTGAGGGCATGAATAGCAAAGGTGGAAGAAGGGCAAGTTTGCTCTCGGCTTGAGGTGGGACGGCCGTCTTCTCCCACCCTTGCACACTGGCACTCCTGGTCCGTGGACCTTTGAACGCAGACTAAATTACACCACTGGCTTTTCTACATCTTTTACAGAGCAGACGTTTTTAATTGTAATAAAGGTCAATTTATTTTTTAATTTTATGTACTGTGATTTGGGTGTTGTATTTAAGAAGTCATCAGCATTCTTTTAAAAAGATTTTTTTAAGGGATTTTTAAAAAGCATAATCCTACAAGATCAGGGAGAACAGAAGAGGAGCAACTATAAAATTTTGGAAACTGGCAAGCAGGCAGAGGAGTTCAATGACTTATCAGACTTAAGAAAGGTGGGGAAAACCAAAACCCAGCCAATTCACGTTGCGGAATCCCAGAGGCTGGGGAATTACAGGCACTAGTTACCTCTGGCAGTGGGAGTAAAGCACACGGCTCTTAGTAAGTAAAGGGGCTGGCTCAACGTCTGTGTCAGCATTCCCCACACCCAGAGACCAGTGACTACCCCACCCTCAAACCAGCAAAAGATTCAAACCCACACTCATCCTACGCAACTGGATGGAAGAGCCAGTGACATCCTTAATTCAGACCCTTTACTGGCCTGATTGTTTCCTACAGAGGCTAATTATTCCCACCTGGTTGCTTTGGCACTGCAACCAGCTTCACATCCTTTAAACACAGGCTAAAAGTTCAGCCATAAAACCACGACAAGAAATTTCTTTCACTCCTCCTCCTCCTGGCCTACTTAGCACTATAGATAGGAATCAGTCCATCCTTCTCTGGGCACAAAATGCTCACCTTCTGAGAAAGCCTTTTCACCTCATACAGTTCCTGGGACAGTGTCTCAGACACGTCTCCTTCGACACAATCTAAACTCTGAAAAGCCTAATGTCAAAGACCCGAGTTATTAATAACTGCAAGAATGGAAAATAAGTCTGTTATAAAATAAAACCAACCCTGACTAACAAGGACCACTAGGCTAGAAAAAGACGAAAACAGGCAGTCAAATAGCCCCCATGCCAAGATTGTCAATTTTTCATGAAAAGAGAAATTTTGCAGTGTTGTTAAAAAAGGGATTGTGAAACAGCAAATTACATTAGAAGAAACAGAAAAGAAACTCCAAAATCCTGATGATTCCAGGATCCAGAAGAATCTACCTTTGAAGAGAAAGCCCCCCTAGATCTGCTAAGGGGACAAAGTATTTCCTAAAGCCTACTGCTCTTTTAAAAGAAAAATTCATGCGAAAACTCTTCTAACAAAAATTTGGAGGCAGTCTGCCAGTAATTGTTTCGGTCCACAGGAGAGAGGAGGAAACAGCCACAGTGCAAAGAGTTTTGGCTTCTAGTCAAACCACTGAGGATTTCCGGAGAAATGCAATTCCATTTTGATCATATGAATCAAATCAATGTTTAGGTACACAGAAGCATAGGATTCTGTAAGTCTAGCCTTCTTATTTCTTCTGTTCAGTAAAGTCCTTGACATAACTCATGTGTTCAATTTAGTAATAATCATATTGTTTTGTATGTCATAAGCCAAAATTTATCTTTTACATGGAAAATAGCCGTGTGAAGATGTACCAGACATTGTGAACCAGCTCAAAGGAAACAGATTTACATTTCTGAAAAGCGGTGTTTAAGAACACCTTGTCCTTGCTAAGCTCCACACTGCCCACAATGCTGTTTGCTAAGGAATGGGCTCATGTTCTCTCCCTGAACCTCACCATTATTTATTTAGCTTTCAGCTTCCAGAATGAACTGTTTATAACTATCAGAAGCATATAGTGAGGTCTTGAGAACTCAAGGTGGGGGAAGACAATAAGCTTCCTCCTCCTCCTGACTTACTCATTCAGATGGTCAGCAGTTCCTTTTTTCCCAGCTCTGGACAGTGAACATTAAACTAAGTAAAAGTAGTAAAACAGAAGAAAAGGATGCTTCCCTTTCATGTCCAATAACTTTTTCATTTAGAAGCTAAAAGATGAACCACAAACAGATTCGTTCCTACATACCCCCCACAACAGTTAATATTAGGAAGACTGACATCACCAATGTTGGCGAGGATGTGAAGCAACTCCCCTGCGTTGTTGGTGGGAATGTAAAATGGCACAACCACTTTGGGAAAAAGTTTGGCCGATTTTTAAAAAAGCTAAATTTACGCCTACCTACCCTTTGATCCAGCAATTCCACTCCTAAGAATTTACCTGAGAGAAATGAAAGTGTATGCCCCCCAAATGAGTTGTACAATAGTATTAGCTCCAAACTGGAAATAGCTCACGTGTCCATCAACACGAAAATGGATAAAGAAAGTGTAATAACGTTCATACAACACAATAATACTCAGCAATACAGAAGGAAAGGGAGAGAGAAAGGGAGGGAGGGAAACATTGATGTGAGAGAGGAACACTGATCTGTTTGTTGCCTCTCGTATGTGCCCCATCTGGGGACTGAACCTGCAACCCAGGCATGTGCCCTGACTGGGAATCCAACGTGTGACCTTTCGCTTTGTGGAATGACACCCAACCGAGTCACACCTGTCAGGGCAGGTGGATGAATCTTAAAAACCCTACGTGGAGTAAAGAATTCTATCACAAAAGAATACACATGATGGGATTATACTTACAAGAAAGTTTTAGGACAATTAGAACTAATCTAATGATAGAAAGTCTGAACAGTAGTTGTCATGGGAAGTAGGAGAGAGAAATGACTGTAAGGGTTACAAGAAAGCTTTCCAGGGTGATGATAATGTTCTATATCTTGACAGGCTTGGGTTATATAATTGTGTGCATTTGTCAAAACTTATAATTTGCACCCTGGCCACAAACTGATTGGCTTAGTTGATTGGAGCATCGTTCTCTGAACCAAAAAGATAAAAGTTCTGTTCCCAGTCAGGGTAAATACCCTGATTTGCAGGTTCAATCCCTGGTCGGGGGAGTGTATGGGAGGTAACCAATCGATGTTTCTCTCTCACATCAATGTTTCTCTCTCTCTCTCTCTCCCTTTCTATCTCTCTAAAATCAATAAACATATCCTCGAGGAAGTAAGGATTAAAACAAATTTAGGATTTGTGCAGATTATTGTATATAAATATTACCCCAAAAGGAAAAAAAAACTGTAATGAAACACTGAACCCTTGTTGTTTAAATGCATGCTTAAATATTTAGAGGGAAGTATATTAATGTCTGCAATTTACTCTGAAAAGCATTAAAAAAACCCCACCCTGGATTAATGGATGGATGGATGGGCCAATCTGTGATAAAGCATGTATAGCAAAATGCTAATGATAGAATTTAGGTGGTGGGAAAATGAGCATTGATTATAAAATTCTTGCAACTTTGCTACTACTTTTTGAAGATTTTCATAATAAAATGTTTGGGGGAAAAATAAAGAATGATGGGAAACCACATGCCTACCTATGGCTTAAAAACAGATTCATAAGTATGTTCCAGATAAGGGAACATCTAAGCCTATTTCATGCTCAGAGTTTTATAAGAGACTACGTGGGAGATAAAGATTTTCAAACAAAACCACAATCAGTTATATAAAGCTGCAATGTGATAAGTGTCTTGGTGACATGTGTCCTCATGAAACTTATTTTTGCTGTTCCTATATGAACTTTTTTTTTTTTTCATGGCTTTAAATGTTGCAGCTGTGTCACCTGCCATGACATTTCCTTTGACAGAGTGGAGATAAATTTAAGGATCAAAGAGCTCCAAGTGATTTTACAGATACTATCTTATTTATCCTTGAAGTAGTTCTAAAGAGTATAGTTGAGCAGTTATTATGATGTCCATTTTATAGAGAGAGAAAAATAAAAACAGGACAACAGAGAAATTAAGGAACTTAGTTAAGGTCACAAGGACACTAACAGCACCTAGAATCTATTGAAAGCTCATTATGCCAATTTTACATTCTCTTATTTAATCCTTACATAACCTTTCATTTTATACAGGAGGAAACCAAGGCTTCTGGAAAACAAATAGCTTGGCCAAAGCTACAAAGACCATCATCCTAATTTTTGTTTAATTAGTCAACAGTTCTGAACATGTTTTTCCTGCCAAGACAGCATGGATGCTCATTCCTGTGGGTATAAGTTATGCATAATTGTGTCAGGTACTGTAATTCCATTGCTTTCCTTTTTCTCTGGAATACAAGTAAGACTGATAAAGGAATAACCTTGACTCTCTTTCAATTTATATTTTACAACAAGCTAATTATTTGCAATTTTTGGTATTTCAAGTAAAAGTTGAAACAAATCACTTTGCAGCATTAAGACTGGGACTCCAGCTCTGGCTGGTGTGTGGCTTAGTTGGTTGGGCATCGTCCCATAAACCAAAAGGTTGCAGGTTCGATTCCCGGTCAGGGCACATGCCTAGGTTGCAGGTTCAGTCCCTGGTCAGGGAGCATATGAAAGGTCAATGTTTCTCTCTCACATTGATGTTTCTCTCTCTTCCATCCCCTGTCTCTAAAATCACTAAGATTCTTTCCTTCTAACCCCATTTCACTCCCCAGGAGTATATACCATTAAGTTTCTTGTGTTTGTCTAAAATTTTTCTGTATGTGTCCTGCACATATATGTGTGAAGTAATTTAAATATGGAACACCAAAAATTATTCCCTCTCAGACTGACTTCTCCTCTGTGTAACTTAGGCATACACAGCATAACAACATGCATAAGTGATACTGCGGCATGTCTTTAAGTTTGCAAGGCTGTACGTATGACGTTCAGCTCAGGCACAGCTCACCTGTTCTCCAGGTCCGGCATGCTTAGGTTTCTAGCAGCAAAGCACATTTTGAGAGGAATGACTTTCCTGTCCTTCGTGCTGTTCTGGTGTTTTGGAGAGCCAGAGTCCTCACTGCCACTAAAGCTTGGTGACTGGGGAGCTGCACCTTCCCATGGCAGATCTGATACTAACGATGGCTTCTTGATATATGGCGTTACTTCTCGGATGAACTTGACTATGAACAAAAATCAAAGAAGAAGATTAGTATTTTTGCTTCCTATAAAAAAATGACAACTAAAATACACACATTCATGAAATATCTGTTATGAAATAAAACAAAAAAACACTAAGTTAAAGAGCCAGCACACAGAATCTTCGGTTTGGAGGGTCCTTTAAGGGCATGTAAATCCAAATGAAATAGGATCAGTCTATTCTAAAAACTTTAACTTCTGAGCTTGCATGTATTGTTCCATCTGCTTAGGACACTCCTTTCCCTCCCCCCCCTTGTCTGCTTAGCCAACTCTACTCAAGAGTCACCTCCTCAGCAGCCTTTCCTGTCCACTCTCTCCAGGTTATTACATTACATCTCTCTAACAACCTCTTGGAACAACCCTGGGTTGTGATCCTTTTCTAAAACCTCTGTGTCCCCTGCTGGCTGTTGAGTTCCCCAAGGCAGCGGTTATGATTTGCTCAATCTTGGCATCTAATATCTAGAATGGCATCTGTTCAATAAATGTTTCAATAAATGTGTGAAGGAACAAATAGATAACTGAATTCTTGAACTGCCTCAGTAGTTGACCAGCCATGAGTGAATCTCCTGGTGTAGGTTCAGTATCCCCAGAGACAGTGCCATGTAGCTTTAGATGAGTGAACATTTACAAACCTTGAAACTTCCACTCACTGGTTTTCTGTCTATTGAAGCCTATAGAACAAATGTCTTCCACAAGAGAACACCCTCAAATATCTGAAGACTGAGGTTATCTCTCTCTCTCTCTCTTCTCTGGGCTGAGCTAAATAACTAGAAGTTCAATTTGATTCAATTCAATCAACATTTCTAGCTACCTACTGATTGTCAAGCATTCGGCTGGGCACCTAGAAACGAGAGTAAACGACACATGGACGCTACCCTCAAGTCCAGTAAGTCAAGGATGACCAGTCCAGTAAGGAAGACAGCTACGTAAACAGACATTTACAGTTTTGAAAACAAGTACAAGCAAGTAGAAAAATAAGTGCATTCAAAATAAGGTATTTCCATTAATGGTAGCCCCAAGTTAAAATATACCTTTTAGTAGATGGGAAACTTTTTAAAGTTCAGTTTTAGGAATCACATAAAATACTTCTTTTCCCTCAGGCACAACCGGCAACTACTGTCATCTGAAACACAGTGTTCTTGTTTCAAAAACCAGATGAGCCAAAGATTATTAAAATCTTAAATAGCACTAAAATGTAAATAAATAGTTGAATGCAGATGAATCGGTCACCATTACCTCTGCTAACACCAGTATGTTATATCGTATTCTACCTCCCTCTCAGATTCCAAAGTGCTAGGTCATTAGAGTAGATGACGGGAATTGAAAACCAGAAAGATATTATCATTATCAATGCTTATCAGTATAATAGCTAGCATTAACCTTTCATAGCATTAGAAGCGTTACAAGCCAATGAAACTTCACTAACAAATAGATTACTAAATCTAAAAATTAATCAGCCCTGATGCAATTGGTTGGGCATCGTCTGGCAAAGTGAAAGGTCGCCCATTTGAATCCTGGTCAGGGCACAGGCCTGGGTTGCAGGCTTGGTCCCCAGTCAGGGCACATAGGAGAGGCAATAGAGTAGTATTTCTCTCTCACCTCGATGTTTCTCTCCCTCTCCTTCCCCCTCCCTTCTCTTCTTTCTAAAAATAAATAAAATCTTTAAAACAATTTTTAAAATAAAAAATAATCAAATATTTCTAAAAACATAGCCAACAACTGTTTTTAAAATAGTTTCTTTTTTGAATAGGTTATATATGCACATAAAAAAATTCAATGATGTAAAAGATTTTATAATAAACATGCTAGGTTTCTAGCAACCCAACTGCCATCCCTGGGGGCAACCACTATACGGTGTTCCACAGATATACTGGAAATGCTAAGCATATGTAAAGCAGACACATGCGTGAATACATGTATACACACATTTCACACAGTGGCAGTATATCATGTTTATTGTTCTGCACCTTGTATTTTTTACTTAACAATATTAATAATAAAGTTTAAGCCCATAAGCCTAGCATTCTATAGCTCATTCTACAGCATGATGTGGTGGTAGTGAGGCCTTTGCAATCATACTGACCTGCTTCGAACACTAACTGTGCTTGCTACCCCAGAGCTATGTGACCTCCCTTGCCTGTTCTGAGGTCCTCATCTATAGAATGGGAGTTCACATTAAACAAGTAGAAATTCCAGGCATGTATTAAACATTCAATAAATAGTAGGTGCTTTTTTCCCCTTCCCTAAATTAGGAAGTTGAAGAAGTTAAAACTTTTCAACAGCAATCAATAGAAGTAAAGTTATTTTCTTATAAGTTATTAAGCAAGATATGTTAAAATTAAGCATAATTATAGAAAATATAATAGATCATAAAGCATCCTTTTGAAATTATGCCAGTATTTAGATGTAATTGACATGTGTTCATATATATGTGTATACGCTTTCTACGCATAGTTACAATACATGTATTTCTGGGTGGAGAGAGTTAAAGCTAGCTAGCTGCCTCAGGTCACCAAGGAGATTTTTTTCATCCTAGAAAAATGAGCAGAGTTGCAGCCAGTATACCCCGTGAGCAGCTGACTCAGGCATTTCAATACGTGCTTTAGCTTTGTACTTTCAAGAGAGGATTAGATCACAAGAACTTTGGCAGAAATTCCTACAGTTTCCAGTCACTGCCATGGCAGAGACTTGCTTTTTGAACTATTTAAGGCAGTATACCAACTCCTGGGCTACCAATGGGGGAAATTAAAGACATCGTAAATGACTAATCTTGAATATTACAGCGGTTAGGAAAGGGCCCTTTATGATCCGCTCAGAAGTTCACGCAGTCCCGCAGCAGCATCACTGAACTGATTATTGCACACATTTAAATGAAACAGACACACATATACAGCCTATTGCATGGCTTGCAGAGGGCAATGCGTTTCACTTGAGTCGATGACAACGATGCCCGTACCCCCATCTCACTGGCCATCCATAAAGCCTGAAGAACTGTGAACAGACATCTATTTCTAATTCACCTGAGATCTGGGGAAAATGGAAAGTTAATGGTGCTGTTTTAGTTCTATACGTACACCTTGCAAGTTGCCACAGTGCTTTAACCTGGGTACTTGAATGAATAAGCAAAGCCTCTACACCACCACATGGCATTCAGGCCAACTCAGAATCCTCACTATACAGGGTCTGGCACAAATAACACCCCTTTTTTATTACAAAATCTTTTATTATAAAATCATAAGCATCATACGTATCATAACAATATCACACTCAAGCACACCATAGGACATTTTAGGTGAAATGTTCAAGTTAAAACTAGAAATTATTACACCCATATTATTACCCTACCAACCACACTCGAGCAGGCATTACTTCTGCCAAACCCTGTATTTCAGAATTATTTCATTTTTCCTGATGAAGATCATCCTCAAAATGTTTAATTAAACACGGGTGTTTGCAGTGTTTTAGGTTTTAGGTGCTGAAGTAAATTTTATTTCTTCCATGTACTGATCACTCAAGGTAGCCCAGTTGGTTAGAACATCAGCTCAATACACCAAGGTTGCCGGTTTGATCCCCAGTCCGGGCACATACAAGAATCAACCAGCAAATGCATAAAGAAGTGGAACAACAGACTGATGTTTCTCCCTCTCTTTTTCTTTCCCATTCTCTCTCTAACATAAATAAAAATTAAAAAAAGAAAAAGAAAGGGGCTTTCCACTAACCTAAGAGTATCATTGTAGCCCCTTCTCTTTACAGTAATAAAAACATACATGTTCTATACACCCACCTGGAAAGATGTCTGGAAGGATTTTCATCAAAATATCAATAATGCTTATGTATAGGTGCCTTTCTTTCTTTATATAGTTCTGTATATTTGACATTTTTATGAGTCTGTATCATTTATACCAAGAAAAAAACTCACTTGATAAATGAAGAAGACTTATTCTAAAACCTTGCTCAAACTTTAAACATGAAGCCACCTTAGAGTGAAATCTGGCTGAGCCTTCAACAACCATAATGCACTAGCTGGGATCCAAGAGCCAACTCATTCTTACTGAATTCCATACTCTGGAGAATACGGTTACGGGGGGCCGTGCACTTTAATGAGATACACTGCTATCCTGATTTGGAGCATTAGGCAGCAAATCATTTTAATTTGAATGTCACTTACAAGCTTATCCAAAAGATACTTCACAGTCAGACATAGGCTATGGCTGTTAACACAAATATTCCAGTAAATCAATTACCTTTCCTTATAAACATCAACCTCTCATATAAGCATTATTTTCCTCTTTATCTCTAAAAATTATCTTTTTCTTAATCTCATCTGGTGACTTATCACTATAAGTTTAAGTGAAACTAAGTGGGTCAGACAATGTGGAGAGAGTGGTACCATTATTTCCCCCGCTTTTACGAGCAAGTTTGTTTCTGGGTTATCCTTAGGGAGGAAGAGCTGGCTCTTCATCTTGCTCACAAATGAGTTATGTTGACATCACTGTTAAAGTATTCTCCCAAGAGGTTTCTCCTTAACCTCACCCCAAGCTCCTCCTCCAACTCGGGAATCTGATAGATGGCCACCAAAAACATCAGGGAGGAATTACTTTCAGTAAAAAGACATTTACGTACACTCTCAACTCTAGCAGGTGTCTTTCAACTCAGGTCTCCTGACACTTGGGGTGTGAGCAGACTGCAGTCTAGGTTTTGGTGATGCAAACCCTGAATGTCTTCAGAGTAACCCCGGTTTTGCTGCACCATTCCATTTTAAAGTAACACTGCAAATTCACCAATTTGTTGAGCTCCTGGTATGTGCCAGGAACTGTTTTAGAAACTTAGAATGATACATCTGTGAACAAAACATGCAAAAAAAGATAAATGTAATAAGTAAATTATATTCCAAAGAAACAACAACTTATGTTCACATAAGTCTGTACGTGAACGTTTTAGCAGCTCTTTTCATAACTGCCCTGGAAACTGGAAGCAACCCAAATGTCCTTCAGTGGGTGAATGGATAAACTGCAGGATAGCCACAGAACAGAATACTAGGTAAAAAAGGAACGCACTGATACACTCAGCAACTGGGATAAATGTCAAAGGTGTTACACTGAGTAAAACAAGCCAGTGTCAAATGTTACATACTGCATGATCCCATTATTGAAAAGGCAAACTATGAGGAACACATCAGTGGTTGCCAGGGGTTAGGGATGGGGAAGATGCGATTATTTTTTTGGAGCATGGAAATATCCTATATCCTGACTGTGGTGATAGACATAAGAATTTACACATGTGTTAAAATTCACAGGACTGTATGCCCTAAGGGCGGTGGGGGTGGGGGGGAGGGAACCAATTTCACTGCATGATAATTAAAAAATAAAAAAGTAATTTATAAGTATGTTAGAAGATATTAATTGTTGCGGAAAAGGAAAAACAGGAAAGATGGATCAGGAGTGCTGGCAGGAAGAGGTTGGTAAATTTGCCATTCTAAATAAATACAGTGGTCAGGGTAAGCTTTATTAAGACAACAGTTGGCTCTGGCTGGTGTGGCTTGGTGGATTGAGCACTGGCCTGTGAACCAAAGGGTCACTGGTTTGATTCCTAGTCAGGGCACATGCCTGGGTTGCAGGTCGGGTCCCTGGTGGGGGGTGCTTGAGAGGCAACCACACATTGATGTTTCTCTCTCTCCCTTCCACTCTCTAAAAATAAATAAATAAAATAAAATCTAAAAAGAAAACCCCAAACAACATGTGAATGAAGGCTTAAAGGGGGTAGGGGAGTCAGTCACGCAGATACCTGAGAGAAGCATTCCTGGCAGAGAGAACCTTGTTAGAGCAATAAGGGAAGCCAGTGTGACTAGTGCAGGGTAATGCGGGGAAAGAACAGAACATGGGGTCACAGAGGTACAGGGTGTGGGAGGCAGATATGTAGGACCTTTCAGGTCAGCCTAAGGACTTGGGCTTTTATTCTGAAACGGAAAGCCATTGGGAGGTTTTAAGCAGAGGAGTGACATGATCTAACTTGCATTTAAATCATTTTCACTACTATGTTGAAAATAAGGTGAAAGAGGCTAAAGAAGCAGCATGAAGACCAACTGGGATGTATTATAAGTGAGAGATTACAGTAGTTGAACCAGGGTGACAGGAGAGGAGGTGGTGAGAAGAAGTCAGATGCTCTATGAAAGGAAGCCCTATCCTGACAGTCTGGATAAGGGGTCTGAGAAAAAGAGAGGAATCGAGGATAATTTTAAGACTTTTTTGTCCTAAACAACTGGAAGGATAGAGTGGCCATGAACAGTTTAGGAGCAGAGATCAGGAAGTTAAGACATACATTAGACAATCACCACTAGCAGGCAGCCAGATGCACGAGCCTGCAGTTCGGGAGATGGGTCTGGGCGGGTCCTATGTAAGTGGGAATTGTTGGCGTGTGGTTGATGTTCAACCCATGCGACTGGAGAAGATCACTGTATCAGTCAGGGTTCCAGCAGAAAATGAATGACACACAGTAAAGGGACAATATATAAAGGTGTAGGAAAGAGTTCAGGGAAACCACAAGAGAAAATAGAGTGTGATATCCTGTTTCCACACCTCAGCCTGAAGGGACTGGGAGAGGAAGTGGTTACCCATAAGGAGAGAGTCCTATAAACTTGAGAGTGGCAGTGACTTTCAGTCAATTCAGCCAGACTGAAGTTACCCTTCAGACTGGGGAGCTGAGGGGATAAATGCTCCAACTTCTTTCCCTCCAGCATCCCAGGAAGCTTGGTGACTAGTCCATAGAGGTCAGCCTCTTGGGAGAGAAAGCAATTAGAGATGGAGAAGTGGACCTAGAGGGGCAAATGGAAGACTTTCCAGCACCCAGGCAGTGAGTGTGGGTGAGGAAGAGGTCACCCCACTATTAAAGGGCTGGGAGAAGAGAAGAAACAGCAGAAGAGATAGGAGACCCATGAGAGACAAGTACTCCAGAGAAATACCGGCCTCAAATACTACCAAGTTTATCCAGACTGAAAAAGCCTTGCTTTGATCTTACTAACCCTCATTTGGTTCCTTCCTCTCTTTATCACTTCTTGAAAAAAAAGTGTTTATGCTTACTATTTATATTTCCTCCTGTTGCTTCTTAACTATTCTGAATAAAACTGAATTCTAAAGAGTCACTATGTTTTCTTACCCAATCCAAAGGCCCTTTCACAATCCTTATTCTTGACCATTCCACATCTGACAATATACTCTATTAACTGCTTTTTATTTCTCCTCTGTGCCATTATTTTCTAATGCCTCGCTTCTCCTCCAATCCCTACAACGTAGTTGTTCCCAAAGGCTCTGATGTTAGCACTTTCTTCTCATTGTACCTTCTAGCCCCTAGCAAGTTTCAATGTCAGATCTCTAGAACCGTTGTCCCTTGTTGGTTCCAATTCCTCCCACCTGGGTGCTGTCCTCACCCTTCAAACTCAACGCATCCAAAGGTAAGCTGATTTCATTTACTTTAATCTCCTCCTGTGTGCATTTAGTTATTAGCATTAGTATCTTTCTAGCCACCTAGCCCAATAATTTATTATATTAAAAATGGTTGATTCTCACGCCCAATCAAGCTTTGGGAACCAGTTCTAGAAACCTTTGCAGACTCCTGCCTCTCCCTAGCCAACTGCCAAACCCTCCCACCCCACCTCTGAAATTTTTCTCTAACCCTACTCTGTTCAACTCCCACTGTCAACATGCTTCTGGGTCACCCAAACCACTGTAATGGCCTTTGTTGTTGCAATTGTGATGAAATAGACATGATGTAAAATTTATCATTTTAACCAGTTTTAAAAAAGATTTTATTTATTTATTTTCAGAGACAGGGAGAGAAACATCGACGTGTGAGAGAAATATCGATCGGTTGCCTTTTGCACACCCCCACCTGGGGACGTGGCCCACAACCCAGGAATGTGCCCTGAGAATCAAACACGCGACCTTACGGTTCCCAGGTGACGCTCAATCCACTGAGTCACACCAGCCAGGGCTTAACCAATTTTTATGTGTCCAATTCTGTGGCATCACAACCTTTTCATCTTCCCAAACTGAAATGTGGCACCCATGAAACAGTAACTCCCCACTCCCTTCTCCCGCACACCCCGACAACCACCATTTCACTTTCTGTTGGCCTCATCCTTTTCTCTCAATTAAACTGAAAAATGCAGAAAAGAAAATGAAGATAAATACAAAAAATTCTAATTCCACCACATTTCCTTTCAGACTTTTTAGTCTTTTCTTTAGTAACATACATCTTTCCATGTTATACAAACTCTTCATAAGCATTATATAAAAATACATAGGCAGCCCCGGCTAGTGTAGCTCAGTGTACTGAGTGTTGGCCAAAAGGTCACTGGTTTGATTCCCAGTCCGGGCACATGCCTGGGTTGTGGGCCAGCTCCCCAGCTGGGGGCGTGGGAGAGGCAAATAACCGATGGATGTATCTCTCACACATCAATGTTTCTCTCTCTTTCTTTCTTCCTCCCTTCCCATCTCTCTAAAAATAATAAAATCTAAAAAAAAAAAGACTAAACTCTTAAAAAAAAATCTAGACAGCATTCTATTATGTGTTTACCATAATTTATTTAGGCATTCCATAATTACTGGGCACTTACTTTAAATAATATGACAATGAACACATTTTTTTAAGGACAGAAACTACTAGGTCAATGGAATATTTAAGGTTTATGATAAATACTGCAAATCCTTAGAAGGATTGTACCATTTTATGTTCTCACCAGCAGTACATGAGCTTGTCCGTGTCGGTACACTTGCCAACATCAAGTAATCTTATTTTAAACAGTATTTGCTACTTTAATGGGTGAAAAATGATAGGTATATATGCCCACCCAACCTTGATCCCCTGCCTCAACAAATGCAGGATATTGTTTTTTTTAAAGCAGGAAATCCTGGTCTCTTTATACTTTTTTTTTTTTTTTTGTCTAAAGACATGGGAGGAGTTACAAGACAATCACCAGCACCTCAGATCTACCAAAAATTTGAGTTACAATTGCTTGGATTCACTGTACCAGCATTTACAAAGTCACACTTAATTTCCCCTTATGGCCTTATCATTGAACTCTGTGAAGTTAGCTCCTCTCTTCTTACTAGCTATCAGGAGCGGGGAGAAAATCCCCCACAAGGAAACCAAGGATGTCCTCAGAACCAAGCAGTGCATGTGTTTATAAGATGTGATTTCAACGTTTTGGGGTTTTAAAAAAAAAAGCCGTGGTTTATGTTAGTTCTGGGATTTTCAATTCCCTTCCTTACCCATCATTCCTTCTCCATTTCAATACAAGGCCTATCCAAGTCAATAAAAGTAGGAGTTATATATCCTTTTTGAGGATCTCAGATTACTATTAGTATAACAAGGAGAACTCAAGTTTCCTTTTAAACCTCTGAGGTATAGTGGAACAGGTCCAAATACACCAGAAATTAGATAGCTCTGGAATTTGTCCGCAGCAATTAAAAATTTTAAATTATGGCTTTTTATAATAAATGTATGTAAACTGGCAAAAAAGATGTTTTAGGCCTCAATCAAATTCTAACATAGCTATCTATTATTTTTATACAAAAGTATTAGCTTTCACACGTTGATATATATAAACAGAGAACAAGCTAGACTGGAACAATCTGGGTCTTGGGACTGTTTAGTACGTAATTTCTCCTTGGTAGTCTTCTTTAACTACTAATCTTACATGGTAAAACTAGTTGTGGGCCATTTATAAAGTAAACATTTAGAAAATGAATTTAAAAAGCGTTTCTCTTTGGAATGTTTCTTCAAACTGTAAAAGAATATGCAAGATTTTCGACTTTTTTTATTTAAAAAAGGTTTTAAAAAAGTTTTAAACATCTTAGGTTTACATTTTTAATTGCTTTTGCAAGAAAGACAGCTATCAGCAAATTTCCCTGTGGAAATTGCCAGACCTTAAGTGATGTGTTTATAAACCCTTATATAATCAATCCCCAAACTGGGAGATGCTGCATCTGAAAAATTTCTTCGAATTACATATTTTTCTTTTCCTTTTGGCATTGAGATTTATATTTATTTTCTATGCCATACCTTTGTTTTTTGTAAGTCAATTCCATTCCTAGTACTTCTCCCTCCCCTATGAAGAAATATTGCTTTATGTGAAACTATGTTCTTTCTGCCTACTTCAAAACATACAAAGCAGAGAAGACTGTTGACAACAGTAGAAAAGTCTTGACCACTTACAGGATTAGAAAAAAATAGAAAGACAAGATTTCAATTCCATTTTCACTAAAGCAGAGGCAATGAGAAAGGCAATTTGCACAAGAAGAAACAGGCTGGTTAGGAATCATTTGTATTACTTCTTTGTCTCTGTTGAAATATGAAAGCAGAGATTAGTTTTTGGAAAAGAAAAAAAAGAACCCCACTGGATTTCTAAAAGCATCATAAAATGACTCATATGATAAAACTACGGGTAAAACTAAGGGTATCCGAGTTGCTAAGTGATAAAAGCAAGTTCTCAGTTGTGTTTTAAAAATTATATGTAGATTAGCATGTTCATAAAGTGAGTAAGAAAACAGGCCAGTTGCTAATAATGGTTATATGTGCATTGTAATTACAGGGACTTTTATAACATTTTTGAAGTTCACTTTCTATATGTTAGAATTTGTTAATGATAAGCATGAATCCTGTAATAAATAATATTAAAGTTAATTTAAAAATATGTGCCATTAGTTAATAAATAAAAATGGATTAGAAAAGTATTTCAGAAGCAGATTAAAAGCAGAAACAATACAGCAATGGGGGAAGGTTATGATTCAGTAAGTGCTGAAAGAACAAAGGGGTAGCAGTAGGAAATTATCTTAGATCCATACCTCATACCCTACCATGCATTCGCATTAACCTACACTTGATGCCCTTTAGATAATTTGCAAAATCATCAAAGTACACATGCAGAGCAACAAACTTTAGTCAAATGACTCTCAGTTAAGGCCTTGATATTACCATTTACCTTTGGGAGGTTGGAAGCACATCATTGAACTCTCTGAGCATCAGTCTCTTCATCTTTACAACAAAACACCCCCTGCAAACGGGTGTTGTGAGGAATGAATGAGAGGATGGTGGAAAAGTGCTTGAGCACTGTAGGTACTTATTATTAGTGTGTGTGTGTGCTGTGTACAATCAATACAATATCCTTTGGAGGAATTATAGGAGACAGTCTGAGATTGGAAACTGAACAGGTCAGATTTGAATTTCACTTCTGTCAATTATAAAATCTGTGATATTGACAAATAATTTCACTTTTCAATCTAACTTTAATCCATAAAACTTTAATACTAACCCTATACTAATTTTAATGAGTAACTGAGAGGCCTGAATATGATTAACTAATAAAATAAAAGTAAATTGCTTAAGAGAGCCTGAACGATATTAACCATCGAACATAAGTGATCTACAGCAGTGATTTCCAACCCTTTTCCCCATATGGCACACATAAACTAACTGCTAAAATTCCGCAGCGCACCAGAAAATATATTCTACTTTTGCTGATCTGATAAAAAACAGGTATAACTTTGATTCATTCACATGGGATGGCTATCGTTGTGTTGGCTGTTGTCATGTTTCAATTTGACAATTTAAGGGAAAAGAGGTGAGTGCCCCTGACTAAACACACAGTCAGGGGTTGCACGTTTAAACATTCTCGCAGCGCACAAGCGCGCCTGCCGCCGAGGTGCACCAGTTGGAAAACCGCTGACCTGCAGAGTGGAGTTATCGTACATCATGGAAGAATATCTGGAGATGGTAGTTAAGATATCTCCAGAAAGACAGCAAGGTTCTTTGTCTTCCCTGTTACAAAAAGACCAATTTTGACAGCTCTCAGCTTTCCTTATTTATATTCTTTTAACACTGCACATATCACTATTATGGCACTTATCATAAGCCACCATTTCTGTTTTCCCATCTTTTCCACATGACCAAGGTACATGAAAGGAACTGAAACTCGACACCATAAATGTCGATGATGATTGCAACACAGCACTTCCACAGTGCTTATCCGCCAACGCTCTTCCACTCCTTTCTTTCAGGCACTTTTCTGAACTGCTGCAGCGCGTGCAGGGCTGCCTAAGGCCCGCACACATCCTCTTGCACGTTCATGAGGTAAAATTCACGCGTTTTTCAAGTACGTACACAATCTTTCTGTGACTCTGGCTTGACATTATACTTGCTTCAAGCCTTTCAGATCAAGCTGTACCCCATTCCACAAGACATCTCCATAACAACATGCACACTTAGTTGTAGGACAAATGAATTTTATACATTAGTCAAAATCAGGCAGTACATTGCTAGTGTGCACAGCAGGGATCACCAATACACAGAAGATACAATGTAAATATTCTTCGGATGAATTATGAAAAATCCTGTCATAAATACAGAGAAATTTTTGTAGTCTTAATTTCCCTGTACTGGGGAAATCTTAAGAAATATTTGTGGCATGGATAATAAAATCCAGTTTAAAAATGTCGTTAATAGCTCTAGCTTAAGGATTTTTGCAAATATTTTGGATAAAGGAACCATGTTCCACACCATTATGTGCCTTTTGAGTATGTGGGACACAGTCACTCTGCCCTATCCTGAGGGTCATCACATAAATTCTGTATGTCTCATCTTTGTTCTCTTCAGCTAAATATGCTACCAGAACAATCTGCCATTAAAACAAATTCTCCTTAATAAACGGTTATCAACTGAAACACATGGCTTAAGTAGGAGCAGTTTGCTCTTGCAGTGACATAAAAATTTAATCTTATTATGTGGAGTCTAATGGATTAGAACATTCTTCTATAAATAAAGAAAATCCTTGCCTCACAAACCCAATGTATAGGCTTTAATATATTCCTAATGTAAGTGAAAGGAAACTATTTTCTTTTACTCTCAAACATCATAATATTTCCCCTTTTCAACAACAAAGAACTCTCTCCTGTGTGCAAAGCGTGTGGGGTATTTAACATGTTTGACATACAGCCCTGGCTGGGTAGTTGAGTTGACTGGTGCATCATCCTGATATGCCAAGGTGGCAGGTTCGATCCCCAGTCAGGGCACATATAGGAGGCAACCAATGGGTGTGTGGATAGGTGGAACAACATCGTCTCTCTCTCATCCTCTCTCTCACTAAAATAAATAAAATTAGGCCCTGGCTGGTGTGGCTCAGTGGATTGAGCACCAGTCTGTTAACCACAGGGTCACTGGTTCAATTCCCAGTTAGGGCACATGCCTGGGTGGCGGGCCAGGTCCCAAGTTGGGGGTACATGAGAGGCAACCACACATTGATGTTTATCTCCCTCTCTTTCTCCCTCCCTTCCCCTCTTTAAAAATAAATAAATAAAATCTTAAATAAATTAAAAGAAAAGAAAATGGATATATGGACTTTGTCCTCAAGTTTAGTTAAGAAGGGAAAATAAGACATGCATCCTGCAAAAAAAAGGACCAATTCACAAAGCAGAAAATATAAAAGTCAAAATGTGATCAATGTTGCAAGAGAAGTATAAATAAAATGTTACACATAACTGGATATAACAGCTGTAAATGAAATAACTGAAAAAAAAAACTAAAAAGTAATGTTTCACTAGAAAAAGGAAAACCAAACCCCAAACCCCAAACTCGAGCAGTTTGAGCACAAGGAAATCCTTAGTTGTATTTTTGTTGCTAAGTGGGTATGTCCTGGACAAGCTGGATACACTGGATGGTTTGTTTTGGATCAGCACCCCAAGTGATAAACTCCAGGCGGAAACACAGTATTAACCAAACACAATAGCTGTGTTCCAGGGGTCAGCAGGCACTCCATCCTGAACACCCCGTCACAGAGTCACCACTGGGGAATGAGAACACCATCCAGTTTCCATATCTTTAAACACTGTCAATTTTTGTACAAAAGAACTGCTCTTAGTAACTGCCAAGCTTTTGTTGTCATTAGGGATTTTCTGACCAAACTGGCAGAATTAACTGGGTTCAGGAAGAGGAGAAAAGACAAAGATGGGTTCATATTCTTTCCCTCCTCATTCTTATATAACACATGACTAAGGAGTTCACAAGTATTGGACAAAAATTGTCAGAGTTCATAGAAATCAACTTCTGCATGTTAAGCTATTGTGAAATACATTGTTCAACCCATATCAAGTAACTGTATTCACTGATAATTTATTAATTTAAATTAAAAGGTGATGAAAACAAAACCTGGAACAATCTGAGCACCAAAATAAATAATAGTGGTATGGGATTATAACCTGTAAAACAAAGTAAATATCCATAAATTCATAGATTGTAAATAAATAATTAAACAAGTAAGTGAGTGAGAAGGGACAACTCTTATAGAAGAACCCCAGTTTATAAATGTTAGAGGAATAAGAGACGGCCCTGTGCAGGTAGCTCAGCTGGTTGGAGTGTTGTCCTGATACTCCAAGGTGACGGGCTCAAACCCTGGTCAGGGCACATACAAGAAATACGAGAATCAGCCAGTGAACGCTAAATAAGTGGAACAACAAATCGATGTATCTCTCTCTCTCTCTCTCCACCTCCTCTCTCTCTAAAATTAATAATAAAAAAAGATCACTACAGTAATAATTGTAGGCAAGACCCACTGATAAATGCTAAAATTAGTGAAAACTTTAAATAATGGGATATTTGCAGTCTCAATAAAATAAGACACAAATTCAAATTGGTAAACATCCTACGAAATGATACAAATGATTCAAAATTGATTACCACAATAAGGTTATTAGTTAACATATATATCACCTCATAAATTACAATTTTTGTCCGTGGTGAGAACTTTTAAGATCTACTCTCTTAGCAACTTTCAAGTTATACTCTGCAGTACTGTTAACTATAATCACCATGCTAAATATTAGATCCCCAGAACTATTCATCTTATAACTGGAAGTTTGTACTGGGTCAAGGAATACAAACTTCCCCGACCCACTTTTACTTCATTCTTCATAAGCCAGAGTAAATCTGAGGTGTTAGAATAATGACAAAAACGAAGAATATTGTCATTCTAAATGTATCTACATTTAATCCCAAAATTCCATGACAAATATTCTGGTCAAATAATATTAAGGTCATATTATAAATCAGCTTTGGATATATGAACGTTTGTCCTTGAAACTGACAGCCAATTGTATTAATAGTAGCTTCCTATAATCAGTAAGAGTGCTTATCTTGAGATTATATTTATCTTCACGCGTGCTAAATCCTCCTGTCTTTCCTGGAGGGAGATTATTCTAGGAAAGGAGAAAGATTCACCAGTGTAGCAAGTGCACATGAATTACAGAGCTACACTCAAGAGAGCCTAAGTAAATGACAATATTTAGAGAAGATTAATAAAATAGCTATTAATTTCAAGTGTATTATTATGTTCTGCCCCCTACACATGCAAACCCATCCACAGTGTCCTATGTGCAAACAGTAATCTAAAAACTGGTAACGTACAGAATTTTAGAGCTAGAGGAGACCTTAGTGATAACTCAGTCCAACCCATTCATTTTTTTTAAATGTTAAACTGAGCCCTGGCCAGGTGGCTCTGTTGGTTGGAGCATCGTCCCACGTACCGAAAGGTTGCGGGTTCAATCCCTGCCCAGAGCGTGTGCACAAAGCAACCAATCAATGCTTCACCCTCACATTAATGTTTCTCTCTCTCTCTTCTCTCTTTTTCTCATTCTCTCTCTTTCTCTCTTTCTAAAACCAATAAACATAACCTCGGGTAAGGATTAAATAAACAAATAAATAAATCACGACATAAATAACTACAGAAATAAATAAATTAAATTAAAATGTTAAACTGAAACCCTACGAAAAATGAGGCTCAGAGAAATTAGAAAACTTCTTCTAAGTCTGAGTCAGTCTGTGGCAAAGTCATGGCTAAAATCCCATGTCATCTTTTCCTGAATAAATTTTCTACTTTCAATTTGGTGTTCTGGTTAGCGTAACATCGTGGAATATTATTTGTATAGGTTGCTCGGCAGCCAGTACAAGTGAGTCCAATCTCAAACTTGCTCACTAGGTCTTTGTAGCCAGAAAATGAATTAGTCAGTTCTCATCAAAGATTAACATGATAATCTCACCATGAATGAGAGCAAGTAGGCATTACAATTCATGTTTCAAGAATGGAGAGAAAAAAGAAAAAGGAGCACAGTGTGGATGCTAACGATCTCGCAGGGTACATTTTATTACCGTCACTTCACCGTTAACGTATTTTAAAAACCCAGGCCAGAGTCCTTGCTAATTCACTTTTTCTACATCAGACACGAAACCATTTAAAGAATATCAGGGATCAATATTTAACTGACCAGTATGCCCACTCTGAAAGCAGATGATGCTTTCAGAGCCCTCAGAAGCACAGAGGGGCCTAACCAGTCACAGCCACCGTTCCCCCCTGCCAGGGGGCTGGCAGCAACGGTGTGGCGAGACAGCCCTTGGAAAAGAAGAACGGCAGCCCGAGCCAAGACAAAACCTAATAAAAAGCATGAAATAAGAATACTTTTTTTCAAAGAAAGTTATTACTTTTTAGAAAAGACTGCTTCCATGTGCCCATTGCTTCAGAATGTACATCCACGGACTGGCTTAATTCCATTTCTTTGGATTTTAGCTTCTTTATATTGTAAAACCATAAAACCTATCCTTAGGGGGTTATTGTGAAGATTAAATAAATTAAAGTAAGGAAAAGAATTTTAGGAAAAGAATTTGTACAGCAAATTTGAGATATTACTATTGTTACCTAATGCAGAACTTAATCATTTTCAGTTTCAGAAACTAGCACGGTACATGGCAAAAAGCACGTGCTCAATGAGTGTTTGTCAAATGAATTAGTGTACAAAGTGGTTGAGACCTCCTCCCAAAGGTATTATCAAAGCACACAGGGCTCTGAGCAAACAGATGGAAACTGAGGTCTCAGAGAAGGCAAAAACTTGCCACTTGCCAGTCTACCGTTCATAGCATGTAAGACCAACTGAAAGACCAAGCATGTAACTACTACTGTATTTTACCAATGAGCCAATAATTACAACCCAGTATATTAAGCACTGTTACAGAAATATACATAAAAATGTAGTACAAAAATAAAAAGGTACTGTAAGAAAGTGCTCAACTTAGAAGGGAGAAGGATGGAGGCAGTCAAGCAAGATTTTACACAGGAGACCTTGATCACTGAAAGACAAGCAGAAGTGCCCCAGGCAGTCAAGGTGGAAATGAATGAGCCTGGCTGGGGTTACAACACAGAGGCAAGGAGGAACATGAAACACTCAGAGAAATGTAAGCAGTTATGAAAGACTAGAATGTAGGGTTCAAGGTGAAAAGCAGTAATCTGCTGTTGAAAGATGGTTGATATTCAGTTAAGGGTTATCAGACACCAGGAAAGATAGTATCGACTTTTATGGATTATTTCTCCTTAAAGAGCTACCAAGGTAAGTCTACAAAAGGAAAGAAGTATGCTAAAAACCATGAAAGACTTTTCCCTCAAAGCAGAGCTTGAGATCACTATGAAAACACAGATCAAAATCTTCATAAGATTATAAATGTATATATATTTTAAAAGATAACTTTTAAGTAAAGAAAGAACCTCACTCCTGCATCAAAAACGTCACCACAGTTGTGCGCAGGTAAGATGTGTATTACAGGGCTCCTGCCCTCAGTAGTAACATATAATCGGGTAAAGGGGTTATCTCTCCGCATGCCAAAGACACATGGACAGGTATCTCAAATTTGGCCTCAGCCTTAATCTACACATACAAGTAAAGCAAACAAACGACAATAAAAGCCATATAGGAAATCTTTTTTCAATTCTTTTACATTTCAAGTTTACACTGAAGGGTAGCTAAAGAATGAATAGTATCAGGATTGCCTGATCAGTGTGGCTCAGTTGGTTGGGTGTCCTCCCACAAAGTGAAAGGCCACCAGTTCAGTTCTCTATCAGGGCATGTCTGGGTTGTAGGTTCAGTCCCTGGTCAGGCATATGCGAGGCAACTGATCATGTTTCTCTCTCATCAATGTTTCTCCCCCTCTTCTTTTTCCTCCCTTCCCTTTCTCTAAAAATAAGTAAATAAAATCTTTTAAAAAAATCAAAATGTTGATTAAACAATATTAAAATAAATACACACACACACCAAACAATTGGGTATGTACTTAAGGAAACAAAAGGTTTGAAGAATTTAGCCCTGGCTGATGTGGCTCAGTGGATTGAGCATCGATCTGCAAACCAAAGGGTTGCTGGTTTGATTCCCAGTCAGGGCACATGCCTGGGTTGCAGGCCAGGTCCCCTGTTGGGTGTGTGTGAGAGGCAACCACACATTGATGTTTCTCTTCCTCTCTTTCCTTCCTCCTTTCCCCTCTCTAAAATAAATAAAAATCTTTAAAAATATTTTTTTTTGCATTAAGCTTGAACATTTCTCCCCAGAAACTACTGGGATGATTCAGAAGCTTTTTGGGGACGATGCAATGAGCGCAGCACAAATAAAAGTGGCACAAATGCTTCAAAGATGGTTGAGAATCTGTTGAAAGTGATCCACGTTCTGGAAGGCCTGCAACAAGCAGAAGAATTACTTCTGGACAGACCTTGTATTCCTTTATCCTATAAAATATCCAAAGCAAAGGAAATTGTATAATCAGAAAAGCATCCTAGGGAAGGGGGAAATCTTTATTTAATTTTAAATACTTCCCTATTGATTGAATTTTTTAAAGTACTTAATCATTTTGTGACAAAAAGTTACTTTTATTTATTTTATTCATTTTTAGGGAGAGGGTAAGGAAGGGATAAAAGGAGGGAGAGAGACACCAATGTGTAAGAGAAACATTGATTGGTTGCCTCTTGCAGGCAACCCAATTAGGGACTGGGCCTGCAACCCAGGCATGTGCCCTAACCGGGAATCGAACTGGCAACCTCTCACTTTGTGGGACTGACTATGCCCAGCCAACTGATCCACACCAGTCAGGACCAAAGAGTTATTTTTAAACATTAAATAATAAAATGAAAATGAAAATATAATACCAAAAATGAAGAAATTACAAGAACAAGGATCTCTAAAATTTTGCAATGTGTATTATGTCTTGCTAAAGTGTCTGTCCCCTCTGTTGCATATTTTCCTAGTTACGTAGCTATCTCAGAATCAGCCACATTTGGGATGAATTCTAATCATAACCAGCATAGTAGTTAAGAGTATAGGGTTGCTAACAGATCTCTGCTTACTAGCCTTATGAAGTACAAAATTTAAAAATTAGAGATTTCTGATCAAAGACAGTGTATTGAACACATGTTTAGCTGCCTCCTTTGTAAACCACGAGGACCAATAGAGCAGGAAAGGAGAGATGGTACACAGAATAATGTCCTGACCAGTGTGGTTCAGTTGGTTGGGGGTGGTCCTGTAAAGCAAAAGTTTGCCACGTCAATTCCCATTCAGGGCACATGCCTGGGTTGTGGGCCAGGTTCCCAGTAGGGGGAGAGGAAGAGGCAACTGACATATCTCTTGTGCATGGTCAATGTTTCTCTCCTTCTCTTTCTCCCCTTCCTTCCTCTCTCTCTGAAAATAAATAAATAAAATTAAAAAAATATATATTTTCTTTTTATTTATTTGGAAAGGAAGGAGAAAGAGAGGGAGAGAAACATCAGTGTGGTTGCTTCTTGCACACCCCCTACTGGGGGCCCAACCTGGCCCACAGCCCAGGCATGTGCCCTGACTGAGAATCGAACCAGCAACCCTTTGGTTTGCAGACCGGCGCTCAACCCACTGAGCCACACCGGCCAGGGTGATAAATAAAATATTTTGAAAACAACAAAATATATAAAGAGCTCATGCAAGTTAACATAAAAAAAACCACACACAAACAATCTGATTAAACAAACAACAACAACAATAACAGGCAGAAGACCTGAAGAGACATTTCTCCAAAGAAGACCTAGAGATGATGGCCAACAGACATGAAAAGATGCTCAATATCACTAATGATCAGGGAAATGGAAATCAAAACCACTATTAAATATCATCTCACACGTGTCAGAATGGCAACTATCAAAAAAGTCAACAAATAACAGGTGTTAACCTTCCTGTACTGTTGGTGGGATTGTAAATTGGTGAAGCTACTATGGAAAACAGTACGGAGGTTCCTCAAAAAGCTAAAATTAGAACTACCGCGTGACCCAACAATTCTACTCCTGATATTTATCTGTAGAAAATAAAAACATTGATTTGAAAAGATACATGCACCCCTATGTTCATTACAGCGTTGTACAATAGCCAAGATATGAAAGCAATGTAGGTGCCTGTCCATCAACAGAAGAATGGATACAGATGTGGTGTGTATATAAATAGAATATTGCTCAGACATAAAAAAGAATGAAATCTTGCCGTTTGCAACAAAAATGGATGGACCTAGACAGCATTATGCTGAGTGCAATAAGTCACAGAAAAATAGATACTGTATGATTTCGTTTATATGTGGGATCTGAAAAAAACAAATGAACAAACAAAACAAAACAGAAGCAGATTCATAGATACAGAGAACAAACTCATGGTTGCCAGAGGGGAGGGGAATGGGGGATAATGAAAGAAGTAAAGGGAAATAGGAGGTACAAGCTCCTGGTTATAAAATAACTGAGTCACAGGATACAATGCACATCAGGGAAGACGGTCAATAATATCATAACAACTTTGTATTGTGACAGATGGTTACTAGACTCCTTGTGGCGATCACACTGTAAGGTATATAAATGTCGAATCACTATGTTATACACCTGAAACTAATATAATATTGTATGTTAGATATACTTTCATTAAAAAATACATTAAAAATAGAAAAAAGAAAAAGCCAAAACCAAAACAAGAAAAAATACATGAAAAGTAAACAATAAAAGAACTCCCACAGCCCTTCCCCAATCATCAGCATTGAACATTATGACCGTACGTGACTGACACAGCAGTAACATCACTGAATAATTTCCATTTCCACTTCCGTAACTGAACTAATGATTTGAACTAGGTCGCAAAGTCATTTCATGCTAAGGAAAATGTGGTACACTGGGGAGTGAAAATACTTGCTCAAACCACAGACTAGTCGACTGAGATGGCTCACTGAAGGGGCCAATGCCGCAAACTTCGGTACACTGGTAGATCATCTGAAAGTACTGCACTTCATTTTAAGACTGAATGTTCCTAAATATGTTTTAAGTTTCTCAGAGCTTAAATCTGCAGGCAGTTCATTTAGGTTGTAAGCAATGTAGTAACCTGAGATCCTTTCTTTCCACAGAGCAAAATCAATGAATCATCTGTCCCGGTGAAGAATTTGTGCTTCTGAAAGAATTTTAAATCTCTGCTAGGAAAGGCCTGATGTACTAAGGCTAAAAGGAATTGTGGCAAAGTCTGACTTCTTAGAAACTACTGTCTCAACATGTTTTTCTTCTCAGGAGCAGTGGAATTCCATATATGGAATGAGACCTGATGGCATACAACACAGTGAATCTGGTGCCTGGTGGGACATTTCTGGTGACCCTAGTGACCCTGTCGAAGCAAATGCGGCTGAGTCACAATGCTATCTACCCATTTCTGCTTCCTCATACTCGGAGCAAAGAAGGAGAGTCCTCACTCATCTCTAGCTTATGAGACAATGTTAAGAGGGAGGCTCTCAGTAAACACCAGATTTGTATTGCAATAAAAAGGGGAAAGAAAGGGTTTAAGAAAACACAGATTACAGAAAAGGCAAAAATCCAAAAATTAACCTTACTGTTAGAGTTAATAATGCAGGAGCACCTTTATATTTACTACATAGGATGCTGTCCGATTCATGAATTGTTGAATAAAGCTAATTAGATCTTTAAAAAATGAAAAAATATATCAATAGTGCATAAAATTCATGAGCTACATTTAGTATGAATAGTAATCATCATATTGCCGTCCATTATAAGCTTTTTAGAGGTAAGAATTCGTGTTTGTTCAAAATAATGCCTACTAACTGAGGAGGTGTGGGGAGTTACTCCTGAAAATCAATGAGAACGCCAAAGAACAGAGGAGACAGGGCCAGAGGCTGTACCCCCCTAATCAAATAATAAATGACTGCAAAGACGTTTGGCCACATCGTGGTTAAATTTGATATGCTGGTAAGGGATCACAGAAAAGCTGGGAACAAAAAGATGAGACTGAACACTATAGATAGTCAGGTAAGAGCGGCCAGTATAGGAACACCTGACCTAAACACTGGGTGTACATGAGGGCGATGAATCAGGACCCTATCTGTTTGTGTGGCTTCATCGATCTGCTCCTAAACCAGCTGGCACCAGTTTCTCCAGACAGGCAGAATGAGATCCTGAAACAATTTTGCATCCAGGTATGAAGTGTAGAAGCGAAGGGAGAGCAGCATTTTCTGAATGCCTATTATGTGATTGGTACATTATAAAAACTATTTTTGCCCTGACTGGTGTAGCTCAGTGGCTTGGACATTGTCCCACACACTGAAAGGTCACTGGTTCGATTCCCGATTCCTGGAGTCTGGGCACATACCTGGGCTGTGGGCCAGGTCCCGGGTTGGGGACATGTGAGAGGCAGTTGATCTACGTTCCTCTCACACATCTACGCTTCTCTCCCTCTCTTCTCCCTCCCTGCTTCTCTCTCTAAAAATAAATAAACATCTATTTAAAGAAAGTATTTTATGTAACCTTCACCATCAGTTGACTGAAAAAGAAACTGAGGCTTAAGGAGTGTAAGTTATTTTCCTGACATCATGCACAACGCTAGGTCTGTTTGGCTTCAAGCCAATACTTTTTCTACAATACAACACATATACATCAGTGGCATAGATTCCCTTGAGAATATTCTGCTCGATAGTACTTTTTCTTGCCCTAAAAGACAGGCAACCCTGGACAGTGGTAATTACCTTACTTTGTTGACCCATAGGCTTCTGGACCTTTTACTTTCTCCCAGACCACAATAAGCCACTGACTCCCTAGCTCTTGCCTTGATTAAAGCTCAGGCTGTGCCTGTACTAGCCCACAACAGCTATGGAGTTTACTCCCACTGCTGAGCAGATGCTGCTGGGATAATACCATGGAAAAAGCATGCATGGACGGCCAGCAAGTTAAAAACATGTAAAGAACAGAATTCTACAGGAGTCAAGACTTCTAACTCTACCATCCCCACTAGTGGACAGGATAATGAAAGAGTCCACAAAGTGGCTATTTCAAAAATAATTTGAATCTTAGGATTTTTTGTTACTTTGTAGCAGCAGCTTTATCCCTCTAATTACATTTTGCTGAAGCAAATATTAAAACTCATCTTCCTTCTCATAGTAAATGCAGCAGATTGTGGCAATTCATTCTCCACCCAGAACCAGAGACAGCAAGAGGAACCTGAATGAGATGAAATATTTTAGGAAAATAAGCAGCAAAATTGATTGATTTCACATAAATAATTAAGTGTTGACTGCTCAGAGAAAATGGCTTAAGCAGATTCAAGATTATTCCCCTCCAAATAAGAAATCTGAAAGAACTATTTAACCTCCCCTGCCCCTAACAAATCTGAGAATAGTTAGCCAGGGTACATTTTTGGGTTTGTTTGTTTGACTGGTTTTTTGGGCATGTTGTTGTTGACAATAAACGCAATCTATCAGGATTAACATGTCCTTTCAGATGTCCTCTGGTCTGTACCCTAACCTGGTTAATAACCAGTACGATACTCCCAGTTCCCCACCTTCCCCCAACTTGAAAATATATTCCTCTCTTAAATAACTTTAGATTTCTTCAAATGGAGAAAATGAATACCTTACTTAAGCAGTATAAAAGGATTTTATGTTCTTCCCCCCTTAATATTTTCAATTTTGCCACTGTTCCTTCCTCCCCATTCAGCATATCAATATTGGAAACATAAGTCTGCCTGCTGTTTTATGAACACGTCTGCATTTAAGAGTGTCTCACAAGTTGTAACACTGCAACTTTCACTGCAGTGCGCGCTCTCCCGTTCATTAGTGTGAGTGAGCAGTCCTTTTAATTCTGTGACATTAGTACCACTACAAGCCCTGACTGGTATAGCCCAGTGGACTGAGTGCTGGCCTGTGAACGAAAGGGTCACAGGTTCAATTCCCAGTCAGGGCACATGCCTGGGTTGTGGGCCAGGTTCCCATTTCGGGGCACGCAGGGGAGAGCCACACATTAATGTTTCTCTCCCTCTCTCCTTCCCTTCCCCTCTCTCTAAAAATAAATAAATATAAAATCTTAAAACAAAAACAAGTGTATTAGAAGATTTAGAAAAGAGTAAAATACCACTACAATGCTATACTGCACAAGATTTAAATAAAAGGTAAAGAAGGCATCAAAATCACTTTTTAAAAAGATATATATTGTTTTAATTTTAGAGAGGAGGGGGGAGAAAGAGAGGGAGAGAAACATTGATGTGTGAGAGAAATATCCATCAGTTGCCTCTTGCACGCCCCCAACCAGGGACCTGGCCTGCAACCCAGACATGTGCCCCGACCAGGAATCAAACGGCAACCCCTAGCTTTGCGGGACAATGGCCAACCAACTGAGCCACACCAGTCAGGGCAAAAACATCTAAACCCTTCAAATAACCATGCGTAAACTTCAATATTCCAGATGGCAACTTTTAAGCCAAGATGCTGTTTTGCTACGGCTTTCCTAAATATTTTGATTTAAAACTAGGCCCTGGGAGGCCCTGAAAGTGTGACTGCAAGTAACTAATAGGAGAGAGCGAGAGAACTCGATCTGCCTGCGATTCAGTGAGGCATCACTGAGGAGGAACACTCATAATGAATAGGTGGCAGCAGCGTTCCGTAGAGTGTTTGGTAAAAGCTGCAGAGCTGTCTTCTGCCATTAGCCTCCAAAGAGAATAATGAGCATCTTCAGGGTTAAAAGAACCGTATCGGTCAGGTGAGGACAAAGTAATAGTGAGGAAAAATACTGAATATATAAACATTATTTCAAGATGGATCATAGGTCTCAGCTTGAAACACACCATAAAGCTTCTAGAAGAAAACACAGACCATGTTTTCCTACTTCATGGTCTAGGCAAAGATGTGCTGTACAGGACACTCAACACTAAAAATGAAAAAAAAAAAATGCAGTTCATCTAAAACCACCAGTAAGAAAATGAGTAAACAAAAAGGAAGGCAAAAAAGAAAAAAAAGATTTAAAAAAATGAGTAGACAAGTTACAGACTGAAAAAAATATTCACAATACACACATCTGACAACAGACTTGTATCCAGAATATATAAAGAGTTCTACAAACCAACAATAAAAAGATAAACAACCCAGTAAAAAAATAGTAAAATACTTGAAGAAACACTTTTAAGATAATTGAATGCCCAACAAACACATGGAAAGGTGACTTATCTTTATTCACCAGGGAAATGGAAATTAAAAACCAGAATGAAATACCACTTCACACCTACTAAAAAGGCTAAAATGAAAAGACTAATAATATCTTATGCTGGCAAGTTTGTGGAGCAACTGGAACGCTCACATACTGTTGTTGAGAGTGTAAAATCGTACACCGACTCTCAGGAACTGTTCGGCAATTTCTCATAAAGTTAAAACATGAACCATGAACCAGCAATTCCACTCTTAAATATTTACCCAAGAGAAATAAAAACATAGATTGACACATACACAAAAGAAAGCTAAACTCAGGATTGTTTATAGCAGTCTTATTCATAGCACCCAGAAACTGAAAACAACCCAAATGCCTATCAACAGGAATTATGGAATACTTGCATAATGGACTTGTCCAATCAGCATTAAGAAAAGAATCAACTACTGCTACATGTAACAACCATGAATTTCAAAAACATGACGTTAAGGGAAAGCAGCCTTATACAAAGGGGTATCTACTGTGTGATTCCATTCCTATAAATTTCAAGAACAGACAAAACCAATTTATGGTGAATGAAATCAGAAAAGTAAGGGTGGGGAAAGGGACTGACTGGGAAGGGCAAGGAGGGAAACCTCTGAGAGTGATGGAAATGTTCTAGAGCTTGCGTAGTGGTTACACAGATATATACAATTGTCAAAACTGACTGAACTTAATACCTGAGAATATATTATTATATGTTAATTATACTTCAATTTTTAAAAAGGTTAACAGGAATCAGAATTAATCAAAGTGATAGTTAAGTGATCCAGTATAAAAAAATTGGACTTTATCTAAATTTTTTAAAACTGTGAAATATTGATTGATTGATTGATTGATTGAATGATTGTTATCCTCACCCAAGGACACTTTTTCATGGCCTTTAAAAAGAGAGGAAAGGAGAGAAAGATGCATCAATGTGAAAGAGCAACATCAGTTGCTCGCCTCCTGTATGCGCCCGGACCAGGGACTGTACACACCTGGCCTGGCGATCCAAGCACCCGCCACCTAGGTACATGCCCTCATTGGGAATCGAACCACAACCTTTTGGTTATGGGATGACGCTCCAACCAACTTAGCCATACTGGCCAGGGCTCTGAAATATTTTTAATACGCTAAAAATATAGTGTACAATATAATGAACAACTTCATCAATCTTAACACTGTCATACGTGTTCAGTTTTGTTTCCTAACCAAAAGCACCTGTGAACCTCTCCCTGACTCCATTCATCTTCCTGCCCTAGCAATAATCATATACTGAACCTAATGTATCACAAATCTGTTGTTTTTCTTATATTTCAATTCTATGGGCCTAAAAAATTAAATTGTATTACAAGAACATTTTTTAAGTCACCTATATTTTAAACGCTCTTTTTATATTTAAGACTCAATACTTCATAATTCCATTCTTCTTTCATTTAACAAGCATATATTAATACCAGTGATGTGATTCGCACTTTGCTAGGTGCCAAGAACACAGTATAGAGGAGGAGAATGCTAACAGAAAAATAATTTCATGTTAGTGTGCTAATGCTAAGTGAGATAAATATTAATTTCCTTGCAAAAGAAACTGGTTCCCCACCTTGTCAAAATATTCTAGCATCTAAATTCCTAAATCACCAAGTAAATTGCTTAACAGTAGCCAACACAAATAAATATAATATTTATGCAAGTAAGTTCCACATTTCTCCTGCTTTTTCACACTACAAAGGACAAAGAAGGGATTATCTGGCATCTGAGTCCTAGACTTTGACCTTTCTTTGCAATATTCATTAAGAGAGCCTTGCCCTCATTCACTAAAGAACAATGAAGAAACCTCAAGTTACACAATAATCGGGGACAAAATTAATTGCAATCTAGATGGCTCAATATTTCTCTCTTCTCTGAGTGATTCTTTTCCATTTGGAGAACAGGATCATTTAAAAAGCTTCCTGTGTTGGTTTTTAGTTATAGTTATTAGTTACTGGTTATAATGAAAGGCAGAAAAGCAAAAGCTGATTTATCTGCAAGTCTGTAACATTAAAATCTCTTACCTATAGCACTTCTGTACATCCCTATCACAACAGTGAAGTTCACAATAAGGTATTACAGATCCTGAGGTTCCATGGGAATAATCATAGATTGATTCCATTGTATTTAAAATATTTTTAGTATTAAAAATAATTTGTATTCTAATTCTCTGATAATCCATGTATTTGTACACAGTCAATTTATATTTACGATTCTTCCTTCTCTCATTATCTCATATTTAGAATTGTAAAATATAAGAACTGGAAGGTACCAAGGCTTGTAATGCTGAAATTATTTTTTCTAAGGTTACATTAAGAGCTAAAAGCTGCCAGATATGCTTTGCTGTATTTTTCCCCCAAAGTATCTTGTTCTCTCATGCTTCAGTTTGGAAGCAAATTATTTTTGGTACCAGAAGACTCGAGTAGTTTCTGTAACTACATTCTGAGGGTTAGACATGCCTTAATGAGCCTAGACTCCTTTTGAGACCCAAGCACAGAGGAAGTAGGAGGAAATATGAGAAATAAAAAGAGAATAGTGGGAGTAAACCTGTAGGTGACTGAGGAATAAGAGGGAACTAAATTTTCTTTCTCTCAACCACAATCTTTTTAGAACAGAGAGGCAGAGGAAAATCATGCAAGGAAAACATGTTGTCAAAATTTGTATGTGAAATATACATGTAAATATGGCTGTTTGATACTACCTACCAGACCTGGCTGCTAAAAACCAGCGTGGCAGCATTTAAAATAGGTCATTTCTTTCTTTTCCAGTATAAATGATTCATACTAATCTTGTGAGTACTGTCCTTATTCTGTATCCTAAAATGAAATTAACAAGTACAAAAACCAACTCTATGTCACTGTAGTATAAAGATCAATATTAAAACATCTATAGTGCCCTGGCTGGTGTGGCTTAGTAGACTGAGTGCTGGCCTGAGAACCAAAGGATAGCTGGTTCGATTCCCAGTCAGGGCACATGCCTGGGTTGCAGGCCAGGTCCCTATTTGGAGGTGCATGAGAGGCAACTACACATTGATCTTTTTCTCCCTCCTTTCCCCTCTGTCTAAAAATAAATAAAATCTTAAAAAACAATAACATCTACAGTGAACAGTGATTTTCAGAAATTCACTTTAGCTTTTTTTGTTGTTGTTTCTCTGCAGAATTTTTATTTTCCCAGAGCTAGCTTAATTTTTTCAATTACTTTTGCTTTATGTCCATTGTAAAACTAAATGCAGTTTTATTCCAGAATGTAATTCATAATCTTTAAAGATATTAATACAGAGGATTTACTCTTAATACTCTAAAATATAGTATCAATTATTAGTGATTTAAAAAAATTTACACTCCCCTACCCCACCCTGTGAACACCTAAGGCTCTGCGCCTTTACATAACAGGTGCTCCAACACAAAAAAAATTGCCCAAATGAAAGAACAGATCAAAGCTCCAGAAAAAAATACAACTAAGTGACGAAGAGATAGCAAACCATCAAATGCACAGTTCAAAACACTGGTAATCAGGAAGCTCACAGAATTGGTTGAGTTTGGTCACAAATTAGATGAAAAAATGAAGGCTATGCTAAGAGAAACAAAGGAAAATGTACAGGGAACCAATAGTGATGGGAAGGAAACTGGAACTCAAATCAACAGTGCAGACCAGAAGAAAAAAAGATCCAACCAGAAAAGAATGAAGAAACAAGAATTCAAAAAAATGAGGGGAGGCTTAGGAACCTCCAGGACATCTTTAAATGTTCCAACATCCAAGTCATAGGGGTGCCAGAAGGAGAAGAGGAAGAGCAAGAAATGGAAAACTTATTTGAGCAAATAATGAAGGAGAACTTCCCCAATCTGGCAAAGGAAATAGACTTCCAGGAAGTCCAGGAAGCTCAGAGAGTCTCAAAGAAGTCAGACCCAAGGAAGCACACACCCAGGCACATCATAATTACATTACCCAAGATTAAAGATAAGAGAATCTGAAAATCAGCAAGGGAAAAGGAGACAGTTACCTACAAAGGAGTTCCCATAAGACTGTCAGCTGATTTCTCGAAAGAGACCTTACAGGCAAGAAGGGGCTGGAAAGAAGTATTCCAAGTCATGAAAGGCAAGGGCTTACATCCAAGATTGTTCTATCCAGCAAAGCTTTCATCTAGAATGGAAGGGCAGATAAAGTGCTTCTCAGATAAGGTCAAGTTAAAGGAGTTCATCATCACCAATTATATGAAATGGTAAAGGTATTTATCTAAGAAAAAGAAGATAAAAAATATGAACAATAAAAATGACAGCAAACTCACAGTTAATAACAACCACACATAAAACGAAAACAAAAGCAAACTAAGCAAACAACTAGAACAGGAACAGAACCACAGAAATGGAGATCACATGGAGGGTTATCAACAGGAGAGTGGGAGGCGGAGAGAGGGGGGAAAGGTACAGAGCATAAGTAGCATAAATGGTAGGTAGAAAATAGACAGGGGGTGGGTAAGAATAGTATAGGAAATGTAGAAGCCAAAGAACTTATATGTATGACCGATGGACATGAACTATAGGGGGGGAATGTGGGAGGGAGGGGGTGTGCAGGATGGAGTGGAGTGAAGGGGGGAAATGGGAAACTGTAATAGCATAATCAATAAAATATATATTTTTAAAAATTTACACTGCCATTATGGCAATGAAAATAGCTAATAATTTGAATATCTTTAGTGGCCAACAATTACAGCAGAATAAGGAGGCAATCCAAGACACTTAGTGCTCGATGAAACAGACTGTGTTTCATTTGGGCATATACTTTTTTGAGAAGGTAAATACAGTTGGGAGAATGTTACTTTGCTAAAAGTGATGTTTTCCAAAAGCAAAATAGCATAGTGATAAATTAAAAATCAAAGAGCCAACAAAAAAGTTTGGCTAGAATAATTACAAAAGAAAATTTGATTTAGCATTACAAAGCAGAAAATAATGAACAAAATTGTTAAAAGATTATCTAAGAAGTCACTTGTATCATTTTTACTAATACAACATTAAAATTATTAAAGTCAGTGCACCAGAGTCTTGAGAATCAGCTACTTGGTCAAACGTGTTCGCTGGAGTTTGAACATCGCTTGCTCGTTCCCATCTCTGCCCTCTGGACATGCCATTCCCCTCACACAGAATACCTCCACCTGCCATACCTCCCATCTCCATTCCCTGTCCTGCCTGCCTTTCCCCTGACCCAAAACATATTCCTAACATTAGGTGATTCTTTATTCCAAGATCTTTCAGCATTTGTCTATCACTTGTAATGTATGAAATAATTTGGATGGATTTATGCGGTTCATTAACATTTCTAAACTCATTCTGGGTACTTAAAAATACACAGACTGCCCAGCAGAGTGTGGGTACTCCATGTGAGTGGATTAATCATCTACAGCTATCTATCTGTGCCCGGCATGAAAAAAACAGAAACAAAAAGACTGGGAGACATTAACGATAACCTCCAGACAGGAGCGACAACAAAGAATCCAGAGCACAATTTCCTGTCCATGAAGCCAATCATAACAATAAATCCTGTTGGTCTTTAGACTTGCTAGTTTCTTAACCTAAGCTGATCCATCAGAGAAGTAATCTGTTATAGTGGTAAATACCAAGAGCTGTGGAGTCTCACAAATCTGAGCAACCTTGCCTTCACCATCCAAGTGCTGTCACTTTGGGTGAGTTACTGGGCCTCAGTTTCTTCATATTTAAAAATAGCACAGGTGATAACTGTGATAATACATGTCAATAGCTTAGTAGAGTACACAATAATATTATTTATTTCTATTGTTCTAATTTTTTTAATTTGTAATTTAGCTATCAAAATACTTTAAGCTCTATAGCCTCAGCATGTGCCACGTTGTAATGGACATAAGTCTGCCTAACCACTACCCCATTCCCCATTTCATAGTGTGGTGAGCCTGCCAATTTCAACATACCAGTGATGGACAAGTGACCCAGACCCAGATCCTGGTGTCCAAAATTTTGCCAATAATGACAGGTTGAAAGGATAGACATAGCAGAGCTACTCAGGAGTCCTTCCCAGAAACTGATATGTGGGTGCCAAAAGACTTGCCTTTTTTTTCTTTTCTTTTAACAGGGTTACTAAGTTAGGGCAATATATTCCCAGAACTGCCGGCACCAGCTAGGCTGACTACATAGAATTAGACTCTCCACAGCAGGTGTTGCAGCCAAGATAATTTGAGCCTTTGGATCCCGTTGGACCTAAACCTAGATCCACCCCCACTCTTAGGAGTTATATGAAGCAAAATATTCCGCTTCTGCTTAGCCGCATTTGGGTTTCTGCAACCAAAATAATTCTTACTAAGAAAATTGTGGATGTCTATTTTGATAGACAATGACTCTCCTCCATCTCAATCTACCTTCAAGGTCTATCCCTGAGCTCTCTATATTTTTGTTATCCTAGTTATAAAATAATAATCATAATGCATACTTGCAAAGTTGCTTGAAATTCACATGAAAGTGATGTGCAAAATGTGCTGAAATAAATGCTGGGAATAATTTATCGTTCACTTCGGAGTGTCAAGAGTTTTTGAAATGCTCCAGCTAGTTAACCTGCATTCTTCTTGCTTTGCCTTTACAGTGTCTTTAAAGTTTCTAAATTAATATGGAAGTTTCTCATTTAATCTGGTTTTAGAACATAGTAGTGGACATCTGTAGTGTATGTCTGCCTAGTATCCACTTCTGCTTATTCTGGTACATTACCTTGATTATCCCCCCACTTTCGGTGCTCGTGGAACCAGGAGAGGTTGCCCTGTTCCCTGGCTCCAAGGTGAGTACCTGATCTAAGCCTGGCCAATCAGAACATCCCATATGCCTTGCCACATGATTGCAACATAGTTGAGTGAGGTCCAGATTTCTGGCAGAACGACTAGGAAAGATACTCCAAAGACATTAGTTTTCTTCATATTAATTTATGGATTTAGAACAATTTTAATAAAAATCCCTAAGGATTTTTTTTAAAGAATGATAAAATCACTCCAAATCTTATCTGAAGAAATAAGTAATTATACCACGCTGCAATTATTTATTGTTATTTTTCAAATCTGTCTTGACTGGTATAGTCTACTTTGAATCATCACATATTAAATGTGAAAGGTACAACGTACAGTGTGGTATGTTATGAAAACACTCAAATAGAACACAAGAGAAAATCCAGAATCAGATCACAGAACGTAAAAAACTAAGTGTATAAAAAAGGCACAGTTCCAATCAATCGGGGAAGGACAGGTCATTCCGACGGTGGCAGGTAGGCAGCATGTGTTTTGTGCCTCAGCACAGCACACTCACTGCAGACGTCGCTAAGTAACTGGGTGCTTTCCTGCTGCACCCAGATACGGCTTTGGAACCTCCTCACATGGATTCCAGGCAGCCTCATCCATCTGACAGACAGTGCATGCGAGAGGATTATTTGACAAGTAATGTTGAGACCATCAGCTAACTCTCTGAGAAAACAAATAAAGTTATATGACTACTGCACACCGTATGCCAAAGTAAATTCTACATAAAGTTAAATGTAAAAAAAAAAAAAAAAAAAAAACATAAAAGGAGTAGAACAAAGCTGTTGTGAAAGATATTCTCAGAGAGGAACAAAAGTCCTGAGCTGAGATATGAGAGGGAGTGAGCGGTGGTCCTCATCATTGCCCCGGTTCCCGACATTTCTCGGGCCAGACTGCTCAGCTTTTCCCGGAGTTCTGAGACCTGTCTGTATCCTTATAATACATTCATCCCTTTATTTTTAACTAGCTGGAATGGTTTCTGTGCTTTGAAACCAAAAGAGCCTTGAATAAGGAATGTGTACTATCATTTTTTGTTGTTAGTCAATCAACTCATTTTACTTAAAATCAATCAATCTATCCATAATTTTTGAGTCTCTTTCAACAAAAAATCAATGCTTCCCATTTTCCAAGTGTGAGGCGTAACATTTTACACAGATAATTAAATGGAAAGATACTCGACTCAACTTTCTTATCTCTCCCATTAAGTTGACTTTCCATAAAGCATTTTAAATAATTTGCAAATTCAAAACCAAGAGGGTCAGAAGATAATAGAAAGCAAAAATGTTGCAGAAAAGCCAAAGGAATTTTTTAAGAAATCTGCACTTCACATATCCTTACCTAGTTACATGCCAAGGCATTCTAGCAACGTCTTGGGAGCTGAATGAAACCAAATTTGAGTTTTGTAACTATTTTACTCTTCCCAAAAGGCAAACTATCCACACCATAATCACTGGCACTTTGTTCATATACAAAATTATTTCATGAGTTTGCTTTTAAACTGAACTTAAACACAAATTTGATAGAGGAATCAGTGTATTTCCCTTAGAACAGCACGAAGTAACTAAATCAACTGTATTTCCCCAGACATAAAATTTTAAACTCACATGAACACATAATTTCTCAAGAGGAAGCCAAAAGCTCATTTCCCTAAGCTAGAGGGGAAAAAAAAAACCCTTTCAGGAAGAATATGTCCTCACGCTTTGTGACTCTATGTAATGTTTACAGACTAAGATTTTTCTTCTCAGTCCCCACAGCCACAGTTACATTGCTTAAGTGCTTTGTAACAAAGCTGAAAGGTATAAGTTTAACACCCTCCTGATTATACCATTTTCCCCCCAATGCTAACAACTAATCTTCTACTGTCCCTAGATAGAAATCTCAGGGCTAAATCACCATACCCAGTCTGCCCCCGCATCCTGTCATTTCTTTCCTTAAAACAGTGGCTCTCAATTTTCCAGCCCAATGTCTCTGAGGGATCTACGCCTGTGCTAGTAACAGAGGTTCACTGCCAGAGATTCTCTACAAGTTTTAAATCTCTGGGTGCACGGGTAGTCAGAGAAGGCTGTCTGGGTGGGGAAAGGTCCCTAGGGGATTCTGCCATCCCCTAGCAAGAATCGCCTGCTTTAAAATGTTTCTTGAGTTGAATCTTTCTCTCTATTCCCAGTGCCACTGCCACTACCCCTTTCAAGGTTATCACCTCTGGTTGATTGCGACAACAGCTGCAGTGTTCCCACCTTTGGTCTTTCCTCCTTGCAGAGCGCTGGATGCAGCCACTGCCGCCAACCCAAAATTCTGTTCCCATCATGTCACTTCCTGGCTTGAAAATGGATTGCATCAGTTCCCCACCCTTCCTATCTCTTCCACCTCTCCCCTTCTCTGTTGGCCTCCTCTCCTTGCTGTACAAGTATGTCTCAATTCTTTCCCATTTAAAACAAAACAAAATAAAAAAACAAACCACCACAGAAATAAAACCTTCCTTAGACATTTCATTCAACTTTAGTTACCATCTCTGCTTCTTTTATTTTTCTGAGAAGCTTTTAAAAAGTGCAGTCTACTCTGCCTTCTGCTTCTGCGACGGTAGAAACTGCTCCTACGAGAACTCTAACAACCTTGTTCTCTGATTCCAGATCCAGGGGTCTCCTTCCTTGTCCTTGACTTTCTTGGCTTCTGTGTAGCATCTGAAGATGCTTGTCACCCCTGTCTTTTGAAACTCCTGTTTCCCTCACCTCCACTACACCATTTTCCCCAGACTTGCTCCCCACCTCCTGGACCGTCTCTCTGGTTTCTTCTTCCTCCGCTCTCAGTTTAAATGAAGGGTGGTAAGGGTTCCATCTTGGTCCCGTTTCTCTTTTTCATTTGCACTCTCTTGGTTACATCCACGCACAGCCTCAATTACCGCCTCTGCCCTGACTTCCCAAATCTTCAGCTCAGTTTTGCTATTTCTCTTGACTACAGACCTGTACTTCAAACCAGCTACTGGCCTTTTTGCACCAGGATGTCAAAAGTTTTAGGCCAGGGAAGCCACTCAGACTTTAAAGTGCTTTAAGTGAGAAAGTGCTTTCAATGAGGGACTGATGTCTTAGAAAGTTCAGAGTGGTGGCGGGAATGTGGAAGCTCAAGACACGAGGGGAGGGAAAGCAGTTAGGAGACTAGATAGGACAGTATGAAACCGAAAAATAGGAAAGACAGAAACAACAGTTCTAAGTGATCAGTGTGGAGGCTGAGGGAGAGAGAGAAGTGGAGGGTAAGTCCTATGTACCTGGCTTGGGAAACTGCAGAGCGATGAAACCAAAATGAATGGGGGAAGAACTAGTTTTTTGAATAAAGGTAAGAAGTGTTTGATTTGGGACAGGTTAAATTTGAGTTCCTGTGTGACAGTTCACACCTAGCAGTAAAAATCTGAGTCTACACACTCAATCTATGAATATTCATTAATGCATATAACGTATATTGTAAAACATAAAATATAGAAATTAAAAAAGAATGAGATAAAGATGAAATGAATACACAAATATATCCCCGATGAAGTCATACTATCGTTAGCTACTATATGACTCAAAGTACACTATTCTCAGGGTAAAGTTCATTATTTTTTTTTCATTATTAATAATGACGTGCTAATCCACATTTCACATAGTCTATTGGCAATTTCATTTCTTAGGCTGACTTATTTTTTTACTTTTAAAAAGTTTTTTTTATTGGTTGATTTGTAGAGAAAGAGAGAGGAAAGAGGGGAGGAGAGAGAGAGAAACGTCGATTTGCTGTTCTACTTGTTTCTGCATTCATTGGTTCATTCTTTCCTGTGCCCTGACCAGGCACCAAACCCATAACCTTGGAGCCTTGGGACGATGCTCTAACCAACTGAACTACCCAGCCAGGGCTAGTCTGACTTCTTGACAGATGTGATTACCTTGAAATATGATAAAGAGCTCCTACTAGGAGAAATGTTGATTCTATCTTTTTGTTATTTTTTGTTTTGTCAGAATTATCTTCAACCCATGGCTTCTTTGTGCAAACCTCTAAGCCAGTTTTGTTATTGTTTGTTGTGTGAAGACTGAGTTAAAAGCAAATATAAAGTAAATCCACTCAATCAGACGCAAGTAAACTGCAGTGAGTTGCAATGTGCTAACAGCAGGCAAATTAGTAGAGTCACCACTCCCAGTTCCTCTGCTTTGCGAGGTTTCTGCTCTTCCCTCAAGACATCGCTGTGTATGCTGAATGCACTATGGCACCGTCTCATAAGACAGAGAACCAGTGTCATCCATACATTAAAATTAATAAAGCTCGAGATCTTTTATCAGGTTGAAAAGTAAATACAGGGTGGGGCCAAAATAGGTTTACAGTTGTGAGTATGCAAAACAGTTTATTCTTGTCTTATTATTTATTAATTAATGTATCATTTTCCATACAAACTGTGCTTTGCATACAAACAACTGTAAATCTGTATAAACCTCAGTTAGAGACCACCCTGCATAAACCGCAGTTAGAGACCACTGCTTAGCACTGCACACAGGCCCTTGATGATCTGCCTCTGCCCACCTCTGCCTGGTCTCCCTGTACACACTTTCCGTACCACACCATGCTTTACTTCTCTCAACACACCAGATACTTACCACTTTCTTATCTTTGACATGCTGTCTCCTTTGAGCTTCTTTCTACCTCTGCTTCCTGGGTACCATGTTCTTATCTCTTTCAAAGCACTTATCACAACCTGTTATAAGTGTTTCCTTACTAGCCTAAAGGGCAGGAATTACTTCCAATTTCGAATTCCTAGCATTTACCATTATACCTTGTTTGCAATAGGTACTTAATAAATGTTGACTGACAGAATGAAAAAGGTCCAAATTCCTCTGGCTGGCTTTCAGGGCCTTGCATAATCTGGCTCCAATTTATCTACCCAGCTTTATTTTCTTTCCCCAAGTCCATTCCAATTCTCCTCACTTCCTATCATATGTCATGCTCATTTTGGTTTTTGCTCAGGTTACCCCCTCCACTTGGACAGCCTTCCATATAGAGAAGCAACCTGTCCTTCACACCTCCCATCAAATTATCCTTTCCCCATGAAGTTGGACTCAACTCTTCTGTCTCAACTGATCATCAGTCCCTTCAGAGAACTCTTGCACAAGAGTGAGTGCCACACATTTGGCAGTTACTCTCTATATGGTATATTTCCCTCCCCAATTTCAGTCTAAGTCTACAGATGCCAGGGACCACCTTCAACTTCTTCTGCACATTGATCTCTTAACAACACATTGCAACATGATGATGCCTAAGAGATGCTGAAGGATCTGAATGACTGGTTTAGGTAGCACGGTACAGGGAAAAAGCACTGGACTGGGTTTTAGTCCAAGTTCCACCACTAATTGGTTAACGACCTTGAAAATGCCACTAACCTCTCTGGTCATTAATTTCTCATCTGGAAGATGAGACTTTACAACTTTTGAAATTCCAGGTAAGATTTTTTTTCCTCTTGCCCAAAAGAAGCATTACATTTTTTCCTTTAAAAATCAAGAGAAATCCTGAGACCTTTGGTAACTCACTTAACTTCAATGAACTTCAGTGCAATCATCTATAAAACAAAGATAAAACAGCCCACCACATCAAAGGACTGTGTAAAGGTCAGATGAGAAAATACAGACAAAAATGCAAAGCATTATAATTAGCGGAAAACGTAAGAAGGCGGCATTACTTGTCGTTCAGTGAGGACAGTGTGCTCACCTAGCCAAGGAAAGGGGATCCCTGAATGACCACTGTTCTATAGCCACAGGCTGCGCCTCCTCTCGTGTGTACAAAGACACACATGTGACCACAAAGTAAAATAACTGTTACCCCAGAAGGACTACACAACACAGAGATCTAAATTTACACCTGGTTATGGTTTCTAAAGTGTCCTTAGAATTTTCATAACCACTCTAGATTAGAATCGATAAAACTTCTCGTATTTTGATAATAATTTAAAGGGCATATATTAGCAGGAAGGGAAGTCTATAAGAAATAATCTGATTACAAAGACATAGCTTCTCATAAAAACATGTCTAATCATTAAATGAAACATAAAAAGGCTACTTAAACAAAAACAACAAAAAACCAACACAAAGTCACAAATGTCCTGACAATTTAGTCGTTCTGTAAGAGACAGAGTAATGAATATACACACAGGGCCTCAATGAAAATGTAAAATGTTTTCCCCAGGAGACTCTCAGCTTGTCCAACATAAAATGAAGAACGTGGCAGTGCAGGAATCTAAACTAGCTTCTTTAATTTAGGAGCATAGTAATATCAGCAAGATTTGTCACATGTGCCCTAAAATACACAACAAGCCATATTATACGACACTCAAAATCTCAAACCATTCTATATACAAAAAATATTTTCAATTGTTAAGTTAAATTTCATGCCAATCCACTTCCTCTATGCACTTAACCATTTTCTTCTCAGTAGACAGTAATACTGTAAGAACCATATTTAGGCAATAAAAGATGATTTTTTCAACAATACCGCAATGAGAACTCCTTTAAAAATACTGACCTTTTCTCAAATATCAAACCTTAAACTGGACACTTTACCTGTCTTCCCTAACTTTCTCTGGAACAATTTTGTTTTGTGTGTAGTGTAATTCACGTTTGTTTAACTACTTTTATAGCCCTAAAAATACAAGTTCTGGAAGCTTTCTGGATAGACCCTATTTCCAGCACACAGGGTACAGTAAATTCAACACACGATACCTGATAGGTAAGTAGTCACCCTTCATGCTCACGATCTCCATCTCTCTGCATATCTTTGCTAAGAGCCATTAGCCAAAACTACAAGCACCCAGTTAATAGCAGGTTTTAAGGTTCTGAGTAGTAAAATGTGAAGGAAGAGGAAAAATCAGAGGTATGGGAAACTAAATGCAAAATTCATGGATAAAAAAGTTGGCCTAGACCAGAGATTATAGGAAAAACAGGAAAACAAGATTAGAAAAAAAGGTGTTTGCATCCAAGAAATGCAAACTCATTCTTAACTTGTTCACCTAAAATAATTCTTAATCTTATTATATACTGCTTTCCAAGGAAAATGAAGCTTTTGAATTTTAACAACTGTTCTCTTGGCTATTCTGAGAATATCTTTGTTAACCCAAGGCACACCTTCCCCACCTTTCTCATTCAGACTTGGTTTTTTATTGTTGTTTCTGTGTACTGCTGTATGCCAGCCCCTAACAAGCGCCCAGCACATAAACTGTCAAGTGAACAACCACCACCTTTGAGGGAGTCATTATTACCACCCTGGTTTTGCAGATGAGGAACTAAGGTTTAGTAAGGTTAAATAACTTGCCTGAGGGTTACACCACTAGCCAGAAACAAACCCATGTCTGTCTGACCGCAAAGTCGTCATTTGTACTCTACGCTCAGCGGGCAGAATACCTCCTTAATGTCTCTTACTGTGTGTCTCTGCTGGTAGCAGCTTTCTCTTTGGAGGAAGGTTCCATTCAAGCTTCAGCTTCTCCAACAACCTCTTCCTGGGCATCCTCAACCTCTGATGCCCACTATGATCTTCTGCAGGTCTCTCCTTCCTTTGTGCTGGGACCTGTCAGAGTTCTATTATTACAGCCCCTCGCTTTAGCCCTTTGCTGTATTTATTTCGTATCTCAACTTCAAACTTCCCAGGGAGCAGAAATTAGGTGTATTCAAATGCCTCTGGCATACGGCAGAGCTGAATAAATGTTGGATGTGTGAATGAATAATCCCTACAAATCCAGGAGATAAATAGGAACCCTTCAGCTCAGCTCCCTAACCACAGGCAACCAGAGACTGCAGCTTTCCTTTGCTTGGGGGTGGCAAGGGCATGCCTGAAATTCCCCGCCCACTCCACAAAAGAGCATCACTGTGCTATATTAAGGCCGTTTTTCAAGTTTTGAGACATCTAATGAAAGGACAATACAGTTCCAAACCTTTAAAAGCTAAACATATTCAATGAAATCTTCTAAAAGTGGCCTACCTGGATGGGACGCCAGCTCTCCATTTTAAATAGTCAGACTGGATCAATTAAATCGCTACTTTGGGTGATTTTTGCTTATCCTAAGTAATTTTATTTTTATATCCCTTGGCTTTAAGGTATAATTTTATACCCCCCCCCCACCGCCATATAAGGACAAAAACTGCTCGTCTTTTACAAAACGGGAAAGTAAAGTAGAACCTGTATGTTAGGTAAAAAGGCACTCAGTAAATGTTACTATGCCACCGTTAGTAACCCTTCTGAAAGCACATGTGGCCTTTGTTAAACTAATGAAAACATTCACTAGATGACTTTCATTTAGTTGGTATTAATACCAGGTGCAAATTATATTTAAACTAAAACTGAGTCTTCAAAAAGGATGGTATAGGGATTTGAAATGTCTGCCCATCACCACTGAGTACTACATAAATCCTACATTCAATATCGGGCTCTAAGAATTTATAACCAAATGCTTAGGCCACGTTCAAGGTACATGGTTAAAGTAACAATTATTTTATATGCACATCACCCAAGCTACAATATATAATTTTACACCTTTTATTAACACTAATTTCTTTTCTCTTTTATTTAGTGGGGTGACATTGGTTAATAAAAGTCTATAGGTTTCATGTATACAATTCTATGACACATCATCTGTATATTGCATTGTGTGCCTACCATGCAAGGTCAAACCTTCTTCTGTGACCGTATATTTGGCCCCCTTTACTCTTCACTACCTCCCACCGCCCCTTCCCTCTGGTAACCACCATACTGTTGTCTGTGTCTATGAGCTTTTGTTTGTTTTTCTTGTTTGTTCATTTGTTGCTTTATTAACACTAATTTCTAAGCACTGTCTAGCCCGACCTATGAGTGAGATATAAATAACTTTTATAAATAGGATATTATAAAGGTGGAACACTGGAATCTCACAATTGGAGCACATTAAACCATGTCCTTGTAAACTAATACTTTTCCAAATATTTACCGGCAATACTGAAAAAAGTGAAAATCACTTTGCCAAGCAGGTTTCTCACTTTGAGAACTGGACCCTTCCTCCTCCTACTCCCCACCCCTTCCCTCTGTTCTTCCTGTGCCAGGAATACCCTCCTGAGTCATCTCTGCCTATGTCCATCACATCCTTGGAGATGTGCCTCGAGATTCGGCTCCTTGAAAAAGTTCTCCATGACTAATCCTGATTTTCACTAACTCCTGTCCTTCCTAACTTGGCATTCCCTTGGCATTTATATAGAGTTTGCACTACACAATCAATAACTTGTAAGTTTTGCATTTTCCTATCACTTCCTCAAGTAGAGACCAAATAGAGACACATCATCTCTTATACTCTCTTCTATACAGCCAGCAATAAATGCCTCCTGAATGACTGCATCGCCAGTGAAAAAGGCCAATCGCTCAAAAACTTCTGACCTAACTGGCTTTTCAGATCACATATACAATACTCTGTCACCTCCAAAATGCATGAGTCCTTCAAGGAGATAAGATTTAGTTTTGCCTTAGTCCCATACATTCACCAAGGAAGATCCAGACCACATACACACTTAACGTAATAGTCCTGGCTATTCAAACATATCTTGCGACGTAACACTTCAGACTTCTAAAAGCTTAAAGCCATGCAGCAGCACGCCTATGAATGGAAGGAAGCTGGCACCAGCCTCTTGCAAAAGGGGCAAAACTCTAGTTGGCTGTAAATGCTCCAACACGTGAGCCTCCACTGTTAAACAGGGCTCATTAACCACACAAACTTGCTGTTTCAGCTTTCTGGCTTCAAGGAAGTGCAATAATCTCTTTTGGTTATTGTCGAGAGCCAATGATGGGTTAAATTCCCATAACTTAACCGGCGTTTTAGTGGTTTGTCCAAGCACACCGCTGGCATCCGTGTGGATATATACATTATTTTTTTAAACAGACCCGCACGCCCTGAGAGCCAGAGGTGCGTGAAAAAAGCGCTAACCCGGCACTCCTTAGGAGGCAAACAGAGACCTCCCGAACTCGAGCCCTCTAAATTCTTAGTGTCAGCTTAGCGTGTATGGGCGGGGCTTCGAGCGCGGCTGCATTTTGCTAAATCTCAACCGAGTCTTCCAGCGACTGCACGCCCGCGACTGCCCAACTTTTCCTGCAAGAAGCATCAGTTTTTCCATACTCAAAGCCTCAGTCCACCGGTCCTGGGGAGAGCTGGCCCACCAGCACAGGGGCGACGAGGACTCGGAGGGGGAGGGAAGGAGTTCGCTCCGCAAAGGGGGCAGGGTGGTAGGAACAAAGTGAGCGTCGGCCCGCCGCCCGCCCGCCCGCCAGCCCCGCTCACCTTCCAACAGCACCTCCTTGCCCGCGCGCTTCAGCGCCTGCACGGCCTGGTCGTGGGTGGCTTGGCGCAGGTCGGTGCCGTTCACCGACAGGATGGCGTCGCCCAGCCGCAGTGCCCGGCTCTGGTCGGCAGCCAGCCCCGGGAAGATCTTGGAGATGAGGATCGGCATCCGGTTCTCGCGGCCGCCCTTGATGCTGATGCCCAGGCCGCCCGCCTCCTGCTTCACCACCCGCACCCGGCGCACGGGCGGCGACGCACCAGCTTCGCCCGCAGGGCCCCGCGGCGGCACGGGCGGACTTGGGGGGCCCAGGCCGCGGCTCGGGCTCCCGGGCAGCGAGTCACCGGCGCCGCCGCCGTTCGGGAGGCCGTTGAAGGCGGTCGCCGCCGGCCCCAGAGCAGGCTCGGGCTCAGCCGCCGCGGCGTCACCGGTCAGGCTCAGGCTCTCCCCACTCAGTTCAGCGACCACCCGGACCCAGCGCTCCCTCAGGAGCAGCTCCACCAGCCCCGCTTTGGTGGCCCGCGTCCACACCGCCATGGCCTGTCCCGGTCCCGCCGCCGCAGTCGCCGCAGCTACCCTCATTCCAGTCAGGCAGCCTCAGCGCTTCCCCCTTCCCGCCGGAGGGGGTGGGCCCGGTCCCGCCCCCTGTGATCATTATTCATGAGGTCCCGCCCACCCACCCCCGAAGGGGCGGGCATACGAGCCGCTTCCGGGAGCTTAAGTTGTTGCCTGCACTCTAGTCCCTAGCAGCTCACCGGTCGTTGGGCAGCGTGGGCCTTATTGGGCCCCGTCTTCCTTCCTTTAGCCTCGGACGGACCCCCAGCTCCGCCCCCAACTCCTGACCTCTACTGTGCAATTAACCCGAGCTGCCTGAGCACGGAAAGCAGAGTCAGTTCTGAGCAGTACTTTGCAAGCCTGCAAAACTGGGCTGCACGTTCATTCTTGCATTGATTGGTTCATTCCGTATTTACTGAAGGCTCCGCTGGTGTGCTCCTTTTGAGGTCAGGAGATGAATAAAATGTACCACAGCTGAGAGCTAGTGGTCTAGTGGGGGAGGAAAACAGACCCGACCAACTCGGTGCGACACTATGTGGTTGAAAGAAAACACCCTGAGAACAGAGTAGGAGAAATATTTTGTTGGGTCTGAGGTCAGCTGCACAGAGGTAACAATGGAAGGTAAGTGGAGCAGAGGTAACTGCATAGGCAAAGGTCCAGAGACAGGATTCTAAGCATTTGTCACCTTACTTTGTAATCACCTGTTTACTTGCCTGTAACACTGGTAGGCCTGGAAGAGATTTGCAGGATCGTTACTTAGCCAAAATTCCAATGTGAACAGAGCGTAGGATCAGTGGAGGCAGAAACGTGAGTGTGAAAAGCCTCATATAACCGAATATCAAAGAGTTTGAACTTGGGTTTTCAGATCTGACTTTCTTATCCTGGAGGCAATGGCCTTTTGTTGGTACAAGTGTAGATGGGCGGCTCCAGAAATCCTACGTACCCTGCAGAACCTACAGTAGCTTTTATCTGAAGACATGGGTGATGCAATCCACCTGCTTCTTCCAGCTTCATAGAATGTAAGAGCTGAGGAAAGTGAGATTCAGAAAACCAGCGAATCTGGCCCAAAGTATAGAGTAAGGAAGCAGAGAAACCCAGCTTCCTGGACCAGTACTTAAACAAAACAAACTACATACCTCAGACCTCAAAACTGAGGGCCCAGAAAAATACACTGCTGAGAAACATCTCAGCAAAAACATGAGGTCAAGGTGCCCTGTAACTCTCAACAGCAAAAGCAAAATCCCCATGTTTTCATGGGGGAAGGAGGGGGATGGCAAGAGGGAGTGTGCACCAATTCCTGTAAAGGGGTTGTATACCTGCTTGCTCATGAAGTGCATCGTGTTGAAGCTTGCAAGCCATGTCCAATGCACATTCATGTGTTGGCAAAACTTCGAGAGAGTCTCCCATACCAGGAGTTAAAATAATAAAAATAGAGACTGGAAAGCACCCAGAGCCCAAAGGAAGAATTCAAACTGAGAAAAGTATCTTACAAAAAAATCATTCCAGCAGAATCTGCTTTGCAATTAATGGAGCTGGATTTTCCAAGCTGCAAATGTCAGCAGAAGCTCAACCCTCCAGCCCTCTCCTAAATCAACTGCAATGAGGCCAGCTCGCTGCAGGTCCCGATGTGCCCAAGTGCACCTGCAGTCCCAGACATTTCTGGCTTTGCTCCAGGTGAGGCATGAGCCCCCAGAGGCCTGAGTTATGTGAAATTTCTGCTTATTAGAGAGCACTTTGCAGCTGATTCTTGAGTATGAGCACTATTTTGAACACTTTTACAAACGTAATCACCCAGAGGTTGGGCACTTGAGGACAATGTCCTTTATTAGCAAAAGGGAAGTGCTAGAAATTCTCTCCCAAAGTATCAAGATCTTGGTCCACAGAGTTGAAGGAAGTTAGAGATCTTCCAACTAAATAGTAAATGAGGGCACTTACATAAGATATAAGTTATATAATGAAATATTTAACCCTGGGAGGACAGTAATGAAAATTGATATTTGGATTACTTGAGGGGTTTATTTATTTATTTATTTAATATATTTATGGATTATGCTATTACAGTTGTCCCATTTCCGCCCCTTCATTCAAATCCATCCTGCCCTCCCCCTCCCTCCCATGTTCCCCCCGCTATAGTTCATGTCCATGGGTCATACTTATAAGTTCTTTGGCTTCTACATTTCCTACACTATTCTTACCCTCCCCCTGTCTATTTTGCACCTATCATTTATGCTATTTATTCTCTGTACCTTTCCCCCCTCTCTCCCCCTCCCAATCCCCTATGGATAACCTTGAGGGGTTTATTTTTAAATATATCCATTAAAAAATCCCAAACTATCAAGCTGTTTTTACGTCTTCCATCAGAACCTAAATAAATTTTCAACAATCATATCACTTTCAGATTAGCCATATTCATCCAGTATTTCCCAATGATACCTTGCAAATTCCTGCTTTGAGTTCATCCTTCCAAACATCTCCTGCCCCTTTCGACCACTACCTACCTACCAAGTTGGATGTGGGATTGGTTATCTTATAAGCTGATTTTTCCCTTTGGCCTCTTTAGTAGCATTTGAGCAGCTCTTGCTTTGTTCCTCTGGCATCAGACCACCCTTGTGGTATGACCTTCAGGCTTGCTAAGGGCTGCAAGATTCCCACCTACCAAGATCCAAGTTTGCCCTGTCTACACAATTCATTGGGATTTTTCCTTTGAACAGTTTTATATTATGCTTGGCTGGTTTGCCCAAGCAGATTTAAAAATACAGGAGGGCAGGGACCACCCATCGACTTCTTTTATTCTCCACTATTCCAAAAAATATTTCCTTGCAGAAAAGGAACTCATTAAGCTGTGATTGATTGGCATTCAGTGCCTCCTGGGCGTAGTCATTACAAATAATCCCTCTGAAGGTTACTGGTTCCTTGCAGAGTGAAAATTACCATCTAGGAAATTTCAAGTAGTCAGTGGAAATCTACTTACTGTTGATAATGAAATCTTAAATAAAGAGAGTACACATCTGTTTCCATGGCTTCATAGGACTGTGAGACAAGCTTAGATAATTTTTGAACAGCCATGTTATGTTCTCTACCTCTAAAAAAGGAAATCGCTGAGATAATTTCTAATAATCTTTTATTCCTGTCACCTATCAATATATAATCTTCTCTCTCAAGCTGCTATCTTACTATTTCTCAGAACAAGGCAGGGATCGTTGCTATTTTAAAATGAGGGGGTCGGAAGAGCTCTCAGTTCCATAATTTCCTACAGCTCTATGACTCAGGCTCTGATTCCGTGCCCTCTGAAAACCCAATAGTCTGTTTTTTCCTTCTCCTCCATAGATGTATAATACAGCATGGTCATTAAGAGCGCAGGGTTCAAATGGTAGGTTGCCACTTGTTAGCTATAGGACAATGGTCAAGGGGCTGAGGTCACAGGCTTCAGTTTCTTCTATGGAAAAATCCAGATACCTTCTACCTCTGAAGGTAGTGAGTGAGGGCTGTGAGGACTGACTGAGACAACAAGTGCAAAGCGCTTAGCAGCACTTGTACCTGCCGCACTGTGGAGAGTTCCATAAAAAGTACCCGCTGCTGTTATTACCTGCTGATCTTCAGTTGCAGCAGCTACAATAAAACCTTTGGTTGAAACTCAGGAGCTCAAGAGTCTATACTTTATCTAGGAATGAGTCTGCCATGATACCATTTGATTCCAGGCTTTAAGGGCAACTGGCCAAATTAATTTTGGTGACAAACAGATCTTGTGTAAAGCTACACTTGGGCTGAAAGGGAGAACATATTGCCAAGAGTCCGTCAAAGGAAAGAATTAGAGGATCTGGGGCTCCGTCCAAGGTTTGAGTGTTGCGCAATTTCATAAGGAAGGAGGGCCCCCGGCAAAACTGCAGCCCTTAGCAAGCCTGAAGGTCACACCACAAAGGCGGCCCGATGCCAGAGGAACAAAAGCAAGAGCTGCTCAATTGCTACTAAAGAGGCCAAAGGGACAAATAAGCTTATAAGATAACCAATCCCACATCCAACTTTGAAAAATTCTCCAGTTAAAAGACAGTGAGACCAACTGTCCTTTTCAGCGGGCAGTCTTCCTTTGCCTTCCAGGAGAAATATCCTAAAATGTATTTTTTTTTTATCCAGCACAAACAAAGTGAAAGAGGGAAAGGTGCATATATCCTTTAGCTGATGCAACCACATTTTAAAATTCATCCCGCCAAGATAAATCACTATCCATCTGAAACCCACGAAAATGGATTAACTATCTCATGCTTTACGACGATGGAAACCCACATCTGCTAACCACATTACTAATGAGAAGCAGCTGGTGACAGTTTTGTAGCTCTGTGGCTTTCTTCTTAGGAAAATATTAGCAAGGACATACTAAGCAGAAGGTTAGTCTCCTTGAATCCACTTAGTTATGGAAAATTACCAGTTTTTAATTGACAATCAAGAAAATAACATAATTTGTCATGAAATTCAAATACACTTGCAAAATCAAAATCTCTTTTCCCCCAATATCAGTTCTAACAGAATTTCCAGTACCTCCTAAGATTTCCAGTCTTACAGTCAGCTTTAACTTTCATTTTTTATATACTATTGAACACCAAATCGTATTTATTGATGCATATGGTATTTCTAGGCCTTTGTTTTACAGCTGTAACTCCCTCCTGTGTCGGTTAATGGAATAGCCAATTGTGAGGGATCATGGGCCCCTTGGGGAAATCAGGTGCATGCAGGGGACAGGCCTCAGGCAAACACGGACTTGTACAAAGTTCAGCATTCAGGCTTTGGAGCTGGCAAAGCCCCTAAAGCCCTCCCAGTGACTGCTGTAGGGGCTGAACTGTGTCTCCTCTAAACTTGTAGGTTGAAGTCCTAACCCACAATGCCTCAGAATGTACCTATATTTGGAGAGAGGATCTTTACAGGGAATCAAGTTAAAATAAGGTCATAGGGTAGGCCCTAATCCAACAGACCGGTCTCCTTATAAGAAACTGGGACACAGACCACACATGGGGAAGACCACATGAAGACACCAGAAGACCAAGTGAAGACTGGCCATCTACAAGCCTAGGAGAAAGGCCTTAGAAACCAAAGTTATTAATACCTTGACCTCAGACTTCTACCCTCAAGAATTCTGAGAAAATAAATTTATTATTTAAGCCACAGATACTGTTATGGCAGCTCTAGCAAACACACACAGACCCCAAGTCAAGAATCCACACAACAGCCTTTTTTTTTTTTTTGCCTTCCTAACTGCCAGTCTCTTCTGTCCCTTGTTTACTTAAATGGGCATTTGTGCTGTGCTATGCCTTTGAACCTGACTGGTCCACAACTATGTTTTCCACTGAAGGACAATTTTTAACCTGACTGCAAGGCGTATTCCTACCCGGTGTCATTTCTCTCTACATGTTGGCTTAAGGATTCTTTATCCAAATCTACTTAGCTTTTCCACGTACTTTTCTAAGATGCTTAGCTTTCCTCCTCGGAAACTGCTCTACTCTTACCTTTTCTAGGAACCTCACCTGGTTCTTAATTACTGTCAACTAAGGAAGCTGTCACCCGGCAGGGATTTTTCGAGTGAGACATGCAAGCTCTCAGTACCATGGCAGAGGGCCTCGCGGCCTCATTTCCCCCCACTTTCTAACACACACTGTGTATTAGCCACGTGGAACTACTAGCAGTCCCTTGGACAGGCTCTGTCCAGCTTCAGGCTTTGGCACTGAGAATGCTCCAGGAATCATCATCTTTTCTCCCTTTTATCTTGCGAATTACCACCTAATTCCAAGAGGTGGTATTAGCTTAAGAACCATCCTCTACTTTCAACCTTCTCTAACCCTCCTGGTTAGGTGCCTCTTCCCAGTGCTCACCTCTAATGTAGCATCACTGATCTACTTGTTTCTCTCTCCAACTGGGCTGTGAAGTTCTTGAAGGCTGAGATCATCTTTTCACCTGGTGTTGGTACATAGCATATAACAGGCACTTAATAAAGGTAGGCCAAGGGAGTGTTAAGTTCTTCAACATCCTGAAGACAAAGGACTGACACAAAGCTAGGCCTCAGCAGCTAGATCTTTGCTGTCCAACACAGCCACATGTGAATATTTAGAAATAAAAATTCAGTTCCTTGGTCACATCAGCCACATTTCAAGTGCTCAATGGCCACGTGTGCCTAGTCATTATCGTACTGTGCAGTACGGACACAGACCATTTCCACCACCACAGATAGTTTACTGGACAGTGCTGACCTGTATCATAAAATACCCTGAAATATCAATAAAAGACAGGTTAGGAAAAAAAGGTTATGAATATGCAATTTATACAAACAGCCAAAGCACAGAAAAAAGTAAGCCATCTCATGAGTAAACTGGCAAAAGCAAAAGAAAATATTATTTTTCACCCATTACATGGGCTAAAATTAAAGTTTAGCACTACATCGGCAACGTGAAAGAAAATGAATACTTTCAAACGCTGCTGAAGGAAATACAACCACGCCAAAGGCAACTAAAAAGGAAAGAAAATGGGCACAATATGAGCTAGCAATTACACTCCCAGGAAGTACCCCTGGAGAAACACCGCTGTGTTTCTAGACACGAGGCAACGTGCTAGGCTGTTCCCTACAACGCTGTGCACGGCTTACGCACGAGACTGCCCACAGAGCTATGCTAAATCCAGCGCTCCTCCAGAGCAAGAAACGGCGGAACACCTTCCCTGTAACCCGTGAAATGGAAAATCTTTACTATACCGTGCCTGCTGATCGTATTTATGTTTGGGTCCCTACCACCAAGAGACAGTGGGAGAATAACCGTAAGAACGCCACCCTGGCCTTTGATGAACCACTGTATGACCATGGGGGAAAAATTGCCTGTGTGCCTCTTGGTCTCCATCACCAAGAATATAAAAATAAGACCAAGAAACACATTTTTTCATGAACTCTGCTTCCTTCCCATCCCTCCTCCCAGTTCCAGAACAGTTCCACTTTTATCCATACCATGTACTGCAGTTCAGAATAAAGTTCCATTAAACAAAGTTTTGATGCTTAAAGAAAGACCTTTAAAAAAAAACCCCACACTACATGATCTCTAACTTTTTCCAATATTCCAGTCTAATCTGCCGTAATCTCCATGGTGAAAGGTAAATGAGCCATTCAGAGATCAGATCAGATTACTAAATTATCATATGAGAGAACTGTATTTTTATCAGGTATATGAGTCAGGTCAGAAAAAAAAAAAAAGACTTTTCCTCCATTAGTATCAGATCAAAAATTTTCTGCAGAATGAGCCAGTCTGCAAAATGCCCAAAAGAGAAACATAACGTGTTGCAGTTACACAAATCCCCAAAGTAAAATCACCCTCAAACACGTGCACTTTCATACTGCTTCGCCCTTCCTCCCCCCAAGTTCTCTAACTCACCCCAGTCAGTTTCTGCTTCATTTGAATTCAAAGTTCTCTGCTTAGGAAGAATTTCAAGGCCCAAAGCTCTTCCTTCCCATACCATTTATGGAAATCCAAATCACTGGCTGGTAATGTTGCAAAAGAATGTTTTCTACTTTAAGAAGTTCTACTTCTTCACTCAGATGGTCTGTGAGCCTTCTCTGTCAGAAGTACACCCTCCAGCATCCACACGGTTTCAGAATGTTTAAGGTTAAGTAAATCAATTAATAAACTAAACTCCAGTTATTAAAGACCCTCTGAATTTATAGCTCTACAGTCAGTGAAAAGCAAGTGAGTTAATATTTAAGGAATCCTAATCTCCCTCTGGTCATAGTCAATGTGGACCAGTGACTTGAACTTTGGTTTCGATCACACAAGAGCACCTAAAACATTTCTTAAGACAGGCAGGATCTTCTAGCCTATTGAAAGTTTGTAACAGCCCAGTCAAATGCAGACTGGGAGACTGTGCCACACTACGGACATTATTTACTCAAGAGGAAAGTTATTTTACACAGAGGGCCTAAAAAGTTGCATCTATTTGTTTAAATTAGTCCTGATTATCACTATAAAAAATCTAAAGAGGTGGGGCTGAGACGGTGTGTCCATTATAAACCTTATTGTTCCCTCTTAACAAAGGAGCCAAGGCTGTCCTTTAAGTACTGGGCTCCCTTTATCTCTTAATACCTGCTAATCCTCCTCCCACACATCTGCCTTCTGTTCTCACATCTATTTTCCCCTTTCCAGACCCCAGGGGGGTTTCATCTTAGCAAAATGTTTATTCACCAGCATTGCACTCACGTCATCAGAACTCACATACTTCCTGCCTACACCACAGCCCTCCATCCCCAAAACACACACACAAACAAAACCACACATACCGGGTTTCCACAGGCATGCAACAGAATACATCCACTGAGATGGGGAAGAAATCTATCTGCGCAGTTCAGGTTAAGTACCGTCCTTCACTTTCTAATTTAGAAGATCACATTAAAACCGGTCCGTTGCTCGCACCCACAGCAGTAACAATGTCAGAGGGAGTACACGAGGACAGAGAAGTGCAATAATGGCAGAATATATAATATATTCTGATCCCCACTTACAGTCTTACCGCCTAACAAAATGCCCAATGGTTTCTTAACCTCTGATACTGGCATGTAACAGGTGAAAAGGGGGTTAATGGGATTCATATTCCAAAGCCTAGTTTTTCCCTTTTAAATAAAATTAATACCTGACAACCAAAGGCCAAAGGCATCTGCTTTTCTGAAGGAGCACTGCAGTTAAAATTCTTCCTTGAACACAGGCTGGTTATTGCTGTAGGTAGTTAGGCTATCTTTGGTAAGCAAGCATAGTTCCCCTGCCTTCGAGGGCAATGTTGGGCAGGCCTTAGCATGGGCTCCACATTGGAGGCTGTAGACAGTGAAGGTCATTGGCAAAGCCTCAGGCACATGTTAGGAAATAGAGAGTACAATTTTTTTCCCTTAGATTATGGTCTAAAGAGCAAGCAGGACCCTAAGTTACATGTATTTGTAGTTGCATGGAACACTACCCCACCTACAAATACCTTGGTGTCTCCATTCACTCTCATTCAATGAAGAGAAATTACTTTCCATTCCTTTGACAGGTGACGTTTATGATGACTTGTCCTCAAGAATAACTTTGTTTTATTAGCATGACTGGCGAAAACAAATAGGGCAGAACAGTTCAAGGAAGGGCACAGATAGTGCCCTGTTTTAGGTCCCAAATTTCTTCTTTTTGATGGGTGGTGGAAGTTGAGCGATGATGTCATCCAGGGGCCGTTCTACTGCCACGAGTGTTCTTTCATCCAAGAGATCCATGAAGAGTAGAGGCTGTAGAGAGATAAGAATGACTCTACCAGGAGTCAGGCTCCAGGGCTAGTCCTGAACAGAGGACCTAAAGGCTGGAGGGATGTAAATCTCTGACAATCCTTCCTGCCCTAGGGCTCAAAACAGCTGAAAAGGTTGGGGACTTTTAACTGAGTTCACTCATAGAAGATTTTGGCAAGATTTTTCATGTTTCTCTGTACAGAAAATCTAATTTCTTAGAATCAATATTAACTGAGGGCTTTCGAGACAAAATTCTTGACAAATGGCAAGTTACAAATGCACCAAGAAGCGTATCATACTTGAATAATTCACAGACACCCCCCTTAAAAAATGTGCACAGACCCCTGAGAAAATGTTCCCAGGTGCCCAAGGAACTCCAATCTGAGAAGCATAAATCTAGAACTTCTGAGGTGGCACAAATAGCTGGACTGTCATAAGCTCAACGGATATTTGTTTTATACACAGTGAAAAGCCTAGCCTGGAAAAGAAAGTCATAATAAAGTCAATGACTTCCACTTGCTATAAATTATCTTATGGAACATTCTCCAACCAGAAGTCAAATTTAAAAGCCAGCTTTAACAGAAAGACCCCCCTGAGCTCCGACATCATTTCTCGCTACCTATGTATTTCATTCTGGTGAAGTATCGTGTGCCTGCCTCCAATCTACTAAAGCGAGAGCAATGAAATACAGACATAAGGGGCACACATCCTTGGAAAGGTCACTTGTCTCCCAAAACTAGGTCCTCTGCATGAAAAATGAAGGTGACGTTTTGACAGCTTATTACATTTTGATAATATCACACGGAATCAACTGTCCACAGTATTGTGCAAGATGTTTTTTACCTTATATATCTTAGAGATTTTAAAGGCATGGGCTGTGCGCCTCCTGATGACATCTGATTCATTCGTGGGAGGAAGTGGATTATACAGTAAGGTTTTGTCATTTGGAAGAGGCTAAAAAGACAAAGATAGACTGTTAAAGTCATTATTTTCATTGCGCTTATACAGAACAAAGGACTCTAGTGATTTTTCAGGCAAACACTTTCTTCCGACCATCATGGCATACATTCAGTACCTCCCTGACTCTCCCTACTTCAGGAAGAGAGCTGTGCTGCAGAGGGAGCAGAAGGAGGCAAGAAGGGCTTGGCACTCCGCTGACAATATCAAACTGCCCAGCTGGGGCTTCTGGCCAGTCTTGTCAGTAACACTGTGTGTGACAGGAACAAAGTGGCATGCGCAGGAGCTTAGCCCATGCAGCCTCTGCTTTCTAGATTCTCCCCCAATCAGATCACAGACTGGCCAAGTAACTAAAGTTCTCCCCAAGAGAAACTGCAACAAAACCCCACTGATGTCACTGACACCTCAAGAGATGGCCTCTGGCCAAGCAAGTGATATTTCATCTCTGACTTCCTTGGGAAATAGCTCTGCCCAGCAAGAGGAAGTGATGGACTTATCACCAACGCTTGGGAAAAAATATGGGCCGATCTGGACTGAATTACAAAGAGGCAAGCAAGTGGGAGGGGCCCTTCCTGTAACACTCAAATTGCAGAAGGCACTTGTCAGCGGGCTTTGCTTCCCACACTCAGAGGACACGGGGCCCATGAGAAGAGTTCCAGTGACACATCACCACGCACAACTCCCTTAGAGCCATCTGCTGCGTTCTCCATGTTCCTTCTACCCCCACCTTCACAGATATACCAGAACACTGTGTGTGTGCTGCTTGTAATTTAAGCCCAAAGGGCATTACAGGCATGGCCACAGCTCACTGCACTCCTAGGAAAGAAAGTGCCTGCCCAGAAAAGACATATTGATTTGTAGTGAAATCCAAACAGCAGCTGGCAGAGGATGGAATCTAGAACTGAAAATATGCTCACATCCCACCTACGTCACAGCCCTAAAGAATGAAATTTTCCAAGCTGGACTTTTTTTTAAGACCTTAAGACCAACTCCTCAAGCCTGCATATAGTGTCAGTACATACAGCTGAGGGGCACGTGTGGTCAAAACCACAGTCTGTATCTTTGATGAAACCACATTATTCAGTCACTCAGGGTGCAAAGGTGGAAGTGTTTTAGCCAAATCAATGATCTTCCCCCATGAGGGTCACCTTCTCAACACCGACCCAATCACTTTTCTACTTAAGTTTATGTGCTTACAGACAAAGCAGAGAAATGGTAAAATCAGCAGAAACCAGTACACAAAGGCCCACCCGTCCCTGGGAGCCTAAAGAATGTGGGAACAAAAATGAGGAATCTGCAGAACAAAAAGCTCCTCTCCTCCAAAGACTATATATAGCAGGAAAACTTAATTCTGATTCTCCTTCCTCTCACTTATTGTATGTCTTGTTTTTAGAACCTGAAGATTGTTAAGATTCAGTGAGAGCACGGGTAATAGTGGCAAAGAACTCACCAACGACTTGTCAATGATGCAGAACATGTAGGCATCGTGGAGAAGAATGTGCATTGGTCTCTTGGGATGAAAACTGATGTGGGTGATGGGAGTATCCCTTTGGAGCCAAAGGTGATGAAACCCCTGCTTCTGGACAGTTCGGCTCCACTCTGTATACTGTTTGTCTGGGATGCTATATTCAAATATCTGAGGAAGGACATGATACAGAGGACATGCTGGCAGGTACCGAAAGACCGGAAGGGCATCCCTCATTCCCAACCAGAAAATATCTACACAAACCTTGAAGTAACATATTAAGCCTTTTTTTTCTCACTACTTTTTTAAATAAAAAAACTTAAGGTAAATTACAGAATGAATAATTCAAACAGCATGGAAAGGCTGATAATGAAAAGTCGCCCTGCAATCTTGACCTCTCTTTTCCCCAAGACCAAAGCAGCCTGCTATTTCTTATTTGCATCTTTTCAGAGATATTTTATGCATATAAGACACACTACCTTGTATTTTGCTTTTTCCCTTTAGCACTGTATCACGGAGACTGACTCATGTCAGTAGAGATCACTCATGCCCCTTTGAAGAACACATAATAACCCACTCACTCTGTGGATGTGCCATGATTTGTTTATCTAGTCTGTTCAATGGACATTTAGGTTACTTCTGATCTTTCACTACTACAAACAAGGCTGCAATGATCATCTCTGTGTAACGTCCATCTGCGCAGCTGAAAGCATATTATCTGTAGGAAGAACTTACAGAATCAGATCTTCTGAACCAAAGATTATATGCATTAAAAATTTTTTAGATATTGCCAAAATGTCCTCTAAAGAAGTCATACTATGTAATTTATGCAATGTGTGAAGTGCTGTTTCTCCTTACTCTCACACCCCTGTGTATTATCGACTCTATTGATCTTTGCTAATCTAACAGGTACAAAAACTTTCCCACCAGTTTTAACAACTGATGCACTTATGGGACCAACTGCCTGTTAAAGGCATTTTAGGTGGACATTATCATTATGTGTGACAAAGACAAGGATGTGGCTTCATTAATCCTTCAGTCTTTGATAAAGGACACAGATCTATGAAACTGAAGTGAGAGATTTAATTTTTCAGATAGAATGCCTATGTGTGTGAATGTGTGAGTGTAAAAACTGCTAATCAACCCTGACCAGTGTAGCTCAGTTGGGTGGACTCGTCACGCAAAGCAAAAGGTCACTGGTTCAAGCAATCCCCAGTCAGGGCACATGCCTGAGCTGCAGGTTGGGTCCCCAGTTGGGGCATGTACGAGATGCAACAATTGATGTTTCTCACATTGACATTTCTCTCCCTCTCATTCTCCCACCCTTCCCCCTCTCTAAAAATAAATAAATAAAATCTTAAAAAGAAACAAACACAGACAAAACTGCTAATCAAAGTAGCAAGCATCATTTGCCTAGTAGGCTACTTAAATGTGCTTCTTGGATCCCATTTAGTCTCTCCAGTGAGGAAGGTACTATCATGCCCTTTTTACAGCTAAAGATACATACACACTAAAGTATCGATAATTTCACTGTGTTCTGCAGCTCAGGTATTTTAAAGCTCTTCTCCTTATAATTACAATCTTCTTACAACTTGGCATGGAAAAAAGCAGTAGACTAAGCACTAATTTGGGCTGCTATTAGATACCTGATTTCCTCTCTGGCAAAAGTGAAGGTTGATTATATGATTTTTTAGTCACTTTCAACTCTCAAAATCTTTTTCCATCTCATACTTAGTCTAACACCTGAGTCCCGTGATCTCCGGTCTAAAAACAACCATAAAACAAGTACTTCAAAATTCTTCCCCTTCTTGTACATCTTTATTTTAGAATCTCAGGGCTTCACCATTCCACTGTGCCCTACCAAGCCCATGGAGATCACTGGCCTATGATTGGCCCAAACTATTCGTGGAAGCTTCATTTCACTCATCCACTACTTTAAAAGGAAGGGTCTTCCAAAATTGTCATTATCTCAGCTTTTAAGTTACCATCCAGCAAAAAGGAACTAGGGAACACTGGAATCTCTTACCTGCTGGTCAGAATGGGCAATGACAAGGTTGTTGGTACTGGGCGCGATGGCCATGGCAGTCACAGGGAAGTTGTAAGCAGGAACTGTGCAGTGAAGCTGGGAAGAAATAAAGACACAAGGCAACTTCACATGATACCTTCCCCCAGGAAAGACGGGGTGTTCCAAGTCAATTGTTTTTAAACAGTATTCCTGGGAACTCAAAGGGTTCTATGGAAGTTCCCATATATGTCAGGCATTTCTCCAAACAATAAACTTTAATTTCATTTTAAAAAATAAATGTATAACTGCTTATGAAACTGACAGCATTTGCAGAGAACTTCAGAGTAAAGCTCTATGAATTGTGAACTGAACATAAGTATGTCATTAAACAAGGAATTTACATCTCTACACTGGGTATAAAAGAAATCGGCGCCTGGGCATGGACATTTACATGCAATTGCAAGGCCCATGCTCCACTCCACAGGAACACTCATAAATGCCAGGCAAGCCTCAAGGAGCAAGCAGTACATGCTCTTGCCACAACATAATGAAGTTGTGTAGTTAACAAGCAAATCCACTAAGTATAGCAGTCTGATATTGTTCTAGAAAATTCTAATGCTTATTGCAAGTTTTGGGTAGTTCTTATCTGACTTTTATGATGAAGAAGAGGACTTGCAAGGGATCATTAGTGATTCAATGCTACTCCTTTGCCTATTTAATTTAAAAAATACCCTGAGATTACAAGGCAGGCTATTAAAGAAATTGTCACTACCTGTAACTCTTCACCTTGGTAAGTCAGTCAGAATTTTTCCTCTCCAAAATACGGAAATAATCTGGATGTGGATTCATCGGCCATTAATCCTTGATTTCTGTGCACGAGTGCTTTCACTGTTCCTATCGACTGATTTTAATATGACAGATTATAGCTTTGGGTTCCAAACAAGTAAAAGAGGAAAAATTCTTGGTTTAAAAAAAAAAAAAAAGCCTAGTAATTTTCTGGGTCATACCAACTGGCCTTGAGCCTTATAACTGCAGGGCTAACTTCCTCCTTCTGCCACCACGAAACTCAAAGCTCACCTTTAGACGTTTTAGGTTGTAGACATGGACTCCAGCGCTGGTGCCTGATGCAGCCAACCAACCGCCATCTGGACTAACTGCCAAAAGACACATGGACTCCACTGTCCCTGCGAGGGCAGAAAACAGTTAGGTCTGCATCAGTGTCCACATCCAGCCCTGCCTTGAAGATGATGGCAAAAGCCCGTGAGACCCTCAGGGTTAAATTACTAGTAGAATAATTTTGTGATCCTTTTGCAAATAAGTTCTAGATAAGTCAGTCTATTTCCATTTAACTAACCACTCTGCAGATAAAGAGGAGCCAGAGAGATACACATGAAGACATTACTTGCCCAGGGTAGTAGCTCCCACTAAAATCTGTAATTGTTTCAAAATCCTCTCCTATCAAATAGTTTTTAATCAAAGTTATGGACAAACAGCCTATTCAATAGGTTTGAAGCATACTCTAAATTTACTGAGTGCCTGCCATATACTTAGCACTAAGGGAGAACAGGCACAGACAAGCCCTCTTTGTCATCAAAGATTTTAAACCAATCTGGCAACGTGAAGGCTCACGCGGAATGAAAATGTGACAGAGATGCTATGTGCGCTGCATGTAACACTCCCAAACCATAGAAAAGCTTTCAAACAAGACATAAGCCAGATGCTAAAGGGTGAGGGAGGTAGGAAGAAAAGGACGAAGAACAACGTGAGCCAAGTGAGAAGGACTGAAATACAGGTGTTGGGGTTGTAAAGAAACCAGCCTGACTATAAGGGGGAAGAGTGAAATGAGAAAAAAATAAAATCATATATAAAATGCAGAATCTAATATTAAGGGACGTTAAATGCAACATAAAAGGTCTGAGTTTTATAATAAAAACATATACAGGTACTCGATAAAAACCGGCAGTTTACTTTATCTGATTACTAACTTGTGGGTTTCTTTTCCTGTACACTTCTGAAGCAGCTTACGAATGGCCAGAGTTTAAGGTGCAAGAGTTGACTTTCCAGGCTGACGGAGTCCAAAGGACAGTGAGGCTGCTATAATCCAGGGTGAGGGAGAAGGGAAAAGGCCCGTAGGAAGTATCCAAAAAACTACCAGCTAAGCTGGGTAGTAAGTCCTCAACAATTAACTCAGCAAGTTAGCTAACCATTCATTAATTCAGGCACACTCATGTTCGCAAAAAACATGGAAAAATGGTCGTGAACATTGTATGACACATAATGAAACTATATGTGTAAATTCATCTTTATAAAATGCTTATGAACAAACACATGTTGGAAATATACAAAAACATTAACAGTAGTTATTTCTGGGTGTCAGGATTACAGATGATTTTAACTTTCTTCTTGCTCTGCTAACAAAAACCCTATGATGGGTGATGAAACTTCGCTGGCCCCAAATAAGGAATGAAAAGCCCAGTGAGAAAAGAGTAGGTGTGAGGAACATTTCAGACCTCATCAATGTTTTCATTTGCCAGATAACTCCTCTTACTTTAAATTGCAAACATGTGAGTGAATGTACATTTGCAGGGTGGAGAAGAGTTATTAGTGAACACTTAACAATGAATAAGGTTTAAAAGGAAAAAAAAAAAAAGATACATCGAAGACTGACAACTTTCTCCGCCAGTTACCAAGTTCCTACCTGACTGAGCCTGAAAAGTATGCAGGTGCTTAAAGCTTCCTTCCAACAGCCGAATGACATGTAGAGACCCTTGATTTGAAGCCACAAAGAGCTTTGTTGAATCTTCAGAAAACAAAATCTGAACAGCAGAGCGAAGGAACGCTGGCATTTTGGAAACCTTAGGGTGAACCAGTAGTAAAAACAAGTAAGACAGAGAAGTGAGACCTGGAGGCCATCAAAAATAATCACAGCCAGGCTTCAATTACATTAATGCTTCCGACCCCTATGGAAGCCCACTGACCAAGGGCCTGGAACACTGACGTTCCTATTGAAACCTATCCACTCCCTCCTTCGCCTCTTCAAAAGCCTAAACTTCACCGCCACTTCCTGGCATTTCCCTACTCTGCCAAAAACAAAAGCAAATCAAAGTGGAAATAAAAGACTTTTTGTAACAGCTGTCTCCAAATAGAGAGCTGTCTCTCCTTTCACTGAGCAAGGATTCATATGCAGCACATTCTCACTTCACACAAACATACACTTGTAAATTTTCTTCCTGTTCAACCAGACACTGGGTTTTATCACTTACCCTTTGGAGGCTTATGTTGTCATGTTCATAATGCAACCGGCAGAGAAAAAACCGAGAAGCTGTAGAATAGGCTATCCAGCTTCCACATGGGGAGATACAGCTGCAAATAATATTCTCGGGACCCTGGCAATGTGAGGAATCAGGATGAATGTTCAAGTAAAACTTCATACAACCAGGTTTACTGTGACATGAATCCCCGAGCTGCCGTCACTCTGGACAGATCCACAAACACCTGTGCATAACCCCAACAGTCATACGCTGTGTCACTGATTCTTTCGGAAGTGGAGCACCTAAATGGTGCGGCTTCAATTTCCAAGAACACAGGCCTATGAACACTGTGAACTAATCTAAGCCCTTGTGTACCTCACAGATAGTGTCATACTAAACCCTAACTTCAGAAACCTGAGCAGAATTTAATGAAGGGAAGCTTTGGAAGCAAGGTGACTTGAAGAACTGATTTTGTTTGGTACATGACAACCTGCTTTAAAAACCTCTAATAAACAGTAAATGGCCCTGGCCAGGTAGCTCAGGTGGTTGGCAGTGTCGTCCCATACATCAAAAGGTTGTGGGTTTGATCCCTGGTCTGGGAGCATACAAGAGGCAACCAATCGATATTCCTCTCTCTCTCTCTGTCCCTTCCTATCTCTCTAAAACCAATAAACACATCCTCAGGTGAGGATTAAAAAAATAAAAAATAGTAAGTGAAAAATTTGCAGAACAAAGGAAAAGTTTAATGTAACACATATAATTCAAATAACTCAAGAACTATATCTATACGTATGTAAATATATATATACATATATATACACACACACACACACACACAAATACTTTCTCACATGAAGATCTAGGATATATACACCTAATCAATTAACAACAATTATTTTAGAAAAGGAGACTAGAATTAAGGAGGTAGACAAGGATTTAAACTATCAGCACTGTTTGAATTCTTTACAGGAAGACTGTGATCACATATCTGTGTAATAAAGGTTTTTTAAGGGATACAAAGAAGTTTGTATGTTTCCATTACTATCAAAAGAAAGGATATATGCACAAATGGGTGGAATTTTTTTTTCTGGAAGGATACATAAGAAACTATTGGCAACGACTACCTCTGCAGAGTGGGACCAGAGATTTAGGGTAAGAAGGGGACTCATTTTTCATTGCATACTCTCTTGTATCATTTTAATTTTTAAAAAAGCATCTTATTTGCATAATTTTAAAAAACCCAATTTCCTGTATTCATCAAAAAAATTTTGAATGCCCAACTTAAAAATCTCAGGAAATCCAGTTCTGTTGACATAGTATTTCATTCAAATTATTTTAGGTTTTATACGGTTACTGATGTCAACTAAGTAATCCTCAAAATTCAGAATGAGAAAAATGCCCTGGATTTCAGAGCCTGAACACACGCAGTTAAACTTCCTCACCTTTGTCTTGAGGTGCAGTAAGTGATCTGCATCTTTAGAGAGTGGAAGGGTATCCCCATGCTTTCCTAGAACAAGAAATTTCCCTCAGATTTTTCTTGTCAAAGAAAGGTTATTTGTATATATATTTTTTTCTTCTCGAAAGTCATTCCTGGGTAGAATGGAATCTCTACCAGTGAGAAATCAGAAAAATGTCTCAGGAAGCCCACCCTTTTCTGGGGGTATATGAAGAGGAAAGCAGTAAACAGTTTCTTAGCTTCTATTCGGGTGCCCTGGCCACAGCCTACGGTACCTCACTAATTCACTGAAGTTCTACTCCACGGCCAGGCATGCAGGTGGGTGGAAGTGGAGTTTGTGTGGCCTCAACTTCATCTGCTCATTTGGAACCTAAATCCAATATAAACTAATCCGGTATAAAACAACAAAACCCAAATACTTCCTAACAGGAGATACAAATGGGCACCCCAGTAAGATCCGTGTGACCTTTTTCATGCAGAGTTGTCACTAACCAACACTAAATCCTGTCATTTCTCAACATCCTGTTTTTATCCCAATCGAGCGAGGGCAAATGATGAGCCCACAACCCTTACATCCACTACATCCTGCGCCTCCACTATCAGCCTTTCTACAGTTCAGAACTATAACTCTAACAGATGACCTACTATCCTGCAACGGATTCTAACACTCTGAGGAACTCCTTTGCTCCATCTAGTGGATGGAAAAGCCATGAGTTCCAACAGACACAGAAAAACCTACTTTCTTTTTTCCACAAGCAGAGTATCAACTGCAATTCTAATTTCTGGCTTCTCTCCCCAGTTTTCTTACTGGAAAAAACTTGCTCCCCTCTTACCTGTTGCAGCTGTAGATCCCAATCGCCAGAGATCCACATGATGAGAAAACTGGAAGAGGAGAAGCTGCTTCTTTTTTGAACAGGAAATGAGACGTCGCTGTATCCAAGAATCGAAAAGTGGTAAGTAGGCCAGGATCATATAGTGCCTCAGTACTAGATATAGCAGCAACATCTATAGCACATTTTCCACTGTTGAAATCTATTTGCTTGATAAATATTTCCTACATACTACCATATGCCAGGCACTGTCCTAAGATCTCAGAACACAATGGTAAATAAAAACATACCTACTGCTCTCACGCTTATAGTCTGAAAGGTTGACATAGAATTAATAAGCAATTGCACTAAGTGTGCTAAGAGCTTTAACACACCTAAGCACAATCTGTAACAAAAAAGCATATGGATATCTACTCTTGCCTCATGGGGATAAAGAGAGGAGCCCAGATGAGGTTCACTGGTCAAGTCTACTCAGGCAGAAGTAGGGCAAGACATTCCAAGGAGAGAAAATGGCATGTGAAACAGCTGAAAGGTAAAAGAGCACTGGAGGGAATTCAATGAGTCTTTCCAAATGGTTAGACTGGGTGGGGTGCTGCAAGGGTGAGAGAGAGGTAGGGCCAGGGCCAGATCAAGCCAGGTTTCATGAGCTGTGCTAAGGAACTAGCACAGCATCTTTTATGCTGAAGGCAATAGGAACCAACCAAAGGCTTTTAAGCATGGAGTGAAGAACCAAGTTGTTTTTGAACAGATCAGTGGAGAATAGGCTGGAATAATTATTGTAATTATTTATAATAATTACAAATGTAATTATTACCAAGCTACTATAAAGACATCCATATACACTTCTGGCCAAGATGGAGGTGTAGGTAGACACACTGTGCCTCCTCACACAACCAAAAGGACAACAACAATTCAAAAACAAAAACCAACCAGAACTGACAGAAAATAGAATTGTATGGAAGTCCAACAACCATGGAAATAAAAAAGGACATATTCATCCAGACCGGTAGGAGGGGTGGAGATGGGCAGTCGGGCAGAGAGGACTCCTGGCAAGGCGGCAGCTGGAGGACCCAGCGAGGCAGTGGATTGTGGAGCGGGGTGGGCAAGGCTGCAGCTGGCCAGCAAGGCAACAACTGGTGGACCTGGCCACAAACCATGCAACCCAGAGCTCCAGCCCAGGGAAATAAAGCCCCAAACCACTGACTGAAAACACCTGTGAGGGTTGAGTGGCAGCGGGACAAACTCCCAGCCTCACAAGAGAGTTCACTGGACAGACCCACAGGGTCCTAGAATGTACACAAGCCCATCCACCCAGGAATCAGCACCAGAAGGGCCCAATTTGATTGTGGGTAGCAGGGGGAGTGACTGAAAACTGGCAGACAGTGGAGCAAGCACCATTGCTCCCTCTCAGACCCCTCCCCCACATACAGAATCACAGCGCAGCAAGGGTTGCCTCTCCCTGGTGAACACTTAAGGCTCCGCCCCTTTACATAACAGGCACTCCAAGACCAAAAAAAAAAGGCCCAAATGAAAGAACAGATCAAGACCCCAGAAAAAAATACAAATAAGTGACGAAGAGAGCCAACCTTTCAGATGCACAGTTCAAAACACTGGTAATCAAGATGCTCACAGAATTGGTTGAATTTGGTCGTAAAATTAGATGAAAAAATGAAGGCTATGCTAAGAGAAACAAAGGAAAATGTACAGGGAACCAATAGTGATGGGAAGGAAACTGGAACTCAAATTAACAGTGTGGACTAGAAGGAAGAAAGAAACATCCAACCAGAAAAGAATGAAGAAACAAGAATTCAAAAAAAATGGGGACAGTCTTAGGAACCTCCAGGACATCTTTAAATGTTTCAACATCCAAGTCATAGGGGTGCTAGAAGGAGAAGAGGAAGAGCAAGAAATGGAAAACTTATTTGAGCAAATAATGAAGGAGAACTTCCCCAGTCTGGCAAAGGAAATAGACTTCCAGGAAGTCCAGGAAGCTCAGAGAGTCCCAAAGCAGCTGGACCCAAGGAGGAATGCACCAAGGCACATCATAATTACATCAGCCAAGACTAAAAATAAGGAGAGAATCCTAGAAGCAGCAAGAGAAAAGGACACAGTTACCTACAAAGGAGTTCCCATAAGACTGTCAGCTGATTTCTCAAAAGAGACCTTACAGGCAAGAGGGGACTGGCAAGAAGTATTCCAAGTCACGAAAGGCAAGGGCCTACATCCAAGAATACTGTATCTAGCAAAGCTTTCACTTAGAATGGGAGGGCAGATAAAGTGCTTCTCAGATAAGGTCAAGTTAAAGGAGTTCATCAAAACCAAGCCCTTATTATATGAAATGTTAAAAGTATTTATCTAAGAAAAAGAAGATAAAAAATATGAACAGTAAAAATGACAGCAAACTCACAGTTAACAACCACACCTAAAACAAAAACAAAAGCAAACCAAGCAAACAACTAGAACAGTAACAGAATCACAGAAATGGAGATCACATGGAGGGTTATCAACAGGGGAGTGGGAGGGGGAGAGAGGGGAGAAAGGTACAAAGAATAAGTAGCATAAATGGTAGGTAGAAAATAGACAGGGGGAGGGTAAGAATAGTATAGGACATGTAGAAGCCAAAGAACCTGTTTGTATGACCCATGGACATGAACTATAGGGGGGGAATGTGGGTGGGAGGGGGTATACAGGGTGGAGGGGGGAGTAAAGGGGGGAAAATGGGACAACTGCAATAGCATAATCAATAAAATATATTTAAGAAATTAAAAAAAAAAAGACAACCATATACAAAAAGACAGTAATCCAAACAAGGACAATGGCAGTGTAAATAAAGAGAAATAGCTAGATTCAAGAGAGAACGAGCTCTGGTCGGTGTGACTCAGTTGGTTGGGCATCTTCCCGTAAATCGACAGGTCATGGGGTTCGATTCCCAGTCAGGGCACATGCCTAGGTTATTCCCTGGTCAGGGTGCGTGCAGAGGCAGCCTATGGATGTTTCTCTCCTTCTTTCCCTTCCTCCATTCCCTTCTCCCTCTCTTAAAATAAAATTTAAAAAAAAAACAAAACACAAGAGAGAGAGACTGAGGCCCTGGCCAGGTTGCTCAGTTGGTTAGAGCGTCATCTGAATATGTCAAGGTTGTGGGTTCGATATCTGGTCAGGGCACATACAAGCAGCAACCAATGAATGCATAAATGAGTGGAACAACAAATTGGTGTTTCTTTCTCTCTCTCTTCCTCTAAAATCAGTAATTTTTTTTAAAAAAAAAGAGGATGAGGAGGTAAACTCAGGGAGGTTTATTGGTTGAATGGAATGTAGAAGCAAGTAGTGGGAAAAAGGGTTTTTAGCTTGGGAAGATGTCCACTTACCTACAAAGGAACACTGGAACCCTGAATTTTCCTCCTCCCACCCAGAATAATAAAGAACCTAGAGTTAAAAACAAACTCCCCAATTACCACCACTTTCTAAAGAAGGGAATGATACCCCTAAAAACTTAACTGGGAGCGCTACTGTAACTTTCTTGGCCCCATAAATGTCTCTGCAAGAGGCCTGCCTCAGAAACAGAAGGATGAAGTAAGGTACAACTGAAGTCTTACAGATGTGCTCAGGAACTGTGAGCTGTGCTCAGTCTGTGGGGCTGGGGAACGGAGCATTGAGGGGACAGCAGGGGTTAGGGGTGATACTTACATGGGGGAAAGTGATTTTTCGGAGAGCAGCATCGTAATTCTTTACCTCCACTTTCTCCATGAGAGGACGAATGACCAAGTGGGTGTCAGTGCCTGGGCGGGAGGGAGAGGGAAGAAGATAGAATTAGAAAATGTCCCTCCTGAAGACAGCCAGAGCTGGGCAGAGTCAAGAAGCAGCCTGGCCAAGAGCAGAACCCACCTCCGGATATCAGGGCTGTTGGGCTGTGGGCCACGGTTCGCACGTCGTGAGTGTGATGCTGGAATGGCTTTGTCCGCACCCACTGCTTCTCACTGCTGGTGGAAGTCACAGAGACCAGCTGAAAATGGAATACTGTCCCCTCGGCTGTGCCCACCACGAAACTGTCTTCTTGCTGAGAAATTAAATCATCAGGGAGGTACATTTAAGCAAAACAGGGCCCACTTTGAAGAGTATTTCCTGAAGTTGTCTGTCTGGGTAGCTTAGGGGAAAACTTATGGCCAGAATCAGAAGGTAAGTTACAGGAGTCTTTTTCCTCCGGAAGCTAACATTACCAAAGTAACATGTACCTCAAATGGGAAGGTGCTTTCCTATACACAAACTAGACCTAATTATGAATTCAACAAAAAAGATAAAACACCTAGAAATAAATAAATTTAACAAAACTGGGCTAGGTCTATATAAGAAAAAGAAAAATCTAAGTCCTTCTAAAGGACATAAAAGATTACCTAAACAGAGAAATCCATACCATATTCTTGAATAGGAATATTTAACATGATAAAGATATTGATGATCACTAAAGAAATGTATAAGTTTTACATGACCCAATAAAAATACTAATAGTCAGCCCTGGCTGGTGTGGCTCAGTGGATTAAGTGCCAGCCTGTGAACCAAAGGGTCACTGGTTTGATTCCCAGTCAGGGAACATGCCTGGATTGTGGGCCAGGTCCCGAGTTGGGGGTGTGTGAGAGGCAACTGAATTATGTTTCTCTTGCACGTCAATGTTTCTCTCTCCCCCTCTCTCTCTCCCTCCCTTCTCCTCTCTCTGAAAATAAATAATCTTAAAAAAAAAAAAAAAAGAAATGGAAAAAAATAACCTAAAAAAACCCCCAAACACACCCAATCAAGAATAGTAATGAAAGTATACACTCAAAGAAAGATTTGGAAGCAGGTACTCAAACAGATACATGTACACAGCAGCATTTTTCACAAGAGCCAAAATACAGACACCACTCAAATGTCCATCAACAGATAAATAAGCTCAATGAGGTGTATATATACAATGAAATATCATTCAGCTGTAAGGAGGAATGAAATTCTGATAATGCTCTACATGGACGAACTTTGAAAATAATATGCTAAGTAAAATGACACAAGCATGAAAGAACAAATATTACACAATTCCATTTATGAGGTATCCAGAACAGGCAAATTCACAGGGACAGAAAGTAGAACGGAGGTAACCAGGGGCTGGGAGAGGGGAGGAAACAGGAGTTATTCTTTAATGCGTACAGACTTTGTTTGGGGTGATGAAAAAATTCTGAAAATGGAGAGGTGACAGATGCACAACACTGTGAATGTACTTAATGCCACTGAACTGTACACTTAAAATTGTTAAAATGGCAAAATTTTATTATGTATATTTTACCACAATAAAAAAATTTAATGTAAATGAAATATCAAGAATATAGGGGGAAAAAATTGCAAAATGGGTACTCAAAAGACTGAAGTTTGAAAATCCCTGAAATTCACTGCCATCTTTTTAAAGATGAAGAGATGGTGGGCCGATGTGGGGAAAGAGCCTGATTAGAATCAAAGACCCAGGGTCCCTGGTCCCCAGTTTAAGGCTTTCTCTTGCCAGGATGTTGAACACTGTGATTTGTTAGTCTTAAAAGGTCTTAGTTTACTTTTTTAAATTCCTCTATATTCTCAAAACCATTTTCATTTTAACTCATTTTTTACATACACATAACTTTGAGCAAGACAAAAAAAGATAGGATGTTTGATAGAGAAGTAAGAAAAATTAAGAACCAGTCCTGGCTGCTGTGGCTCAGTGGATTGAGCACCAGTCTGTGAACCAAAGGGTCACTGGTGGGATTCCGGGTCTAGGGCACATGCCTAGGTTGCAGGCCAGGTACCCAGAACGGGGGCAAGTGAGAGGCAACCACACATTTTGACGTTTCTCTCTTTCTCCCTCCCTTCCCCTTTGTCTAAAAATAAATAAATAAAATCTTTGAAAAAAAGAAGAAAAATTAGGAACATGAAATCAGCAGTTAATCAAAGAATAGCCTAAAGACTAGGTTGACCAGTCAAGAGGTATGAGATGTCTGAATACGTTTGAGCATACAGCTGCCATCAATAACCCACTTACTGTTCTAGAAACTTTGTACATGTCATATCATCTTTAAGCATCGCTTGCGCTATCAGGAAAAACTGTGTAAGACTTTGAAATGAGCATTAAAAGTACCAGTGTCCTGTTTACTGAGCCCTTTGATTGTCTGGAAGCTGTTTCCCAACTCCATCAACTGTAGAAAATTGAGGGTGATGATTCTTTTGCACAGAAATGCAAAAACTTTTGCCTGGTGAAATACAACTCAGTATCACCTTGAGGACAGCTTCAGCATTCCTGATGACCTCACATGTATCTGTGTTCTTCTAATTCTCCTTTGAAGTGCTTGTACCATCTTACCAGTTCTCCCAGTTAATGAGTTACAGAGTATCTCTGACATACTTCCAGTCCATGTTTGTATGAGTCATCACATTACCCATTTTTCTATCATTTAATAGCCCTTTATACAGATAAGGAAACTGGTACTTCGAGAGGTTTAGAGACATGACAAAGACACACAGCTCTCTGCCTCCAAAGCCTTTGCTCCGGACACCCCACGCCCGCTCGACCTCGTGCCACCTTGTGCCAGCTCTCTGAGGTCACCTGCAGGCACATGACGGTGAAGGAGAGTGTATCTGAAGGGCAGCACATAAGGCGGCCCAGACCAGTCTCTCCCTCACCTCCTGTAAGGACGCTAATTGAAATCCATGCACTCGAGCCAGAAGTGGAGACACCGAGCAGTTTAGGAACCCACACACTCTCTCCCACCTCCAACTAAACAGTTTATTTAGTTTACCGGAAAAAAACCAAGGTGACAGTTTGCTCAAAGTCCCACCTACAGAGAGGCATTGGGAAGGCAGGTCTCCCTCACTCCACAGCCTCCTTCCCTGGGGTGGAACCATAAAGAACTGGAAAGGAAACAAAAGAGCGCTCTCAGGGTGAAGCAGGAATGGAGCCAGGGAAAAGCAGTACTGGACGTGGTTGTGTGTGTGCCCTAATTTAATCAGAGTGACTGCTTCACACAAAAGAAGAAGAAAAATCTCAGGACTGACCTGTAAAGGAAAGCAAACGCTCCCTACTACGCCCTGCAGGAATCAGTACTCCTGTACTTGGTGAGGATGAAAGACATCGAAAAAGATCAAAGACTGGGTGTTTGCCACTGTTCACATTTTAGTCAATGAAAACCCAATAAAAAGAAATCTAAAAATAATCAGCTGTTCTGGCAAGAGCGTAGTGGAGAGAAGGGCTGTAATTAGGATCAGTTTCAAAGGAGATGTGAAAACAATAATGCCAATACCACGTGCACTCTTGAGACGCAGTACTTCACACTTCACGAGCACTACCCACCCATTCAATCCTTCCCCCAACTCTGTATGTGTTACTAGCATCCTTGTTTTCACAGAAAAGAACTGAGGCTCAGGAAGAAGTAACTTGCCCAAGGAAGATACATAGTGTTTGAGTGGTAGAGCTGGGAGTCAGATTCAAGTCTGCCCACTCCAGAGTCTGTGATAAGCATTTCTGAGGGGTGGTATTTGTACAGCTGCATGTTTTCTATTGAATTTGTTAGGGAATGTTGCTTAAAAACATTATATAGGTTTCAGGTGTATAATACTATAATACATCATCTATATATTGTATGTACAACTGTATTTTTCAATTTTAATTAAGTACCACAATTCACTGATTCTCAGGCACATATTTTGCCACATTTTAACAGCTCTCAAATCAGGATATCTTGTATTTGTCAACCTGTTCATGCGCGACATCTTCAGGTAAAGAGCGAGCACTAAAACTTCAGAAAGGTTGTCAAAAAGCATAAAAGAAAAGCTTGGGACCACAGTGGAGCACCACCTGTGTGTGTGGCAGACGTGGGCCTTGATGATTTCGTTGAAAAGTGATTCAGAGCCCAACTTTGAATGCGAAGAAGGTTTATGAATAGCATAAGCACTTTAAGTCAGTTATACTTTCCTTTTTTTATATGCATAAGTGATATGACAGAAATTTAAGTCTCAAGGAGCTCTTTGATAAGGAAAACATAAATCCTATGTTTAAAAAAGCATTGTATCATTTTATATTATAAGTTTATATTACATGCTTATCACATAAAATACAGATTTCACTTTTAAAAGTAGCACTACAGCATAGTTTAATTGGTGGTATTTCTCTTTCCCATGATAATAAAAAAAATTATGGCTTATTTTACAATCATTTATATAAAGATTCAACGCCATGTAATAATATAGGCACATGCAGGAAAAAGATGAGACAGCATAAAACGGTGCACAGTATGAATTAAGCCTGTCTCCCACCAGCCCATCACAGCTTCACTCTCCAGAAATTATTTGCATTTAAAAAATCTTTTTAGATATTATATATATGTGTACATGTATCAGGATAACTGCATATGCATAAAATATCTAATATGTAACTACCAGTGTCTAATATATAAATCTGCCCCTTCTTCTCCTCATACACTATTATGTCCTGTATCATGTACTATTATACTGTTCTGTTTTCCATTAACAATAAATCCTGAAAATTGTTACATAGCAGTAAATATACATCTTCTTTGGTCTTTGAAAAAGCATAATATTTGAGTAAGTACACTTTAAATGATACTAAATTTAATAATTAAGTCTTAAGTCTAGTAATTCCAAACAGTTTGGATCAAGACTATTTTAAAAAGAGAGTTTCTCCCACTCATTTCACTTATACTTTTTTATATTTATAGGTAACATCTAAATGTTTCACAGGGCTTTTAACACACATCAAATTGTTCTCATGGAAAACCTACAAAATGGGACAAGAACATTTTATAGGCAAAAAAAGCAAGTATGAGCAATCTCTACACTGAAAACTGGATTTTCACACTGAAGATATCAAGCAATTCTCAGACTAAGAAGGCAAAGAATAAAGAATATAGTCAAATCTCAAAGCTACTTCCATACCTCCCTGCTAAACTACCCAAACATTTCTGATCGAGAATTCCGGTTACCAAAAGGGAAGCGCACCTTCCAGCAAAACTCTGCGTAAGTCTGTTCAAACAGGAGACAACTGACATTTTCAAAACCACCATAAAATTATCTTCTAATTTCCCAAGCTAGGAAGCAGAACTGTACAGAGAGAGGAGACGGCGCTTCTCAAGATTCTTCTAGGACACTTGTGTACTACAATCATACCGGGTTAACTAGGGGCAGGCAGTGAATGCAGAAAACCTTTCTCCTAGCTATTCTTTCAGAGAATATTCTCTAACAACTAGGTAGAGTAAGAGAGGTCAGGGAAATTATGTGGCTTTTCAGATCCATTTCCCCGAACACATCTCCCTCCAGGACAACACTCCGGATCAGGGACCAGTGTGTGTGGTGCGCCATCCCCCAGATTGTACAGAACTGCTCGAAACGGGGACTATACTCACATCGGATACGGCGATGGACTGCACGTCAGCATTTGCGATGAGATGACTCTTCATAAGCGTCCCAGTAGCTGAGTCCCAGAACTGCACCTTCCCAGCAGAGTCCACACTTATGACAGTGCCGTCGGACAAAAAGGCCACACCCCATATGATACACTTCCGCTTAGACACACCCATATACTGCCTGTCCACGAGCATCTTATGAATAGTGCTCCCTGAAAAATAAGAAAAGCCCACATTTGAATGGTAATTATTTCTCCTTCAGTCTTCAAACACTATCTGTGGCAGACACATGTCAAGTTAGCTGCCTGAGCACAAACAGTTGGTAAATACTAGTTATGGTGAACTTGGATTCCGAACACCAAAATAGTTGTCTAAGGATGAGGGAGAGGGAGAGAGAGAGAGAAGGGATGAAATGGAAAAGAGACACTAGACTTCACTTAAAACTAGCCAATTACACACACCCATTACACTTTGCTCTTTTCCAAAGCCCCTGGGAGAGGGAAGATAAGAGTGACAATTTAGGGGCATTTACGAGATGGTAACTGACTCAGCAGAGCCCTGAAACCAAGTCCCCAGTCAGCTGTGGGAAAGCCAAGAAGCCGCCTGACTTACACCATGGGATCCTCGGAAAAGTCAGGCACTGGTGACCCCAGGTACTCTGGAAATAGAGGTGAAAGTGGGGCTAAAAGGAGGCACTGGTTGAAAGTAAGGTTAAGAAGCTTTTAATCCCTCAGATACCCAACTCCTAAGAAGCCAAAACCCCAAGACCCCACCTCAACGGAAGGCTAAAGACCCACTCTCTGAAGCAGGACATCAGGCAGAACTGAGGGTGGAAATACTGTATGGAAAGCAGATTACATAAATGTTGAAAACACCAGTTTTCTTCTCCTTAGAATGCAGATGTGCAGGCTTATTATCACCAGGTAGAATTTTAAAAAAGAAGATTTCACTCTGGCTGGTGTGGCTCAGTGGATTGAGTGCAGGCCTGAGAATCAAATGATCACCAGTTGGATTCCCCGTCAGGGCACGTGCCTGGGTTGCAGGCCAGGTCCCAGGCTGGGCGCACGCAAGAGGCAACAGATTTGAGGTTTCTCTCACACGTTTCTCTTGACCTCTCTTTCTCTCTCCCTTCTCCTCTCTCTAAAGAAAATAATCTCTTAAAAAAATACAGTGTTTACAAAAGAACATTTCTGGGGAAGATGACCCTCACAAAAGAAGAGATCTAAATAACCTGGTCCTTACTTAGAAGTCTCCAAACATTCCAGCCAGACCATTCTTCAGAGAGGCCCAAGTGCTACAAACTCCATTCCTGTCATGACGACAGCGATCACCAGACATGTGGGAGGAGCTGTACTATGAGAGGCAGGGGCCGAGCAGACTAACATACATACATACACACACAACAAGGAGGAAACAGAGGCAGGGTTTCCTGTGTTCAAGGGAAGAACACTTGACAAATACCATAAAGAACAGCCTTAGAAAGACAAGAGCTAGTATGAAACAAGAGAATTCTGTAAAAGTCAGGAAACAAACAAACAAAAAAACCCTGGAAATGAAAAAGTCAGTAACAGGGCGGGGGAAAGTGGTGGCGGAAAAATAAGAGACAACTGTACCTGAACAACAATAAAAAAAAGTCAAATGATCACGTAAGTGAATATAAAATTATAGAAAAAAAAAAAAAGAATGAAAAACTCAGTAACAGGATTTAAAGATAAAAATGACAAAGCCTCCAAGGAAGCAGACCAAAATATCAGAAACAAAAAATAAGAGGGAAAAAAGAGATAAGAAAATTGGAAGAGATAACATGCAAATGAAATTCCAGAAAAGAGAAAATGGAAGCTCACGTATAAAATAACTACTAGCATTTTCCCTAGAATGGAAAAACATGGATTTTTGGATTAAAAGAACCTACCAAGGCTCCGATAAATATGTTAACAGATCTGCACACCAAGAAACATAACTGTTAAATTTTAGAATAGTAAGGATAAAGAGAAGGTCCTAAAAGCTTCTGGGGCAGGGGGCAGAGGTTGGGCGAGACCCATACAAAGGATCTACTCTCAGAACACACTAGACTTCATAAAAATACTCAAGGCTAGAAGATAGTGGAGCCATTCCTTCAAAATTCTAAGGGAAAGTAATTTCCAACCCAGAATCCTTTCTCATGAACCCTTTCTCAGGATCCACCAAACAAAAGACTAACCAAGAAAGTGAATGACATGGAAACAGGATTCTACCAGTAAGAAAAGCAAAGGATGCCCTGGCTGGTGTGGCTCAGTGGATTGAGCGCTGGCCTATGGACCAAAGGGTTGCCAGTTTGATTCCCAGTCAGGGCACATGCCTTGATTGCAGGCCAGATCCCCAGTAGGGGGTGCACAAGAGGCCACCACACATTGATGTTTCGCTCCCTCTCTTTCTCCCTCCCTTCCCCTGTGTCTAAAATAAAATTAAATAAATAAAATAAAATAAAATAATAAAATAAATAAATAAATAAAATAAAATAAATAAAATAAATAAAATAAAATAAATAAAATAAAATAAAATAAAATAAATAAATACGAAAGAAAAGCAAAGCAAAGGGGATCCCTGGAATGAGTGAAAAATCAGAGTCGAAGATCTCACAGTTGTGCAGGAGGCCCAGAAACTGGCTGTACTGGATCAAGTCAGTGGCTCTGGCAGAGAATCAGCCAAGAAGACAAAAGTGGTAGAAAGAAAACCAGGGATATCTGAACCTAATTTATACAACTGAAAGAATGTGGGGAGGAATTAGTGAGACAGATACGTGTATGTGTGTTGTATGTGTGGAGGGAGAGAGAATGAGAGAGTATGAGAGAAACGTTAACCAAAAGCATAGATAGTAAAGGTAATTTACTGTGCAGGTACTATTTATTTTATATTTCATTACCATGAAAACAGTGACTACTAATCTGAACAAAGTTATAACCATACTGGGAGGGTGAGGAAAAAGTGTGCACATGACAGATGGTAGAAAGAGGGCTAAATGGTGGAAGTCAATGAATAATGGACTAAAATTGAAAAATCAAAATATATCATAACAGGTATACTATGTATAGCACAGAGGTAAGTACCAAAGGAATCAGCTAACAGATGCAGGTGGTTGCCTTTGAGAAGTGGACAAGGGAAATGAGGGAGCCCTGCTTTTCTGTAACAAGCCTTAAGGAATTCTTTGACTCTATGTGTGCATAACTGATTAACAATAAAAACTTACTCAAGCATGGAAGAAAAAGAAAAAGGAGACAGACCTAATGAGTTTAACTTCATCTTAAATGAGTACAGACAGGGCCACCTAACAAACTGAAGGCAATCTCATCACTGAAGGATTCCATTAGCCAATTCTCTAGGCCAAGAGCAGAGAAAGAATGGGGTTCTCTACCTTTCTGACTTCACGTTTCACCAATTGCTACCAAGATCTCACGTTCCTCAAAGACAGATGCTCACTCTTACCAAGAACTGGCACAAATAAATAGTTGTTCTACTGATCATTAACATCTTACTGGCTGAGGACAAATTTTACTGTGAATCCTTTTTTTTAAAAGATATGGATTCTTTTTTAAAATCCTCACCAGAGAGTTGTTTACTGATTTTAGAGAGTGAGAAAGGGAGGAAGGGAGGGAGGGATGGAGGGGGAGAGAGGAGAGAGGAAAAGAGAGGGAGAGAGGAAGGGAGAAGAGACACATCGAGCAGTTGCCTCCCATTCGCACCCTGATCGGGGATTGAACTGGCAACCTAAGTATATGCCCTGATTGGAGATCAAATGCACAACCTCAGTGTACAAGGGTGACGCTCCAATCAACTGAGCCACCCAGCCAGGGCTATTGTGAATTCTTATGATAAAAAATACTGCAGCCCATGGAAGAACCAAAATTCCTCCCAAAGCAGGATCAGTAAACCAAGAAAGGTCTGAAATTCACAATGAACATCCCAGGAAATTAATGAAAGGTTAGACCTTGTACAGCCCTGAAAGTATGACAAGGGCTCCAGCTTTTGGGAACCCAGAAATGTGAATCTGACAAACAAGACCCACATCCCAAATGAATTGAGAAAAACAGTCACCTGATTTGACATCAAACACACTAATGTAGTCTATGGAGCCAGCTGCAACGTGGGTACCAGAGGGATGCCAGCTGAGACTCAGGACGCGACCTTGGGAGTTGAACAACAAAAAAGAAAGTGACACACCCGTAAACAGACAGCAAAGGTAACTCAGTTCTCCTTCCACAATTATCCATAGGGCTAGTGTTCTACAGTCTCAGCTCTCTCACCACCACACTCTTGTGAAGAACTGTTTTTGTAACAAATGAGGAACAACTCTGCCCTGGGATCTGTAATGAAGTATTTGATAATAACTTTAATAATGTATAAATGGTTGATGAGAGTGTAAATAAGCACAACCTGTTGAAAGGTGATCTGGCAGTGACCTAACAAATGAAAATGTACATATTTGGCCCAGTAATTGTACTGGGAATTAATCAAAGAAAAATACTTTCATGAGTACCCAAAAACACGTACATAAAAATACTCACTGCACTACTGGTTGCAGTAGTAAAAAAGAAATTACTATCCATCAGCAGGAATTTGGCTAAATAAACTGTGGAGCACCATGAAATGCAACGCCGTGCCGTGCAGACTGGCGTGGCGGCCAGGTGCCTGCGACGCAACGAGAGAAAGAAAGCTGCAAACAGATACGAGCGCTCCCTGCGCCTCTGTCTACATGAATACACAAAAGTCTAGAAGATCATCCCAAAGTGTTGTCTACATTGTGAAATGAGGTATTTTCTCTTTTATACTTGGCTAAATATATGAAAATTTTAACAAGCAATATAGCACCTTTGTAATTTAAAAAGAACACCTCAAGATATTTAAAAACGACCAACATATAAGTCTGAGTAGCAGAGCATAAATATTACTAATGGGCACAGAGGACACACGGGATAGTTACTGTTTTCTCCGTAAGGAGTCAGCACGCTATGGCCCTGAGCCCGAGTCAGGCCTGCCACCTTCTTTTGAAACACAAAGTTTTATGGATAAAACATTACCTGGGCCTGTGGGCAAATATTCCAGCCCCAGTGACACAGAAACACAAATACTCGTTAAGGCTATTCACTGCCCCACCAGAAATGACCCTTACTTTTCTGCCGATCAAAATTTCTTTCAAACTGGATCTTGTCTGGGATGATTTGAAATAGTTTCACAGATCCATCCTCACAACCAACCTATTAGGGGAAAGGAGGTAGAAAATACAGAAGATAAGCATTTTATACTTTTAACTAGACATATATATTTACAAATACATACATTCCTTCCTAAACTGATCACTTGCTCTGAAAAATAGTTGGTGAGAGAGAAAAAGGACTGGCACCAAGAAACTGATAGTGTATTCTTCCAGCCTTCATGTCCTAACGAGAAAGCAGGCTAATTAGTGACCCAATTCCTGCACAGGACATAAAATAGAAAAGCGGGATTTCACAGCACATCTCTGCTAGAGACCAGTGGCCTAAATAAAAGACCTATTAACTCTATCACCTAAACAGAGACTTACCGAGATATTGCACAAATTAATGCAAATTAAAAGAGAATCATAGTCTTATCAAAGAAAATTAAATCTCTGAAAGCATCATTCTAATATTAATGGTTGGGGGGGAGTAGTTTTATCGGTCCGTGCTCAAACAATTTTGAGAAACACTGTGGTAAAACATACTTGCACAGATTAACTGGTGGAAGGACCTCAGAACTTCAAATATACATCTAGTGCATCGTGCATCTACAAAAGGATTTAATACGCTGTATTCTGAAGCACAACTAAACAAAAAAGTTTCTACAGCTCTCAATTCCAAAGAACAAAGCTTGGGAAATCAAATTAACCCTCTCATTTTATAAATAAATAAACAAGGTCCAAAGCAGAGCAGAAAGGATGCAAAAGAACGAGAGTTTTTTTTTAATCGCTTTATTTACCCTCACCTGAGGACACGCTTACCGTTTTCAGAAAGGGGACAGGAAGGGAGAGAAACATCGATGTGAGAAACACTGATCCATTGCCTCTCGAATGCACCCTGACCAGGGACCAAACCCACAGCCTAGGCATATGCCCTGACAGGAAATGAACCCACGACCTTGACCTTCCAGTTTACAGGATAATGCTGCAACCAACTTTGCGACAACAGCCAGGGCAAAGACAAGGGATTTTTAATCAGCAGTATCAACTCCAACCTTATACTGGGGTTGCTGGAATCCAGCTCAGATTAGAGTCACTATATGCTATAATATAACTTTAATTTACCATCCTATGAAATGCGGGGAAGAAGTTTAAGTGGGCACAAGAGAAGTCTTGGTTTAAATGACCAATAGTTGCTTACTGACCAAAAGCTGAGAGCCACTGGGGCTGGCAGCCATGCTCCAAATGGGTCCTCCAAAGGCATCCATAGAATACTTGATGTTTAATGCCTGCAAATCATACTCGATAATCTCTCCGTTGAGTCCAGCACTGAAGAGTCGCTGTCCTTTTGCCCAACACAGAGCTTCTGTAGCTCGAGACTCATGACCTGGGAAAAACTACAGAAACACCATAACTTCTCAGCCCACCATGGGTTCCCCAGCCATCAGCACTGAGTGGTCACGGGCAACATGGTGAAAAACAAAATGCTTCCCTAGAAAAAGTGTGGGGTTTTGTGCTACCAGAAGATCATTTCTACTGACATTTTCATTTTTTTTCCAGGTTTACATTTTTATTTCCACAGCTGGTTTTGTTTCTTTTACTAGGACTTATTCTGGAAAAGCTTTTCAGTAGAATAAAGTTTCTATCCCATTGTATTTGATTGTATCTAACTTTATAAAAATCAGTGTACTATATTGATTGTGTGATGGTTTCAAAGGTGTATACATATGTCAAAAGTTATCAACATATATACTTTTTAAATATATGCTGCTCGTTGCGTCAATTTTACCTATAAAAAGCTGTTAAAAAATAAAAATTAGATAAACTAATGCAGTTCACTCCAGTTTTTCATTCAAGTCTCATTTCTAAGTGATTTCTTAGCCTTCAAAAAGTTCCATACCTATCAAGGCATTGTTCTCTTATATTTGCCTGACACAAAAGAAACTACATAGATATAATTTTTCCTACCTGAATCTGAAAGGGCCAGAGTACTTGTGGGTTAAGTGACTTGCCCAAGGGGCCAAAGTCAACGACATGAAGAGAATGTTGGTCTCACTATTCCTAGTCCCTATTCTTTCCACTCTAATAACAGATACATTTTTTTTGTTGTTCTGGGAGTGATTAAGAGACCTAAGTAATCTTAAATAGTAGCAAATATGAAAAAAGCAGACTTGACTGAATTAATTGTTGAAAAAACAGAGAGAATGAGAGACACTAAGTAAGACATGGTTGACTTAATTTATTCAATAAACCCTGACTCGGCAGTGGCTTGTACCAGACACCTGCTGAGTGCGGGAGTATGTCCATCCACGAACATCACTGACATGGTCCCTGTTTCCACAAAGTTATAAGTTCAGTGAAGAAGACATTAAACAAATGAACAAAGTAGTATGCAATTAGTTATCATAGTGACAAGAAAAACCCAGGATGTAACAAGCATGAACCACAGCATGCCTTTCACACTACAGGATGGGACCCAGCTGTGGTGACCAGTAGTTTTTTACCTCCTGTTAGTTCTTCAGGGGTCAGTTCAATAAGTCAACCCTTTTCCAAGATTCCTAAGGCCACCTCATTAGAGTACGGCATCTCTCCACTAAGAGCACACCTGTGCATAGCTTCATATAAAACTTATGACAGTGTCTGGAAACTGTGTATTCATCTTTTTCCCCCTGGACTTTAAGCTCCTTGATGGAAGGGCCTCTGACATTTGTTTTAATGCCTAATGCTTGCTCCTCATTCATTAGAAACTTTTACAGAGGGCATACATTCCAAGTACTAGGCTGCTGGACACTAAATTCACTCATTTACTCATCTATCCTTTTATATCATGGCGCCCAGGGCATGTAAGGCACTCAATAAATGTGAACTGAATTAGATGTTGCATCTGAAATGAGTAATCAGTGCCTTTGAAAACGAATGCTGCTATAACAGCCCTTTGCATACATCCAACACGGTTTTTACCTAATTTAAAAACTCCCTTACTCTCAACATATAGGCATGTCAGTCTACATTCTCTCAGACAGAGGAACTTAGAAATCCCTCTTCCTGCTATCTTATCACCAGAGTTTCTGATATGAAAATGTTTCATAACTATTTCTGAATTGCCAATGAAATAGGTACGGATACCGCCAGCAGGAAATGCTACGTTACCAAAGCTGCAATGGTGTGCAGACTGATGTAAATCAACGGTCTCAACAGTTCCTCTTCTTGTGCCCCAAAGAACCAGCAAACCTCAGCTTCTAAGTGACGGTGAGCTGCCCCAATTCCTAGGTAGGACCTTTCTAACCAACATTACACAGATCAAAACTCTAAGCTTCTCTCATCAAGAAAGTCAGACAAGAAATAGCATGCTACAGATGTTACGTAGTTCGAAATAACTCGAGAGAGAGGGTACAGAGAGTCACTTCCTTTTGATCTCTTTGACTATAAAAGACATAATTTTTACAGAATTAACTTAAGAAAATTAACCTCAGAAATACCAAATCAGGCTCCTAAATGACTTACTTTCTCCTGAAAGTAGTTTGCTGACAAGTTATAAATTTCCACGGTACCATCTGTTCTTGAAACAGCCAATCTGTTTGACTGGTTATTGTAAGCCACACAGCGGATCCCTGATGGAACATAATTAAAGAAGCGAACTCGATGGACCTTAAATTCACCCATTCCTAAAGGAGGGGGGAAAAAAAAGAGTAATTTTTGATAAATGTTAACTGCTGGATGCCATATGTATTGTTCCTTAGTATCACTGCTCTGGATGGAAGACTCCAACTATATTTCCCTGAAGTTCATTTCTAAGTATCTAAGTAATGGTATTTTGATGCCCCATGCAAGCCTCTATTAGGCAAACTCAAGAAGCTCAAGATTCTTCTGCAAAAGAGTCTAAAAAGTCAACATACAGAGCATCACCCAGACTTCTAACAATCCTGACAACTGCTGAAGTAGTATGAGGAAAGAGGGGTGAGAATCTAAAACTGATCTTAGAGCAAAAGATTGAAAATAATCTCATTCTCTAATGAGAGTGTGAACTTGAACAAAGGAAGACACATGGAGCTGACCGGCTGTAGTCCAAGCAGAACTAAGGTTGTTCTTTTTATTTGGGGTGTGAGGTTTCTCCGAGGGCCAAGAGGAGGGTAACCACCACCACCACCCTAAAGAGGCAAGAAATGCTGACAGCCTAAACCAGTCTCTCAAAGTCAGGTCTGCACAACTCCTGCATCAAAATTCCCTCGAAAAAAAATGGTTGTTAAAACTGCAGGATTCGGGTCTTTACAACATAGCTCCAGAATTCCAATTTCTGGGTGTGGGGGGAAGCCATCAGGAATCTGCGTTTTAGCAAGCACCACTCCCTAACTCTATTGCATGATAAGTGTACTAATTACAGACTCAAACTATAGCAGCGAAGGTGGGGTTGATGGGGCAGCAGAACTGAGAGCTTCTCAAGAAGAAAGCGACAGGACTTGGTTTGGCATCTGTCAACTCCCCCTCCCACTCCACCTCCGCTGCCAACCTTCGCACTCGGCAACGGTAGGGCCCGGGTCCGGTTCATTCCTCAGCTGTCTCCCTTCAAGGTTAGGAACCCGAGAACAGAAAAGGTGTGTTGGGCCCGGCCCGGCTAAGAGAGCGTCCGAGGAGCGCGCGAGGTCTCCACCGCCCCTTCCATCTCCGGGGATGTACAAAGTAGCCTCCACTCGCCCCTGACACACGGAGCCGGCGAGCTCCAAGGGGCTGCGACTTAGGGTAGGAAGTACCCCCGCCCCCCGAACTGCCCTCTCCTTAGAGCCGCTTCCCACACACCTTCTCCAACTTACCCGCGGACCGGCGCTAGCTTCTCTCCGCCCCGGCCCCACGTGCGCGCGCGCTCGCGTGCTCTGCCCCGGAAGTGCTCGTGGCGCAAGGCCGGAAGTGCGCAGGCAGTGCTCGCGGCGGCGGCGACGGCGGCGGGAGGTTCGGTTGTCGCCCGTTGGCCGCGCGGCGCCGCGCTCGGCGGCCGCCATTGCAGGTCAGGCCGCGGGCGGGGGGGGCGCGGGAGGCCGCGGGGAGCGAGGGCTGAGCTGGGGATGGGGGCGAGGGGGCGAGGGAACGGGAAGCTAGGAAGCTGGGGCCGAGCGGGGCGCGCGGCTCGGGGAGAAGAATGGCGAGCGGAGGGGCGGGGAGCGGCTGGCGGGGGAGGGGAGATCGGGAAGAAGGAGGGGCGCGGGGAGGGCCTTTCAGCAGTGTGGGAAGACATAGGGGGTACCCCGGGAGTAGGAAGGCTGGGAATTGTGGGGGAAGGGAGCGATGTGCAGACGGAAGGCGGAGGGAGGGGAGCGAGCGGGGCGGAGCGGAGAAGGGCGGAAGGGTGGCCGAGCGCGGGCGGAGGACGGAGAAGGGGGCGGCGCGGGCCGGATCCTCGAGGTATGTGCGGAAAGGGGCTCTTCCCCGGTGGGGTGGGAAGCCCAGTACACGAGGTTTATGGGGACGGGGTAGAACCGGAACCCAAGTGGTAGCGGGAATATCAGAAAGGGGAGTCTGGGGATGGGGGTTGTAGGAATGTGAGGTGTGTTTGAGGGGACATTTTTAATGGGGGGGGTAGACTCCTGAGAGTTGATTTCGGAGGGTGGTCGGAAGGAAGAGATAACACTGGAAAGTGATCCAGGTTCTTTTGTGGGCTGAGTGAGAGATGAGAGAAGAGTCGGGTGGGGTCCTTCCAAGGAAAGAACGAAGTATTTCAGAATTAGAGGGAAACAAGCGATTTGGAGAATGAGGGTGGTAGAAAAGAGTTTAAGAGTAACCTTTGGAGGAGGGTGACGGTTTGGAACATTACTCTAGGGGGTGTGGAGTAAGGTAGTGTAAAGAATCGTCTCCCAGGGAGGTAGGAGAAAGGGTTAAACAGCTTGGCAATATGTCCCAGCGAAAGTCCGGGTAACTCGGTGGAGGTTGGTGAAGCGTGGGGCAGCGGATTGAGAAGTCCCAGAAAGTGGGCGGGACTACAAATAGGAAGTGTTTGTGGCCCAAACTGAAGGGATGGGAAGGGGAGAGGGTGGAGAAAATGGGGGCTGGTGGGAGGAGGAGAGTCCGCGATTGAGGGAGACCTCAAGCACGGTTAGAAGGAAGGGGCTTTGGGGAACGTAGGGTGCTGTAGCAGTGAGAGGGGAAGGGTTGAGATGGGGTTGCAGAGTGGCAGAAGATGGAGAAAACTGGAGTAACTCAGATCGACTGAAGCCATTTTTTCCACCCATTGTCTGCAAATACCAGTAATTGATTCCCTCCATCATGGGAATCCTAAAATGTGATGGGAAAGTACCACGTGTATGCATAGTATCCACACACGTATTTGAACACACTTCACTAAGAAAAGTTTGGAAGCATTCAGTTCCACCTACCCTCCATAGCCCCCTTTTGGAGGGAGGAAAGCTTCTCATTCATAAACAGGATTTTAGCACTTGATGGAAAGCTGTCCACAGACAAGATCCCTTTTAGACTATCCCCTTCAGTCACAAAACCACAGTAACACTGCTAATAAAAAGATTCTGTATTCATTTGTATATCAAACTTCCTGAATTGTTCATTTGGTGGAAAGGCACACAAAAATAGTCATCATTTAGAGGAAAACAACCTCAAGAACTGAAGCAGTTCTGGTGAACCCTGACTACCATGCTTGAATTGTTCTCCCATTGTGTGTGAACTTGATTTTATTCTGATGACCCGCTGCTTCTATAGGATGTTTTACTCCATTATAAACATTAAAACAATAATAATCAGTGTAATATGAAGACATTTCTATACTAAGAAAAAGCCACGTTCCTCCAGGTAATCAGTAGCTTGACCCTAAAGGCTTTTTCATGTGCTAGGTACTGTGCTGAACACTTTACATTCATAACCTCATTTAATTCTCAACTCCTTGAAGTGGTTCTTTGTTATGCCTGGTTTATTAGCAGGGAACTGAAACAAGGTTAAATTACCTGTCATACATAGGATACGTGGCATAATCAGAATCCAGATCTAATGGCTTTCCTCCCTGTATCCCAAAACACAAGGAATAGTCCCTGGGCCCAATTAAGAGAGCAGTAAATGCTACCTGTTGGCCTAGCAGATATTAAAGCCTTCATTCCTTTACTTTAAAAAGCTTAAAATATAAGAATTGATTCTAATGAAAACAATTTATAAAACATTATTTAGCTCTAGAAAAAAAGTATTTGTGGTTAAGTTAAACCATTGAGTCAAGGCCCCTTTCAGTAAAAGTTGTATGTTCTTTATTCTGCCATACTTTTATCTTGGGGGCAGTTACCATTATGAAAATAATTATTCACTATAAGACTGTTCTCTTTAAGACAGTAATCTTCTAACAATTCACAAGCCAGAAGATAAATTTTGTTGGAGATTAAAAGGAATCAGTGTCAAAGAATGGCCTCTATAAGTAGATACGGTAATATAAACAGGCTTATTGTTCTTTTTTAATTGCCCGCCCCACAGATGTAATAGCTGCTTTGGTGGCAAGTTACAAGACCTGCATAGGTTACTTACTTGCCATTTTGTAAAAGATGCTGTGAGAAAGGCTAGTATTGTAAAGCAATCAGAGTTCTACAGGCATACTCAATACCTATCTACTTTGCCGAAGGGCAACTGTTGCAAGAAAAAAAAAAAAGGATTCAGGTGACAGGATATTTTAAGGCCCTAAAGTAGAAGTGTAAAATTTGCCAATATAGTTGCAGTAGGAGAGGGAGCCGGAGAGACCATGTCGTGGAGTTCACATCCCAGCTGTCCCACTTTGTGAGTTGTTACTTGACCTTTAGCTTCTTTAAGCCTGTTTTCATCTGTAAAATGGGAGATAAAACAGTGCTTATATAGAATTGTTTTCATTTCAGAACTGGAAGATTCCAGATTAAGTGTTCAGACCAGTGAGAAATGAAGCTTTTTGTTACAAAGATAATGCTCTGCCTGGACCTTTTTCTTAGAAATTGTGGTGGCACTTTGATTTTTCAGGTTTTTTAATTAATAATTTTAATAGTAATTAACTTCAAAACAGAGTTAGAAGCCAAATGACAATGTGTATCCCACCCAGATTGTTCTGAATCCAGTCAAACCTTTTGGGTTTTGATTTTAAATCATTACTCTTTCTCCTTCAAGAAACCTTGGAAGTGCTTTTGGTGGTTCTTTCGATGAGGGCCTCCTTTGTCAAAAGACCAGTGCCCTCCTGAGCTAGTGTATTTATTACCTGTTCTTACGTGATCCCACAGCTGGTGCTGCTTCCCAAGGTGCAGCTTATTTGAGGGTGGCTTCTTGATTCCCTGTTGCCCTTCTGACCAACTCTTGGGTGTATGCGGTGCCCGCCTGATGCCTTTTCTTTCTCACTGGAACTTGGTTTTCTCCTCTGGGAGGACAGAACTGGCTAGTCATAACCAGTGTAGATAAAGTCAGATGGCCTAGGTTCTTAGGCTGGTACTACCATACATTGCCTGTGTGTGTGCCACGTACAAACAATTGTATCTCAGAGTGGTCACAGTGATAAGAGATACCACCCATGTCTGTGCACAGCATCTGATTCATACTAAAAATTCACTAAATATTTGCCGCCATTTATTTTTGAAGTCCAGTTGATTTGACCAACCTCATGTTCCCAAAGTATGTTTGGTGCTCAAGAGTAGAGAGTGTGCTGTCCTTTTAAGTCTGTCTGATGGCAGTGCACTCTTCCCTGGAGACCCAAAATGAAGATTAACAGATCAGTAAAGAAACCTATTTTAATTTATTTGCTAAATTTGAGCACAATTATACCTACTAACTTGCTGTACTACATTTGGTAAACACTGGACTAATAACCTTTCACTAAGCTCCATCTATTCATTGAAAAGACTTACACAGAAGTTGTAGTTTAGATCCTTGCTGAATCTGTCCTTCCCAGAAAGATAGGTACAAGCGAAGCCAGTTTCCAGCAAAAGTGTTCCATGTAAACCCATTCTTGTACAGGATGGGTTTACCACAAACTTGCCACCAGGTGGTGCTGTTGTATAAAAAGTCTTAGTGTCTTGCTACACTATTTTTAGTGTCAATGAGCAAAAGATGGTAAAAGCATTTGATGAGAGTCACATCAGAAATCAGCTTACCTTTCATTAAAGTTGACTGAAGGACTTTTCAGTTCTCAAGGCTTTTAGTTAAAGGAGGTCCTTTGAACCTTGAAATACCAGATAAGCAAAGTGGGCACGAAGTTTATCAACCAAGGGAAAAAAAAATCTAAAAGAACTAGCTCTTAACAATATCCTTGAGGAAGGCAGATTATTAGTATAGTGGTCGAGAAAGTGGGCTGTGCAGTGTATATGTTGGGTTCAAATTCTGTCTTTTTGACTAGTAGCTCTGTGATCTTGAACCCAATTGTGATACATCGTTAACTGTTTGCATTGTAGTTGCCTTTGGTGATCTTAAGTAATCTTGTATATCAGTTTTTTTAAAGTTTACACCTTACAGAATTGTTAGAGGAATGAAATAAAATGTACATAAAGCAGTAAGTGCCTAATACACGAGTAAATATGAGCTATCATTATTATCCTAAACCTTTTTTTTCCCCTCTACAGCTTATTTTCGGTTGCTTTTTTAAAGACGGAAGGCTCATGGTACAAATTGTTGTTTCCAGGTGAGTACATTTTAAGGCTTTTTTAATTTAGCTTGAATGCTTAAGAGCTATATAGATTTTCTACTTACTGGAGGAATCAGGGTCCTGAGGTACCTCTCATGCAGATCCTTGCATTTCAATCTCTAGTTCAGTGCGGAACAGTGCCCAGTTTCCCGAGAACTTGTGCTCAACACAGAGTTCCTTTGGGCCTTGAATGGTGGTGTAGGACACTAGTCATCCTTCACCCCACAAAAATATTGTAACCGCCAGCCCTTTGCTTGCAGTGCTGGGGCTGGAGGCCTGGCAGAATGGGTGCTGATGGAGCTACAGGGGGAGATCGAGGCTCGCTACAGCACTGGATTAGCTGGAAACCTCCTGGGAGACCTACATTACACCACTGAGGTGAGGGGGCTTTTCTTTCCCTGCCTAATGCCTCAGGAAAGCAAGCTACACCAAGGTGGTGCTCCCAGGACCCAGAGTGAGGACTGCCCTCAGGTTGGTTTTTCAAGGTCTAGCTAATCTGCCAAGCTGTCTGCTTATTCTACCCCCACCTCTGTAGCAGCAGGGCAAATTAGCTTTGAGGAGTCTCAAAAGGTCACATTTCTAAAAATGAAAATTCTCTTACCTGGGCAAAAAAGGGCACGAGGGTGGGTCGTCCACTGTGGCTGCTCAGCAATGGAAGAGCCAGACCAGGGAGGGCAGGTGGCAGTATTGCCTGCTAAGAGCATCTCTAGGAAGCACGTGAGCGTTATGATCTTGCCCTGAACCTCAGGCATCTCGTTCTTGTTCTGCCAAAGGGAATCCCTGTGCTGATCGTGGGGCACCATATCCTGTATGGGAAAATCATCCACCTGGAAAAACCTTTTGCAGTCCTCGTCAAACACACTTCTGGGCAGCAGGACTGTGATGAGCGTGCCTGCGAGACTGGTACCCGGTACTTGGTGACAGCACTCATCAAAAACAAGATTCTTTTCAAAACTCGCCCGAAGCCCATTATCACCAACGTTCCCAAGAAAGTATGAAAGAACCCCGGATTTTCCCCAGAGAGCGGCCAACTCCTTGGACTCGTGCTCCACTGCCACCTCGAGGACGGCTCGACAGTTCCCTGGGACCTCAGGGGGGTCCTGTTCTAAACACAGGCCACCCACTGGGCATGATCTCAGATTCCCTCCTTATGACACCTGGTTCTCTTGGTGGAAATCTGGCTCCATTTCCAAGGAACCCTCCTCCTTTTCCAGCTTCATCAGGTTCATTGGCTTCAAATCCGGCACCTTTCCCTGCTGGTGCTCGTGACCCAGGCATGGCTTCTTTTCCAAGGGGAATGAATCCCACTAGCACAAGTGCAGTTTCTTTCCCAAGGCCAGGTGGCCTCTTGGGCCCGGGCCCAGGCCCAGCTCTAAACCCTAGAGCAGGGGCTCTTCCAGGCCCAGGGCCTCTGTCTAACCCAAGGTTAGGGGGTCTCCCAGGGCCAGGTCCTATGCCCAACTCAAGGGCAGGTGGTCTCCTGGGAACAGGTCCTAACTCCAGAAGTGGCGGCCCCATGGGCCCTGGATCTGCACCCAACCTGAGAACGGGTGTTCTCTTGACTTCTGGAAATGGTCCTCCCAATAATAGGCCCGTTGGCCTGGGCCCTGGACCAAGTCCCAGTCTGAGATCAGGCTTCATAGGTACAAACCCTGCCCCAAGGTCAGGTATGTTTCCAGGGCCCAGCCTTGGGCCCAACCCAAGAGTAAGTGACCTGGGCCCAGGCCTTGGGCCCAACCCAAGAGCAAGTGACCTAGGCCCAGGCCTTGGGCCCAACCCAAGAGCAAGTGACCTGGGCCCAGGCCTTGGGCCCAACCCAAGAGCAAGTGACCTGGGCCCAGGCCTTGGGCCCAACCCAAGAGCAGTTGGCTTGGGCCCAGGCCCTAATCTGGATACCAGAGCAGGTGGCCTCTTGGGCACAGGATCTGGTCTTAACTTAAGAATGGCTGGCCCTCAAGGCCTGGATCTTGCCCCCATTCTAAGAGCAGCAGGTCTTTTAGGAGCAAATTCATCTTCTTTCTCACAGGCTTCTGGAAACATGGGCACAAGCCCACCTTCCATGGCAAGAATACCTGGTCCCATGGGCCCAAATTCGGGTCCTGGCTCTCGGGGAATGGGCCTTCCAGGGCCAAATCCATCTCCCATGTCAAGGGCTTCTGGCCCCATAGGCCCTAATTCAGCTCATTTTTCGAGGCCAGCTGGCCCCATGGGAGTAAATGCTAATCCCTTTCCAAGGGGGACAGGTTCAGGGGCACTGAACCCAGCTGCCTTCTCTCAGTCTTCTGGCACATTGGCTTCAAACCCAGCTACCTTCCAGAGGTCTGCTGGCCTCCAGGGCTCAAATCCAGCAATTTTCCCAAGAGCCTCTGGGCCTTTAGGACCCAACCCAGCTAACTTCCCAAGGGCCACCGGCTTACAAGGTCCAAGTTCAACTACGTTCCCAAGGTCTACTGGCCCACTTGGCCCTGGTCAGGTTACTTTCCCCAGGTCAGCTCCTGGGCCTCTGGGCTCTTCTCCAGCAGGCCCTGTGGGTATCAACCCAGCTCCTTTTGCAAGGCCAACTGGGACCCTGGGCCTAAACCCAACAACTTTTCCAAGGATGAATGGCCCTGTAGCCAAGACTTTGGTCCCGTTTCCTAGAGTGGGTAGTCTCCCTGGCACAAACCCAGCTGCTTTCCCCAGACCAGGGGGTCCAATGGCTGCAATGTACCCAAATGGAATGTTACCCCCTTAAATAGCATTTTCTCTCCAGGACCACCTTGGTTTCCAGGCATCGTGGTTCTGGGCAGAGGCTGTGTTTTAGGCAAAAGGGTAGACATGGAGCTACAGTCTGAAGTACATAGCTGGGGCTCAAGTTCAAATGAGCCATCTTTTTCAAATTCTGCTTCTTTCTTGATTGAAGGTGAAATGTTATTTGTGGGGCATGGACTACAGCAGGTGGAACGATCCTAGCCTCGAGAGAAAGGATCTCCAGCCTTCCGGAAGCCTGCTGTGCTTTTGTCCCACAGCTTTCTGCCCCTTGTTTCTTACTAGTTTCTTGAATTGTTCTTGTGGACTTTCCTCAGGGATACATTGGCCTGCAGGTCCCAATGCATATGCAGCCCCCTGCTCACCACTGGAGAATCAGCTCACTGCTCTAGAAATGTGGCATTGGTGAACGGACCGTGCTTCAGCAGTTCTGATCTGGGCAGCTTGGACCTGGTCATCCTCTACTGCCATACCTTTCCCTGGGGGCTTGAACACAGAATAGGGAGGTGGGCGACCACTTTAAAGACCCACCAAATACAATTTTTACTTGATGACTAGTCCTGCAGCTGCCTTCTCTGGGACTTAGAGGAGGCCAGAATCAAGGCTCCATTGCTCATACAACTCCCTCTCCACTGGTACTCCCAATCACAGAACCTCAGAATTTAAGCTGATGCGGATGGGACATGGGGTGGGGGGTTGGGGGTGAAAGGGAGAAATCACTGTGCTTTGTTCAACCTGATGTGAAAGGATGGTTGTTTTTCCTGCGTTGTATCTTTTCTAACTGTTTCTTTAATAAATGGGATGAGAGGGCTGCCGATGTCGCTCCATTTTGTTACCTGTTCCACAGGGAAGGAAGTTTACCCACTGCTTTTCATGGTTTCAGTTTGGCCGTAATACTCTATTATCTGCCAGATAAAATGCCTTCACTTAAGGAAGAAACAAGCTTGAATTTTAGCTCTGGCTCACTCATCTACCAATAATTTCACCAAAGACCCTGCCCACCCCGTACCATAAAAGCTAAGCCTCCGCCTTGGTAACAGGAGTACAGTTACCAGGCGGGCCTACCGCAGTCCCCAGTGCCTGCAACCGACGGCTTGCCCCATTGCTGAGTAGCGCTTGGATTACCTCAGCCATATCTGTAGCCCCAATGCCACTTTTAAAACTGGAATAAAGGGCTTTCATTAAGTACAAAAAAGGAGGAAGTAGCTCAGAGACAATACCATTATGTGAGAATCTTTATTTTGACAAATGTGCAGTATAAAAAATTTGACATGAAAAGTTAAAAAAAAGGCAGGTAAAAATAAATATGTTTACAAATTATTGTAGAAATAATACAAAAAAAAAAAAAAGACAGTTAAAATTCTCAATGAGGAAAAACCAAAATGTGTCCACTTGTATAAACGCTCTTCCCTTACTAGAAATGGGGATAAAGCTGAAGACCCGGTTTGGTTTCACTGCTGAAAAATATACAAAATAACTTAGAAAAACCAGTCGAGGTCAAACGTTGTGAGCCCACTACTTGTACTCGCCTACTTTTGATGTGAGGAAAGTTGATAACCACAGTGCAAGGCAGAGCTGATGGCAGGAAAGCCAAGACTTTGCCATCTGGGAATCCATCCTACATTGACCTTCAGGTAAAGCCTGAAGAAAAACAAGCCCTTAGTCAAGTCTGAGCTCTGCAGTTGGCTGACCGGATTTCCTCCATTGTCGTGCTCAAAATAGTTTACTTCTTGGCCAGCAACAAACACGGAAGGGCTTGGAACAACTGCCTTTAGCAAATGCCTGCTGCCTCTTCTAGTCTTCATGGATCGGGTCCAACATCAACCAGCAGCAGTCTTATCAGAAACTTGAGGTCTGTGATGCAGCAGTGTTGGCCGCACTTGGAAAACCTTTGAGTTCATGGGAGATGAAGGAAAGCACCAGAGTTTGCCAATCTGTGGCTCAGCACACTGTGTTCCTTTGTAGGAAGCACCTGGGCATGCTGAGGCTTGCCCCCTCAACTCCTCTCTCCCTTAGTGCTGGTTCTGTGGGGGTTGGCTGGACCCTATGAGAGTGGGCCATTTGGAGAGAGCATGCACAAGCAAGCAACCCCTCATTCAGAGGCTTGGTCAAGATCCCAGGTTTCAAACCCAGGAGCTGAGAATAGTCTGGATTGCCAATCTAGAAAAAGGCTTTCCCTTATTCCCCTGCAAAAGCAGGGGGAAATAAAACAGCCTTGAGTGGCCTGAGAAAGCAATAACTTTAGGAATCAAGTCCGTCTCCTAGTTTGGTTTCTGGAAAGAAGCAATTGCAATAGTGACTGTCCACTGCTGGCTGTAAGGACTCCCTGGAGAAGCTACTGAGGAGAATGGACAGTCTCCAAGACGACCAGCTTGGCCTTGAGGGTCCACTTTGGGAACACTGAAAAGCTTTCCATTAGAGACGATTGTCAAGAATTATAACCTGAAAGTCACGCATGCTACCCAGCTGCCAAGGAATCTGTCCCAGGCAGTTCCAAGGTGGTAGCCAGTTTGGTCAGAGGCTCCTCATAGGTTTTCCCCCATGTGCTGGGGGCAGGCTTGCCAATTACAGAGCGGCCTGTGAGAGTCCAGGCTCTGCCTCACTTGCCATCTTGAAAAACCCAATGAGGAGGAGGGTGAAGAGGTGATGGCGTCTCATTGAAAGCAAAGTGAGGAGGCTGTCTTGGGACTCAGCTGAATTTGAGAGGAATTCAGGAGCAGATAGGTTGAAATACTGAGTCTTCACTTCCTTTTTTAGTATGTTGGGGTTCAGTCTTCCCAGTAGATGACCAAAACATGTTATCTCCCAAGTAGAGTTCACAGACAAGCTAATCTAGACGTCTGGGCAGTTTCCAGGTGGAATACACACAGGCCTCCATATAGCCCATGGACTTCAGGGCCCCTGCCAATCTCTGTTCCCCCCGGTAAACTCTTTAACATTCGTGTCTATGTGCACCTGAAAGCAGTTAAGTGCTAACTCCCTGTCGGCTTGGCTCATCCTTGGGATGTGGAGATGTGGAATGGGGTGTATCACATAATAAAGCACCATTCCTGTACCCTGTTTTCGGATGCCCAGAGATCCAGCTTCCGGGCCTCGTATCTCAGGCACAATCTTATTGCATTGATAACTAGATTGAGGGGGCAGCTATTTACTAGCTGGCCCAGATCTCAGAAATTCTCCCACCACCTCTGGTTGTGTTCAGATGGGCTAAGAGAATCCCTTCCCACAAGCTGGCATTGCTCATTTACCTATCAGAGGTTGACACTGAGTGGAACTTAATTTTGAGTTAGCACACTCCCAAGTTCCCTCTGGCCCCTGGGGCAGGGTAGAATCTTTCCAGGAGACCACCGTGGAGCAGACAGGCAGCCTGGAAACAAGTAAGTCTTCTCCACCCCCCTGAGTTGGGATCAGTGTTGCCTTCTCTAAGCAGAACTGCCCCCGGCCATACTACAAATCACCATTCTTTGCACATCAGATTTGTCCTTTGGACCATTAAGAAAACTACAACAGCCTTCCCTCCTCCCTCCCACCCCATCTTTTCTCTTCCATTCCCCTTCCCTCCCTTACCCATTGCACTTTTTCCCGCTCTGCTTGAGGATCATGTCACACCTCAGCAAAAGCTAAGCTATACTGCTCTGGCTTCTTCCCACATCGCCGGGCTATGATGGCCAGATACAGCATGAGGAGGGCCACCCAGTAGCAGCCATACAGGATAGCCCCAGAGACAAGGAAGGCCAGCTCCGTCTCACTGAACAGGTCCTGGCAGTAGGCTGTATACGCCAGTCCTCCCAGAAGGACTGCCACCCAGATGGACACAGGGATGAGGCCAATGAAGTTCACCACAATGGTTTTTCGGCCAGAGGTGCCCCAGCCGGACTTGTTGATGGTAGCAATGGCAAAGATCTTGGCTGGCAGGAGGCTGGACATATAGAGAAGGGAGTAGAGGGACATGAAGATCATCTCTGCGTTGCCCCGGAGGAAGCAGGCATACGTAGCCTTGATAATGCCCACGAGCTGCACCGTCAGCAGGAAGAGGAGAATGTTCCAGATGCGGCCACGATAGAAAAGCTGTATGACTGTGGCAATGAGGAAGAAGGGAAAGAAACCTGTGACCACGGATTCATAGGTCATCCAGAGGTGGTGCTTATGGAACCACAGAGAGTTGTAGAGCCACTCCCGGAAGTAAGACTTGCTCCAGCGGGTCTGCTGGTTGAGCCACCGGAGGTACTTCGTGGGGGTTTCTGTGAGGCACTTGGAGCGTGCTGTATATTTAGTCCTGTAGCCAAGGCTCAGGACGCGGTTGGTGAGGTGCCGGTCATCCCCAAAGCTGCACCTGCTGCCTAGGAACTTCTGATGATACCAATCTTCCAGGAATTGCTGGAGGAGGCTGTTGCGGTACATGCCCAATGGCCCACTAATACACTGCACACAGCCAAAGTAGGACTGGCAGGCCCGCTCCACGTTGAAGGCCATCCAGTACCGCACACTGCTCAGGAAGGAGATCCATGAATCATACTTGTTGAGGATCTGTAAGGGAACCATAGATGCTGGGCCTCCTAACCTGAGACCATGAGCCCCAGGAGACAGACACCAGAGACCACGAGGCCTCCCTACCCTGAGTTCTGTTGCCCATTGCTCAAATGCCAGCCGTGAGTCCTAGCCCGTCCAGGGCTGGGGAACCTGAGGTTCAGAGGAGCCAACCACACCCGCTCTCCTGAGCACCAGCCCCAACTCTCCACTGCACCATCCCCACGGATTGTCCCACTGAAGTTACTCTAGCAGCCAAAGCCACCTTCGGTCTCAGGAGGCAGCCTATGGCAGTGACAGGCAGAAGGCCTTGCCAAAGAAGCAAAGCAACACCCAGCCACTTGTCCTGACCCTTCAGTTGGAAAGCTTGGGAAGACTTGATATGTTGGCAGCAGTACCCTCTGGAAGAAGATAATGCCCTTTATCCTGACCACACTGTCCAGAGCCCCTCAGAGTAACTTACCTAAGAGCAAAGGTTTCTCGGGGGCCTAACTTTGGAGGTGCTTGCTGTGCTATCAGCAAAAAAAGGAAGCACCCCCCAGGATCGATGGCCTCAGCATCCTATGCCCCTCCCAGCATCACAGGCTCTCCACATACCTGGTAGTTTTTCCCCCATAGGTTGAAAAAGGGCAGGAAAGGGTTGAGTAGCAAGTGAGCCCTTTGAAACTGTGAAAGAGGAACGTCTCCCTCACCCCCCAAAATACTAAGAAGTCAAGATGCCATTCCCCAGATCTGTCCAATTGGATTAGAAAGAAAGAGTCCAGAACCCCTCCCCCAGGAATGCTTCATTACTTCTTACTTGGACATCTCCCCCGACTCCCCCTACTTGGGGGTCCTCCTCTAGGACTCGAAGCATCTCAATGGTGCAGGCTGGATCCAGGACAGTGTCAGAGTCACACACCTGCAGAGGAAATGCACTGTCAGCCCATTAAAAAAATTTTTTTATCCTTGCCCAATGACATGCCATTAATTTTAGAGAGAGGGGAAGGGAGGGAGAGAAGCATCGATGTGAGAAACACTGATCAGGTTGCCTCTTGCACACGCCTCAACTGGGAACCCAACCTGCATCCTAGGCATGTGCCATGACCAGGAATTGAACCTGCGACCTTTCAGTTTGCAGGACAAACGCTCCAACCAACTGAGCCACACCAGCCAGGGTTCTCAGACCATTTTGGCTTCAGGTCACATGGCCTGAGGAACATAACTTCCATTCATATAACTCATTTCCATCCACTGGCTAAGAGATCTCTGCCAAATGGAGGGGGTGAGAGGAGTAACAAATGAAAGGAGGCTGAGAGAGAAACCAGGGGTCTGTCAGTTGCTGGACCTGCAAAGGGAGGAAGGGTTCGTGCTGGACAAGTCTTTAGCGCCTATGAAGCCACGCTCCTGAGAAATGATCTTAAAGTATTTCTCTGGGTCCTTGGGAAGAAAGAAGGCTCAAGTCATTGAAGTCAGATTATAGACACAAGGCCAGCAGACACCCCTCAGAAGGCCAAGCTCTTGCAGAGGCCACCGCCCGAAACTATCCCATAGGATTTTAACAGCAGGGTCTTCCCTGTTTCAGTTTCTGGCTTCTTGGATGATCCACAACCCAGTCACTTTGGCCGAGTCTCAGATCAGGGCACAGAATGGCTTGGGACTACTCTCACCTGGATTACACTCTGGATGGGTGTGAAGGCTCTGGGAGCATCTGCCCCCAAAACCTGGATGAAATCTCGCCTACCTGCCCTCCTTTCCTAGGAGGTTCATGGTCTGATTCTAACACGCAGCCCCGTTATTAGTTGAATCTGGGCTATGAACACACCCTGGTGCTGACTCCTAGTCTGTTTTCTAGAAAATTGCTGAGATGGTACAAAGAGCTCAGATAGCTATTGGGCAGGAGAATTGGTTTCCTGACCTCTGAGGGAGCAAAGTGTCCACAGATGAGCCCAAACCCTGTTCTGCAACAGCCCCAAATCCTTTTACTGAAGGTGCTGAGTGAAAGCCATTTGCCTATAGGAAGGGGACAGCCCCCCATGCTCTAATCTACCCAGCTTTCTGTCTCCCTGTTGGAAGACACAGTGGCCAGAAATAAGCCACAGAAGGCTGGGGGGGAACCAGGCAGAGCACCGCACCTGCTCTCTCCCACCTCTTTCCTTCTGGCCCCGGCTGGGAAGGCCCCAGGGCCAGACTCCCAGAGCCTCCTTAGCTTACAAACCAAGCTTCCCAGTGCGAGCAGGGTTAGGGAAGTTAGAGCTCCAGGCTGCATGAGGTTCCCCACTGTCTGGTGCAAGGTAGTCTCCATAAAGAGGAAAGACATACCCTCAGCATGGCTGTTGGAAGACAGGCTGAACTCCACCGGGGTGCTAAGGGGAAAGGCTGGCTCAGGTATGTGAGCCTGGTCGCTAATTCACCAGAACACACAGGAAAAGATGTGTAGTGGAGCAGGTTTGGGGGGTCCTGTGCTTCAAGGGAGTGAATGACAAAGTCACTGTGGCTTGAGCATGTGCCAGGGCTCAAGGGCTTTTGCTAAGCCTTCTGAGTCCTCAGGAAATGTTCAGATGCCCTTTGACCCTAGGTGAACTGCCCAATCAAGAACTGCCTCACATCCCTCCCTACAAGGCTGAGGAGGTCCTTGGGGCTAGGAACACAGAAAAAGGTAAATGTATCAAATCTCATGCAAAGATGCAACTTTCAAAAAAAAACCCCAAAAAACTGAAAACAAAAAATCTGTGGCAAGCTAATTTTAGGTGCATACAGTATAGGACATCTAAATATTGAGGTACTTAACATGCTGTCAGCAGGACTGAGTTACAACACAGGTAGGCTGCCACAATGGCCACCACTCACTCAAGCGAGGGGCAAAACCCTCTGACAAGGACAGAGAAGGGCAGAAAGAGAGGATTGGACAGCGTGGATGCTGGACCAGAAATCTGGGGGCCTGGGTATCAGTTTCTACTTGTCACTGAAACGCATGAAGCTCTAATCAGCTCTCTATAGGTTTTGTTATTTGAAAACCGGAGCTATTCGACCTTGACAATCTAATAAAGTTTTCAGGCTGGTGTCAATGAGCCCTTTGACTGGAAGCTGTTCAGGGTTCTGGCCCTGCCAAGACTCCTACACAGGATTGAACTGTAGGATGAGTGGCACCTGTGTCCCTCCACCTTACAGACATGAATTTGACACTGGGAAGAGTAGGGCTTTGGGTCCATAACTAAAACAGTATTTGAGTGCTTTCCAGGGTGATGACTCACTCTTTACCACACTTCTTTATGCCGGAGAGGCTCATCCCCACATTGCCAATGGTGAGCCAGCACAGCACAGTGAGTAAGAGCCGATATCTGGGCTCAAATTCTGGCTCTGTACCATACTGCTGAGTGACATCAGGCAAGTCACTCAGCCTCTCTGTGCTTCAGGTTTGCCTTCTGTGAGTGGAGATAATAATGGTACTTATCCCTGGCCCTGACTGGTGTGGTTCAGTGGGTTGAGCACCAGCCTGTGAACCTAAAGGTTGACGGTTCGATTCCCAGTCAGAGTACGTGCCTGGGTCCCCAGTTGGGAGCGTGGAAGAGGCAACCAGTAGACGTTTCTTTGTCTCTCTTTCTCCTTCCCTTCCCCTCGCTCTGAAAATAAATAAAAAGCCAAAATCTTAAAAAAAAAAATAGTACTTAACCCCTAGGAGTATTATGAAGATTAAAGGAGTTAATATGTACAAAGAGCCTACAACAGTGCCTGGTATTAAGTAAGTGCTATACATTTGTTTGCTGCCATTGTTGTTATTGTTGTTATTGTTGTTGTTATTGTTGTTGTTATTATTATTATTATTATTATTATTATTTTATGACACAAGTCACTGAGTTCAGTAACAGCAGAATCAGGACTCCATCCTAGGCCTTTCTGACCCCAGGAGGGCTGTTCAGAACCATTATGCCTGTTGCCACCTTAAGTGCAGAGGAGGGCTGTGCGCCACACAAGGATCTAGACTGGACTTGAAACTCCTGAAGGAGGGTATGCCCAGCTGGCTGACACAGCCACACACTCACAGGGAGCCACCCTTACCTGAATGTAGTCCACCGAACCGCCAAGGGCCTTAAAGGCTGTATACATGACCTCTCGCTTGCCTCCCCACTTCTGCATGATGCACGAGAAGGTGCTGGCCCGCACGACGTCCTGCACACGGTCCATGCCCTCCTGCAGGCTGGCCTCTGTCTCACCCTCTCCCACCTCATGGAAGTTGCTGCGCCACACAAAGAAGCCGGCCTGCTCAGTGCCGCCTAGCACCTCGTGGAAGATGTCCAGCATGTAGGCATCCTCCTGGCGATTGCCATCCACCACCATGACCACCTTGAGGTTGGGGAAGGCGATGCGCTGGACTGAGCGCAGACACTTGCGCAAGTAGTCAGGGTCCTCCTGGTAGGCGGCGATGCAGAGTGCCACTGCGCGCTGTGGTGGGGAGGGCAGCTTCAGCGTCCGGCCTGCCCGCCTCATGTGCCTGTGCTCCAGGAAGGCAAACAGGCTCTGGATGAGCAGGTGCAGGCCCAGGATGGCGCCGTACAGGCCGAAGGACAGGTAGTGCTTTTCTGTGTGAATGAACTGGTAGCCTGTTACATAAGCTGCCAAGATGCCACCCAGCACTACCAGGGCAAACAGGCTGGTGCCCACCACACGCAGGGCTGTCGTCAGCCGCACCGGCATCTGGTGGGAGAAGGTGGGAAATGTGGGGGTCAGGCAGGAGGCAGCATCTCCAGTCACTGGGAGTGGAAGCATTTACTCTGGGCGTGGCCCAAAACTGGGGAAATGACCCACTAACAAAAACCATTTTTATCACTGAGCATGACTAAGACTGTCTGCAGACTCAGAAGCCAGACTTCTATGGTTCAAATCCCAGCCCTGACACTTACTTATGTGTGACTACATTCTGTCCCTTAGTTAATTCATCTGTAATCTGTGGGTTGTAGCACTAATCTTGTAGCCTCTTTGAGGGTTAAATGGTGACATAAAGCACTTACAGTAGCACTTATTATTGTTAGGCAAACCAAAGCTGGAGAGAGCTACAGGAGACCTAGCAGGTGGGTGGCAGAACTGGGATCTGCCTGACCAAAAACTCTTAAAGGCAGGCATCAGTAGCGGGGAGGCTGAGGCACTCCTGAGCGCAGGAGGGGCCAGGGAGAAGGAAGACGGACAAGGAGGCAGCCAGTGGTCCAAGAGCTTCTACCCTGCTGTACCCACCAGGGGACTGCACCCTGGGAGGGGAATGTGTGCCAGTAAAGCACGGCCCATGAAGAAAGTGTGGGAGGAAGAGAGGAGAAACAACAGGAAACATAAAGAGGTGCCAGGGGAAAAAAGAAGGAAACAGCTTCCTCTTCTCAAAACAGCAAAATCAGTAAGAGAAAGTTTCCCTGGTTTCTCTGCTTTGTCACCTTTTTCTCATTTACTTGAGAGTCAGGAAAGAAAGGGAAAGCTACTGGGAAAGGCGGACAAGGGAAAGAAAGGGAAATGAGGGCTGGGGTGTGGACAGCTCTCCTGGAAGAGCCCTGCGCTCAGGGCACCAAAGGGAACTGCAGCCACACTGCAGCTGCCTGGGAGGCCCCATCAGCCTGGTCCTAGTGCCGGCATGGAATCTCTCGGCTCATCCCTCTGCCCGGCCACTCCTGCAAAGGCTGCCAGATTACCTTTGCAATAATCAGGGCTCCTAGCACCTGTACTGACGGAAACCGCTGTGTTTTAACGAAGAGAGCCTAAGATTAGACAGACACCACAAGACTTGTGCTTGAGACAGGGCTCTACCACCTCCTGGTTGCCTGACCTTGCCCAAGTTCTCTGGACTTGGTATCTCCCCCTAACCGGGGTTCTAATGCTTTCTTGCTTCATAATCTGAGGTATTAATAAATCATTTCTCTAAAAATGGAAGCGCTTCCAGTCATGAAAGACTACCCAAGTGGGAAGGCTGACTGGGGTGGGGGGGCGGGAATGCCTGATATGGAGAATCCCGTTACCACCACCACCACCACCCTCTACAGACAATGAGGTCTCACTTCCAAGCTGCAACTCTGGGTCTCAGCGAGCCGTCCCCTGAGCCCCGCCCCAGCACAAGCACACCTCCCTGCTAGGGGAACCCGCAGTCGCTGCCTACATCAAATGAGATTCAGGCACCAGCCCCATTCCAGCAGCTTCAGTCCGGAAAGTGCTGTTGGCAGCCTCGCCTCTCCGGGAAGCGCAGCCTCCGGGCGGTAGCTCTGCCCCACCATCCCCGGGAGGCTTCCTCCGCAGGGCTCCCAGCCCTCCCTGGTTCCCACCCCGCCCCCTCCTGGCACGCGCCTGCGGCCCAGGAGCCCCCCCAGACCCGTCACCCAGGGCCCAGGCGCGTGCCGCCCCCTCGTGTCCCCATCCAGAGCTCACATGCCGAGGAGGCGCTGCGCGCTCTACTGTCCACCTGCAATCTGGGAAAGGGCAGAGGGTCCGAGGCCAGCCCAGCAATCTGCTGGGCGCTGGCGGCCGCCTCGGGGCAGTGCCGGAGGCAGAGCCCACCAGGTTAATGCAGCCCGGAAGGCACTCGCCACGCTTCTCACCCCCCGCCCCCCGCTTGAGTCTCCCCTTCTGGGGAAGGAGGCACCGGCCACACCCACGTGCCGGATTCCCACGACCCACGGGAAAGAACAGGAAAACCCAAGGGATCGGTTGGACCAGGCCCCACTCATGCCCCCGGGGCCCGAGCTACCTTGACAAAGTGTGCCTGCAGACAAAGGCGACATCCCCGGTGTTGCCGGCCCCCACCTTTGCCCGGGCGGGACCCCCACACCCCGAGCAGAAATCCGAGGCACTACCCTGCACCCCCGACCCCTCTGAAGGCCAAGAAGATTCTATAGCCGATGACCTGGCGAACAGCCAGGCGCTGGTGTGGGCTCTGGCCGAAGTGCCCCTGCCCAGACAGGGCGCCGTGTTACCCCAAGCCCGCGCAGGGGAGGCTAGACCGCCTCTCGCCCCCGCACACTTTCCCCCTTCGCTCGTCCTGAGGGATTCAGGCGAGCTCAGCCCGGGCAGGCTAATGCGCTCCCGGCTTCAAAGGCACCGGATTAGGGACGATTCCCTAAGACCGACCCCCCACACATCACCTACTGGGCAAACGGAAGAAGAAAACCTCCAACCAAGGACGCACAGCGCCAGTCTACCCCCGAAACTTTGCAGGGCCGCCCGATCCGCAGCTTCTCCAGCTGACAGGTGTGCCCTGCTTTGGGGCCCACACGCAGCGGGATGGAAACTTGTGCGCGGGGCGGGGGCTCTTTCCTACCGGCTCCTCCGAGGCGGCAAAAGAAAGGGAGCCCAGGCCCGCGGATACGTGCGGCCTCTGCCCGGCTGACCCGCAGGATCGCGGGCGCCGAGCGCCTCGGTGCCCGGACAGGTGCGGACCCGCGGGCGGGTGTGGGGTGGGGGGAGAGACTTCAGCCCGCCTCGTGCCCGCACCGTCGTCCGCCTCCCAATCCATTCACAAAACCGGAGCCGCCAGGGAGGAAGGGAGGAGAGACTGGAGGAGAGGATGGAGGAAGAAAGGGAGGAGGGGTCAGTGGGGAGGGGGCTGCAGGACCCGCCGCCAGGAAGCCTGGAGATGCCGCAGCCCTCAGCCCGCCTCCCGGCGCGGGACTCCGCGCCCGCACATCCGGGGGAGCCGGTCGCGTCCGCGGGGCACCCCCGAAGCCGGGCGCTCCCGCGTTCTCGGCGCAGCCCCCGCGCGGCCCGCCCCACCGAAGCGGCCGGCGGGGCCCTCGCTCACCGTGCCGCCGGCCGCCCGCGCTCCGGTGCTCAGCAGGCCCGCGGCTGCTCCATGCCCCTCCTCCCGCTCCTCGCCGCCGCCGCCGCGCGCTCCGACTGACGAGCGCCGGCCCAGCCGAGCCGCCTTTAAGTACCGAGCGCATCGCCGCCGGGAGAGGCGCCCTCCTCCGGCCCTGGGGCCGGCAAAGTTGGGAAGAGTGGGAGGGCTCCCCCCGGGCCGCGAGCGTGCACCCCTTCCTGGCTCAGGCGGAGGGACCTCCACGCGGCCGGCGCTCCGCAGGATGCCGGCTCCCGCGTGGACGCGGCTTCCCAGCTTTGCAGAGACTCGCAGTCTCCGCGCCCTCGAAAACTGGGTTCCCCCAACCGCGCCAAAGGCCGAGCTCCTCCGCGATCGCCTCGGGTCCGGCTGGCTGCCCAGAGCAAAGCGCTCATTGTTCTCAACCTAGAACCCGAAGCGTTGCTAACTTTCAATACAACCCACGGGGCCTTCCAAAATTGTTACTCCCCGCCCCCTGCCCCGCGCCCGGCTTTCTGAGCCTGGAAAACTACTCACCCTGCAAGCCGGTGGAAAGCTTCCCTGACTTACGTACGCGAGGAGGCAATTCCCTGTATATGGTACTCCCTAAAACCAAGACTGCAGATTCTTCCCGCAGGCAAAATAATAATAATAATAATAATAATAATAATAATAATAATAATAATAATAATAAAGACTGGTCAAAGAAGGTGTTAACAATTATGACAAGCTTAGCTTTGAATTCCGCGATGGGGCGCCGATGACTTGAAGGCTGTTTGCAAAAGCTGCAAACGTCTTGAAAAACCTTGGAAGTTCCGGTGTCTTAACGCCAAAACCAATTTCTCCTCCTCCTTTTATACACCTTTATTCCCGATATCCATGACCTCTTAAATTCCCAACTGACCTTATGGCAGGTGTTTTCCAGGTGCCTGAAAGTTCATGCTAGACTTGGATGAGGTGGGGTGGGGTTGGGGAGAGATGGGGAGTTATCAGCAGAGGAAGGAAGTGTAGAACCAGCTGAACACACTGAGCACAATGACGGAAAAACTTGAAGAGAAATTATAATTAAAGACTAGTAAAAAGTAAATTTGCATGTCCTTCAAGCGCACCTGAGATGACTTCCATTTCTTTCCAACCTGCCACAAATTGAGTTGCAGTCTACAAGCTGCTCCTCCCTGCCTGCCCAGCAGCACTCACCCCGGGCCACCGAGCCCACCCTCAGTGCCCCAGGCGAGCAAAGACCCCTCCCCCACAAACCTCCTCCACCCACACCCCCCTTACAGATATCGATAAGTTGCACACTTTCGCTTGAGAAAATCATCACTAATGTGATACATCGTTTAAACTTTGTTTATTGTGTGCTTTTTAAATCTATTATTGAATCCACAATGACAATGTGTTTTGAACTAAAGACTGGCCCTACAGAGAGCTAATAATGCTCAGGGAGAGCGGGAAGCCCTTGCTTGGTTAGAAGAGGGCTCTGAAGGCAGCCAGCCAGCCAGTTCTACCATCAACTGTGTGGCATTAACCCCAGTATCTTCATCCTAGAAGTGGGACTGAGTGTCTACTTTACAGAGTTGTTATAAGGACTGAAGAGATTGGCTGGGAGTAAGTACTCAGTAGGTGGCACCTACTTGCCACGCTGTGGATTCCAAATGCCCACTTGCCCCTGCCCCCCCAGGATGTGACAGGAATTTCACAGATCAGTGTTGATGACAAATGCCTTGTCTTGACTGCATTATGGTCTCTCAGAGCCCTGGGCCACCTCCTCCACATCCAGGGGCATCACAGAGCTTGGAGTTGCCAGAGATTAGCTAACCGATCCTACCTCCCACCCAGATTTGCAATCTGTGACATTTTAGATCAGGGAAAACAAGCAGGGACTAGGTGGGGGCAAAAACGAGAGCTCCGCAGCCTGCTGGGCAGTGAACACCTGAGCTACAGGAGCCGTCCTGGTCAAAGGGAGGGCCCAGCATGGCCGACCGTTCTGTCGTCAAGAGCAGTCAGAAATCCAGCTTTCTATAAGAAGTCTCCCAATTTTTAAGTGTTAGAAGCTAATTCAATGTCGAAAAAATAACACTCCAGAGGCCAGGCAAAAATGTATCTGAGCCATAGCCAACCAACTGGCCACTTGTAAGTGACCAGTTTAGAAGCAGAAGGCACAGCCAGCTTGGAAAGATGCCACCTGCCCTCAGGGCGACGGCAACATGTCTTCTCCAGTGCAAGTTGCCTGGGGCTGCTCCGGGATCACCTGACTTTGTCCCATCTTGCTCAGCTGGATCCGGGGATTTATAGGCGGTGGGCTGATGCAGCGCAATTAAACCATCCTAAATGAACAGCCGGTCCAGTTGCAACATCATGACGAAACACTTGGCCCATACCAACTGGCTTGCCCAAGGGAGGAAACGCTTTTCTGTTTGCAGGGCCTTTACCTTTTGCAAAGGAGAGTCTTTACCTTTGAGGCTGGTCTATGCCAGGGAGGGTTTGTCTGTAACGAACATCTGGTTCTCGGTGCCCTATTTACAGTCATCTCTTCAGGAGTTGGGCAGGGGAATTTCCAAGGGGCTGATACAATAAAGCTCAACTTTATCTCTGCCTACCACTGGGGATTCAGAAATTGGACTAATTCCATACCCAATCACTTAAAAATGTGAACTCAGATGTTGTGAATTGGCTTTTACTCAGGTTCCAGAGGATAAGCCTCCCTATTCAGCTCAGTTGTAGAAGATCTATGCTTCATTTCAACATTCATTTAAAAAACTCTGAAGGCCTGCTCCGAGCAGAGAATGGTGCTTGGACACTGCGAAGTTTCAGGCTGTTCCCTGCCACCTAAATGTTCTCCGTTTTGAAGACAAATTATATTTAAAAAATTAAGTCACCATACAGGGCAGTTTGTCACTAAATGTTGATGAAAGAAGCCAACTAGGAGAGTTTGCAGATTTCAGGAAAGGGATCTCTGTGAGCTGGGCTGGGCTGGGCAGGGTTTCATGACCTTGACCTGACTGTGTAGAAAGGTGAAAGCATTCTAGACGGGAGAAAAATAGCTTAAGGACAGGAGCAGGTACAGAAATGGGTGAGGTGTGTTTGAAGGACGGTAAAGAGAGGCCTGGATGGACCAAGAAATTCACACTACAGAACTTGAACAGTGTCTGCTGTTATATAGGAAGCACCTACAAGCTGAGGAAGATGCTAGGGACAGGTTGTGGACGGCCGTGAATGACCAAATTGGTGGTTTGGATTTGATCAGGTAGATGGAGGAGAACTATTGAAGATGTCTGAGCAAGTAGTACTGGCCTGGAAGTATTGTTTGGGCACGGCTGCGCCAGTGGTGTTTTGCGGTAAGGGCCAGGAATGGGGTGTGGGAGACCTGTTAGGAGGCAGATAAACCACAAGAGAGGGCTGCGATGGGCCTGCAGCAAGGGCTGTGGGTGCTGCCTTCAGGAAGAGGACGTGGGGGCAGGCAGTGCCACAACTGACACTGGGCGCAAGTGAGGGTAGAGGTGGAGGAATAACGTCTACAGTTTGGAAGGACGAAAGGGCCACTCTCAAAGGTTTGTTTGGAGGGTCGGAGGTAAACGAAGCTGACAGTTCCACAAAGATTTCACCTTGCTGCAAATTGCAAACCCAAACGTCTGAAATGGTCAAATACCTTGCACCAATAGGAGCCTGCCATTCAATCTCTGGTGTCATCACTGGATAACAAACCCTCAGGTAAGCACGTGCTGTTCTGCTGGGCTCTGCTGGGCTCCTAGTGAGTAACTGGGGGCGGGGAGGAGGGGGGGGCTGTTCTAGCTCCTTCTGGCTGCCCCCCTCACCCTCTGACCCATGCTCAGTGCTCCTCCCTGGCATCCAGTCCACAGCTTTTACCCAAGCAAAGCGGAATGGATGGCAGCCAAGCTACCAGGTCTCCCCCAGTCCATCCATCCCTTCAGCTTCCCCTGGGCTGACTATAATCAAAACCTCTTGAAGCTCATGAAGGCGAACTTAAACTGGTCTCCAAAGAGGAGCAGGTTATGTCCCCCAGCTGACTAAATAGGGCTCTCTCTTAAAGGTGGCTTAATCTGCAGTACTAGTTAATACATAATTCGAAGTGGAAACTGTGTGCTTTGACGACAGCGAGGTAGCTACTCCCACACAAAGTCGCCCTTTCATAACTCTGCCCTCTTACCCACAAGCACGCTGCAGTCAGTCCCATTTCTAGGGGCTGTGTTTGAAGAAGCAGGTGTAAGGACTTTTCTGTCCTGCAGTTACAGCGGTGACATTTTTAACTCCAGTCTCCTTCTCTCTCCTTGGATGGAAGAATTGTTTTCATTTCAAATCAAGGAGACTCTGCTCTGCCACAGAGCAATCGGTCCATACTAAGGGGTCAGGTTCTTGTGCAGGTGTGAAGGTCAGGGTTAGGAGGGCACACCAGAGTGATAACCGCATATGGAACCAGACCTGGAGATGCTTTTCTTGGAATTCTTGGAACAGAAAAGGCTCTTCTTGGACATCTTTCCTTTTTCTCCCTCCCCTAGGTGAATGCAGGACAAAAAAAATCCAGGCCATTTTCAACCATAATCTACCTTCTTCATGGAATGTTGTGTGCAGCTAATAAAAATTATGTTCACAAAGAGAATGTAGGGGCGCAGCTTTGACTTGGGGTGGTGAACACACAATACAGTGTACGATGTGTTGTAGAACTGCGCACCCGAAACCTGTATAATTTTAACCAGTATCACCCCAATAAACTCAATAAAAAGAGAACGTAGAAATAAGCAAAAATGTAAACAAGGCAGGATACAAAATTGTTATGTGTGAATGACTACATTTACTTTGTTTTCTTTTTTTAAAATATTTTATTTATTTTTAGAGAGAGGGGAAGGGAGGAAGAAAGGGGAGAGAAACATCAATGTGTGGTTGCCTCTCATGCACCGCCCCCACAACGGGGACCTGGCCTGCAACCCAGGTATGTGCCCTGACTGGGAATCGAACCGGTGACCCCTTGGTTCCCAGGCTGGCACTCAGTCCACTGAGCCACACCAGCCAGCGTACTTTGTTTTCTTTTAAATCCTATGAATTAAGAGACAGGAGAGAAGTTCACTCAGATATTAAGATCAGGTTTGTTTGGGTGGTAGAACAATAGATTTTTTTTCTTCTTTGCCTTTTTCTCTGTGTTCTCCAAATTTCCTATCAATAGGTATAACAATTTTATAATAAAAAGGTATTTTGAGATGATATGAACTGTGAGTTCACAGAATTTTCTTCTAAACTGGGCCTGGGTGAAGCATAGCCTGTATCTCAGATGCACTCATGTGAAAACGGTCGGGCAACCTCAGTAAAGTTGGGGAGGCCCGGGTACAGGAGTAGTGGTAGCCAAAACTTGAGTACTTTGCTTTATTTAAATCCTTCCCACTGTTCCTTTGAGAAAATTTCAAAGGGAAGGGGGCAGTAGGCAGAGCTGTGTTAGCTCATCCAGCAACTCAGAGTGAATTAGAAAAAGACCCCTTCCTCCTGGGAACACAGCACTGAACCAGGACACATGGTTTGCCCGGCGCACCCCAGCTGGCGTCAGCCCCCACGGTGACCCTGGGGAAGGGAGGGAGGCGCACATAACTATGTGCTCTGTGAGTACCCCGAAACGCTTTTCTTGAAGACAGCATCCCAAGAGTGGTGATGCCAATGGCACCACACTGCTGCTCCAGGTGCTGACAACCCTGTGCAAGTACCCACACGCACCTCCACTCCTGCACATGCATGGAACTCCCTCTCCCTAAACGGACACACGCCTGCTAGCCCATTACACAAGCGCACACTTTCCCAGACCTTCATGGAGCTCAGTCCCAGTCTATGGTCACAATCCTAGTCCCCAGATCAGCAGGAGGGGAACAAATCGCTTAAGGTAACCTTGTTCCAAAATCATTTGGCTCTTGTTACAGTAACATCAACTACAGTTCTTAAATGTGCTGGCACTTCTGCTTCATGTTCTCTTTCTTGATTAAAGACATCATTAGTCACTGTCACAGAGGAGGTCCAGAGCCAGATCCTCCATCCAAGCTATTACAGAAGAGCCCAGGGTAGGAGCAGTTCCCATCAGCTCCTTCCTGGGAGGGACCCCCACAGTATGTCCTACTACCAGAGTTTTCTTTGCTAAGACCCCCCCCCAACACACATACACATACACGCACCCCTTTTCTCACCAGACAAGCTAATACAGTGGTTCTCACATCTGGCTGCTGCACATTAGATTTTAAAAACCTGGGAAACTTTTTAAAAAAACGCTAATGCTTGGATCCTATCCTGAATCAATTCAGTCAGAATCACTGGGGGTGAGCCTCAGGCTTGAGTTGTTTCGTTTATTTTGAAATTCCCAAGGTGATTCTACTATGTATCTAGCACAGAGAGGATTATCCTCAGCTGACCTGCATACATTTCTGGCACAGTGTTCGGACGGTGCCCGAGCCAGCCAATCCCAGAGGTGAGCCCCAGAGTGTTCTGTCTGTCCATCTTCCTCTAGCATCTTGCCTGCCACACCTGTTTGAATTAACTAACCTTAAAAATCTAACCAATGAGCCCTGGCTGGTGTGGCTCAGTGGATTGACTGCTAACTGAAAGGTCGCTGGTTCGATTCCCAGCCAGGGCACATGCCTGGGTTGCAGGCCAGGTCCCCGGCTGGGGACAAGCGAGAGGCAACTGACAGATGTATTTGAGTTATCTCTCGCACATCGATGTTTCTCTCCCTTTCTCCCTCCTTTCCCCTTTCTCCAAAAATAAATAAATAAAATCCTTTAAAAATGTAATCAATGAGCTATCAAGCCAGAAGGAAAGAGAGAAAGGGTGCTGATGGAACTGGAAACTAGAAGGGAGAGCTGGGGAGAACCATGGGGGGCGGACCAGAAGGGCCGGGTCAGCCCCCAGAGCTCCACAATCTACCTGCAATTGGACTGACACAATCTTTTGTTGGCAAAGGGGCTACCTGAGGAAACTGAGGAAAAACCAGTCAGCCCTTGTCAGTGGGAGGACAGAGCTGCCACAGGCGACTGGGATTTTGCCCTTTGGGGGCTTTTCCTACTCGAGGATGAGTTAGGGTAGTGGGCCCTGGCCTTGGCCATGGAAAAATACCCACGCACTGGGGCCTCGTTCTTTGCAGTCTCTGAACAACACGGATACTCAGTTTCTTTGGGGAGGGGGGACTCATCCCCCACCCCCACCAACTCTTTGAAGCATCAGCACCACCATCCTTTTAGTAAAGGCAGCCTAATTTCAGGATGGCGCTTCCCTGGGATTAATATGGTCACCATAGGTTTTGAAGTTTTGAAAATGGTATGTAGTCTAATAAAGGCTGTATATGGGGAGGTGGGGGGGAGGGGAGGAGCTCGTTCAAGTTCTAGAGACTCTGCAAGTGTGGAGCAGGCGGCTTTGTTCTCTCCAGCGCCGGGCTGCCTGTGCATGTGATGGCTCGGGCTGTGCATCAGAAAAGCCCCACCCAGGCACTGTTCTGAGTGGGCTTCAGTTCTAAGGCAGACGGTGAAGATTAAATCTTACATCATTTAATAAACCACTTAAAGGCCCGGCAGCTTCTCCCTGTTCCCCAGCACACAGGGGGCTCCCGCGGCCCTGAAGCTGCCCTGCACTCTCCCTGCACCGTCCGCGTCTCTGTTAGACGACAGAGTTAGACGCTCCTTAACGGGTTAATATTAAGAACTGGTAAATAGAGGAGGAACTTTCTCTGCTCAAGTGCACTCACGTCTCCCCTTTCTCTTCTCATTTGTAAGAACTTGCCTCGCTGGCCCTTCTTTTTTCTTTCTGCAAACAAGGGCCATTAATTGATGTCTTTTCCCCCCCTCTCTCAAGGAGTGGTATGGAACAGAGTTATTAACGTGTATGTGCAAGAAATATTTATGCAAGAAATAAGTTTTTTAAAAAAAGATTTTATTCATTTATTTTCAGGGAGGGTGAAATAATGGGAGAGAAACAACAATGTGTGGTTACTTCTCACGCCCCCCCACTGAGGACCTGGCCTGACTGGGAATCGAACCACGGACCCTTTGGTTTGCAGACCGGCGCTCAAGCCACTGAGCCACATGAGCCAGGGCTGAAATAACAGTTTAAATATTCCATTGTTACCACTCTGAAAATGAAATCTGAGAACTGAAACTGCTTACAGGAGATGAAAGGGTAAAACAAAGCAAAACCAGCAGCAAAGCAAACCAAAAGGGGATATTTCTGGGTTCCAGAGTTCAGGGGAGACCTGCTACACTTTCTCTGATGCACACAAAACGTGGCTCTCTGCCCCTCTGCTCCCAGGAAGGCAGCCTTGGTCCACAGCACAGCCATCGCCACCCCGGGAAGAGCAGCAAGCCTTTTGATAAGCCATTTAGAAAAGGCTGTCGAAGGAGCAGGTGGGCTGGGGAACATGAGCACATCTCACCCACAGCTGCTGGGCAAACTACTAGGTCGAACACCAGACATATACAGTAAGTTCTGGTGTCTGAGGTTGGGTTTTGATGTTCGGGACACTATCTGGAAGGAATCAGGGCTGAAACTTAACTCGATATAAGCGGTCCATTAAAACAAGCAGGTGGAACCACTTAGTATTAAGCAGTTTTTACCGTTTGGAAAGGAGCCAGAATGCCTGGGTCCAGATACTGGTTTGGCTAGTTCTCACTACCTATGTAATCTGAGACAAGCAATTAGTCTCTTGTGTGCCTCGGTTTTCCCCCTCTGTAAAATGGGATAATAACAATACCTGTCTCAGAGGCGCAGTGTGAGGACTTAGTGGATTAACGTATGTCAAGTGCACAGAAGAGAATTGCTCTTTACACTGTTAACTGATTATGTGCAGTGATGTAGGGCTACTGTGATCATTCAGCCCAGGTTTTACAGGATGAACAGATACTTCGAGGGGCCATCAGACCCTACGTCTGGAGTCTGGTTTGGGAACTGGGGTCATTATCCTGAGGTCATTCCACACCCCATGAGAAGGCAACCCTAACACTCAGAACAGAATCTTGGGGCTCAGAGTCAGGAAACAGCCCTTTTCAGTAGACTGCAGGGGCTCCGGATTTCTGCCCAGGGCGGCCCAAGTAAGCCCTGACCTAATACTTACAGCCGGGATATTGCTGCTGGTGGGTGTACTTGCGAAGCATGTTATTGTGCCCCTACTGGCGGTTTTGGTGCACAGAAAGCTCCAGCCCCTGAAGATTTCCTAGTCCTGAGTTATTCAGAGAATGGCGCTACCACTTAACTGTGGGTATTAAAGCAATGTCAGCTGAGGACTGGAGAATGCAGACCAACACTAACTTTTTGGTGAACGTTTTGGTACTGACATTTAAAATGCTCATAGCTTCTTGATCCAGCACCCCTATAGAAACACTTCAGTACGCAAAGAGTCATGTTTAAGAACTACTGAGGAATCGCTGGAAATTAGAAACAACTCTACTAATCATCAAGAACAAATGCTTAGCCCTGACTGGCGTGGCTCACTTGGTTGAGCATCGTCGTCCCACAAAGAAAACGGCTACGGGTTTGGTTTCATTCCGGTCAGGGCACACGCCTGGGCTGCGGGCCTGGTCCCTCCCGGCTGGGCTTGCGCATGCAAGAGGCAACTGATCGGTGTCTCTCTCTCACATCGATGTTTCTCTCCCCACCTTTCTCCATCCCTTCCCCTCTCTCTAAAAATAAACAAAATCTTTTTAAAAATGCTTAAACCAACCGTGGCTCCCCTGCACAGTGGAAGACATGCCACCACCACAAAGACAAGGACAGACAGGAGAGCATCTCCGAGGTATATAACTAAGAAAAACTACCTGGGACACTAGTTACGGTGAAAATCGCATTTTTGTCTTTGAAAGCAGTACTATTTGTTAGCATTCATTTGGGAAAAGGGTGAAAGGAAAGAAAGCTCTGGAGAGATATACACCAAATGATGCTCTTGGGGTAAGAGTGGAGGCGAGGTTGTGGGAATTTTTCTTTCTTTGTTACATACCCATTAAATTAGTTATGATTCATATAGCCTATGTGGTCAGCAAACACACACACGCAGAGGCAGCCAGGGCATCCGTACCTGAGGGCTCCAGCTCTTCGGCGCTCTCAGAGGGCAGAGGCGGGCACAGGGGCGTTGGTAGGCATCCTTAGGATGCGTCAGCGGAGATGAAATGACTTCTTTGTGGCACCTGAACGCCAGAGCTCATGGGGATATATGAGCCCCTGAGTGCGCTTCCCAAACTGGGCTCTCATTGAAAGGCTCTTCCTCCCATACTTATTTTGGGGGAAGAGGCTCCGTGGTATTCAGCAGTTGTTCAAAAGAGTCTGGCTGGAGCCCAGGAGACTTGGAGCCAAATCCCACCAAAGGGGAATTAACAATAGTTTGCTTCCCTGTTCCATGATATTGAGAGAGCCAGACAAGCTTGTGGGTTTAAAAAAAAAAAGAAGAAAGACTTTCCAAACTGCAGGAAACACAGAGCACCTGACCATGCTACTCTCTGCCCCACAGGGACTGCAGACGGTGACCTGGGCTGGGAGGCAATCCCTGAGCCCTCCTGGTGGCTTGGCGCTACTGAGTCAGTATAAAGAACTGTGGGGAGGGGCACTGGAAGATGACCCGTCAAATTAGTGGGCACAGCCCCTTCCAGGGCTAATGGTGAGGGTCTGCACTTCCCTCCACTAGGCCTGGGCCGGTCAGCAGGGAAGAGTGCAGCAGCCAATGTTCTAAGAAGACAACTTCCCAACCCCCAGGCGGCTGCTCAGTTCCAAGCAGAGTGGTGCATGAAAATCAGGGGTGCTGGGCACTGCAGTGAGGCTGCCGCATGTGCCTGCAGGACGTCTTTGGCTGCAGAACTCACTGGAGGACACAGCCGGGCCCTCAGAGGTCGTGTCTGTCGAACAGGGGAGCAGGGGAAGAGGAGCCCCCACGGTCACAGAATAGTGGTTACCTCTCATAGCCCTGCACTCAGCTCCTGTTTCTCTCTCCCTTACCACTGAAGGTCCTGACATTTTGGATTTCTGTGCAAAAAGACTGCAGAAGCCCATCTGGTTTCTGCAGGTCAGATGAGTCATCCCCCAAGTCATTCCTACCAATTGACCGACTTTCAGATGGCTTAGCCAGCCCTCCGCTGCCGCTACCTGCAGGTGAGGGTCACAGCGGGGGCAGGCAATGCTCCCTTCACTCCCCCTCTCGCAGACAAAGGGACAGCGCAGGGGGGTGGCCTGAGGGCAGACAACATAACTGCTTTTCTCTTTCTTCTTGGGTCAGTGAGGAGAAACTGCTACTGCTGGAGAAGATGGGGTGGTGGAAAGGAAGAGGGGTTCACCGCTTCATTCTGATTGAGACAAAAACTGTGGCTGGGTATTCAATGCCTTCTGTTTACAAGTAGTTCCCATTTTACAGAACTTATCATCTTGGCCTCAAAGCACTTTCCAGGAACAAACTGAAGGGGCTTCAGGTAGAAATAGGTCTGGGGCTGCCCCCCAGGCTCAGAGTGGTCACCAAGCCTTGATGTGATGTGATGTGATGGGCACATAGCCTCCCTCCCCTCTTCCCACCACTTTCTTCTCTGCTGCAGCCACACTGGCCTCCAGACAGACTCCCCTCTGGGCCTCTGCCCGGAATGCTCTTCCCCCGAATATCTTCATCCTGACTCCTTCGCCTCCTCCCGATCCTTACTCACATATCAACTTCTCCGTGAGGCCTCCTCTGGACAAGTTACCTAAACTCACAGCTCCCATCCCCATAGGCTCCTCAACCCCTCCCCCACTTTATCTTTCTCCATAGCATTGAACACCAGTTGACATTTTGTCTATTCTATTAATCTTATTCATTATCTGTCTCCTTCCACTATGAAGTAAGCTTCCCCGAGGGCGAGGGTTTTGTCTGTTTGTTTACTGCTGTGTTTGCAGTGTGTCTGGTGTAGCATCTGGAACATAGTAGGTGCTCAATAAATTGTTGTCATTGATGTCTGTGATTTGCTTCCCTACCCTCCAGTTTCTGACAGCTGGGCCCTTATATGTGGATAGGTGGGTAGAGCCACAGGGAAGTAAAGGAATGAAGAAGAAGGGTGAATAAAGAAAAGAATATTAGGAAAAGTTATATGTGTGGAGAGATAAGGAGCAAAGTATAAATTGAGATTTCTGATTCAATAACAGAGGACTTGCAGAAGGTCAAGTTTGTGCCAGGAAGGAAGAACACAGCAGAAAGGGAAACTCTCTAGAATGTCCAGGAAGTCTAACCTGAACAAGGAGTCAACGCCTGCACACAATTCCTGGGGTTTGGCTGCAGCCACAGCTTTGGGCCTCCTGCCACAGTGCCATCCTCTGAAGGCCAAGGGAGCTGAGCACAGCAGGCCTGGGAAGAGGCGGGAGAAGCCAGGAAGGGAGACAAAGGAGAGGAGGGAAGGGGAAAAGTAAAAGACCGGGTGGGCAATCCACGGGAGTTTGGGCAACAGACCACTGGGCAACGGAGGAGCCTGAAGGTGAGAGGCCAGGAAAACTTCAGCAGGAGAGATGACGGGAGGAGACTGGAAGGGGCAGGAAGAAGGGGGCTCCGAGGGAGACGAGGTGGGCAGAAGTGGGAGGGAGCGTGGCATGTCGTTACTACACAGAGCCAGACCCCTCACAGGCCCGTGCAGGGAAGTATCACCGTTGCTCCTGCCATCCATCTGCCCCTGGAGGGTTTTTTTTTTTAAGTTTTGTGTTTTTACCATTCTTAAGTTCTCAGTTCTTATGTTCTACCCCAGAGATGGATGGAGATTTTATATATAAAAACTTGAAAGAACTATTTAATAACTTGGAAACTTTTAATATTTTGGTCATGTTTAGGAGGGTTACATTAAGCCATCTTCCCCTTGAATTTGGTAACAAAGTAAAAAAAAAAAGTCACTGTGCAATAGAATCCATGGAAATCTACAAAGGACAGATGCTTATTGCTACTCGCCAAGTAAGTGAAATTAAGAGCCAATTTTGGCCCTGTATGGGTAGCTCAGTTGGTTAGAGTGTCATCCCAATACGCCAAGGTTGCGGGTTCGATCCCCAGTCAGGCCACAAACAAGAATCAAGCAATGAATGTGTAAATAAGTGGAACAACAATGTTTCTCTCTCTCCTCCCTCCCTTCCTCTCTCCACAATTTTTTAAAAAAGCAATTTAATTTTTTAAAAATTGATTTTAGAGAGAGAGAGAGCAAGCGAGCAAGAAACATTGATTTGTCGTTCCACTTATTTCTGCATGCATTGGTTGATCTTGCATGTGCCCTGACTGGGGATCGAACCCAAAACCTTGGCATTTTGGGACAATGCTCCAATCAACTGAACTGCCCATCCAGGGCGAAAAAGAGGCAATTTACAAATGGAAATGCAGGGACTAGAATACTTCATGAGGCATTTCCTAGGAGACTAGGTTCTTAGACTACAGAGTTTCTCAGTCTAATCAACACGATCAATTAGGACATGTCTTCAGAATTGGAATGCATTTAATGCAAATGAAGTTGTAAGCTAGCCCTGCCCAGATGACTCGTTGGGTGGAGAGTCATCCCGTACACCAGGGGACTGCGGGTTTGATCTCTGGTCAGGGCACATGCCGGGGTTATGGGTTCAACCCCCAGTCTAGACACGTGGCAGAGGGTGATATCTCTCTCTCACGTAGTAGATTTTTTTTTTCTCTCCCTCTCTTTAAAATCAATGTGCATGTCCTTGGGTGAAGATCAAAAAAAGCGTGTAAGTTAACCCAATCATCTAACATACTCAATCTGATTATGTGATACGGGTTGTATGGAGTCTAGTTAAAGGAAGGCCAAGAAACAAGAGTTTTTGGTGCATATCTAGCTGGTCCAAAGGAGTTTCTTCTCTAATTTGAAAGCCCCAATCCTGATTTTCTAGATATCCTTGACTTGGAGAATGGAAATTAACCCAGCTACCCTAGCTGAATGGAAACATCCCTTAAAACATCTCACTGCCTTTGCTCTAAATCTTTCCTAAGGTAATTTGTGATCCCCAACTGTCTATAAGCTGACTTCTTTAAAGGAATGCATACCGCAAAGGTTCTAAGCTAAGAACCACGTCTGTAATCTGGCCACAGAGAAATCTCTTGTTGTTAACTGACACACAGGAATAGGCATGCTTGTATATAGATCCTTCAGCCACCTGAGAGTTTTGGAAAACTGTGTTCTGGTTCCCCGGGGCCTCGTTACCCCAGAGGCAGGGGTCAGATGCTGTGGAAGAATTCTGTACCCAGGCCTGCAAAGCTGAGAGCTGGTCAAGGAGCTCGGGGTCAGCCTCGTCAAGGCGTTGACAACAGGGAGTGCCTTCTGGAAACAGCAAGCTTCTCCTTTTTCTCTTCTCTTAGCTGCAACCAAAACCCAGTGCCCAAATATATAAATAAAGAGGACTCCACAGTGCTGCACCTGAAATGATTCCGATAAACCTGGCATCGGGTCCGCACACATTCGGTACAAACCCACCGTGAAAGCATTCACTCACCTCCCTAAAGGAGCAGAGGACTGAACGCAGGATGTACACGGTCCCATCTGAGCGGTTTGTGGCTCCCTTCTCCTAGAACCAGGGCAACTCCATGCAAACAGCGGCAGAGGGCGTGGAAGACAATGGCCAGGGAGGACAAACACAAGGCTTACCCTTCTTTTCTCGAGGTGAAACCAGCCCGATTCTCTTTCCTGGAGAGCAAATCCTCCTTGACACCACAGCCTTCCATCTCGATAGCAGAGGGCCAGATTCAGACCTGTTTTCTTTCCAGCCAGGGTCATTTTATTCCATTTCGCATAATTCAACAACAATTTCCTTCCCCTCCCTACCTCCAACTGCGTTTTCATGTTCTAAAATGCCTCTTGACCAGAGACATAAAGCCACCTGCAGGGTCAGCCATACTGCCAGCCTCAAAGAGGCCGTGGGGCCACCTGCTGGAAGGCTCGGGCACTTCTCTGGCTGCTGGGTTCCTCCAGGCTCCTCCAGGTCCTTTGAGCCCTCCAGGTCTACGGCAGGACCACGATCTTTTTCTCCAGCTTCTGTGGTGGAAACAGGAAGTTTCTCATGATTTCATCCAGCTCTTCCAAGGCCAGCTGGGCATGGAGCTTGGCCACGTCATCAGGCTCCAAACGCACTACATGCTTCAGCAGGTGGTAGAGATCCTTGAGGACATCCCTCAGCACCTGTACGAGAGAGGGTCGTGACCACGTGTCTACTGTGTGCGCATTTCCAAGGATGGGCAAATTGCCTTCTCCCGTCTGAGGAGTTCTGTGGGGAAACTCACACGCTCCCTTAAGAAGATCATGCATGGCCCACTCAGGTTAGAGACAGAAGGAGGGGCAGCTGTGCTGAGACAGGCTTCCCTTTGGATTTCTCACACACTCCACACCCCTCACAACACTGTCCTTTGGGGCTGCTGCTCCACTTTAGCATCAGATCCAAGTACAGATCCCAAACTCCTTCCTTTGGTCCCAAAGCATGGCACGGACCTCAGGAGCTCGGGTACAGTAGCTCCTAGAACACAATCACCAGCATTTTCCTCTCGCGCTCCGCCAAGCCCTCGCTGACATCCACAGGAGAAGGCTTATGAAACTCAGGAGGCTATTTCTTCAGCAGTCATGCCTACCCTTGCCTCTACTTGCAAGTCCCAGGAGCTCCTAGTTTCCTCCAAAATCTTCCTGGCTTGGCAGCTAGAACTTCTAGCAAGAAGTAGGTTTCAAAAGAACAGAAAATGCAAGGGGGCCTTAAGGATCATCTGGTCAAACTAGGGACTGAAGACAACCAGGTCACAAGGAGTCATACAACTTGTCTGAGGTTACTTCCAAAGTTACTTCTGGTCTGGCTCTTTGTCTCAAAAACTACTATATTTGGGCCAGGTACTATACTATGTATTTTCCATATATTATCTAATTTTTATGCCAGTCGTATAAATGAAAGTTATTAGCCCCATTTTACAGATGGGGAAACAGGGAATTAGAGGGTTAAGTAACTCCCAAGGTTACTTAACTAAAAAAAAAAAATGGTGGAGCCTGTGTTCTTATTTACTTATTTATACAGAAAAGTATGGTACTTTTTGCAATGTAGTGCAAAAAGTATCATACTTAGGAAAAAATAAGTCTCTCCTTGACCCCAGACTCCTAGTTTCCCTTCTCAGAGGATACTGTTCTTAACTGTGAGAGACACTCTAGACATTTACAAGCATATACGAGTATAAAAACATGCCCTTTCCCCACGCTTGACATACTTGGAAGGTCTTTTGTAGGACTGGCACGTATGAAAATAACCTTTTTATTTAAAAAAAATTTTAATTTATTTTTAGAGAGAGGGGAAGAGAAGGAGAAAGAGAGGGAGAGAAACATCAAATGGTTGCCTCTCACAGGCCCCCCACTGGGGACTTGGCCTGCAACTCAGGCATGTGCCCTGACTGGGAATCGAACCGTAGACCCTTTGGTTAGCAAACTGATACTCAATCCACTGAGCCACATCACCCAGGGCTGGAAATAACCTTTTTTAAATGACTGCACATTATGTACATCATACAATTTATTTACCCACTCTCCTAAATGAAAGCCATTTAAGTCGTGTTTTTAGTATTTTGCTATTGCAAATATTGCTGCAATAAGCATTTGCAGGCATGCACAAATGTATCTACAGGACAAATATCTAGAAATGGAATTTCTAGGTCAAAGAGTAATGCACACTTAAGCTTTTGATAGATAAGGCCAGAGAGGCTGCAAGAATTTACATTTTTACCTGTTCCCCCATGTTCTCATCCGTACTACGCACTGTAAACTCCTTATCTTGGCTAATCCTGTAAGTAAGAAGTAGCATATTGCTATTTTAAGTTTGCATCTTTCTAATAAATACATAAAGTATATGGCTGTTTTCCTGGTATGAATAACTGAACTCTTCCTTATGGATTTGTAAGGGTTCTCTGTCTGTGAAAAAATAGAGCCTACAGTCTTAGCCACTCTGCTATGCTGTGTTCTTTCTATTTACTAATAAAGCTACCTGCACGCATCCGGTTGGGTTTACATCACTTCACGCAGACACCTGTGACAATAACTGGTTCAAATGGACTTAAAAATTTTTTCACTAACAACTAGAACTTCAAGAGTTACTGTACATTGAAGGCTGTGTCAATATATAATTTCTAAAAGGAGGATGATTAGAAAAAAAGAAATAGGAGAACATTCATCCATTCTTTCATTTTTTGGCTTTTCATAAAAACCATGCAATAAATATGTGTAATAGCCTATATAATATAAACATGGAGTATTTCTGAAAAAATTCATTTAAAAACTAGTTGCCTCCAGAGAGGGAAACTGGGGAGGGAAGTGGAGAATTATATACTCTTTTGTATACTTTCAGTATTTAATTTTATGAATATTTTACCTATTAAAAAATAAATAAGCTTTCTTGAACTGAGTCAACTAGATAAAGCTTTTCCTAAGGCCATTTCACAGGTAAAAGAGATCTAGAACCTGCCCTTCAAAGGCTTACAGGTAAGACATGCACGTAAATAAAGACGGCACAAAACAGAACAGCTAAGTGTCCTAGGAGAGCAGGGAGATGCGAGGCTGGAGGAAAGAGGCCACATTTGAAGAACAGGAAGTAAACTGGAGAAGGTGAACATACATGAAGGGAACGACTGTGTCAGTGGGTGACAAGGGCCCAGGGCCTCCTGCACACCCACGTAAGTACACCACACGTGCAGCACACACATCCTGGGCTTGCCGAAGAATGGAGAAAGGGCCCTTTCCACCTTTCGTTGTCTAGATCAGCATGGGTTCTGGGAAGTGGAAGGAGGAAGGTACAGAAAAGTCAAATCAAGCCCCCCAGGCCATGTGGCTGGTCCCCCTTTTGTCCCCTGTGCTCCAGTTGTGCAGGCCTTGTTTCTTTCCTTGTCTGAGCAAAGCTCCTTCCCTGCTCAGGGCCTTTACATATGCTGCTCCCCGAGCCTGGGAGACTATTTCACTTCCTCCTCACCTAGAACTCCTACTTACACTAGCCTGAAATGCCACTTCCGCAGGGATGCCTTCCCTTAACACGCACAGTAAGCCCTGCCACCCTATCTGTAGTTCTTCTGAGCACCCTATCACAACTGTGACTTAAATACTTATTGGGTAATTTTAAAAAGTTTTCCTACTGACACTGAGGCCATGTCTTGCCTTGTTCAACTGCTGTGGTCCTTATGCAGTAACAGGCACGTGGCAGATACCAAAAAATATTTATGAACGAAAGAAGGCACACACGCTACTCTTGGCCAGTCTCTCACTTGGTAAAACCTAAAAATTTTAAGGACATCTATTAAAACAACGCTGGACAGCCTGGGTCAGCTTCATGGGTATGTAATCTCCGCAGTCACATAGAGACCCACAATCAAGAGGGCCCCGTGCTGTTGTCATCTTACAATTCTTTCCAATTTCATCTTTGAATTGTGTTCTGTATGTGAAGTCCAATGGGACAAAGGAACACGAGTGGGAGCTGAGGAGACACGCGCCACACGCGTGTCCGCCACTCCTTGCCAGTGCGCTCGAATATAGCGTCCGCCGTGCTCCACCAGCACGGAGTTCTGAAGGACCCGCACTGTGTGGGAGTTCAGCAGGGTTCAAAGCCAGAGAAGGGGAGTATGTTTGTTATGTTCACAACTGAGCAAACGGAGGCACTGACAGCCTGGAGGGGCCGCACTTTCCACTCACACCAGAACTCGCTTCAAACAGAAGGCCATGGTTTTCTAAGAAACACAGGCGAGAAACAAACTCCACGTGTCCTCCATGTTGCTTCGCTGTTTCAGCCAAGCATTTATTTACATTGAAAATGATGACACAGAAGGAAACACGACAACCCACACTCTTACCCCCTTCAGTCCATTCTTATTCATTAATAAAGCGAAGGCAGAGAGGGTTGACAGATCATGCACGTGTCAAGAAGTGAAATAAAACAGTTGTGTTAGTTTTGTGCAGTTTCCACTGTTCACCTCAGAAAGAAATACATGTGTGTGTACAAGCTACAGAATGCAAACTGTTTAATTTTGGAGGTTCCACATATGAGTTAAACACTCTTATACTGCATTTAAAATTGGCATTATTGCCCTGGCTGGTGTGGTTGAGTGGATTCAGTGCTGGCCTGTGAATTGCAAGGTCGCTGGTTCAATCCCCAGTCAGGGCACATGCCTGGGTTGCAGGCCGGGTCCCCAGTTGAGGGCATGCAAGAGGCAACCAATCAATGTATCTCTCACACACTGATGTTTCTCTCCCTCTCTTTCCCCTCTCTCTAATAGTAAATAAATCTTTAAAAAATAAAAATAAAAAAATTGGCATCGGCAAGATGAACAGTAAAATTCATGCTGATAACATTTACATTTTTCTTTACTTAGAACAAAGTTAATTGCAAATAAAAAATACCATGACAAGTTGAGAGACAGAGGGATTGTGGAACAAAGGAAAAAACTCTGTTTTAAAACCACGTGGATGAAAAAGGGGTCACATACTCAACCTGAAAAACTCAGTGGACACCTGCATGGTGGGCCCTGCAAACTCAGAGACCAATGTAACAATACAGGGTAGTGGGAACGTGCTAACTGAAAGCACGTTACGGTGGGTAGTCATGTCCTAGGCCTGTAGCTTCCTTGACAAAGGTCAGTCTTTAATGCTGACATTGTTCATTGTCTTTGTGCATCTAAGATAACACGCCTTGGAAATGTCAGAGTACTCTTCTTGTGCAGACCCCTCAAAGGCCCAACTCTGGGTACCAGAGCCCACATGGTGATTTTGTTGCCGACACACCATCTCTCTGTGCTATAAATGTTAACTGTTAATTGTCCTTCGCTCACCTGTGTAAGAGACGCATGCGTCTCTCCATTTTACTTTCTATCCAGTCTCAGAGATTGCCCTGTGTTGCTTACTCCCGCCTCCCTAAGCTACCACCAGTGGATTTTGTGCAGCCCCCTTATATCTCCTCCTTTGATTCTAATGTATAAAATAAGGTGCAACAAACTGCCCTTCCCCAGAGCATTTTCTCAACCCGTTGGGATTTTGTTCCCAGCGACTGTCATCAGCTTGGCTCAGAAAACCTCTTATAAGACTTTTTCTTAGGCTGGGTGTTCTTTTGTCGACACCACCTCAGCACTTTCTTAAACAAGGCACCCTGCATCCCCGCATTTTCATTTGTATGGGGCCCTGCACGTATGCAGTCGCCCTTGCAGACAATTCTCATAGCTCCTTGCCTAGGGTCACTACATTAAGTGGCGGGCAAAACCTTCCAAAGATGCTGCCCCATCCCTGCTGCGCACTTGTCTCCTGGGTTTTCTCAAAAAGCTGCTGAGACAATGGGAGGTGGGTCTCCTGACCAGGCATCTGACTGACTGTGGCACTATCCCAAATGCCCTTTCTTCCCTCCAGGCTGGCAGTGTGGAAACAGAGGGATGATTCCAGAAAGAGGATGACTCCCCATAGCTACTTCCTCAGGATTACTCACTCATTGAGTAATCGTTACAAAATCGTTACACACTGCGTCATGCCCGGGCAGTGTGCTGGTGATGAAAAGATGAATAATGCACAAACCCTGCCCTCTGGGAGGCAGTCACACCTCAGACAGCATGACCCCCACCTGAGAGAGAGATACAGGATTCTGTGGAAGCAGAGGAAGTGGCTTCCACCTGTGGAAGTGGGTGGGGGAAGAACATCTAGATACCATGGAAAGGGCCTTCACTCTTTCATTTGTAGCCAATGGGTGGCACCAAGGAGTGGCTTGGGGAAGCTTCAGGGAGTCCCCTCATCTGCAAGCAGGCACATAAATGCAGAGTATGAACCAACCAGGCAGGCTTGTTATGCAAATGCAGTTTAAAGACCAGTCTCCTAACGTTTTCTCCAAAGCGTTATAGCCCAAAGTGTCTCATAGAGATTCTAGAGTTCCTACTATTTATTACAAGGTCATCTTTTTTTTTTTCTGGAGCAATCTTTCACCTATTCAAAACTATCTTAGAGATTTTTTTGCTAGAGGCCAACATCCACAGCAAGGTTGGCTTTTACTCAGAACTTCCCTGGTGCAGGGAGGATTATTCCCCTCAGCCTTGCCGTGCCCTTAAAATAACAATAACGCTTGTACAAATGCCACCTCATACCCGAGGGATGCTGAGCTCCTTGTTATCAGTTACCGGATCTCCTTTTTAAGGTAACTGAATGTTAGGCAAAGCCTCCTTCTTAATTAATGGGTCTATCTGAGCATACCCACCCTGGTATGCTTCCCTCCAATCCCTGTAACCCCAGGGATCCCACACATCACAGGACTTCCTCTGGACTCCCCAGGGATAAAAGCTTCCTGCCAGCCAGGGATTGTCACCAAATCCGGTGGATCAGAGGCTGAATACAAGGAGAGTTCAAAGGTAAAGCTACTCACAGGAGCTTCTGTGGTGGGCAGGATACAGGCAATCCCACAGAGGAAACCTCTCATTAAGAGTTCAACACACCTGCTCTTCATCCCTCTGCTCATCAAGGCCCAAGGACTCCGAGCAAATGTGGAGTGGGGTACAGAGATGAGTGGGGGTGGGGCAGGGATATCGTAAAGAAATACCAAGATTCGCAGTGTGAAAACTCTTTGGGGAAAGGTGGAGTTCAGGTGCTGTATTAAAATAATTTAGAGTGTGGGAGCCCAGCAGCTGTGCACGGTCAGGCGAGCACACACACACACACACTTCCTCTCCCCTCCCCGCCCTCTCCAGGCGCCGGATCTCAGAAGCACGCAATGCTGATGCTTCAGGGACAAGGGTGAGTCTTCAGGGTTAGATGTGGCTTAGAAAAGACCAGGTGAGGAGAGGAGGCAGGCCCTACTGAAAAGGGAACAGAGAGAGCAGAAGACTGCCTCGGGCACACAGGTGCACTTTAAATGGAACAGCGGGGAAGCGGTGCTTCGGCTCTTTCAATGAGCTTGACCTGGAACATCCCCGAAGTGGTCACTGTATCTGAGTTAAGATCAAAAAGAGCAATAGATGGCCAATATCTTTCTTCTTTGAATAATGCCTACATTTATTTATTTATTTGATTATAAAAGCCGTATAACCACAGAATATCTGGAAAATAGAGGAAGGAAAAAAAGTCTCTAGTCAAACAACCTCTGTAACATAAGCACCACTAGTAAAGACATTCAGTAACTGGTAGATTCAGTTACATTAAAAATGCTTTTAATAGCCCTGGCTGCTGTGACTCAGTGGCTGAGTGCCGGCCTGCAAATCAAGGGGTTGCCGGTTCGATCCCCAATCAGGGCACATGCCTAGGTTGTGGGCCAGGTCCCTGGAAGGGAGCGTGAGAGGCAACCACACACTGATGTTTCTCTCCCTCTCTTTCTCTCTCCCTTCCCATCTCTAAAAAAATAATAATAATAAAATCTTAAAAAAAAGATTTTATTAGTTAAAAACTCATTTGTACTTCAAGGTGATTTTACAAATGGAACTTAGGTGAACGAAATTATTATTATGGGAGATCAACAAGCCACAACACAAATGATCACAAACATTTACAGAAATAAGAACTGGGAAAGATATGATCCAGCTGAGGATTTTCCACCTGTAATTCCTTAGTATTTAGGGGGAACTGGGTTGCTAAATATAAAAGGATAAAAAAGTTCAATGCTAGCACGTACTTAGAAATTCCATCGTCTGTAGCTCCAATAGAAGAGGCAAAAAAGGTCAGAAAGAAAGACAACTAAATTCCACACAAGCCTATCAATCACCAATTGTGGCTCCTTTTGTGGCTAAGAAAATAAATAAGTACTGGGCACAAAAACAGAAACAGAAGACGAACAGGGAGGTTAGACTTTGAAATAAGAAGCAGGGGCAGCCACAGGGAGGAGGCGGACTGGAGTTAGCGGCGGCGGAGCAACCTGGCACACAACAACATCCTCTAGATTGGGATCAGAGGAGGAAGAAACCCCAGCATCTGATTAGTTCTGTTTAAAATACGCTGGAATAACCATTAGGTGTGGTATGAACCTGACAGAAAACTGAAAGCCAACTTCTAAGAATGCTCACTTTGACCGCTGTGCCTCGGTGTTAAAACCAACGTACAATTTGGTGGCTGAGGGAAGAAGAGAGTGAACAGGTGAGAGTAGGAATGGGGCAGAGGTCAGGGTCATCACCAGAGCACAGCTCAGCCAACATCTCCGAGGCCATGTGCAGGGCACTGTGCCGAGTATTCTGGGTGATGACGGCCAGTGCCTGCCCGTCAGGAGCTCCCACCCTTTGGGGCAGTTGAGCCTAATGGTCTGGAGGCGGGCGAACTGGGTGAACTGACTCCTGGAGCTCCCAATGACTAGCTAAGGAACCTGCAGCCCTGGGAACCCAGCTATCTCATCTGTAAAATGGAGATGACGCTGCCACCTTTTAAGGCTGTTCTACGTATCAAAGTCTACAAAGATCCAACCACAGGACTTGCATACGGGGGCTGCTAACTAAGAGGTGGCTTGTCAGTCTGCCCACTAATCCTGTGATCTCTTTGAGGGCCAGGACTGGGTCCCACTTGTTACTCTTCTATCACTAAGGCCTAGAACTGCCTGGCATGCAGTAAATTTTTGATAAATAAATAAGTGAATGAATGAATGATAACAACAGCTAATCCTTACACAGTACCTGTTATGTGCCAGGTATGGTTCCAGGCATTTTATCTATGCTAACTCAATCCTCACAACAACACAAAGAAAGAATTACTATTATTATCTGCAACTAGCCCAGGGCCACGGAGCTAGTAACAGGTAGAGCCAAAATTCAAACCCTGGCAGCCCGACTGGGAGCCGATGTTCTTCGTTATTCCACTACACTATTCTGTCTCCCAAAGTGGTTGCTATTTTCACTACTATGAAGTGGGGAGCATAAAGCATGTGAGAATCCTTTGCCATCATAAGCAAAGTGATATATAATTCAAAATAGCATTGCTATTACTACTCCGACATTGAGGTAACTGGGTTTACCACCAAGGGGTTAAGAAAATGAGGGGAAAGGCACAACTCTGAAAACAAAAACCAGAGAGCAGAAGCGAAGAGTGGTCAGGAAGGTGAATACATGGAGGGCAGTTAGAAGAAAAGGGAAGGGGAAATAGGTGTACTGCGTGCACTGTCAGGGCCAGAGTGGGTGCCCACAACCGGGAACCCTAGCCCCGCTGTTCCGCAGAGCTGAGAGCACCCGGAGGGATTCTGCTGAGCAAGCGGACAGGAGCCTGGCTCTGAGGTCTTGGAGGAGAGCAGCCTCTCCCAGATAACGAGCAGGGTTAACGAAACTGAGGAAGCAGAATGGAGGTAGACAATCGGGACCTCATTCAGGGAGCTCTGGCCTGACGAAGGATAAATGCTTTACTGATAAAACCCGAACCTCCACTTTGATGTGTCTATGAAAAAGAAATGAGGGTTGATACAGACAGAAAGACCGGGCTTTTGAGCCACTTCATTAAAAGCATCGGAGGGTCAGCAAAGAAAGACAGGATTACTAATGTCTAGGAGATTTCTATCCACGCCTGAAAGTCTCAAACATGCTGAAAAGTTCAGGGTAGCATTCCTATTAACTGGAGGTTACTGGGCTTTTCAAAAACATCTTATTTCCAAAGTATTTTTCTCTGCTCTACCCAGAGACAAATGGCATTTTTACCCTTTCTGGCTTGTGCCTAGCTGTTAAATGGGGAGGGTGTCTCAAGTGAAAACCGGAGATGGGTGGGGAGTGGAGGGGAGGGTATCATGCATGACTTTCATTGAAGAGTAAGGGGGAAAAAATTAACTGGTCAAGTGCCAAAAATGCTACAGGGACACAGGCAGGCCGGGCAGGTTAGGGATGAAGACCAAGCAGGACAGCCGGTTAACCCCTGAGAGGGACAATAGCTTAGGGGCCCACACAAAAAGGCGAGGGGATTCACACCTAACTGTGTGTGCCCCCAGGCTAGATCACGGTGAGGCAGGCTACCCAAAGCTTCCTGGTGTCAGACAGCGCTGACAGGGGCTACAGCCAGCTCCGTGGCAGACAGAAACAGTGACTGCTCTGGTGCTAGGAGCAGCGGTAGCAGCATCTTTCAGAATGGCTTTAAATAGCAACCTGAGGAAGGCAGCAGCTTTCCTGCACCCGCACAGGCACGGAAATAGAACAAAGAAGGCAGGAAAAATGGCCGGAGTATGTGCAAAGACAGCAGGCTGATTGCTCGCGGGAGAAACTAGGAGCTTTTTCCTTAAAGGTGATTACAATCTCAGTTTTCAGATTGTAACCCTTTATCATGTCTTGGGGGCAAGGGCTTCATTTTCCCTGGTCCTTGAAGCTCTGCATGCAGACACCCTGCTGAGGAACACGGTCCTTCTCCCTCCCTTTCTGCACCTAATGTCTCCCAGGTGGGACTGCATGGTGCCAGCAAAAGGCTCACTACCACCGTATATTGCATGTTTACCACGTTTGAGCCACTGTGCTAGCCCTTCACACACTATCTCATTTAACCTGTGAGCTAGGTGTTATTAGGCCCAGTTTACAAAGGAGGAAAAGGGGATTTGTGGAGGTTCAGTGATTTGCTCAAGGGCATGACTAGAATTCAAACCTGTGTCTGTTAGATCTAACTCTGCAAATCTTGCTTTTGAATATGTGTAGTCTGGGGAAAACCCAATATGCAAAAGAAAGCTATGGAGAGAATCTGACCTTTCTCCTGCACCATCAAAGCTACTTATGTAGATGGGGTCTGATTATGGAGGAGAGGGAGCAGCCACCAGCCTATACTTGCCAGCAAGATTTGGGTTTCCTTGGTGGCACCCGCGGCTCACCTGGGTCACACAGCCTCAGGTCAAGCTTGAGTTGGCCACAGGTGAAGCACCAGGCCACTTTCCTTAGGGCTTCTGCTGAGTGGCATTCAGTGCTCTGAGCCAGAGGCTTCAGGAACAAAAGGTTACAGAATTAGGCGCAGGCCAGAGGAAACCAGAGTCAGAGGCCCTGGGAGGGCTGCACGACGTGCTAACATACGCTGTGGACCAAAGTGGAGAAGAGCACTGGCCCACGCGCAGGTCTGTCTGCACAGCCCAGACTTTGCCTCTCAGCCACACCGCTGTTCCAGTGTCGTGATCCCCCACCCTTGCTGCACATTATAATCCCCTGGGGGACTTTTTAAATGCCTGGGCCCTAGAATCAGAATCTTAGGGATTGGGGCTCAGGGCTTAATTTTTTTTTTTTTTAAATTTCTGTTTACACTCTCCAGGTGACTGACACAGGAGTTCGGGAGGTAGGAAAAAGCACTGGATAGAAGACTTAGTAAGCGATACGCCATGGTTTCAGATGTAGAGATCACTGTTACGACTTTGCCTTCGAAAAATCTAAGTGCCAGTTACGAGTGATGTGATTTGGACATAACCTATTACGTTCTTGGAACTTTCTAAACTTTCAGCAACCAGGTTTTTATTTTCCAGAAAGGGGACAGGGTCAGAATCACTTTTGGTCCACAAATTGAAATTTTATCTTGTCCCCCAAAATATCTTAAAAGTTTGTTGTCGGTCACGTGTATGTGAAGGGCAATTCTGAACACAGAGGAAGTCACAGGCGACCGAGGTGCAGCTGCCTCTGTTGCTAAATTAGCTGGGATTACAGCAGAACCCTCTGCCCGGACGGGAGCAATTCAGGGGGATACGTGTGAGACACACGCAGATCTACACGGATGAGGTGTGGAGGGGAGAAACCAAGCTCTGAAAGGCAGACGGTGCTGGCTACACATCAATATTCATTCTGTCACTCTGCCTCAGGGCTTCTTATCCCGCCCGCTTTGGGGACAGCATGTCTACAACCCACTGCAACGAAAAGTTTAGGCATCTCCAAGTGGGAGAGGTCAAACTCTCCCCTAGAGAGAACTTGTCCGGACAGCTTCTTCTCTTGGGAAACCTGGGAGAGTTTGGAAGTCCCAGGACTTCCAGTTTAAGATCTAAAACGGCTACTTACTACTAAGGCAGGTACAAAGAAATTCAAAAGATGGGTTCGTGTCAGCAAAAGATTTCACGTGCTCTCTCAATAAACATTTATTAAGCACTTATTCTGTGCAAGGTAATGTGCTAGATTTTGGGAATATACAAGCAAATGGAGTGAGGGACCTAGAGAGGTCCCAGTCACTGGGACAGACAGAATGGTCATTGCCAGGGGCTGTGGAGAGGGAGGAGTGGAGAGCTAGTGGGTACAGCTTTGCAAGATGAAAGAGTTCTGCAGAGGGATGAGGTGGTGACGGGAGCAAAGCAATGTGAATGTATACAAAAACGCTACCGAACCACACACTTACAAACAGGATGGTAAATTTCATCACAACTTTTTAAAAAAGTGACGATATGTTCAGGGACTCACAGTCTCTACTGACGTCAGACGTGAACTACAGTATCTAGTCCTGCAGTGACTGGAGAAGCGAGGGCTAACTTTACTTGAGAAACCAGGAAGGGCTTTTCACAAAGAGGTGACACTTAGGTAGAGGTGACACTTAGGTAGAGTCCTAGAGGAGGAAGAAAAGCATAGCAGATGCACAGGTGGGGAAGCGGGAAAGGAAGCACCTGAGGCATAATAAATAGAATGGACCAAGAGGTGGAGGCAAGACGTTCTCAGGGCATGTGAGAAAAGTATGGGAAAGACAGTTATACAAGTCAGGCAGGGTCCAGGTGGGGACACATGGCCTTGTGTGTCCTGTGAAGGAGCCTGGTCTTTATCTTAAGAACAGGCCACAGAAACCACTGAAAAAATGCTAGCTGGGGACTGGATCTCAGCAGACTTGCATTTCAGAAAGATCTCTCTGGCTGATCCCCGAGTAGCTGAATACTTGTTGACCCCGGAGAATTAGAGTAGAAGTCCGGTGCTTAAGGAAACAGGGTCCTAGGAAGCCAAGTGTGTCCCAATATACCTGTAACAGTTCACCTCTTCCTCAAGGATAGTCTCAGGCCAGTTGTAATCAGTGCCTTCGAACAGCCCAGCTGTCAATAAGGCAGCCTGGGCTGGCACTCAGTTCTACCTTTTACTGGCTCTTTGACCTGGGCATCTAAATGCAAACTTTGGGACCTCAATTTTCATATCTGTAAATAGAGAGAATGAGCGTATTTATCTCACAGGGTTGTTACCAATGATATAATGGATCCAAAGAACTTAGCATTTGCCTGGCATACAATAAGGCCTTAATAAATGTTGGTTATATTATTATTAAACACTAAACCTCAGAGAACATGGAATTTATTTGGAGCAGATTTGCTGAGGGCAAATAAACCACGGGGCGATGAGCAATGGGCTGGAACAGACCCTAGAGCATCAATCCTGCATGTCATTTCAAGTCACCCCAAGGAGGGAACACCAGTCAGAATTCCCTGTCAGCGAATGGAGCAGAGATAATTGGGTTTTGCAGCCCAGAGGCCCATCTAATTATCAGAATAACCACTCTCAGAGGAAGACACAATCCCCAATCAGGCTGCGGGCAGGAGGAAAGCCCCAAGACTCTCACTCCCCAGCCTGGCAGCCCCGGTGGTGTTTGTTCACATCGGTTTTTCTCCGTTCCCTGATTTTTTCAGGTCTGTGTATATTATGGGAAGTTGCTGGATGGCATAGTTCATGGTTGGACCGTGTTTTTGGCAAAAGATAATGGAACATGAGGAAGAGTAAAAAGGAAGCCAAGCTTGTTTTCTGTCTCTGCTTTCTGAAGAGTTCACACTGGTAGGTCCTGAGAGGTCAGGGCACCTGGGTCCAGGGTGAGCCCCAAACACTCCTCTCACTGTTTCGTCCCCTCCAGGGTAGACAGTAAATAAGCTGGAGGGAGGAAGTCTTTTGGACATCAAGTTCCCAGGACCTGAAGCAGCCTTCTGTTAGCCACGATCGTGTCGCAAAGGCCCAAGTGACTCAGTTCTGAGCCGGTCAGAGGACAGTCACAGAACATGTGAGCGCCAGTTCTGGACTCATGCTGCCTGGGGTCATCTACTGCCATTTACTGGGTGTTGGAAAAGTTTCTTATCTCCTCTGTCTTCATTCCCTCCTGTGTAAAATGCAGACATTAATCATACCTAAATGGGATTCTTCTGAAGATTAAATGGCTTCATTAATGTAAAGCACTCAGATATAAGTGCTATCATATAGTAAATGCTCAGTAAAAGTATTTTTGTGGGGTGTTAATATACTTGCGCACTGAATTCTTCAGGAATACAACTACTGTATAAATTGAGAGAAGACAATACTTTGATTTCCTGGAACTTTACAGAGTAGTTTATCATTTTGGAAAGTCAGCTATTTGATGTACATCTGAGTCGCTGGTACAAGATATCTGTATTTGCGTCTTATCTAGAGAAAAGAAAGTTGACAGCAGACATTCCCAAACCTCCTGCTTAACTTGTACTCCAACTCACATTTGTGATGTTACCTAAGATGAACCTTGTTGCAGGTGAATAAGTGAATTAGGCAAGAGGGAGAGGGGGATACTATACTTTCATTAGCACTTGGCCAACACGAACTACCAGGAACAACTGGAAATGAGTGCTAATTCTTCCTGGCATTAGCTCTGGAAAATCATAACCACAGTCTCTTCATGAACGTTATTTCCTCATTCATAAAACAAGATCGTTGGAATATTTCCCAAAAGTATGGCCCACGGAACATTATTACTTGGCGTGCTCATAACGATAAAACGGTTCCTTGGTAAATGAGTTGAGGGAATTGTTAGTTTTCTTCTCAGACTCCTCAACAGGCTAACATGCACCAAGTATCCAAGAAGAGAATATATAGTTTTACGCAGCATTTTCCAAACTTATTTGACCACGGAGACCTTACACCAAAGGAGCAACTCATGAGGTTAATGAGCCAAGGGGAATTTTTGTAAGATATAAACAGTCCCTAAGGCTTCTTCTACCTCCGACATTCTAAAATTCTGTGTTTAGGTGGTATTACCTTTTTCTTGGCCATTTTATTTTTTATTTACTTTTTAAATTGAATTTATTGGGGTGACATTGGTTAATACAATTATATAGTTTCGGGTGTGCAATTCTATAATTTCCTTGACCATTTTAGATGAGAATAAGGGTAAACAGAAAGCTGTCCTACAGAAAATAAACTAGCATAAGTCTGATGCAGAAGAGGAAGACAAACCAAGTTCTAATGTATGTAGATCTATGTAAATGGCATACAGAAAAGGCAGCAAGGGAGCAGTTTTAAATGTTAAGGCTTCCAAACTGCCACTTGTGTTATCACTAGAAAAGTTTGAACATTTATATTTTAGCAGTCACAGTAAGGTACCGAGTCCTAATCTTTTCATTCGCAAATTCCACACTAACGCCAGTAAGGGTTTGGCCAACGTACCACTGAGGAGACCTACAGGACTAGCCCTTCCCCTCACAAATGGCAATGGTGGGGGACGAATACAGTTTTACACAAACCAGCAACCCCACATACCCCACCTGGCTCAGCCTGGAATGAGCATCTGATCTTAGTTGTAATGTTAAGTTTCTTCCCTCGAATTTTTGCATTTCAGGCACGAGAGGAAATCTGATGGCCGGATGTAAGGTGCAGCACTGGGCCGCTGGCAGCAGCGCTGTGCACGGAGAGTAGATTAGGGGCGGTGACTGCTAATGGGGACGGGGCTTCTTTTCTGGGTTCCTGAAAATGCTCTGGAATTAGGTGGTGGTAATGTTGACCCAACTTTACGAATATACTAAAAACGTATCTTGTACTCTTTTAAAAGGGTACATTTTATGGATATAAATATCTCAGTTTAAGAAATTATGTGAGAAAAAAATGCCTAGAGATGGGGAGTGGAGGCTATTGCACTACTGACGAATAGAGCACACTCACTTAGCTCCTGTGGGTCAGCGGCAGCGGCTTATCTGCCTGGACCGGGCCTTGCCTTTCTCCTGTCCACCCACTTCCGGCGGGCTGGGTCTGTCTCCAGCCTGGCACCGCTCCTCTCCTCACACCCTCAAGCGGGTCTCTCAGACCCGGGCGCAGATCCTGGGAAAGATACGCCCCTGAAAAATGCCTCTGATTATCTCCAGGGGGATCTAGTTATAAACTCTGTTTAACTCAGAGATTTAAGGGCATCACCTCTAAGTTGCTGTGCTATACACAAATCTTACATTTGACAGGTGGTGGAGATCCTTGGAAAAATAGGCATTCATTAATGACCAAACATTCAGTATTTAATGTGTGGGAATGAACATTTGGAAACTTGTGCTTCTGGTCTGGGTCTTAAGAAGTGAAAGATAGAAAATTATGTTGGCCTTGAGACAAACCCAAATAAGACAAGCTTCTACATATGTATAACAGGTATAAAACTCATCACAATTTTTTGGGGGGGACAATACCTTGACACTGGGAAATGATGAAAACTTTGTTACTTAAAGAAAAAGTAAGCCCTAGCTAGGTAGCTCAGTTGGCTAGCGCATTGACCCAATACTCCAAAGGTGCGGGTTCAATTCCCAGTCAGGGCACAGACAAGAATCAACCAATGAGTGCATAAATAAGCGGAATCACAAATTGATGTTTCTCTCTCTCTCTCAAATCAATAAATAAAAAATTAAAAAGGAAAAGTATATGGCTAAACAACTAGAACCTGGCACAAGTCCCTACTCAATAAACTAGAATGTGTAAATCTCCTCAGCATGGGAAATTATAATTTCACCCATTATTGATATAATTCTTTGCCTTAAAAATAATCTTGATTTGTTCTTTCTTTCAAAAATAAGCAGTCCAATAAAGTTAGGAAACAAAGAGCTGCGTACAGATGTACTGCCTGGGTTTAAGTCAGCTTTGCCACTTGCTGGCAGTTTTCTTAACCTTGCGGGGCCTCCTTTAGTCATCGCTGTGGTTTTTTTTTTAATCCTCATCTGAGGACATTTTTTCATTGCTTTCACAGAGGGAGGAAAGGAGAGAGAGAGAGAAACATCAATTGGTTGCCTTTTCATATGTGTCCCGACCGGGGATCAAACCTGCAACCTAGGCATGTGCCTCAACTGGGAATCAAACTCACGACCTTCCGGTCTACGGGACAACGCTCCAACTGAGCCACACCAGCCCGGGCTGCTTTAGTCATCTGTAAAGTGAGGATAACACCACCTGCCCCTCAGACTTCCTGAGAGAATCAATGGAAATAACACAGTAATGCACATAGCTAGCTCAGCGCCTGCTTTAGAAAGCACATGGCATTATCACTATTTTGGGATACTATATCTACTGCTTCCTAGTGGTAGGTAAGAAAGGGAGAAAACAATACTGCTGGAGGTCAGATCAGGTCCAAACATGTATTAAGTCCCTTTGGTTCAATAACTACAAAGCACCGAGGTTCTTCCATGCTTTTCCATCGAGCTGGCATCCATCGTGAGTGGCAATGCGGGGGCACGTGCAACACCAGGTCCTCGTGCAGAGTCGGAAGGCTGGGCCCCATATAATAAGGTCTGTTTTCCAAACTCTGAGATGACTGATGGTGACAGCGTGGCATGATATGGTGTAGGCTCTAACAGTTCCAGCCATGAAATCAATGGCCTGTTCATTTAGATTAAATATAAAACTATCTTTGGTGGGTTTTAAAAAAAACCATTAACCCCCCCCCAGCAAGTCTATGGATGAGATAATAGTAGTAGTGGTGGTGGTGGTGGTAATAACGACGACGATAATAATGATTCGTAGCTGTCATCAGCATTGTTGTCTTTTATATTTACCACCCTTACAATTTGTGCAGTTCCACATGCTATCCATCTAAGTCTTGCCACATCTCTGTCAGGTTGGTAGGACTGCAGGGAAAATGAGGTTCACAGGGGTTAACAGATTTGCACCGAGACCAGAACTTGCACGGAGGCCAACAGCCCCCGCCCCAATTATTCTACCTTCCCTTATTATTTTCTCTACTTAACTGTGCGAATCCATTTCTTTCAAGGGAAGCATGTCAGAAACATTGCTCCTCTTGCCGTCCTGAGGCTCTGGTGTAGCACAGACACTTAAAGTTAAAAAAAAAAAAAAAAAAGGAAGAGAGTGACAGAGACAGAGATGCCCCACACAAAGCAGGTTCTTCTCAAGATGCAGCAGTAATGAACAGATGGGGAAGTGTAAGCACAGAAGAGAAAGGAGTGTGGACCTGCGAGGCATGTTATGGGCTGAGTTGTATCCCCTTCTCCCTCCAAACAGATATGTTGAGGTCCTAACCCCGAGGATCTCAGAATGTGACCCTATTGGGAAACAGGGTTGCTGAGATGTAACCAGTTAAGACAAGGTCATACTAGGGTAGGGTGGGCCCCTGATCCAACATGACTGGTGTCCTTGTAAGAAGAAACCAGGTAAAGACATTGGCATGCAGGGAGAATGCAGATGGCAAAAGCAGCAGAGATAGGAGCTATGCACCTATAAGGCAATGAATGCCAAAGGTTGCTGGAAGCTAGGGAGGGGCAAGGAAGAATGTCCTACAGTGGGTCAGAGGGAACGCGGCCCTGTCACCATCTTGACTGTGGACTTCTAGCCTCGGGAACTATGAGGCAGCACAGCTGTGTTGTTTTAAGTTGCTTAGGTTGCGGTACTTTGTTAAGGCAGCCCGAGGACACTGGTACAGGGCCCAAGAGGATTTTTCTTCTTCTAAAACTGAAATGGAGCAACAGCAACAAGGATGTCTAAGAGAAAGTAAAGAGGGAAGTGTTTGGGGGTGAAGAGATAATTTGTAAAACAACAGACCTATCTTTAAAACTCCTCTATGCCTCTGCCTCTCGACACTGTAAACAAGGCTCGACAAATGCCGAATTCTTACTACATGCCTTTCATGCACAATATCAGTACTATAAACACGCAAGCCCTGGCCAGTAGCAGAAGGCGATTAACAGAATTGCTGCCCTGGTGGCTGGCTGTCGCTTCACGCTCCCAGGAAGGGAAGATGCTCTTTAATTTCAGTCCTGGAAGGGCTCTCCCAAGCACTTTTTCAAAATTTACAGAGGAATAATTATCACCTGGATCCCAGTCATTTTTATATGTGTTCTTTTCATTTGCTTCTCACACGGAGCCTTCGATCTGCTAAAAAGGAGCAGTGTCTGAAACGAGCTCGGGGAAGGAAACCAGGCCTGTTTACTGGACCCGCAGCACAAAAACCACACCAAATGTCGTCAAAATAACTTTCAGGATAAAACAAAATCAATAAAAGCAAGTTTCCATTAAGTCTGTCCATGTGCTTATGCAACTTGTCAGTTTTGCTATGTCCTCAGGTCCTAGGTCCCAGTCCGGACAGACAGACGCAAGGTCACAGGCACTGAATGAACCTTTTAGATGGACCGTGTGTAGCTGCCGTCATTAAGAAAACAGAACGTCATACACAACGTCATTCACTTTTCTTTGAGCCAGCGTTTGCCTTTCTCTCACGAAGAAGTAGGACAGTGACGACCACCTGCACAAATGTCAGGGGACCACTATGCATAATGTCATTAGGAGGAGTTCTGTCATCAGAGTCCAAGGCTGGACTCAACAGGAGTTAAATATCATTCCTGGGCGGAGGCCTGGGTTTGGCTCAGAACCTGGCTCAGCTATCAACTAAAAGTTAATCCCCAACTCTTCCCCCTGAAGATGCTTCAGCTTTTGCTTATTTCTGAAGGTACGACGTGGTGTTAAGACTTATTTTCTTGAAGGAATGAACTCTAAAGCCTACTACTTATCTCCCACTAGACAGAGTAGCGAGCAGATTAATTTTGTCATCTAAAATTAGGGATTGGGGCCCTGGCTGGTGTGGCTCAGGGGGCTCAGTGCTGGCCTGTGAGCTGAGTTGCCAGTTTGACACCCAGTTGGGGCACATGCCCGGGTTGCGGGCCAGGTCCCCAGTTGGGGGCATGCAGGAGGCACCTGATTGATGTACCTCTCACACATCGATCTTTCTCCCTCCCTTCCTCTCTCTCTAAAAATAAGTAAATAAAATCTTTCAAAAAAAATAAGTCAAATTAGGGACTAGAAGGAAGAAAAGCTAAACTCTGGGAATTACCTTCTAATAGTAAAAAGCAAGGAAAAAAGTTTCAGTATCAGGTGCTGCCACACTTAGTCACTGTAACCCCAAGTGCAGCATTCTCTAGTACTTCACAGTTCTTCTAAGAAGTCAACTCTCTGTAAACTACACAGAGGACTGCAGTACAAGTTACCTAGATAAATCCACTGCAGAACTACAGCGATCTCAAATCACTTATTCTTTTTAAAAAGACCATCAGCTTTTACTGTATTGTATGTACAGTAGTCTCCCCTTATTGGCGGTTTTACTTTCCACGGTTTCAGTTACCTGCAACCAACCAGGGCCTGAAAAATTTCAATGGAAAATCCCATAAAGAAATAATCCAAGTTTTAAATTGTTCGCCCTTTGAAGCAGCGTGATGAAACCCAGCACTACCCTGCTCTGTCCTGCTCCAGAGGTGACTCATCCCTCTGTCCATCCATGCTGTGCACGCTACCGGCCCATTTGTTAGTCACCTCACCCGGAAGTCCTCTCCTTATCGGATCAGATCGACTGTCACAGCACTGTACAGCACTTGTGTTCAAGTCACCCTTATTTTACGTAACAATGGCCCCAAAGCACTAGAGGGTGATGCTGGCAATTCCGATCTGCCGATGAGAAGCCAGAAAGTGCTTCTTATAAGTGAAAAGGTGAGTATAGCACAGTAAGCTATTTTCAGAGAGAAGGAAAGAGACCACGTTCCCCTAACTTATAACAGTATCTTGTTATAATTTTTCTATTTTATCATTATTTTTTGTCAACCCCACTGTGTTTAGCTGACAAATTAAACTTTCTCATAAGTACATATGTATGTACAGGAGGAAACACCGTGTGCGTAGGGTTGTTCAGTGTTATCCGTGATTTCAGGCCTCCGCTGGTGTCTTGGGACATATTCTCCGCAGCCGATTCTCGTTATTCACAGTCGTCATGTCCTATAAAGTCACCGCAAACACTGACTCGGTGGGACTGAACCACTGCTTCTAGGGGAAGTACAGGTTTAGCTTTCTGACAGCCTCTGATCACTCCAAAGCATTCACTCTTTAAATCTATTTTTTCCTTCTCTCTTCTTCATATTAGATAATTTCTATTGCTCTATCCTCAAATTCTTTTATTCTTTCCTTGGTCATCTCCATTCTGCTTCTAATTCCATCCACTGACTTTTCAAAAATCTCATGTATTGTACTTTTCAATTCTAGAACTTCTTTTTGGCTCTTTTTTAATCATTTCTATTTCTTTGCTGAGACTTTTTTTTTAATTGCAGGCATATTTTTCTTTTAATTAATTGAGGATAGCTATAACTGCTCTAAAGTCCTTGCCCATTAATTCTAACATCAGGATTATCTGTGGGTTGGTCTCAGCTGATTTTATTTTCCATTGAGAACACGTTCCATTCTCCCAGTTTTCACATATTGAGTTATTTCAGACTGTATCCTAGACATTATGAATATTAAAATATGGAGACTCTGGATTCTGTTCTTTTCCAATGAGTGCTTTTTTTTTTTTTTTTTACAGCAGGCAATTACCTTGCTTGGTTCAGGGGTCAGCCAGAGACGTACACAGACAGAACTGGGGAATCGCCTCTCTGGGTCTCTCCCTTCCAGGATTCGTACTCTCCCTCCTGCAGCTGAAGCTTCCTCAGATTCCATCTCTGGGGCCTGCGCATCTCTCCACACCATGCCCCTCTCCTTTCTTGGAGAGTGAATAAAAATTTTATGCTGTATGTACCCTGACTTCTCTTTGTGAATTCTTTCACAGCCCACGTCACCGACCACCCTAACACACTGGTGGCCCATATGGAGACATTCTCTATTTATCCCTCCCCTCCAGCCTTCTGAGACTTGCAACTAGGGGAGCAGCGGGCAGCAGAAGCTCCACCCAGGCCAGCCCCCCAACCCTGTCTCTGTGAGGTTTGGGGAGAGGATCCCAAATCCTTCTCCATCTCTCTGGATTCTGCAGACAGCCTCCTCCTCACCCATCTTCACGGTCAGGGATCGATATAAGAAAACTTGTTTTTTTCCCTAGAACAATTGGTAAATTATACCCTCATAAGCAATATTGAAACATTTATGTATTTTCTCCCGACCTAATCCCTCCAGAATTCAGCAACTATTAATGAAGTCATGCCTGGGCTCTGGGTGTCACCAGAAAGCCTTAGGGTATTAAGACTGACTTTCGAAGCCATTAAAAGCCCCTTGGAGAAATGGCCTGGTACCTTGCTTTGTCACATGGTTCACGGCAGTCTTTCCAGGTCTGAAAATTACTGGAAAGTAAGAACACAAGGAACTGCTCCCTGCAGTCCCAGGCAGAAGATAACATCGGAACAAACTGCAGCTGGGCGTTACAACGTCCCAACAGCCCAGGGGCCACACAACAGCAACCCCCCTTTTTAAATGCAATGATAACCCAATAAAAGCTCAAAGCCCCCACCCCTCAATGCTGGTGTATCGCCCCACACCAGGCCCTTCTCCTTTCTTGGAGAGTGAATAAAAACTTTATTCTTTACACACAAAAAAGATTCCATCTCTGGTTCCACCCTCCAGGAAGACTATGACTTCATCACCACTGCCCCTAATGCACTGCATCCCTCGGCACACAGACCTGGCTGGAAGAAAATGGGAACTCACTTTGTGTAGCCCCTCTCCTCTAAGCAGCACTCCCCGTAAGAACCTGCCTGCTTCTGACCTCGCTCCAGTGTCTTCGTGTAGCTGCCTAGTATACTACACGCAGGGTTTTCAGTTGTTATGCAAAGGAGAGCCCGTTTGGTAGGAGAGTACTTGGCCACTATCACCCCAATTATTCATCATTGTCTGGAATAAATTTGTAAATATGGGTGTTCTAAACATTTATAATACTTAGAACAAGTCACCTTGCAAAGACCCGATTCAGGAAGACCTGCATAGTAGGCACGATTTTCTCATTCTGTCACCCAGCTCATCTTCTCCATGTTGAGGAGGGCTGTTATTAATTGAGGCCATCGGAAGATAAGGTCTAATGCTAGCTCCTTTCCTGGGTATCCCAGTAAGTTTAATTTCCAGCGAGGGTAAGATAGAATGGGCTTAAAGGGGTGTCTTTCCTGGTTCTTCTAGGCTTCAGGATATATTGGGAATGAGTTACAAACACACGTGGTCATAAGGCCAAAACAAGGCTAAGCAGAGAAAATAAGTGTTTCAATAAAAAAGTGAACGCACGCATGCCCTCCTCCAAGGTGGACATTGTGTTGACAGCACAAAATTCTGGCTACTTTCTTTCTTTCTTAAAAAGGTTTTACTGTATTTTGCCACGTACAATGTGCTCCCACGTTTTGTGCACATTATACATGGATTATACCCATTATTATACCCATGTATAATGTGCATCCTTATTTTTCCCTCAAAAATTTAGGCAAAAAGTGTGCATTACACATAGACACATTGTTGCCTCTCAATAGGTTGCCTCTCGCCCCCCAAACTGGGGACTCAGCCTGCAACCTAGGCATGTGCCCCGACTGGGAATCAAACTGGCAACTTTCAGTTCATAGGCCAGCACTGAGTCCACTGAGCCACACCATCCAGGGCCTGGCTACTTTCAAATTGGAAAGAGGGCCTGGGAAGAGGTAAAAGCTACCTCATGACTCAGGGGTAGTGATGCCTTCCCTCTCTGATCCCAGTCTATCGGCTGGTCTTCTGGGCCTCTGCCTCTTACTGGACTCTCTACCTCCTTTTTAAGCTGCCAGAACCACAGAGGTCCTTGGCCAGCACATCTGTTAACAACAGAGAATTCACTGAAACCGGGGATTATCTTTTGGCACTCAACTGCTTGGGAGCTAGTGATTAGAAGGGGAAAAAAAACAAAACACCAAACTTCATCAACAAAGTGGCATTTTCATTTCAGCTGTTCCTGGGGGCAAAACAGAGCAGTAAAGAGAACTCCTAGATTGAAAGCTTTGTGGTTATCTCCACTTCTCATTAAAGTGGCCCTGATTATAATCACACCTACGATTACAAGATTAACACACCTGGTCTCAAGGATGCCACAGGAAGAGGAATCATACATCCATCCCATCCCATTTCCTTTTCTTTATTCACCGAGTAAGCACAATTTATAAATTTCAGTAAGTGCAGACTAGAGCTGTTTAGGAGAGAGGTGTTTCATTCACGTGGCTTTTTCAAAGTGACAAAAATCTTCCATGGCCACAAATTATGTCAGTGCTGCTGGGACGAGCAGCGCTGCTTTTATTGGCTACACACGGGTGTGAGAAATCTGGACAGTGTTTCCTTCTATTTCTTCTCTCGTTTTACAAACCAGACACTTTGCTCTGCCTCGCTCTCTCATTATTGCCTTTTCCCTCTTACTCAGTAAGAGTGTGTTGCACTTAGAGAACTTTGTAGACTTATTTTAATAGTGTTGTATCATATTTCTATGTAGATGTTTATCCTGAGATAACTTTACATTTACAGGTAGGTTGTGCAGACGGCACAAAGCATTCCTGTATACGCCTCACCCGGCTTCCCGTTTTGTTAGCAACTTGTATAACGACGGTTTATCTGTCAAGAGTTCTGTAGATCTTGACAATGGATGTGAAACACTCACTCTTTCTTAACTCCCTCTTTACAGCAGATTCTCAACAAGATCAGAGTGTATTCCACAGCAACTTAATTATCTGAATTACCGAGTTATGATCTGTACGTCCTCCACTCCCATCGAGGTCCTAGATAATAACTAGGGGGTAACTAATGAGTCCAAGCTTGTACAAAAATGGTGTCAGAAACTTGATATGGCAAAATGCCAGCATGAATAAAGCCTGTGTGTCTGACAGAACAATCACTCTTCCAATGGCTTCACCGACACCTAGTTAAACACTGATGCGCCAGCTGCAGAGGAGCATTGTGGGTGCCAGCACGTGAATTATTTACGCAGCCTCCCCCTGCAAAGTCAGCTGGGGACGAGTGTCCATTAAGATCGAGAAGGATATTAATTTAGAGGTCACTCATTGTGTATATTAGCTCACACATATACGGATATAAATACTACCTTCCTGCGTTTGCTGTACACTGGGGAGAAATCCAGCCAAACCCACTGGAGGAGGAAAAAAGTTTAATTTATGCAGCAACTAAAACCTCATGGATTGAACCCTTAGCTAGAAAGAGAACATTCTAAATGAGGCCCCTTAGTAATTCAGAATGAACTACTATGAGTCAGGAAGACAAGTCACTAAAGTTCAGGCTACAGAGGCAGGCTTAGCGCATTCTAGCTAGGTCCCCTTGGAGCCCATTCCACTGAGGAGAATGCCAGGACTCCGAGTCTCAATCTATACATTTATGCCCTGGTTTTTCTGTAGCAGTTAGTGTGTAATTTACCTACTATGTACAATTTCCTGCTACAAAATCCCTGCTTATGGATTCATCCGCAGGAGTCAACCCAGGTGAAAGGTTGGAAGCCTGCCCTGGTGAAAGGAAGACTGATAAACAGACAAAAACCACAGGTAAGGAAATGGCAAATGGGAAGAGACTGGCTTACCTCTGTAGCTTTCTGGCTGAGTCCCCGAAGCAACAGCACAATCACATGGATGGCAGCTCTGCGCACTTGAACTTCATGGTCTGTTTTAGCCACAGCAATCAGGCAAGCTGTTACCTAGGATAGTGAGGGAAGAAGTTAATAAAACTCAAGACTGCAAAATTACATAAAGCCTTTCAACTATGTCCCACTTTCTCTACATCCATCACGAACAATCTGGCTCAGAGAGGGGTGGAGAGTTTCCATTCTCAACAAAGAGGAAGAGATCTAGTGGTAGAGATCCTGATTTAGTCCTTCTGGGGGAGAAGAACAAAACCTGGTTTGTAATTCAGGAGGGAAATTAGGGAGTGGAAAGGGATACACAGATACAGTCACGTGCAGTTCAATGGCGGGGATACCTCCTGAGCGACACATTGTTAGGCAACTGTGTGGCTGTGCGAACATCAGAGTGAACTTCCACAAACCTAGAAAGTATCTAGGTTTGCTACACGTCTGCTACACCCCTGGTCATATGGTGTGCCACCATCTCATATGGGGTCTGTCGTTGACTGAAATGTCATTTATGCGGCATATGACTGTATAATAAAGGTATGGTCAAATGCAAATACTTCCTCGAAAGAGGGAAGATGTGGTCCTGGCCGGGTGGCTCAGTTGGTTGTGTTCGTTCTGTACACCAAAAGGTTGCAGGTTTGATTCCCAGTCAGGGCACATACCTAGGTTGTGAGTTTGGTTCCCGGTTGGGGCGCGTATGAGAGGCAACTGATTGATGTTTCTCCCCCTTTCCCCACTTCCTTTCTCTCTAAAATCAATAAATACATCCTTGGGTGAGGATTTTTAAAAAGGTGGGAAAAACTGTTACTTGACCCCCTTTGGAGACACTGAATCAGAGGAAGAAAAGATGGTCCAAAACACCATTTAGGGATTGAGGACCATGGAGAGTTAGCTAAGCAGGCTTCAGAGTTCATGCTCAGGCCTGGTATAAATATGAGTGTGTCACCAATGAAAGTTTCTGCCCAGGGACAGAGAAATACGCAAATATTCAAACTGATCTTCTTTAGCATGTCCAGACTTCCCAATCCTACAAATCCAGCTCGTACTCCATGTGAGTCACCAGGAACTAATTTCAGAGACTCCCTGCCTGGGCTGCTTCTTTTGTGAAATAGGCCTTTCAGTGCTCATTTCCTTTAAAAGATGGCTCTATAACAGAAAAGACTAGAAATTACCTGCAAAAGAAGGTACCAGATATATAGCTAATAATTATAGGTAATAAAATGAGAGTTTCTATACCCTGTACCAGCTGCTCAGGCATAAAAATATTCCAAAACCTCAACAAAGAGGTCACACTAAAAACAATAGCAATAAACCTTTCTGAGGCACTTGTGAAAGATTTAAAAAGGAAAAGCAAAAATTTTAAGACTGCGACCAATGACAGCACCAATTGGAAGGCAAGTGAATTATTCAGTTGATCTCTCGCATGCTTTGTTATTGGATTTACTGTGTGAGTGTGTTTCTTGGCCAACCGTGGAGGAATTTTTAACCATGATAAGAAAATAGCCAGACTGTGTATTTGGAAACATGCATAAATACATATTATGCTCAGAGAATGGTTTTTAAAAAGGTTTTTAAAAATATAGGCACAAATGAAGACACAGGCTTATGCAGAAATTTTAACTATGCGGGTTGTATTTTTCACAGTTTTCAAGCGGTTGGGCGTAGTTCAAAGTGTCTAATTAATCAGTGATGGCAGAGAGATGAGAAGTAGTTTGTTCTTAAATATAATTGCATCTGTGGTGCACTGGCATTCAATCACATTGTACATCTATTAGATAAACGCAGCTGGCAAGTGAAGGGAAATCCCAGAAAAGTTCAACTGTCTGGGGGCTGTTTTTCACTGAGACCCCGCAAGCTGCTCTACCCTTGACCTGGGACACCCTGACTGAAAGCCAACAGTGGCTTCCATGCCTCTGGCATTAACAGTAGAAGCAACTCAGTCCTAGGAGGAATTCCTTGGGTGGCCTCCAAACAGGCAACAATATAATAGCTACCTCCTCTTGCAGGCTTAGTATTTACAAGGTAAGAGCTGAAATCAGAAAAACAAGTTAGAGCTAGGTCTGAGTAGTTCTTGACACATGAAAGTTTAGCTTATTCTTTTTTTTTTTAACATTTTATTTTTTAAAAGATTTTATTTATTTATTTTTAGAGAAAGGAAGGGAAGGAGAAAGAGAAGGAGAGAAGCATCAACATGTAGTTGCCTCTCCTAGGCCCCCCACTAGGGACCTGACCCACAACCCAAGTATGTGCCCTGCCTGGGAATCGAACCGGCAACTCTTTGGTTTGCAGTCCAGTGCTCAATCCACTGAGCCACACCAGTCAGGGCAAGGTTACTTATTCAGTCTGATAACTAGAGTGTGAAAGCCAGCACAGGGCCATGTAATATGCAGCCACTCCCAAGCCTCTTTGCCTGCTTCCCCCTAGGTTTTAGTTTTGGGACCTTCTTTCCAGGTTTGGCAGATCAAGGCTTCCTGGTCTAGAACCCTGCTAGGACTGAGTGTCCAGCTTTGTCACCTCTGCCCTATTCACTATGCTGAGTAGACCACACTCCTACCTCATCTCTCAGTGTAAGGCCAGGTCTAACGATCAGACATTTATTCTATAACTGGGATAGACAGAGGCATCCTGGCTGGAAAAGAACTTCTGCAGCAAGGCCAGTTCTTGAATGCCCGTGCCACCTTGAAGGTATGACTCACAGAGGTGCTGGAATGGGTTCCTGCTAGCTACAGGCTATGAGTGATTTATGCACCAGACTACACGAAGCCCATCCGCAATCAGCCAGCCGAGACAATCTGGGAGAGTCCTGTGAACAGGAGAGCGTTCATGCAAGTTCCTCAATACCTCTGCCACAAACACCCAGTTCTGTGAAATACATGATGCTCAGTTATGCAGAATGTTTTTAAAGCATCAGAATTTTAATATGATCTTACGGATATCACCTAGAGATAAGAAAGGCCTTCTGCTTTTCGGGTTAAGCTCCCAAAACCAACGTGTAATGCTGCTCCTCTGCAGGCCAGTGAGACAGACCCCTCGACCAGCACTAGAGCAGGGAGGCCCAACGGCCAGTCTCTTCCACCTGTCCAGTCTGAACAAGTCACTCCCATGGCTAGTCTCTCTCACCTCCAACCCCAAGGACATACTTAACACTGCCTTCCACCCCTAAAAGCTTTGGCAAATAGACAGATGATGTCAGGTCTTTACTAATTTATGAACTGGTGTAATATTTCTATTCCACTTCGGAGTCCTCCCAGAGGACAGAGAGCCATCCTGTATGATCTTCATGTCGCCTGCCCTAAGGGTCAATGTACCTATTTTAATAAACCATACTATGTAAGGCTTTTTCTTCATTGGCTAAATTTTGTAAATCATATCCACTTCTGAGAGCCAGACAGAGAGAAAGATGATTGCTTTGGAGACACTAAAGGTCAGTTTAAGCAATTTGACACTTGATAGGAGCCAACAGAAATAAGGAACAATATCACTTCCCAAAGAGCTGGCACACACCAAACATGATTAGAACTATATAAATAAGGAAAGTACAAATGGCAAGATTACAAAAAAAAAAAGAAAGAAGGAAAAATAACCTTGGAAAATTCTAGAAGGGAGGTACCAAAGTTGAGTATGTATTAAGAAAGCATGATTTCAATTTTCCAACTGCATCCTCATCCCGTTTCCTAACACTCCCGTTGTCAAAATTCAGTTGGTCTGCTAACTAGTCTGAAACTAGACCATCTGTCCCTTTATATTGAAAACTAAGAAACCTTAACAGCAAAGGCAGTGTGGCCTCTACTGTACATGTGCTCAGCCTGTTCGGTTAACCTGTAGGGAAAGAGCACCATGGTGGTCATTTTAGCTTCCTGGAGGTTTCCCAGGACATCCACTGAGTCCACATCTCAGGGCTCTATGTGCCCTTCCACTGCACACACCCTGTGGCTTAGAACACTGCACTGGCTGTGGAAAGCAGTAACAAATTCAGACCATGCAGCGGGATCAGAGGTGGCAGCTTTGCATCAGACCTCAAAGCTCAGCTTCGTGGGCGCCACAATGAAAGTGCGTTGCTCCTGCGCTGTCACCCGGGGCACATCTTATTCGCTGCACTGAGGCTGGGCCTCTCACTGTGGTTGACATAAATCATACTTACTTCTCACAGAAAATGATGAAGAAGAAAGAGCCTATCAAGATTTGGTTTCAAGCAACATAGCTCTTGACAAGAACAAGAAAATATTGGGAAAAATAATAATGCTCTCCAAACAAGTTAAATCTTGACATCAACAGAGAGGGGAAACCTGAATTCCCAGTATGGAAAATGTGGAAGAGCTGATCCTGTCCTTTACATTTCTTCCCTGCCAGCAGGCGCTGCCACGGCACAGACAGTCCGCAAATCTGGACCCCGCCTGACCAGTCGGATAGTTCTCTTCAGATGCCGGATGGCTGTAACCTTGACCCCTAGATCAGATGTTAGGAGATCCTATGGTTTGTTCAATTTTACATCAAAACAGATTACGCTTCTCCTCCTCTCCCTGGCTGGTACTTGATCAATGTAACTTCCTCACTGCCCTGGCACTTCTGAGGGTCCCAGCTCTGGGTTCCCTCAGCACCCTGTACTGCTTCTATGACCTCCCTCTATCTAGTCCACTGTCTCTATATTCCTCACTCACACTCCACTGAGATTTCCCCAGGGAAACGGACTGGGTCCTTTATCTGTGTCCTCTAACATACCTGGCATCCGTGAAATACCAATGAAGGAGAATTCCTTCAGATTGCAGCCAAAGACAAGTTTTCTCAAAGTTAAAGTTCCTTCTCTACCAGTACACAGTGGGGCTAAGCATTTCTGAGATGACAAAAGACTTCCAGAGTTTTCATGGGACACTGAAAGAATGGTCGTTGAAGAAGACACAGCAATCTTTAAAATAAATTAGATCACTTCATTCATCTGCTTTGGCTTCCAATCTCACTCGCAGCAAAAGCCAAAGTTCTTACAAGGCCCCACTTGGGCTGTGACCCTCTCCCTGCTTCCTTCCCTTCCCCTCTTCACTCTGACACACTGGCCCTGCTGTGCGTTAGGCCAGCTTGCTGTGCTTGCTGAGTCAAGCCCGCACCTGCCTCAGGGCCTCTGTACTTGCTGCTCCCTCTGCCTAGAACACTGTCTGCCCAGGTATGTGCTTGGTCAATGCCTTACTTCCTTCAGGTCTTTGCTCAAATGTTACTCATCACTTTTCCTGTTCATCCAAGTTCACATACAATAACAAGCTCCCTTCCTGACCCTTACCTTATTAGGATTTATCTCCTTAGCCTTTATTCCACCAACCATAGTACACATTTGTTTACTTGCTTGCTTGTTTGTTACCTAGCTCCCCCCTCTAGAACGTCAGTTCCATGAGAACCGGAACTGTGTTGTGTTTAGAGCCGGATCCCCGCCACCTCGCTTGGTTGTAGTCCCATAACTGGCACAGAGTAAGTGCTCAATCAATGTTTGTTGAAAGAAGACATGAACGAAGAACTACTTAGGAGCCACGTATCCCCCTTTTCCCATGTAAATGAACAGGAACAGTCTGGCTATAGGACTCAGTGAATGAAATACTAAGACTACCAGGTGTCCAATCATGTTCAAACTTGCAGCCCACCCCAGGCAGCTGGCGTGGTACTCAGCACACGGCAAGTGTGAGATGCTACATAAGAAAGCACATCTAAAGAGGAGAGACAGAAATTATGTGGGATGGAAACACCTGGTTTTCGAAATCAGAGCGAATACATTGCCTTTCGAAGTTTCACTTCCAAAAGCAAGTGCTGTTAAGGTGAAGCTACATGACCCTTCCTGTCAGTAGCTTTTCTCATATGGTAAGTCTCTTCCTTTTCAAGGACACAAAAACAATCTTTTTTTCCCTTTTTTAAGTTACCAGTAGTTTACTGTACACATTGTTTTATACCTTGATCTTTACTCTTATAATACGTCTATTATACTTATAGACGTATAATATTACATATTATTACGTATATTACTATTACTATTACGTATAGTATCACTATTACTATTATGTACGACTATTATATATGTCTTTTCATTTCGATACATGCAGTTCTCACTGAAATCCATCACATTCTGGAGCATACGTATCCTGCTTTGCTTAACCAACTCCCCATCTATCAACATCTAGAAGATTTCAAAATTTTTACTTTTACAAAAATTTTATTGAATTTATTGGGGTGACATGGAGTAATAAACTTACACAGATTTCAAGTACACAATCCTATAATACGTCATCTGTATATTGTATTGTGGTTCACCACCCCAATCAAGTCTCCTTCCATCACTACCTCCCCCCCTTACCCTCTTCTACCTCCCCCCACCTCTCTCCCCCTACTAATCACCATACCACTGTCTGTGTCTATAAGGTGTTTTTTCTTGCTTCACCCCTTCACCTTTCTCACCCAGCTCTCCAATCCTCCTCCACTCTGACAGCTCTCAGTCTGCTCTCTGTATCTATGAGTCTATTTCTATTTTGATTGTTACAGTTTATTGTGCTCACTAGATTCCACATATGAGTGAAATCATACAGTATTTGTCTTTCTCTGACTGGCTTATTTCACTTAGCATAATACCTTCTAGGTGCATTCATGCTGTTGCCAAAGGTAAGATTTCCTTCTTTTCACAATAGCAGCCTTATAAATGAACCGAAAACATTTATTGACAGAAAGCAAAGAGGAGTGGTTAAGAGCGTGGATTCAGGACCCGAATGCCAGCATTCAAATTCCAGTCTCGCTACTTCCTGTAGACATGACTTTAGCAACTTACTTAATTTCTCTGTGCCTCAATTTCCTCTGTGAGGATTGGATCCACTGACATATGTAAGGCACTTTTAGAAGAGTATTGTGTTTACTATTATTACTCTTTTTAAAATAGGTAGGAACTAGTCTTCCCAAATAAGCCTTACCCTCCTCTTCCTTCAGTATGAATCAAACAACACACTGAGTACCCACTATCTGCCAAGTACTGCAACAGGCACTTGGGGCGCAAAGGTGAATACAAAGTGGTTCAGCCCTTGTTATGCTCGCAGTTTATTAACGACCATAAACACTGCTGGGCTTGATGTTACTGGGAGTCCAGGTCTCTAGAAGTGGGGCAGGGTCACTGCACAAGAGGTTTTCCAGGCAGGTGCCCCCACAGCGGCGGCTCCTCACATCTGATTTTAAAGTTGAAATAGAAGAAAGGGCTCGCTCTTTGTGTTAGCGTCCATGGTAAGCAAAGAGTCCACTACCTATTCACACTGCATTTCTGAAGGCTTAATAAGCAATGCTGGATTCTTACTGTGAGCCAGAAGTTGTAGAGCTAACAAGCTCTTCATGACTTGGTCCCTGCTACCTGTCCTGCCTCAGCTTTGCCACCCCCTAACCTCCCACCCCCACACCTTCAGCCCCAGCCTTTGGATCTCCCCAGAGGTCTTCAAACCAGCCAGGCTGTCCCACACCTCAGTGCCTTTACGTAAGCTGCCCCCTCTGCTGAAATCCTCACCTGTGCCTTCCCAGGCTACCCAGCTACTACCTGATCTCCAGATTTGGCTCTAAGGGGTCTCTTCCTTCAGTACATCTTTGTCAGCACCCAAAACTGACAGGGGGGGCTCCTAAAATGTGTTCCCACAGCACCTGTCACAATGGACTGCAACTGTAATCATGAAGAAGTGATGATGCTTCTTCAATGTTACAAAACCTGCTTTAGCTCCATCTTTCTAACTAACGAAACCAAGAAAGTTCCCTAATACTTTCACAAGAAATTATATGCCACCAGCATCCTATAGTTTCCTTAAGAGAGAGAAAGGGAAGAAGAATCTAGTGACTCTAAAAGAAGTATGGTCTCAGTTTTGGGGTTCAGAGAGGATCTTGATGTTCAGACATTGTCTGGGTTCACTGGTTTTAGAAAACGTATGGGATCCTGTCAAGTGTGAGCTGCTCTACTTGGAGATGCGGGGGAAACTTACCGGTTCATGGTTATGTTTAAAAAACATTGTGATGCTTACACAATTCGGGGGGGGAAAAACCCCATATAATTGTACCCTTTAAATGAGTGAATTGTATGGCATGTGAATTCTATCTCAATAAAGTGTTATTAAAAAGAATAACATTTGGGTTTGATTCAAATCATGGTCTGAGAGTTAATTTCAGTTCATAGTTTATGGTTCAGTTTAGGTTGAGACAAGTAAACAGAAAAAAATGGGAACCATTTTCAATATCTGACCCAGAGGAATTATAATAGGCTGAAATCTTTACATGACACAACCAAATAGTCCTGCAAAGGCCTTCTCTTAGGTGTGACAAGTTGTGTTGCTAAAGAACAAGAGATGTGCTAAGTGACATCCAGAACAACCAAAGAACCCTAACGGTTGATGTGCACTAGAGCAACTGAAGGTTTTAAGTCAGTAATAATCATTGCTTCTAAGTTATTTTTTAAAAGATACAAAAAGTTGGACACGGGGTATGTCCCTCAGGGGAGAGTGAAAGGAGAGGAAATGACTGGTGTATAACTTTCCTAAAAACCCTACGTTGGAATTTAATAGAAGAATAGCCTTCATAATCAATAAAACAAAGCATTTAAAGGTCAGGAATCGGGAAATGCCATAGATTCAATGTATGTATAATCCGTGCATGTGTTTCTTTCCTTATTGATAAGGCGCAATCACCGCACACTGAAGAAAATTCCTTCTCAGGAGGTGCTTCTTAAGATTTGACGTTCAACATGGTCAGCCCTAGGATGCTGAAATTTTGTAAAAGAAGGAATTTGTATTACAGTTTTCTAAGCTTTTGGTCTTATAAAGTTACATGCTTTATGTAAGAACTCTGGTGTCGCCCTGGCTGGTGTGGCTCAGTGGATTGAGCACCAGCCTGTGAACCAAAAGGTTGCTGGTTTGATTCCCCGTCAGGGCACATGCTTGGGTTGCCGGCCAGGTTCCCCTGGTCGGAGGTGTGCGAGAGGCAACCAATCAATGTATCTCTCACACAATGGTGTTTCTCTCTCTTTCTCCCTTCCTTCCCCTCTCTCTAAAAGTAAATAAATAAAAATTTTTAAAAAAAACCTCTGGTGTCTTATAAATAAAAAGGTAATAATGTAAGCTATATTTTATTTACCTACTTATAATTTATAAGCCATCTTCTTTCAAAAATATTTAAGGAGGTCAAGTGCATTGGTCAGAAAAAGACTCCTGGGCACATATTAATGAGCCTTTTTTGTTCACCATCATCTTTAAATAGCAGTTCCTACCACATAGTAGGTATTAATATAGCAGATATATATTAATCTACTGATGACTAAATAAACCTCAGGTCGAAGATAAAATTCAGGAGGCTAGAGGAAGATATCATAGAGCAATGCACACATGTGCAACAAGATGTACATTTCATTAACTCGGAAACTCCAAAATCAGGAGGAGCATCTAATGCTGACATCTTCTATGGCTATTATTTAGCTGCTCGTTTATCCTTTACCTACTATGTCCCAGGCACTGGGTATAGAGTGGTGAACAATACATATAGCTTAACTAGTCTTTTCTGGTAAATGACTGGGAACACAGAGCACATGTGACCAAAGAGGACCAATCAGAGTATTTGCCTGAGATTTTTCTGTGAATGGCGATGACACCTGACTTTGGCCCAGAGACCCAAGTAAAGTTTCATCTGCACTTCCTCAAGGTTTCCTCAACCCTGTTAGTTACCTTGGATTCTTTATAAAAATCCTCTTGCAGTTAAAAACATTCTAATATAACTTTCAATATATATGCCAAACTAGTGAGGCTGAGAGATGTTAAATGACTTACCTGACCTGGAAATAGAACACAGGTCTTGTGACTGCCAACCCCTGAAGCTATTTATAAGTCCAAGTGAAAAAGAAAAAAAAAGCTTTAGAGAAAGGAATCGGCACGCAATACCTCATGAACCACTGAGCCCAGCAGAAAGTCCAGCCTCTGGCACAGCTCTCCGAGGTTGGATAGGCTGCTGGCCCTGTGAGCGCTGTCTGGGTCTCTCGCCCCCCGCAGGAAGGTATGGACCAAAGCTTCTCGGTACTTGGAGACCATATCCCCTACAGAAAAAAGGAAGAAATCAAAACCTTTCAAAGCAAATCATCAACTTCTTAAAGAAGGAATAATGACATTAGCATGGTACATTTTATGGTGTTTTATACTCTTTAAAGTACTTGCATAACCATTAAAAAATCATGCTCTGGAAGAACATTCAACATTAGGCAGGAAGAAGACTAATAATTGACCATTAGACAGAGTAACAGTGAGGTCACTGTTGACCTTGACAAGAATGGTTTTGGAGGACTGGTTAACGCCACCAGAGAGTCAAGCAGAGGTTGCTTAGAGAACATAATTTCATTTATCTCAGTCACTTGAAAGGGGAGGAAGAGGAAGTTTGTTTTCCCTTAAGGACAATGTACTTTCCATTCAATTTAAGAAAAAGATAGTAACCAGAGGAGCAGGGGGGAGAGGGTTAATGGGGGAAAGTAGGGAAAGGTCCATCAAGGAACATGTATAAAGGACACATGGACAAAGCCAAAGGGGGTAGGTTCAAGGGTGGGAGGCAGGGATGGGTGGGGTGGGGAGCCGTGGTGGGGTGAAAATGGAGACAACTGTATTTGAACAACAATAATAAAAAAAATTTTAAAAGAAAGAAAAAGATGAGAAGTAATTTCTCTAGAATGCTCCCAGTTCCTAACATACTACATGCAGTCATAAGACTCTTCCCCTGCCCAGTGAACATCAACACATATTGGGGAAAATGAATCAGTGGTGACGTAGCCATAGCCAGCTTCAGAATAGAGGGGACTTTGTGCCTATTCTTAGAGTGCAGTTCTGAGTATCAGTCCTGGAGAGGCAAATACATGCACAAGGATGCCCGCATAAATGTTTTCCTGCAGAAGTGTAACAGTAAAAATGAGAAGAACAAATTAAATATTAATTAATATGGAAGTGGTTAATAACCGCACACATTATGGAATACTATGCAGTCATTAAAAGGAACATGACAGAAATATATGCACTAATATAATACGGAAAGACCCTGTTAAGCAAAAGAAACTAATAGAACCAGCATCATTCCATTTATGTATGTTAAAATGCACACACACACAACTCTCACTATTAACAAACCAAACTTACAAATTTAAATAAGTACATTAAATACATAAATGCATAGAAAAAAAAGGATGTTCTCAGTACTGAAGATAATACAGCATGAACAAGAAAGCAAAGTCCCCATCTTCAGGAAGGGGGGGAAGAAAGGCGAGCAGTAGATAAATCTTCTGGCAGCAATAAGGTATGATGAAAAAGGTATGATGAAGGACGGCGGGGGTTGGGGAGGGATTGAGAGCCGGGGTGAGGGCTCAGGGAAAAGTTCTCAGGGGAGAAGACTTGCAGGAACAAGTCATGTGAGAACCGCGGGGGAAAGTGAAGAGAAGAAAGGACAACAGAAGTTTTATATTCTGTGTAGAAATCATATGGCTGTTTCTTATACTGACACACCATAAAAGAAAAGAGCATACCATTACATTTTTAAAAAATCAAAGTTTAATGTTCCATTTATGTAATTCCTGTCCTGCCTGAGCTTTGTTACTAGTTTCCAAATGAGCATCCATTTAGCTGCATGCTCCACCAAGACCACCATCCCCAAGTACACCTAACAACCAGGGAGCCCGTGGGAAGGTCAGCACGTCGAGAGCCGTGCCTGTAGCCAGTCGGCTGGCTGTGGGCCCTCTTGGGACCTTGTTCTCCAGGCACTGAACTGGAAGATCTGGAACACCAGCTGCATCCACTCTGCATCGCTCAAAGTACCCTGACATCATGTTCTCTATAACCTGTTCTCTCTCAGACCTCACGTACACAGCCTAGATTTGTCATACCTTTGCTCAGACCTGTTCTTCTTCCAGCAAGAAGCTCTGCTTCCACTTCCTGGGGGCTCTGCTAGCCTCCCTCCTCCTAGCTCCTACCGTGCTGTGCAAGTTTCTCAAGACTGTACCGAATCCTAGTCTCCAGGTTGGGGGTCGGCCCTGACTAGGTTTCTATGCAGAACAGAATGAATGCATGTGGTTAGAGAATACAACTTCCAGGGCTCCAATTTGACACAGGCATAGCACTTAAAGATCCTACCTAAAGGGTTTTTAATTTGAGTTTTAGAGATCCCTAGATGTCAGATACTGTTGTGTACATCTCATTGGCATCCTCCCATTCTTCCTTGCAAATAGCACTCTAATTTTGTTGAATTATCTACCTTCCCCTGGGCCCCAACCACCACCCGTGCGATTCAGGCGAAGGTCTTCATTGGTCCAAGTGAGTCATGGTGGACTATCCCCTTGCCTTGAGTAGTTTAGGTACAGGCATGTGACCCAGGCTGGGCAACGCGATGTGAAGGAAAACCTGCTGGAAGCCTCTAAGAAAATGTTTTCCCTCCGGCTATGTTAAAGATATGACACCTTAGAGGTGCTACTGCCAACTTGAAACTATGAGGGACCGGAGGAACAGGCCAAAAAGCGGAGGTTGGCAGAGCAGAAAGACGGAAAGAATTTGGGTCTTGAATGATGCCATGGAGCCAAAGAATGAACTAGTGCTGGACTTCTGTTATGTGCGATGATCGACTCCCTAGTGTTTAAGCCAGTTGAGTTGGGCATTTCCGTACCTGCAGTTAAAATCACTTAACTGATATAATATGAAACCTGGAATGTTCTTTAAAATTGTAGAGTACTTCTGTCAGTTCTGTCTATCAGTACAAAACCAGAAAAGTCAGATTTTCTAAAACAAAGGAATTTAAGACAAGTATATGTTTTTTAAAGGCTTCAAAAGTCAATTTTATAAATAACATATAACAGAAGAAAAACTTAAAAGTGGTAATTTTTCTTCTAATTACCATTTTAATTGGGATAATAGTCTAGGATACAGCATAACTCTTATAATATCACTAGTATATATCACTTTCCCATTTACCAACCTTTTTTAAAAAAGGTAACTATTTACAGTAGTAGCTCATGTGAAGAGAGCTATAGGCTGAGGGTATTTCACAACTACTGACGTTATAACCTAGCTCATTATGAACTAAAATCACAGCTCCGGGGCACCCAACGACTATTCCTTAGTTTCTAATTAAGCAACGAAATCTCAATTATCCTATTCACTCCTGGTTTTGTTTTTGTTTGTTTGTAGGTTTTTTGGTTCTTTTCCTTTTCCAGATGAAGTAGTATTCCTGATCCACTTAAATTTATTTGAACCACAAAATGCTGAAATCCTAATTCACTTTTTGTCTGAAAGAGGACATACACTTGACCCCTGACAAGGGCAAACATTCATACCATCCCGTTGAGTTGTCTCCTTAAAAATATGCACATTTTATGGCTTTTACAAAAAAATGGTACTGATTTCCGAATTCCTTCATCTCCATTTTCAGAAAGTAATCACCACAGGCTACAACATAGACTGACAGTTACCCATGGAACCGAAGTTAGGGAGACTATCACCTTTTCCTCAGGATTTCTAAATAGCTTCAGGGAAATGAACACAGTTAAGTAAATCCAAGCCCACTTTTAGAAACGTACTCAAGTAGGTGCTGGCTGGAAGGGTTCATCTTAGTACAGCATTAAAGAATTCTACTTCGTGCAGTGACAACGGCAACACCTGGCTCTCTGCATCTTCATGTACTTGTCAGGATGTCAGCAATGATCAACTTTCCTGAGAGGCAAACAGCTGTGTACTCGAGGAAGCAAGCCTGAAGGGTCTATAATTGTTTGAACAGACTTGATAAAAATGAGTTGCTTCGGAAGGTGAAAAATCAATTGCATAGTGAAACAGAGAGCTGAAAAATTTTAACCTGCCTATGACTTGCTTGTATCAATCATCGTGTATGTGATGAGATTCTTTTAACAAATTAGGATTTGGAAGATTTTTATCCAGTTTTTCAATGGTCCTCTGAAGTCTAGATTGGTAGAGACTCATGTAGCATATACCATTTGCCTCCATAAAAAACCTTAGATGACTTACACTGTGAAAGTACGGTACCAAAGCTGAATTAACACAACAACTTTTGGAGTCAGGGGACCTGCTGATTTTTTTCCCATCTTTTTTTTTTTAAAGATTTTATTTATTTATTTTTAGAGAGGGGAAGGGGAGGAGAAATAGAGAGAGAGAGAAACATCAATGTGTGGTTGCCTCCCGTGTACCCCACACTGGGGGCCTGGCCAGCAACCCAGGCATGCGCCCTGACCGGGAATAGAACCAGCGACCCTCTGGTTTGCAGGCCTGAGCTCAATCCACTGAACTACACCAGCCAGGGCTTTTTTCTTTTTTATTGAACTTACTTATTGGGGTGACACTGGTTAACAAAATTATATAGGTTTCAGGTGTACAACTCTACAACACATCATCTGTACATTGTATTGTGTGTTCACCATAATAAGCTAGAAAGAAGAAAGTGTAATTAAGAAAAACATAAGGGCCTTGGCTGGTGTGGCTCGGTGGTTTGGGCATCCTCCTGCAAACTGAAGGGTTACTGGTTTCATTCCCAGTCAGGGTTCATGCCTGGGTTGCGGATTCGGTCCCCAGTCAGGGCATGTGTGAGAAGCAACTGATGTTTCTCTCTCACATCAGTGTCTCTCCCTCCTGCCCCCTCTAAAATAAATAAATGAAATCTTTTTTTTTTTTTTTGTAAAGAAACAAAATCTAAGGGAAATTCAATTACAGTATTTATAGAAAAAAATCTGTGGACCCATGCAATTGAAACTCGTATTATTCAAGGGTCAACTATAGTTGAAATCCCATGGTATGCAGACTTTTCAGATTGGCTTCTTTCACTTCATAATATGCATGTAAGGTTTCTCCATGTCTCTTCATGGTTGGGTAGCTCATTTCTTTCATGTGCTGAAAAATGTTTTGTTGTCTGGATGGACCACAGTTTATTTACACATTCACCTACTAAAGGACTATCGTTTGCTTGTTTTGGCAATTACGAAGAAAGCTGCAATGAACCCTTCATGTGCAGATGTAAGTTTTCAGCTCACTTAGGTTAACACTTAGGAACATGACTGTTGGGTCATGTTGTGACAGTATGTTTAGTTTTGTATGAAACTGCCAAACTGGCTGCCAAGGTGACTGTACCACTTTGCATTTTCAGTTTCCCATTGTTCAAATCTTTCACTTCATGCCCTCTGTGATGCGACCCTGCCTATGTCTGATTGCATTCATCTAGCAGGATGCCCTTTGTTTAGTTCCCTGGTACAGCTGATTTTAAAATGTGGTATATCCAGGGAAAAAGAGGTAAAATGCGGTTCAGCCATGCAATAAAATATGACTTGGAAATAAAAAGAATGAGGTGCGGATACATGCTGCAACAGAGATGAATTCTGAAAACATCATGTTAAGTGAAAGAAGCCTGTCGCACACAAAAAAACCTACTTGTGCACATACAAAAAAAACTGAATAATGCGTTGTAAAAGGGTAATCTGTATGGTATATGAATTATATATATCTCAATAAAACTGTTTTTTTAAGTAAGTTTTGCAAGTCAGAGGAGTAGGAAGGCTGAGGAATCTATTTTAAAAGGAAGCTGGGGGAAAAAAACATAACAATCTTCCCATCGTAGAAGAGAAGTCGGTATGTGTGTAAATAGAATCTGATATGAAATGCACCTCTGCCTTCCAAAAGCCCAGAGACCAAAAGCCTGGGGACGAATCTCAGAGACCGTTCACAATGGCTACTCCCCTCAACATCCAGATTCTTTGGTAATATGCCCACTACAGTGGTGGGGTTTTGCCCTTGACCACCAGTCAAGCAGAACCCAGAGCTTTTCCTCTGCTTTGTGAATGGCATTACTTCTGCCAGCTCTTAGCTTCCTTATTTGTAGTAAAAGACGGTGCCAAAAAAATTTTCAGTCTTCACTACTTTAGAGCCAGTAACTCCCACTGCTTCAGTTTAAAAAACTAAAAATAGTATAATTTAAAAGTCTTTTAAAGGAATCTAGAAAATATTGAAGATTTAGACTCAGAGGTCCTTACACATAGGCACAGCCATTTAGCACACTGTCCCATCTGTAGAAATGGCCGCGCCAAACCTTACTGGGCAAACATGAACCCACGGAGAGCCCATGAAGCCGATGAAGCCAGTATTTAAAAACCTTTGAGCTCCAGCCTTTCATTAGGTGTGACCCAAATTTCTGTTCCTCTTTATTTCATTTCCCCTTATAGACTGGACTCAAGTGGAGACGGAGACCTCAGTCACGGTGTTGAATCCCCCTGTACTCCAACCAGTTCACACGTGTGCTTCCCGTCTCCAAGGTGCCACTTTCCGCCCTTTCACTTTTGGTGTCAGATATTTTGGGGAGGAAAAAAAGCAAAGGTGGAAAAAGATAAAATGAAAAAATACACACTTGACCTCGCTAACTTAATTACTAAAAAAGGGATCCATAAGAAAGACTTTTCCTCCCATCCTGGAGTCCCACTTACGTGGGAGCTGAAGTGAACAGACTCCTAGGGGTCACGTGGGTGGCCACGCGCCCTCACAGAAATCTCCCTGCTGATCCAGTCAGTGAGGAAACGGGACACGAGATGTAGACCTAGCTCTGCTCGTGTGCCCTTTGCTGTCCGTGCTAACACCTATTCATTCTTCCTGAACATCAGGCCCCAGAGCTCTACTTCACTACTGAAAGAAATGCAGTAGGAGGGTCACTGGCTTCTTGTGATGTTCCGTGAACACAACTCACTGTCACGCGTGTGGACCAGAGTCAGCAGAGATTATAGGTTCTGCTGAGGTAAGAGAGAGATTAGATTGGCATGGCAGGTCCTGACAGGCAGGACTTCCCCTCCAAAAGCCATTTAGAGAATTAAATAATTAAATGCAATTAATTTTAGATGAACTTGATCATTAAAAAACGCATAGGTAAATCATGACCTATTAACAATTACTTTTCAGCCCTGAATTTCCCCTGTTGTTCCGGGGAAATCGTCTCTTTCCTGATTTCGGTTTCCCTTCTCCACACAGTGCTTTAGGGACAGGGCACACATTTTAGTTAAGACAACACATGCAGCAGCAACAGTACAGCCCAGCCGTGACATGCTGTGCGATGAGGCAATGCTACGTGCGTTTGTAAGCCTTTTTATTAGCCAAGCGCCTGTGCGCCTATTTTAAGCCTCACAAGAATTTAAGGTAGGTGGGAAAAAATATTATTACCTTTTTATTATGAATGAGAGTAAAATTTAAAGGAAGCCAAACCCAGGTCACACAGCTACTGAAAGACAGACATGTTCTCAAGGCCAGGATTTTGTCTCCCAGGCAGAGGGCTCTTTCTACTGCCACCAGGACACTTCCTTGGCTCTCCATAGAGATGGGCAGGAACTTCCGTTCTAAAACAAAGGACTTGACTGTGGCCAACTGATTCGCCCACATCTCAGACATTTCACGGTCGTTCTCTGTTTAACCTTACAAGGGCACGGGTGGAAGAGAAGCCAGCACCGCATCTTCAAACAGTGTGTAAGCAATAGGGTCTAATGGGAGGAAGTTCCTCTAGTCCGTGGGCAATTCCATGGGCAAGCGTCGGAACTGTTACTTAATGGTCTTCCCCCACCCCCACCCTCACTCTTTTTTTGATTGTTGTTCATGTACAGTTATCTCTATTCTCCCCTGACAACTCCCCACCCCCACGCCAGCCATCTCCACTTCCCACCCTCTGTTACTTAATGGTCTTATTGAAGGGCTGAAATCTGATTAATTCTAGCCTGAAGAAGACAACAAAAAAATTCCCCTCTTCTTTAGCATTTTCAAAGTGGTAAGGAGTGAACACTTCTGATTTCCTAACAATAGAAGGTGACTGATAAATGCCTTGTGAAAGCTGCTAACCCTCTATCCTAGATGCACATATTAGGGCATTGCAGAGTGCTGGAGCCAAAGTCATCTTCTGGTCTTGACAGGGCTTGCCAGGAGGCAGGCTGAAGGAGTCACTGGGCAAGGATGCTGGGTAGTCCCTGGATAGATTTCCCCCAACTGGTGTCTACATGTCAGGACCCACTTTTCTCCCTAAGGCTAATAGTCGATCCGCCATTTCTGGTTTTACCTTTATACTGTTATCCTTTTTACAGCACTGTAACCAAGAGGTGACCCTGAGCTATAAGTAGGTTAGCAAAGATTTCAGGGGTTCTTAGCCCTCCCTTTCCTGGTC